>NC_080795.1:82413564-83030750 GCF_028018385.1 Neofelis nebulosa
GGTGGGGGGGTAGGGGCCCATGCGGGGCGCTCACGAACCATCCGGGCCCCACCTGGGAGTCCTGACCCGGTGGGGCTGTGGGGAGCACTGAAAAAGAGCCCCCGGCCGGGCCACGCCGGGCTTCAAGGGGCCAAGCTGCCTACCTGAGTCCTTAGTTGGGGGGCTCCTGGGGGTCCGGGCCCTGGGCTGGCCTCCTGGGCTCGGCGAGGACTGCAGGGAGATGAAGGAAGGCAGCTTGGGGAGGCTGCTGGAGCTCGTCGCCGCAGAGGCAGCCTCCTCCCGGAGAGACAGCTCCTCTTGGTCCAAGGACAGGGAGGGGGAGGGAGGGGTGGGGGAGGAGGGGGAGAGGAGGGAGGAAGAGGAGGGGGTGGAGGAAGGGGAGGAGGAGGAGGGAGGCTTTGCTGACAGGGGAGAGCCCGAGGCTGCAGCTAACACCCTTGGGGAGGAGGGAGGGGAGGCTGAGCCAGCAGCCACAGAGGTGGGGGAGCTGGGCGTCTGTCTGGTGGGGCGCTGGGCAGCCGAGGACTTCCTGTGGGAAAGGAAGGGGAGCAGAAGTGTGAGGGTGGGTGGCCGCCCGGCAGGGCTGGAGTCCGGAGGGCACCAGCCGACCAGCTATGCGGCACCTGTCCCAGCAGCCACCGGGCATCGCCATTCAGGTCTGAGGCCAGCCCTCGGCCCCGGAGGACAGGCCGGTGACGACAAGGGGCCTCTGGCCTGAGGCAGCTGGGGTGAGCCTGGCCGGTGAGCCCCAGTTCCCACTGACCCTGCCCTCACCTGCCACAGTCCACTCACGGGACAGGTGAGCACGTGGGGCCCCAGCCACGAGTATCACCCAGAATCTTCCCTTTCCTGGGAAGTGGGAGTGGGTAGCTGAGAAGCCCCCACCTTCCTCCATGGGACAGGGACTGGGCATTCCCACATAGGCTGGTCCGGGCCAGGGATGTCCTTGGCTCTGTCCAGCCTGGAGGTGTAGGGTGGGGCACCTCTGGAGGTCACTGGATCCTCAACTTTGAACTGAGGTGTTTTTTGGGTCTGAAGCTCTAAGAGCTGGGATGGGGTGTAGGGTCTCCCCGGGAGGATGGTCTCCCAGCGTGGGGAGGGACTGCTTCCGGAACCCCCCTCCCCGCCCCCCCCCCCCCCCCACTGTCCCAAGCTTACACACACAGCACCCACGGGCCCCGTCACCTGGGTCCGTGGCTGGAGGCGGCCTTGCTCTTGGGTGACGCGCTGCTGGGCTCCGGGGCCGGGGCTGAGGCCGCCCGCCGGCCAGGGCGCTTCTGGTTGCGGTGCAGCAGCTGGCACTGGGCGCCCCGGGGGCAGACGCCCCTGCGAGAGAAGTCGGGGCACAGCAGCGTGTGCTTCTTCTTGCACTGTGGGGGGGGGAAGAGGGCAGCCGGGTGAGCAGGTCAAGGCCTCTGCACCAGGCGGGGCGGCCCTGCCTGCTCAGTCCCCCAGGGCCTGAGGGCCAGAGACTTCCTGTTGGAAGGCTGAAACCCCCAGGCCAGAGCAGCCTGCGCGCCCACCCGCCCGTGCCCCCTGGGTGATCAGAAGGGCCCTGGGCTGGACTGACGGCAGGGACCGGGCTGGCCCAGGGGTCTCCTAGGCTGGTATAGGAATTCTCAGGCCACTAATCCCCTCTCTGGACCGCAGCACCCCATCCTGGCTGAAGATGGAGACGTGGGGGGAGGCTCAATGCGTGGAGGGCCTTATGCATGGGGTTTAGGCTCCAAGCCCAGGGGTGCCCAGGTCGGCTGAGGCCAGCCGCACACCCGATCCACCCCACCTGTCACGGCGGCTAATTATACCCGGCTTGGGACGCGCCATCCAGCAGGTGCTCCGTGCAGCACGGGGCCTCAGCTCCGCCCACCAGGCCCACAGGGAGCCAGGAAGCCCCTGCCCATGGCCAGTCTTAGGGGGCACAATGGGGGGGGGGTGTGTGGAATGTAGCAAGTGTCCCTCGTGTTGGACCAGCCACCGGGAGAGACACTGTCCTGACAGGACCCACTGCAGGGGCCCCGCCAATCCGTCCAGAGCCGAGTTTCAAGCAGCCAGGCCGCAGTGCTCACACCCAGTCCGGGAGGCTGTGTGCTGGCTGAACCACTTGGAAATATGTGGCAACAGCTCTGAAACCTGCCTCTTGGAAGCCCGTCCCCGGAGCCCTGGACCTGGGCCCTGCTCCCAGCACCCAGGACAAAGAGCCTGGCTGAGGACCCCGCGGAGTGCGTGCCCGTTCTCTGAGCACAATCTGGGCGCTGGCCCCATTCAGGCCCCACACCTGCCCCTCGGCTGCCACCGATGGACTGGAAGCCTCTCACGCTCATGCCAGGGGGCCGGAGCTGGTGGGGCCATCTGGGCAGCAGGACCCCCAAACGCACACTTGCACCCCCCTCCCAGCTAGCCCCCCCTGCCCCCGAGAGAAGGCTGATGTGTGCTCGCTTGCTTTCAGGACACGGGGTCCTGAAACGCAGGGGCCCCGCCGCCGTGGGTTCCGCTCTAAGACCAGGAGAGTACAGGGCACTGGTGTACCAGGGCAAGGGCGGGCGGCGGGTCCTTCTGCAGGGGAGTGGTGGGTGGAGAGAGCCTGGCACCGGACAAGAGGTGACCCGGATGCCGAGTGCATATCGGGGGGCGGCCGGCGGGCGGCTGGGCCCACGCTGTCCCGTGTGGAGCCCACGAGCCACGCGGAGGCTCCGAGCCACGGTGGTGCTGCGGGCTCGGCAGACAAGGACGAACGTAAAAGGCCACACCGATGTTTCCTCCGTGACTGTGCGGTGGAAGGTGTGACGGGTCAGGTTAATACAATTCATTTCACCTGCTCTGCTTTACTCTTCTAAGGTGGCCACAAGAAAACTCAGAATCTCACGTGTGGCTCACATCTGGCCTACTGGATGGTGCTGGTCTGAGCTGGCCCCCTCCCTGGCACAGCCACACGTCGAGGGTCGAAGGTACAGAATGTTCCCAAACCATCCACAGGCCGTCAAGAAAGGAAAATGATGGACAAAAAGCGACTCAGAAACATACTGGACACAAACGGAGTCTCCAATTTCAAAGGCCGGACGTCTTCGTCCAGACCAAGCCCACAGATGCGGGAGCAAAGCCAAACAACCACGCAGGAGCCCCAGAAAACCCCCCAAAGGCCTGGAAATGAAGAAACACGCTACTGAATTCTCCACGGGTCAAACACGAAATCACGGAAATGAGGTAACGGTGAGAACTGGGCGCCAGTACTGAGCCACGCATCAGGAGCAGCTCCCGCGCCGGGAGACAGGTCGCAGCCTGCAGGCTTCTGTCAGCAGAGAGGCTCCTGCTCGACACGCGGGGACAGCAGAATGGCCCAAACCCAGCAGAGGGAAGGAAACAGAAGGTAAAAACAGAAAGAAAAGAAATACCAAAAGGGGAGCAAACCCGAGAGAGCCGAGAGTTGGTTCTGAAGAAATGAATCGATTTGTCCAACAGGACGGACTGGGAGACGAAGAGGCCAGCACAGAACACGAGGAAGGACAAACGGGCCGTAGCTGGTGACCCTGCTGAACAACAAAACGCTACCGATACAACATCAAGAAGAAACTTTACACGAATGAACTTGAAAACACAGATGAAACTGACAAATTCCAGAAAAACTGTCAAGAAAAAAATAAAACCTGGACAAATACTCCTATGGCCATAAAGGCATGTGAACCAGTAGTCAAAAACTAAAGCAAGTTCCAGCCCAGGGTTTTCCTGGAAGTTCTACCAATATTCAGTGTACTACCCAACCCTGCAGGAACTGGTCCACAGAACAGGGATGAGAGGACACTCCTCAACCCGGTGACAGGGCTGGGGCACTCCTAAAAATAAAACCTGACCGATGAGATCACAAACAGAGGCCATTTGCACTCATGCCTGAGGGTTCAAAGGTCACACACACATTGTAAACAAATGGGAGTCCTGCCGTGTATCCCGACTAACAGACCAGGACTAAGACAAGTGCGCCTCAAGGATGCAAGGTTAGTTTAACATTAGAAAATCAACAAGCAGAATTTCGCACAGTAACAGACTCAACACATGGGATCATATGATCACCTCAACAGCTACAAAAAGTATTTAATAGATCCAGCATGAATTCAAAGTTTAACAGATTACTGATTGGATGGTACTTTCTTAGCTTAATATAAAGGGCTTCTGAGAAGAATGTTCCAAAAGCATCACTTGTCACGAGGAAAGGGTGGAAGCCCACTCCCATCACTGGTACACTGTGCTGGGGTCATAGCCAGAGTAGAGACAAGAAAAAGAAAGAAAAGACGTTTGAACTCAAAGGAGGGAAGAAATGGCCATTATTTGCCGAAGATACATTTCTTTAGGAAAACCCAAAAGAATCTATGGATAAATTGTAACAATCACTAATACAGTTCAGCGAGGTTCCTGGAAACACAATGAATGTAACGAATTCCATGTCTAGATACCCATGAACGTTCAGAAAATAAGAATTTTTATTTTGTTATTTATAAAAATAATAAAAGTGACAAATAAATCTAACAAAGGTACAGAACTTCAGTAAAAGGCAGCACACGAGTGGCCTACGTAAGAGCCAGATGCCCGGCTCACTCACGGGCGGGCAGACAAGGGCCAATTCTCAGCAAACCGAGACAGAGATTCAGGACAATCTCCATAAAAATTCCAACTTTTTATTTTACTTTTTTAACTTACATTGGATCTACAATATATTTCTGGGAGGATAAAGGACAAGGAGAGTGAAAACAGCTGTGGAGAAGGACAAGGTGAAAGAATCTATGACCAGGAATTACCGCGAAGTTCAAGTAATCCCAGAGCACCAGCCGGCTCAAGGGGACATAAGGAACAGGGCAGGGAGCCCGCCTCGCCGCGCTGCCTGCAGACCCCGGGGACAGGGACAGACGGCCCTGGGCCCGACCCTACAGCACAGCTGTCCCGGGCGGGACTAAAGGGGCCGGGCCCACATGTGAAAGGCCGGCCTAGGGGCTCGGGGAAGGAGGAGGATTTCTCCGGCAAGACACAGATGTGCAAACCTTCACCACCGATAAAGTCATTTCCATTATAATTAAGAACTTTTGTGCTTCGAAATAACACCACGAAAAAGGAAAAAAAATAATTACAAAGAAGATAACTGCCATTTATATGACTGACAAAAGATTAACGCCCAGAATGTTTCATATTTATGTATTTTTATGTTCATATTTAGATTTCATAAATTTCCTTGAATCCACAAGAGGAAACCAACCCAGAGGAAAAATGTCCCCACCCTCACTTAAAAAAAAAAAACAACAGGGGGCGCCTGGGTGGCTCAGTCGGTTGAGCGTCTGACTTCGGCTCAGGTCATGATCTCGCGGTCTGTGAGTTCGAGCCCCACATCGGGCTCTGTGCTGACAGCTCGGAGCCCGGAGCCTGCTTCGGATTCTGTGTCTCCTTCTCTCTCTGCCCCTCCCCTGTTTGTGCTCTCCCTCTCTCTCTCAAAAAAAAAAAATAAAATAGACATTTAAAGAGAAATTAAAAATTTAAAAAAACCCAACAAAACCCCACCTAGTTTTCAGAAAGGGAGGCCGAAAAGGTTCAAACATAGGGAAGGCATTTTGCCTCATCAAATCCAGTAAAGGCAAATTAAAAAATGCAATGAGGTAACCTTTTGTCCTTCAAACGGTCAAAAAGAAAAACAGAGGTTGAACGTCACCAAGTGCGGGCAAGAAAACTGGTCTACGAGTGTGAACGGGCAGAAGCCGCCGGGAAGCCATCTCAGTTGTCCACCACAGCAGACCAGTGCCCTCCAGACCCGGGCCGGGGCCTTGCCAGTGACGCGCTACAGCCCCGATCCCCGAGGGCCGGAGGCGGAGCCTGCGTCACGCCAGGCTGCCTTCGGTGAAGCACATTCCATTTCACAGGGGTGAGGCCGTGAGAGGCCAGGACGGACCGCACTGCCCACCTGTGCTTGCCCCCACAGTCACCGAGGGGCTCCCAGGGTCCCTGCTCCCTTCCCAGGCCCCGGCCCCACCGGCTGCCTGCTCCAGGCCAGACAGGACCGCAGAAGAGCTGGTGCGGGAGGGACAGGACTCGGGTGGGCTGTCTAGGCCCAAATCTGCCACCTAGCTCGTCCACGGCGGCCACCAGCCTTCCCACCCCTCCTGGGTCGTGCCAGCCCATCTCTGTCCTCGGACTGCCACCCCCACTCTCCAGGGGGCCGGGTCCCACCTCCACCACCAGCAACGCCAAAGAACCGGCTCATCAGTCCTGTCCCCAGTGACTCACCGGCTTCCCTCCCACCCTCCAGAACCAAAGCCACCCCTTCCCCACCTTGGAGACAGTCCCACACTCCCCTCCCTCTCCACCCCTCCTTCTCGCTGTACCCAACCCCTTCTGAACAGCTCTCGAAGGCATCTACCTCATCCATTCCCTGGCTATTTAGGTTAAGGTCTGCCTCATTCACTCAGTCATTCACCCCCAAATTGGTGACCAAATCCAATGTGATATCCTAGAACAGAAAATGGAAATTGTGGAAGACCGGGTAAGGTGCGATCAGAGCCTGGACTCAAGCCGGGAGCAATACGCCCAGTGTTACTTCTCTAGTTTTGATGGTTGGGTGCTGGTTGTGGTGAAGGTTCAGAGCAGGGGGCCGGGGGAAGGGTGTGTGGGGATTCTGCACCATCTCTGCAGCTTTTGGGTACATCCACAATTATTACAAATGACAAGTTTATTAAACACGGTAAATGACTGTCTGTCCTGGGCTCTGACGTCTACACACGTGACAAGGACAGGAAGACTCTGAAGTTGGACAGAAGGCTGTTGGGGGCCCACGGACCCTCGGATCCAGGATTTCCTTCCTGCCTTGCTGGGGTGGGGCCAGAGTAGGCCCTGAAGAATCAGGGCTGCGGGGCCCTTTCCCCTCCCAGTGGAGGTCAAGTGGGGAACATGGATTTCCATCTGTACTTGGCGGGGGTGCGTCACCACCTCCACTCCCATCCCACCCCTGGTGTCGCAGGAAGCCAGCTGAAACAGAAGGTTTAAACGAGATCCAGACCCCTGTAACAGCCAATATGTCCGGGTTTCAACAGAAAATGACTCAGCATAGTGGAAAAAGGTGAGACCTCAGACTGAATGGAATTGCAATTGCAGACAATCAGCGCCTGTCGGCATGAGACTGCAGAGGTGTTGGGTTTATCTGACGAAGAGTTTAAAGGAGCATGATAAATGTGTTTCTTTTCTTTTCTTTATTTTTAAGATTTTATTTTAAGTAATCTCTACATCCAACGTGGGGCTCGAACTCACGACCCCAAGATCGAGAGTCACACGCTCCACCGACTGACCCCGCCAGGCACCCTCATAAACGTGTTTCAACAAGCAATTAAAGACGTGCTGGAAACGATGACAATATAGAAAGTCTCAACTAAGAAAAAGAAGATGTAAGATAGGACCAAATGAAATTTTAGAACTGAAAAGCACAATAACCGAAATAAAAAAGACTCCTGTATGGGCTCAACAGCAGAAGGGAGGCACAGAGGAAAGAGTCAGTGAATTAGAAGACAGAGCAACAGAAATTAACCAATCTGAGTGCCACAGAGCAGACTTTAAAACATGGATGGTGCCTCAAGGGCCTGTGGGAACACAACTCTCATGCATCCAGAGCTGTGGAAGGGAAGAAGAAAGAACTCAAGAGTAATGGCTGAAAACGTCCCAAACTTGGCAAAAACCGTAAGCCTACAGATTCAGAAAGCTGAGCGAACCCCAATCAGTAAAAAGCAAAGAAATCCACGAAACCCTGCATCATAGTCAAACTTGTAAAAGCTATAAAGAATCCTCCAAGCAGCCAGAGAGAAATGGCACTTCTTCACCTGCGCAGGAAAGTTCAAATGACAGTGGATTTCTCCTAAAGCACCATGGAGGCCAGAGGAGGTGGTATAACATTTACAAGAGCTGAAGGGGCAGAACTATCAGCTCAGAACCTCATATTCAGCAGAAATAGCCTTCAAGAATGTGGGGGAAATCCAGACATTCTCAGATGAAGGAAAACCCAGAGAATCTGTCACCAGCAGATCTGCCCTAAACATGACTATAGACGTTCTGTAAACAGAAAGGAGACGATAAAAGACAAGCCTTGGAGCGACGGGAAGGCAGGCCAAGATAACCAAACCACGGGTAAACATACCAGACTTTCCTCGAGTCTCCTGAATTGTGTTTGACTACGGAAGCAAAAATTACCAGTGTCTGTTGTGGTTCTAAATGTCTGTAGAGGACATATGTAAGGTGGTTATAGACGGGAAGGGTAAAGGGACATAAAGGAAGGTGAGGTTTCTACACCAGTAGACTGTGATAAGTTATGGATACTCAACACAATGCCTAGTGCAGCCACTAAAAAAGCTACAGAAAGATGTACACACTTGAAAGCACTACAGATAAATCAAAACAAAATTCTAAATTGTTCCAGTAACCCACAAAAAGACAGAAATGACAAGTAGAACAAAAAACAGAAACCAACAGAAGTCAAATTGCAGACTGAAGCCCTACCACAGCAATAATCACATTAAGTGTAAATGGCCTAAATATACAAATTAAAAGACTGGCAGAGTAAATTTTAAAACATGACCCAATTATCTGCTGTCTATAAGAAAGTTGCTTCAAATACAATACTATCGGTAAGCTTAAGGTAAAAGGATGGAAAAAGGTATATCATGCAAACATGGATCAAAAGATAGCAGGAGTGGCCACATGAATACCACCTGAAGCAGACTTTAGAGTAAAGAAAATCACAGAGAGACATGTTTTTATGCCATGTCCAATGTGGGGCTTGAACTCAATAACCCTGAGATCAAGAGTCGACCCTGAGATCAATGGTCGGCTCTGAGATCAAGAGTCACATGTTCTACCAACTGAGCCAGTCACCCCAGAGAGACACATTTTATACTGATAAAAGGATCAATCCAACAAGAAGACATAGCAATCCTAAATTTACATGCACCAAATAAAAGAGCTATAAGATACATTTTTTGTTGTTGTTAAAACCCTCAGAAAGTTTTACATTTTATTTTATTTATTTATTTATTTATTTATTTATTTATTTATTTATTTATTTTGAGAAAGCGAGACAGAGCACAAGTTGGGGAGGGGCAGTGAAAGACGGAGACAGAGAATCCAAGGCAGGCTCCAGACTCTGAGCTGTCAGCACAGAGCCCGACGTGGGGCTCGAACTCACAAACCGCGAGATCATGACCTGAGCTGAAGTCGGATGCTTAACCGACTGAGCCACCCCAGGCGCCCCTATAAAATACATTTAATAAAAACTGATAGATATGAAAGGAGAGACAAATCCAAAATGACAGATGGTGACTTCAACATCAGTCTTCCAACAATTAATGAAAGTCAGCAAGGATATAGAAGAACTCAAAAGTGCCTTTCACCAGCAAAATCTAATCGCCATTTATAAAACTCTCCACTCAACAAGACTGGAATACATATTCTTTTCAAGTGCTCACAGAATATATACTAAGATAAAGCATATCCTGGGCCATACAACAAGGCCCAAGAAACTTAAAAGAATTAAAATCATACACAGTGTATTCTTTACCACTACAGACTCAAATTAAAACTCAATGACAGAGGGGCACCTGGGTGGCTCAGTCAGTTAAGCAGCCAACTCTTGATTTGGGCTCAGGTCATGATGTCACGGTTCGTGAGTTCAAGCCCTGCTTTGGGCTCTGCACTGTGTCAATGCAGAGCCTCCTTGGAAGCTTCTCTCCCTCTCTCTCTCTCTCTGCCCCTACCCCACGTGCTTTCTCTCTCTCTCTCTCTGTCTCTTTCCCTCTCAAAATAGATAAATAAACTTAAAAAAAAACCCAAAAAACAATGACAGAAAGATATTAGGAAAATCTCCAAACACTTGGAAATAAAACAATAATCTGTGGATCAAAAAGAAAGTCTCAAGGTGGTGGCGGCGGCGGTGGTGGGGTGCGGTGGACAAAAACGAAAAAAACAACAAACAAGAAACAACCAGAACTAAATGAAAATACATCTCAAAACTGGTAGGATTCAGCTAGCTAAATTCATATACAAGAGGAAAAATTCCAGGGGCACCTGGGCAGCTCAGTTGGTTAAGTATCTGACTTCAGCTCAGGTCATGATCTCATGGTTCGTGAGTTTGAGCCCGTGTTGGGCTCTGCGCTCTCAGTGCAGAGCCCGCTTCATATCCTCTGTCTCCCTCTCTCTTTGCCCCACCCCTGCTCTTTTCTCTCTCAAAAGTCAACAAACATAAAAAAAAAAGGAAAAATTTCAAATCAATAGTCTAACTCCCACCGTCAGACCCTAGGGGGGGGAAAAGAGCAAAATAGAACCCAAGCAACAGAAAGAAACAGTAATGATAAGAACAGAAGTCAATAAAACCAAAAAGAAACAAAAAAAAAACAATAAGAGAGAAATCAATGAAACAAAGAGCTGGCTCTTTAAAAAGATCAATAATATTGACAAACCTCTGGCAAAGCAAAGAAAAAAGATAAAAGTCACAAATTTCCAATATCAGGAATTAACAGGGATCACTACAGACCCTGCAGACATCAGAAGGATAATTAGGGCATACTTCGAACAACCCTACACACGTAATTTTCACAACTTAGATGAGATGGACCAATTCCTAGAAATACACAGTCACCAAAACTGACTCAAGAAGAAAAAGAAAATCTGACTAGCTCTATATATAGTAAGGAGATCGAATCAGTAATCAAAACCCTCCCAATAAAGAGAAGCCCAAGACCAGAGGGCTTCCCTGGTGAATTCTACTAAACATGTGAAGAAGAACCAACACTTACTTTTCTCAAATTCTTCCAAAAAACGGAAGAGTAAGGAATTCTTCCTAACAACAAACAGCCAAACAATCTGTGAAGCTAGCTTTACCCTGATACCACAACCAGACAAAAATACCACAAGAAAGAAAGCCACAGATCAATGCTCGTCACAAATACAGATACAAAAATCGTCAACAAAACACTAGAAAGCTGAATTCAGCAGTGGGATGCTCAACATACAAAAACCAGCCAATGTAACTATGATGAGAGGTGGTCGGTATGCCTGATTGGCCACTTTGGTAGAATTTAGGAAGAAGAAAACCGCATGATCATCTCAATTGATTCAAAAAATATCCAACAAGATTCAACACCTTTTTTTTTTTTTTTTTTTTTTTCCAGCGTTTTTTATTTATTTTTGGGACAGAGAGAGACAGAGCATGAACGGGGGAGGGGCAGAGAGAGAGGGAGACACAGAATCGGAAACAGGCTCCAGGCTCCGAGCCATCGGCCCAGAGCCTGACGCGGGGCTCGAACTCACGGACTGCGAGATCGTGACCTGGCTGAAGTCGGACGCTTAACCGACTGCGCCACCCAGGCGCCCCTCAACACCTTTTATAATAAAAACATCAAATAAACTAGGACTAGAAAAGGAACCTCCTCAACAGGATAAGAATCGTACCCGAAAGCCCACAGCTACCATCGTACTAACTGCTGAAAGACTGAAAGCTTTTCCTTTAAGATGAAGAACAAGACAGGGATGCCCCCTTTTGCCATGTTTATCTAACACAGTGCTAGAAATTCTAGCCAGAGCAATTAGGCTGAATAAATTATTTTTTTAATTTTTTTTTTTTTTTTAACATTTATTTATTTTTGAGACAGAGAGAGACAGAGCATGAACGGGGGAGGGTCGGAGAGAGGGAGACACAGAATCCGAAACAGGCTCCAGGCTCTGAGCTGTCAGCACAGAGCCCGACGCGGGGCTCGAACCCACGGACCGTGAGATCATGACCTGAGCCGAAGTCGGCCGCTTAACCGACTGAGCCACCCAGGCGCCCCATAGGCTAAATAAATATTAAAAACATAGGGATGCCTGGGTGGTTCAGTTTGTTAAGCATCCAACTTTTGATTTTGGCTTGGATCATGCATGATCTCATGGTTCATGGGACTGAGCCCCGCACTGGGCTCTGTGCTGATGGCACAGAGCCTGCTTGGGATTCTCTCTCTCTTTCTCTCTCTGTTTCTCTCTCTCTGTTTCTCTCTGTCTCTTTTCTTGCTATCTCTCTCCCTCTCCTTTTCTCTCTGCCCCACCCCTCATGCACTCTTTCTCTCTCTCATGCACTCTCTCTGCTCATGCACTCTTTCTCTCTCTCTCTCAAAATAAATAAATAAAAATTAAAGAAAACACACATACACGTGTATGTATATGCATATCAAACCTAAATTAAAAAAGGAAGAAAATTATCTCTGTTAGCAGATGACGTGATCTTATGTATAGAAAACGCTAAACAATCCACAAAAAATTGTAAGAGCTAATAGATGCATTCAACAAAACTCTGGAATATAAAATCAACACACACATAAAATCAACGTATCACTACCCACTTATAATGAACAATCTAAAAAAAGGAAATTAAAAAAACCAATTTTCCATTTACAGTAACATCAAAAAATGTAAGATCCTTAGGAATAAATTTAACCAAGGAGGCAAGAGATACACTAAGAAAACACTGCTGAAAGAAATTAATGAAGGTCTAAGTTAATGGAAAGACATCCCATGTTCATAGATTGGAAGACTTCCTATTGTCCAGGTGACAATACCACCCAGAGTGATCTACAGATACAATGCAATCCCTACCAAAATCCCAAAGGCCTTTTATAAAATTTATTTATTTTTTTAATGTTTTATTTATTTCAGAGAGAGAAAGTGAGCAGGGGAGGGGCAGAGAAAGAGGGGGACAGAGGGTCTGAAGTCGGGCTCTGCGCTGACATCAGTAAGCCCAACCTGGGGCTCAAACTCATGAACTGTGAGATTGTGATGTGAACCAAAGTTGGACACTCAACTGACTGAGCCCCCTGAGCGTCCCCCAAAGGTCTTTAAAAAACAAATAGAAAAGTCCATCCTAAAATTCATATGGAATCTCAAATGACCCCAAAAGGTCAAAATAATCTTGGGAAAGAAGAACAAAATTGAGAAATTTACATTTCCTGGCTTCGAAAATTACTATAAAGCTACAGTAATCAAAATACTTGCTTCAGGACAGACACCAAGACCAATGGAACAGGACCCAGCACCCAGAAACGAGCCACCACGTATATGATGAGCTGAATGTCAACAAGGGTGCCAGGACCACTCAAAGGGGAAGGTGCACGGCTGTCCACAAGCGGAAGACCGATGTTGGGCCCTCATCTCACACTACACACAAAAATGGACTCAAAATGGTCAAAGGCCTGAATTTCAGGACTGAAACTATTAAACTCGTATTAAAAAACCACAACCACAACCACAACCACAACATGGGGAGAGGCTTCAGTGACATCAGGTTGACAAGTATTTCTCGGATATGACATCAAAAGCATAGGCAATAGGAAGAAAATAAAGTGTTCTCAATCAAGGAGAGACTTTTGTGCCTCACAGTATACTGTCAAGAGAATAAAGACAGAATGGGAGAAAACAGTCATAAATCCTCTCCTGGTAAGGGTTTGATTTCCAGAACATAAAAGAAGTCCATAGCAACAGCGAAATACCCCAAACAACCCCATTCACAAGTGGGCAAAGGAGCCGAACGGACATTTCTGCAAAGAAGATGCACCAACGGTCAGCAAGCTGACAAGACGCCCCCATCATCAGTTGCCGGGGGGAAGCAGACACTCACGAAGGTGGCTTTTAGGAAAAGGGGCGAGGCCAACAAAGCCCTGGTGAGGATGCGAAGAAACGAGAACCCTACACGCTGCTGGTAGGACGCAAAACAGCACAACCAGCATGGCGGTTCCTCAAGAGGCTAAACACACAACTGCCATGTAACCCTGTAGCTCCACTCCTGGGTGTCCGCTCATCGGAAGCGAAAGCAGGCATCTGAATGGACGTTACGTGGCAACATTCGCGGCGGCGGCGACGGTATCCAAAAGCCACAACCCAAGTGTCCATCCCAAGACGAATGGACAGAGGAGTGGCCCAGGCGTCCCGGGGATGTTACTCGGCCACGAAAAGGAGGGAAGCACCGACAGACCGCACTGTGCGTGAATGTTGACAACATTACGTGAAGTGAAAGAAACCAGACACAAAAGGACACACACCGTATGACTCCACTTACATCGGTATCTGAGAACGGGAGGATTCACGGAGACAAAACGTAAATTAGTCAGTGCCCAAGGCCCAGAGGGAGTAATGGGGGGGTCACCCCTGAACGTTTACAGTTTCTGTTTGGGGTGACGGAGAAGGTCTGGGAATAGACAGTGGCGACGGCTGGACAATACTGTGAATGCGATTAATGCCAGTGAATCATACAGACAGAAATGGCAAATTTTATGTTATCTTTATTTTACTGCAATCAAAAAAAATGAATGACGTAACATACTGAAACCCACTGCACTGTAACTTAAATAGGTGAATTGTATGCTCTGCGAATCAGATGTCAAAGCTGTTGGAGACCAGACGGAGGGGCGGCCGATGCGTCTAGCATCACGCGCCGTCAAGAAAACGCAAAATGCAACCACAGTGAGAAGCCACCTCCCGCCATCAGCAAAGCCGAAGCCGCAGGGCAGGTAGGGACGGGTGGTGGCCAGGACGTGACAGAAGGAAGCCCTCATCCGCTCCTGGTCGGAACGTGGACTGCCGTGGCCACGTTCGTGGGAAGTCCAACCCGCAGTCGCCAGCAAGTCCACCCCCGGGTGTCTACCCAAGAGACACCTGTGCACACCTTTCACAGCTGGACGGTTCCAAATGGCCCCCGGCTGGACACAACCCAAAGGTCCACCCACTGACCGATGAATGCCACGGCGTGGTCCGAGCACAACGGAGCAGCTTTCAGCCACGAAAAGAACACAGGCCTGATCTAGCCCACAATGCGACAACCCTCAAAATCATGTTAAAAGAGGGGCGCCACGAGGGGCACCGGGGTGGCTCAGGTGGTTGAGCATCTGACTCTTGGTTTCGGCTCGGGTCATGATCCCAGGGTCGTGGGATAGAGCCCTGTGTCAGGCTCTGCGCTGACAGTGTGAAGTCTGCTTGGGATTCTTTCTCCTTCTCTGTCCCTTCTCCACTCACTCCCTTTCTCAAAATAAATAAACGTTAAAAGAAGTTTACAAAAAAAAAGAAGTTTAAAAAAAAGAAGCCAGGGGCACCTGGGTGGCTCAGTTAAGCATCAGGTCATGATGCCAGGGTCGTGAGATCAAGCCCCGTGTTGGGCTCCATGCTGAGTGTGGAGCCTGCTTGAGATTCTCTGTCCCTCTCTCTCTCCCCTTCTCCCCTGCTCTCTCTCTCTCTCAAAAAACAAACAAACAAACAAACAAAACAAAAAAGGAAGGAAAGAAGCTGGACAACAGAGTCTATGTGTTTGCAGATTTCAATATATGAAATGCCCAGGAACACACGAGTTTGCGGAGAAAGGAGGTAGGTTCCTCGTGCCTGGCAGGAGAGGGGCGCGGGTGGGACTGACTACGGACGGCGGAAGGGCTGCTGGGCGACGGACACGTACGTCCTAAACCTGGATTCTGGCAAAGCAGACTGTGTACTTGCAGCGGGTGAACCAGGTCATGTGTGCACTGGGCCTCAATAAAGCTGGGCTTCAATACGTTTTTCTTAACGTTTATTTAGTTTTGAAGGGGGCGGGGTGCAGAGAGAGAGGGAGACACGGAATGCGACGCAGGCTCCGGGCTCCGAGCCGTCAGCACAGAAAGCTGAGTGGAGACAGGGGTGGTTTCACGGGTGGTTTTGGGGGACAGGACCCCCCGTGTGGAAGAAAACTAAGTGACGTCCTACCTCACACCACAGCCAAGTCAGCGACACCTGCTCTTGCCCCAGGCCTACTCGGAAGGGGGCAGATGGGGCCTTAATCACCACAGTCCCCCAGACCCTCGAGACCCTCATTAGCCCAATCTTGCCGAACAGGAAACTGAGGCCCTGCAGGATGAAGGGGGTGGGGGGTGCGGGGAGGGGGGCCAGGGCCTGAGCCCCTGCCCCAGGGCCTCCCTCAGGCCTCCCACACTGTGGCCTCAAAGCTGCACCCAGGAGGAGGATGGAGAGGGTCCCAGTGGCCCTGGGAGGGGGCAGGTCCTGGAAAAGGACGGCAGGGGGATGGTGGAAGGACTGTGATCCACACACACCGGACAGATTTCAGCCTAAGCAACGGTACCCCAGCAGAGTCAATCGCTGATGACATCCATGCAAACTCAGCCTGTGACTCTGGAGCCAGAGGACACGAGAGCTTCTGTGAGGCAGGGCACATCAGGAGACAGGAGGGGCCGTGGTGGGAGTGTCCCCAGCAACTCGGCCGATTGCCAGGAGCCCCACAAGCAGGCTGGGCACCCCACGCAGGCCGGGCCCTGACACACAGGCCGGGCAATGATGCACAGGCCGAGCACTGACACACAGGCTGGGCACCCCATGCAGGCCAGGCACTCACTCACACACACACACACACACACACACACACACACACACACACACACACACACGTTACCCAGAGAGGGGACAAGCAGGGCACCTTGGCTGATGCCAGGTCGAGCGGCCGTGGGGACCCACCACTGGGACCGTGGAGAGACAACCCACTGCGACCCCATGTTGCCTGGCTAGTGCATCCTGAGCGAAGGCAAGGGGTCAGACCAAGGGCCCGGTGGGCGGGGCGGAGGCTGACCTCTGAGCTGTCCAGAGCGGCGGTGTGGCCCCCGAAAAGGGAAGGGAGCAGAGATTTACTCCCGGCCTAAATTATTCACAAGAAAAGGGAGCGCGCCTCTTTAACAAGCCGTGGCTTTATGAAGCAAGGTTAACAATTTCACTTGATTCAGTGGAATATTATAAACTCTCTGGGGCCCATTTGAGGACTTGTACTTCAGGCACGAGGCGACGACTCAGCACTTTTTATATTATTTAGAGAATAAAATTAACCCTCACCAGCCCAGGCTGCTGCCGCTCCTGCCGCTGGATCTGGCCTGCTCAGCGCTTTCCCCCATATATAATTACAAGCTGCTATCCATCATGTGGCAGCCACGGCACCGACACGCCGAAAGGGACACGGTAAGCACTTCCACCAGCGGCAGCAGAACTTAAATATCACTTTGATACTTTCATTTAAATGGGAATATCTTACAGTAATCGCGCACAGCCTCCGCGGGGGGTCCTGCCACCGCACCCCAGCCCACCCGGCCCTGGTCTGAGCCGCTCCCAGGCCCCGCCCCATGGGGGCGGGGCCTCTCCGCCAGGGTCCTGGGCGTCCTTCAGGGTGACCACCAGCTGCGGGTCAGGTCCCCAGGTTTGCCAAGCCCGGCCCGGCCCGGGCCCTGGCCTAGCGGCAGGAGGGAGAGGACGCAGGGAGGGAAGGGGCATGGGCGCTGCGGTGTGAAACGCACTGATGCGCGCTCCCCTTGCCCAGGCCCAGTCCTGCTGCCCTGCCCACCGGCCGTCCCCAGGAAGTCCCAGCTCCGGTCCCCCCACAGTCCAGACTGCAGGTCTCAGCACTGGCGAGGAGGCTCCCTCTCGGGGCACCAGGGGCTAGAGAGGCCTGTCCTGGGGTTCCCAGCCCAGGGCACTGCTGCCCTGGCAGGCCCGGGCCACGGAGATGAGGAGGGGCCCCTTCTGGAGAGCAGGACGGAGCCGGGGTGCTCAGCTGCCGGGGAGCCCCAGCACAGCAGCCCCTCGCCGACAGGCGAGGGCAGCAGCAGTGATGGGCCCGAACACAGGGGGCAAAGCAGGCGCTAGCCTGCGGGTGGCCCTTGCGACCCAGTTCCCTAATCCCTTCACACCGGCCCCTTCTACCCTCGCCACCCTGGGGTTCCGTGCGCTCCAAGGAAGGCTCGGAGGAGCGTGGCTGGTCCACCGCTGGGGGCTCGGGGCTGCCGGCCACCCACCCGCGCCCCTCACCTTTGCGCCCAGCGGGCAGTAGCCTTTGAGAAAGTCCGTGCAGACCTCCGCCTTCCGGGACACGTAGACGTGGCTGTACGGGCAGTTGCTGTTACTGCAGATCCCCTTCAGAAAGTACGAGCACACGGGCATCTGTGGGGGCAAGGGAGCAGGTGGTGAGGACCCGCAGCCCCCTGCAGCGCCCCTGGGCGCCCGGGCCCCGTCTGCCCGGTACTACCATAGCCCCCGTCCAGCCCTCCATCAGGCACCTGCCCCCTCTTTACAGGTAAGGCAGCGGGTCCCCCCTGAAGGACCGACCGCCTGGGGCTCCGAGGCCAGGCACGAGCCGTGCGGAGACCGTGGCCGGAGACCCGCACCCCCAAGGGAGAAATGGACGCGCAGTGCCGGCCAGCACCTGAGGCCAGGCCAGGTGGGGGCTGCCAGCCCTAAAGGCAGACAGACCCCTGGCTTCCCCAGAAGGCAAGGCCGCCGGGGCAGGGCACAGGCGAGGATATCCAGGCGGGGCTGGCCCCAGGCCTGCAGGACGGCTCGGGCCCAGATGTGCTATCACCTGAGCCTGTCACCTGCTCTGAGACGGCCCCAGTTTCCAGGCAGTGGGGCCGTGGTGGGATAGGCGCCTAAAAGCGCAGGGGCTGGAGGGCCAGGGGGAGACAGAGCACAGGGGCTCTAGGTAGAGCAGCGGCCGACAAGGCCCGGAAGGTCCAGCAGATTTCCCCACTGCTTGGGCACCTGGCAGCATCTGTGGGCCGGAGGCCTGACTCCACCCAGGGAAGCCTGTGGAGGGACTCTGGGGAGGCAGGCAGGTGCCCCGGAGCAGCCTGGGCTGCGCTGACCACAGGCTGACGCTGCGGAGGCCTGGCAAGGGGCCTGGCTCCAGTGCCCCAGAAACCAGCAGGTGAGCCCAGGGGGACCCGGGGCGGGTACGGAGTGGGCAGCCTGGGCAGACCCGTGTGGCCCGGCACCCCCTGGCCCCTGGGACACAGAGAGGCGGCCCACTTTCTCCCCACAGGGGGAAACTGAAGCCTGAGGACCAGCAAGGAGGGGTCTCTGATCTTGCCCACCCTGACCTCTGCAGTTGCCAGGCAACTCTTCTCTGGGGCCCCTCCCCAGGCCACCTCCTGGGCCGTCTGGTCACCCCCTAGGGGGTCTCTCCACCTTCGGCAGGCCTGTTGACCCTCTGGGGGGTCTCTCTGGGACCTCCCCTCCCGTCCCCTCCCCTCCCCTCCCCTCTCCTGCCGGACCCGCCCCTCACGCACCCCACCGCAGCCCCCCGGCCCCCAGTGGGTCTCCACCGGCTGGCACTCCGGGGTCTGGCGCCGGCCTGCCAGGGGCCCCACACAGGGGCCTCGGGGGGTGGGGGGCAGAGGGGAGGCCAGTGAGGGAATGAGGGAGAAAGCAAAGAAACAAAGGGTGATTTAACGTGCAAGAGTTTATTTTTAATTGTCTTTTAACTGCAGCGCACGGGGGAGAAGGGCCGGCCCGTCTGGGGCTGCTGGTGGTGCGGCTGCAGACAATTCCCTTAATGTGGCTTTTGATATAGAGCCCAAATTAGCTCTAATAAAAAGGGATAATAAAGCCAACTCTCACAGCCAACGGAGCCCCTCCTAGCTGTCAGCACGGCCGTTACCGAGAGGAAGCAGCATCCTCGTTTCAATTAACCTTGTTTGCACCCACCACGTCCACACAAATAACAATAACATTAATTCAGGGCGCTCGTGCGGGCGCCCACATCAGACAGCTCGGAATGTGCGCCAGCTTCGGAGCCGGAGCTAATGAACCTGAAACTCGACGTGAATTTCCAAATTGCTCACAACAGAGTTTCGAAGCTCTATTAGGGAGAAAAATGCTGATTCTCTTCAAGTTCCTCAAGGGGAAAAGCTGTTGTAGCGGCAGCAGCCTCGGCCCGACCCCGCCTCCCCTAACCTTGCCGCGGCCCCAGAGCAGGGTGGGGGGGCTGAGAGGGGTTCCCCGTGCTCACCGAGGCCAAGGGGAGGGGCCCGGGACGGAGGGGCCCAGTGGTGCACCTGCCTGTCCTCCTCTGGCCTTCCTTCCGGCACACCCTGCCTCAGCCCGCTGCCGGGCGCCCACCCCGGGGGGCAGCTGGAGGCCGCTGCTCCTGGGCACGTGGCAGGGGTGGCCACACAGCCGGCTCCCGAGCCGAGAACCGTGGGGCAGTGCCTGCGGGGGGCGCGGGGGGGGGGGGGGGCTCACCTTCTCCTTGGACACGTGGTGGGAGAAGGGGCACGTCCCGTCTGTCTTCTTGCACGTGCCCCGGAGAAACCTGTGCAAATGAGAGGAACAGCGTCAGAGGGGCTGGCGCGGGCAGGGACCCCTGCGGCCCCCGCCCCAGAGGCTCACCTGGTGCACACGGCCACCTTGTCGGGGTCGTGGATGTAGGGACAGTGCTCGCCGTGGTTGCACCTGCCGAAGCGGTTGTAGTACATGCAGTATTCCTGCTGCTGCTTCCGCCGCCGCTGCCTCGCCTGCCGGACGATGGCCAGGCTGCGCTGCACGGCCCGGCTGTGGACAGGGCGGAGGCACGTGAGCCCGGGGGACCCCTTCGCCCCCACCCCGTGAGCCCCGGGCCCAACCCCGAGGGACGTACCTGGCCAGGGAGCGGCTGCAGCTGCTGGCGGGGTCCAACCGGCCTGTGGGGCAAGAGGCCGGGTCACGTCAGGCCCGCGGGCAGCTGGCTCTCCTGCTCCCCACCAACCTGCTGGGCGCAGCTCCCCCCTGGGCCCCGCTTTCGGCTCAGGCACTGCTGCCCCCCAGGGGAGACTGCCTGCCCTCCTGAGACGCTGCCGGACCCACGCCCACCCCGTGCGGCGGAGGGCGGGGGGGGGGGGGGGGGGGCGCGGCCCGTACAGGGACCAGATCTGGCAGCACGGCTCCAGGCGACACTGGCTATTGAGCAGCGGCCTCACCTCAAGTCAGGTGGTCCTAGGAGAGCCTAGGTGCTGGGGGCCTCCCCACTACCTTCCTCTGCCGGGGGCAGGGCCTGGGGCTATGAGACCTGAGTGACGATTCTTATGAATTTAAAGGGTTAAATGGAAATATAACAGTAAGTACGTGGCCACAAAGCTTGACGTCCTCACTCCCAGGCTCTACAGGGACGTACGTGCCGACCTGGGCCTACACAGGCCCCGGACCAGCACATCCGGCCCGGAGGCCTTCGTGGGCCATGGCGGGTGCCCACTCCCCCAAACCCTAAGTGCAAAGACCCGTCAAGTCCTCTCTGAGGTCACTGACTGTGGCCCAAAGGGGAGCTGTTCATGAAGTGAACGGTGGTGATGAGAAGGGAGCAGGTGACAGGATGCTCAAAGCCAGGGGACAAGGGGCAGGTGGGCAATGTCTGTCCTGTGCAGGCAGGGGGCAGGAGTGCAGACTGACGTACAGCCCCCTGCTTCCCTTTTGTGGATGAGGTCACTGCCCCCCCAGGACCAGGGTGGGCCGGGCAGGGCCCAAGACTGCTCAGATGTTCCTCAACATGTGAACCTTCCCAGACCAGATTCCATTTCCCACAGGGAGCTGCTGAAATGGATCCGGTGGCGAGAGGCAGAAGTGACGTCACTCAGAAATTCTAGGGACCTGAGGCAATGACAAAGCATCCCAGGCTTAAAAAGGGATGTCCCCAAGCTGCCTGGCTCTGAGCCGCCCCCATCGGAGCTGCGTGGGAGGCCTGGGCAGGTGGCCCTCCAGCCACCCAGAGGCCCCTCCCTCGGCCTCCCCAGGACGATCTGTGCCAGGACCCGCTCGGCTCAGTCCCGTCCAGAGTTCCAGACCGAGTCACGCAAGCATTCTGACGCTGCATGTGGCCCGCGGGCTGGACCTTCAGGCACCCCCTTCCACATCTAGCCTGCGCCAAGCCCTAACCACTCAGTGGACACTCCACACAAACACTCCATGTGCCCTCTCTGGGCCACCGTCCCCTGACCAGTGTCTGCCCCTCTCTGAGCCTCGGTCCCCTCAAGCTGAAGCGGGGTGGCTCCAGGGCTGCGTGGTGAGACCCCCACTGAGAAGGAACTGCTTGGCCCAGGGGCCCAGGCCCAGGGGCTGGCCGAGACGGGAACGGGGCCGGTTCCAGAGCGGGGAGTGGGCAGCAGGGCGGAGAGGAGCTGGGCGTCCCGGGCCACAGCGGAGTCCCGGCTCCCCAGCTGGGGGTGCAGGTCCCGGGGTACCGGCTGGAGGCCAGTCCAGGTGGCACGGGGTGCTCGCACACCTGCCCGCCCCGGGGATGACGGAGTGCAATCCGATCGCTGCTGGGAGCGCGGCTTCCCGGGCTGCCACCCAGGCTGCCGGTGCCTCTGTGGCGCCATCTGCTCCTGCCAGGGCCCACGGTCAACATGTGTCTGCCTGTCAGGCCTGGTGTCTGCGGGGGCGGGGCGGGGAAGGGACAGGTTTACTCCCCTTTCCGTGGTTTGCTCTTAAAAAGATACCAGTGTGGGGCTCGCAGCGGGAGGCACTGTTCAAACCCCGAGCGGTGCTAAAACACACACATAAAGCAGCTGCCGGAAAAGAGGCCGCGAGGTGCTGCGGGCGCTGCAGGGTTCGGCCGAAAACCTCGGCAACCGCGGAGCAGGCGGTGCCCAGCCTTCCGAGAGCTGTGCTGCCCGGGGATCTTCCCAAAATAGACCCGGCGAGCTTGGCATCGCGGCCCCACCCCTGCCAGCCCCCACCGGGCAGCGCCTCACCCTTCACAGGCCAGCGAGCCCAGGCAGGGGCTCTGGGGTCAGAGGGAGCGGCCGGGCAGCACAGCCAGCTTTCCGCAGCCCCGCGGCGCCCCGGCTGGCCCGGGCATTCCCAGGAAATCGTGGCCCTCGGCGGAGGGGGCCCCAGGAAGAGGCATCCGGAAGGGAGGCAGGCAGCGGGGTGGGGCCTTGGGTGCGTGGCTCCCAGCCCTCTCTTGTGCCCTCTCAGCGCAGGGCGGGGTCAGCAGGTCACAGATGACTGGATAACCTGCCCAGGGGTGTGTGGTGGCCGACGAGCAGCAGAGAGCCTACTCCAGTCTGCCTCCCTCGGGAGCTGGGGGCCGGCCCCGCAGCCTAGGCCGGGGGAGGTGGCTCTGGCAGACACACTTGGGGCCTCTGCTCCACGGCAGGGACCAGCGGGCTCTTGGGTCTGCGACGTACGCCAGGCCTGGTGGAGCACGAGCCGCAGCCCACGCCCGGGTGCACCCAGGTCGGGGGGCCAAACCACACAAGGAGAGGCCCCCGGGGCTGGGCCCTGCGGGTGGGCAGGCCTGAGAAGCGGGAGGGAAGTCCGTGGTCACTGGGCTCGGGGGGAGGAGGGTGCCCTCCACCTTCCCCGTGGCTCGGGGGACCCCAACCAGGGGCCAACACTGTCCCAGAGAGGCCCAGCGGCCGGGAGCCAGAGTCAGGACAGGGGCGGGCTACCTCCCTGCCGGGTCAGAGTTCTGCTGAGAGAAAAGGAGAGACTTCTTTCTTTCATTATTATTCGTCTAAGCAGGCCACTGGCCAGTGGTTGCTCCTGCAGCTGGGGGTGGCCTACCTTCTCCACAGCAAGCGGTCGGGGGTCCGGGTGGCTGGAGCTGGAGGCGGCGGGGGCGGGGGGGGGGGGGGGTGGTGGTCCTCGGTGGCTTCTGGCTCCAGCTCTGCCTCACACCCGGGACACGCCACCCAGTGGTCTGCGTTCCAAGTCCCACCTCCAGCCCCCGCCTGCCCTGAAGTTGGGGTGGGGGTGGGGGCTGCCGGGACCCTGCCTGCACCCTGAGGCCTGCGTCCTCTCTTTATGGCCCGAGGCCAGGCGGCCGGGACACCGGGAGACTGGAATGCTGTGCGGCTGTGCACCTGCAGGGGCGTGGGCTCGGCGAGGCGCCTTCCGCAGTGAGACGACGCAGGACAGCCGTCTGCTCAGGTGTGGTGCGGCCTATGCCGGGAAGGGAGGGGGAGCCCCACAGCCCCTTCTGCTCTCTGCTCTCCCACCCCAAGGCGGCGGGCGGCCCGGGGTCTCCCGGGAGCTCTGGCTCGCCTCTCTTGTTCCCTCCCTCAAGCGGCCGCCACGCGGCACAGACCCGCCTCTTCCTCTCTGCCTCCAGGTGCCCCTCCTCCCAGCATGGACTCGAGGGGGCGGGTGGTGGGTGCGGCCCCACCCCCAAAGGCCCAACCAGCCCGCCTGAGGTCAGGGCCCACGTGGAGTGGCCCACACGCAGCCCCAAACCACAACCCACTTCGGGTCCCTGCTGTAGACAGTGTGAATGCCAGGATGGCCAATGATGATGTCTGGCCGGGCCAGGGAGGAGTCCCTCACACCCGGTGTGAATAAGCAGCCCCCGGCATCACCAGGGTCGACAGGAGGTGAGGGTGCTGAGGAAATGTCAGCAGAACGGGCCTTATTGCTCGGGCCCGACCAGAATATCACTCCGCAGAAAGGCTGCCCAGCAGCCCTCTGTGGCTCCGTCCACCCCACACAGCAGCCCGGGTAGGGACAGCCCAGAGAAGGACCGGTGGCCACGTGTGGGGCCTCACAGACCATGAGCACGGATGCCATGGGCTGGCTGAGGGGGAGGGGGCTGTCTGCTCACCCACAGTGGCATGCCCTGGGGCCTGAGTCCCCAAAGGAGGCCCAGCCAAGGCTCTGTACCTGCTCCTCCACTGGGCAGCTAGCTGAGGCCAAGGTGGAAAGGCCCTCAGATCACACAGCC
The DNA here is from genome assembly GCF_028018385.1 of Neofelis nebulosa. NCBI lineage: Eukaryota > Metazoa > Chordata > Mammalia > Carnivora > Felidae > Neofelis > Neofelis nebulosa. Next base: position 82,438,076 of record NC_080795.1, read on the forward strand.
CAATCCCTTGAGAAAGGGATGGGGAAACTGAGGCAGAGAGACAGCACAGAGCCGTGGCCTTCGGGCCCCCCAGTGCACCTCGCCGCCCACCCCCTAGACCCACGTACAGAGGCCCTGGGGACACAGCTGGGCAGGGCTTCCGGGAAGGGCCCCCAAGCTACAGATGGTCCCAACGCCCGCCTCGCCCCTGGTCCAGGCCTCTTCGGGGGGTGGGGGCCGGGAGCAGCTGGGTCTCTGCAGGCCCCACACTGCCTGCAACCTCACCCTTGTTTTCTTGACAGAAAAGGATGGGGGTAAAATTGGACTGGAACCAAACTATTTTCTAGTTAATTTGTATAATAGGCGAATCCAAAGCATTTCCTTGTCCTCGGCCTGTTTCCCCAGGCCGCGGGGGCATGCGTGGTGGTGGCGGCGGCTGCCTCCAGACACAGCGGGAGGCATTGCCAATGAGATGACGGGGCACCGTGGCCCCAGGTGTTCGCCCGCCAGGACCGTGTTCACCATCCCTGGCTCATCTCCTTTGTCCAGGAGCAAAACGTGGAAAATCAGGGCCCGCTCGGCCGAGCGAGAGGCAGCGCACGCGGGGGCTTCCCCAGGGGACGTGGGGGCTGAGAGGCCTCCCCATCCGTGCCCGGGCTGCTCCGGCTGCCCCGTCGGCTCCGACAGGGACGGCTATGGGGGCCCGGCAAGCACTGAAGGGGAAAATGAACTCCCGGCCTGGGCCGTGGCCCATTTGGGAAGCGCTCACGGGGATCGGCTCCCTGGGAGCGTGGGGTCACGGGCGAGCCGCAGCAGCCGCCCACGATGGACGACGCGCGGTGGGGGGGTCAGGAGCCAGGCCCAAAGGCTTCCTGGCCCCCACCTCCGAGGAGCCTCACCTGTGCGCTGGAGGGGCCTGGTGGCGCCGTCGCCGCCAGGCCGGCCGGAGGTCTTGGAGAGCTTGTTGGCCGACACCTTGTAAAGGACCCCTCCGATGCAGCGGTAGCCTTTGTTCCTCCACCGAGGGGGGCTGGCCTGTGCTTTCCCACCCCCGGCGGTGGGGCGCAGGCGATTCAGCACCAGAGACCTGCAGAGACAGAGAAATGCCCAGTCGGTCTGGCCCCAGCCGCCCGCAGTCCGTCACCCACTGTCCCCAACCCCACTCAGCCAGGCTGAAAGGGCACAGGTAGGGGACAAGTCTCCCCCTCCATCATGTACAGCGCTGCACGTGACTGTCCAGGCCCTGGCCTTCTGACAGTATCTCTCGAGGGAGGTCCACTGCGGGGGGAAGGCTCCTGAGGTCCACACCAAGACTGGTGGCCGTCACCACTGCCTGGGAACATCTTCCCCCAGATGCTGCTCCAGCCCACGTCAGCCTGGCCTTTGGGACAGCAGGTGCTTTGGGGCCAGCAGGCCCCACGGCCAGTCCTGCCCCGCCCCTCTATCCACCACACGAGAGCCCAGCATCGAGACCCTCACAGACCCCCACGCAGGCAAGCCATGTGGGGGAAAGACTGGAGATGCTGGAAGGGGTGTGGGACAGCCTGCGGGACTCGCTGAGTGGATGACCCGGGCAGGGAAGGCAGACCAGGGCCTGGATGGCCCTGGCAGCCACCTGCCCACTCCTTCCCTCCAAACTCTCCTCCCACGGGGTCCTGGGCCCCGTCCTGCCAGAAACCGGCACCCCCCGGGGAAGCCAAGGGCGGAGTGGATCAGGAGGAGGCCCTGGATACCCCCACTTAGAGAGACATTCCCCTGCAGACACCACAACTGTGGTGGGTGGTGGGCGGCGGCCGCAGGCCCCCAGGCCCACCCGCTCCCCGCCCCCCCCAGGGGTCACACGGGCAGGCTGCCACCCAAATGAGGGGACAAGGGCCTCCCACCCAGGGCGCCCGGCATGGAGACCAGCCAGCTTCATGACTCCAGAAGGGTGTGGGGCCTTTCCCCCTCAGGACACATTTCAGCAGCAATTTGTTTATGCAAATTGACCTTAATTCCATATTAGCTCAGACTCTGCTCATAATGTTATTACCACCGAGCGTCCACACTGCGCCCCACTGGCAAATCTGGGGCTGTGAGTGCCGGTGCCTGCCAGCAGCAGGAGGGCAGGGCGTGAGGAGGGTGGGCCTGGCCGCGGGCACCACCACCACCGGCAGCGGGGACCTGGTGAGCAGGCCCAGAGCAGCGCCATGGCGCCTTCCCTTCGGGTTCTCCAACGTCCTCACGCCACCGTGCACCCCACGGCCCTGCAGCTCCCTTTCCGGGCGGGGCGGGGCGGGGCGGGGCGGGGCGGGGCCTCCCGGCGGCACCCAGGCTGGTGGAGGGGTGGTGGCATCGCGGCCGGGGGGTTGACGCCACCCTCACCACATGGCCCCCTGGGCCTTGGTCTCTTTGCAACTCGGGGGTGATTCTCGCCAGCCAAAGCCTCTGAGGACACGTTAGACGGATCCTGTGCGCAAGCGAGCCGAGCTCAGGAGACCCACAGCTTCAGCGTGAGGACAGGCCAGGCAGCGAGGGCCGAGGACACCGCAGCCCGACGGCACTTAACCCAGTTTCCCTTAATTAAAACTCAAGTTCACAGACACCAATCTTGGGAAAAAGTCCTGCCAAGGGACCGCGGCCGGCCTGGCTCGTGCCATGCGTGCCCTACAGGCCCCAGCTGTCCCTGCACAGGGTACATCTTGGCAGAAAGAGGGCAGGGTGGGGGGGTGTCCTCTGGGGGAGAAGACAGACCTCCAGGCTTTCCTCAGACCCTGGGGCCCCAGCTCTACCCACCCTGGTCTCGGGGTATCTATGTGTCCGGTGAGTACCTGCCTGTCCCCTTGGCCAGCTCAGAGGCCAGGCCGAGGTATGAGGAGGGTGGGGCCGGGCAGGTCCATCCCGTGTGCCCGCACCTGCCGCAGAACGCCGTGAGCTCAGAGGTGGCTCCGGACCCTCCGCGGGCGCCGGGGTCATTGTGCACAGGGCACAGCTTGGCCTGAGTCTTAACCCCACGACCGAGAGCTGAGCCCAGGGCGAGTGGCCACCACAGCTGGCTCAGCCACAGGCCAACGGGCCGCCAACAGCCCTGGCCCCCAGCCCCACGACGTCCAGAACCCTCAGCGGCGTCACCACTGGGAGGGGCAGCTGGGGAGCCTCCGCTCTGCAGCCCCGGGGCTCGAGTGCGCCGGCAGTAAGCCCAGCCCGCGCACACAGCACACTCAGCCCTCAGGGCCAGACCCCAGACGGCCCGGCAGGCTGCGCAGCGAGATGGCACAGATGTCGCTTACCGGAATAAGGCACCACTCGCAGCTGCCTCTTGCCTCGGGGCACAGACCCTCCTCTCCTGGGCCGCCACCATACCTGCACCCCATCCACACCACAGGACGCCACAAATCATGAGGGACAGGTGAGCAGGCAGACACGTGCCCCACCCCATTCCCTGGGCCCGGCACCTCAGGATCCGGCCCCCTCCCCGGATGCCCCAGAAACCCAGCCCTTCGAGGGGTGGGGGAGCTCACCCCCCGGCACGTGCCCCTGGCCGAGGCCGGACAGAGACAACCCACCACTCCTTGGGGCAGTCACACAGGTGAAGCCGCAGACAGGGACCAGGCCCAGGCAGAGACCTGTGGAGGTGGAGGCTTGGCAGGCTCTCAGTTTAGAAGGAGCTAGAAGCTTCAGGATAGACTGCGTTCCGGCCCCGAGGGTGGTCCCATCCAGGCCCATCCCACAGCTCTGTACACAGAAGAGCCTCAGTCTGGGGGTTAACAGCTCCCCCTGAGAGCGGGACCCAGGGACACGCTCCTGGCTCCTCGGCTAGGCACTGGACACACCCAACGCCCTGCTTGGGAGAAGTGCCCTCCGTGGTTTTTCTTGGCTACAAGGCATACCTCACACATCGCTGATTATTCCCACACTTATTCTTATGGAGGACCAAGACTGAAAGATCGGTCTCCTCTCCCCCCAAAAAACTACGCCCCTGGGTCTGAATGGCAATTATGGGACGACCACGGGCCACCTGGCAGGGCTGCAGGCCTAGCAGCTCGGCTCTCACGCCCTGGCTCAGAGTGGATGGTCTACGCACAGGTGGGCACACGGCCCAGGGTGCGGGGCTACCTCCACGAACAGCCCCGGGGCCCACCGTCTCCAGGGGCCCACGCAGGAGCCCCATGGTGCCGCAGGACTGTTTGGAGGAGGTGGATGCAGCCACAGAACTCGGGGAGGGCTGGCCTGGGCTGGGGAAGGCCCACCTGCCCGCACACAGCCCAGCCTGCAGCTGCACAGGACCCCCTCCCTCACCCCGGCTGGTTCCACTCGCTGACTTGGGACCTGTGGCCAGGCAGGCACCGGGCGGGCAGGGGCTGCCTTGTAGCTGTTCAGTGCCTGGGTGTCACGGCACTCCAGTAAATTGTTACCCTAATGGAGAGGACAGCCTTTGGAAACCAACTGTATTGAGAAGAGGGGATAAAATTAATGAGATAATAGCCGGGCCAAGGACCCGGAGAACGCGCCTGCCCTCGCGGCACGGGCCCTGTAATTCCTTTTCTACAACAGGAGCCTCAGATCTAAAGGCTTCTCCCATCCGTCCGGCAGGCCCATGCCGCCAGGAAATTTCATTAACGCTGGAAAATAGGAAAGGTATTAAGCGTGGATAATGAAGGCCAGGGAGGGAACCGTGCCTTAAGATAGTCCTCTTTCTCGCCTTTGTAATGGGAGGCATGAACTTTCCCTTCAAATCCATTTCTAATCCATTTGAAATACTACAGCAAATTATCTTTCCTTCAGCCCGAAAGCGGCCAGCCAATTTACTCCGAATAGAAGTGACAATGCCCCAGGATTTATCACCATAACCTTGACTACACCAGGGTGAGGGCTGGGCCCCTCGCCCCCCCCCCCCCGGGGGGGCACGAGGAACGGGTGGGGGGAGATAACATTTTAAATGAAAAGCAGTGGTAATGGGGAGACAGACACACACACCACAGAAGTAGGTTTAAAAAGAAAAGCTGTCCACGTGTCTGCTGCCTGGGGAGCAGCTGGCAAGTTCCAGCCTGAGGCCACGGAGGCCACCCCCCGGGGGCGCCCGAGAGGAGGGACGGCAGGGTCTGGGCTAGACAGAGGGCCGCTCTCCGGAGAAGCCAGGGAGGACGGTGCTCGCCCATCTCCTGACCCTGGACACCACACTCCCCACCCTCTGGGCATCTCCTGTGGCCACTGCCTACAACGGGTCCACGCAGCCCCCAACACCGTATGCGGGCGCCCCTGCCCGCTGGGTCTGCGGAGACGGGCCCACTCATGGTGTCTTCCAGTGAGCGCGTGCACGTGAGGGGCGGACAGGCACACAGGCTCCCAAACACGTGAGCACAAGGACCCTGCCCGCCCTCCTGAGGCCCCGGCGCACCCGGCTCCCCCGCCCCCAGACCCGGGGCTGAGGACACAGCCGGTGAGGCCAGGGAGACCAGGGGTAGGCTCAGGTGCAAGTGGATGAGGGGCAGGGGTGGGGTGGTCCCCACCTCCAAGAAGCCCGGGACAGCGCACGTCCCAAACTAGGAGCCTCCCCACCAGGCCCAAAGGCACCTTTCAACAAATACCATCTCAGGCTGCCCCGCACAGCCACCTTGCAGCTGAGGGGACCCCAGCCCCCACTCAGGCTCCCGGCAGTCCTCAGGTTTCCCCAAGGAAACCACACGTCACAGCCCACGTGGGCCCACCAGACTGGGGGACAGGGCCGGGCCAACGGGCCACACAAAGGCTGGGCACAGATCTGTGTGCAGGACCGGAGGCCACGCACCTGGATGGAAAGTCACTGGCGGGAACTGGTGGCCACCTGCCCCCAGTGAACGCTGTCAGGCCCGCGGAGGCATTTTTGCCGGTGGGTTCTTCCCGCCTCCCTCAGCGAGGGCTCCTGGAGTCGGGATGGCCCCACAGACTGCTCCCCACCTTCCACACGGACCCCTCCCCTCCCTGGGGACCCTCACCCAGCCAGTGACCGCAGTCACCGAGGGACCCGCCTCACCTGAGCTGGCCCACTCTCTCACCCCCCAGATGCAGGCCGGGTCCCCACCCTGACTCAGAGCTCCCTGTTTGGGTCCCTGCAACCCCCTGTCCCGCCAGCTGGTTTGAAAACAGCATGTTTGACCAAGTCCTGCCCCCGCTCCCCTGACCCGCTGCAGCAGCCCCCGCTCTCCTCATGGGGAGCTCTGTCAGGAGACCCCTGCCAGCTGGGCTCGCAGACCACCCCTCCCCCGCCCCCAGCCAGGACTCCAGACACACCGGACACTTCTGCTTCCTGGAAGGCACTGTGGCCCCTCCTTGCATGGGCCTCTAGGCCTGTTCTCCGGGCCATCCCTGAGACCAAGCTCAGAGGTCAGGACCTCAGGGAGCCTGTCCGATCTCCCACGGCCTGCTGTCACGGGCCACCAGCCCCATACAGTGCTCTATCACAGCTTGGCACACTGGGCCCTGCTCACCACGGTGCCCCTGACCTGGGCACAGGTACACCAGGAGGGAGGGGCTGGGTGCCGCCTGGGGTCCCCCGCACCATGGCCCTCTTGGGGTCGGTTCAGGTAAGAGTCGGGCAGGGAGAACGGGCAGCAGGGGCTCCCCGAGAACAAAGGGGCCCGAACGCACAGGCGGTGCTGCTGGGGGCGGGGGCAGGGGCGGGGCGGGAGCACACAGGAGCGCGGACCCTTGGAAAGACCATCAGGCGTGAGCACGGCGGGTGGGTGCAGTGCAGGAGCCTGTGGCCACTGTCCGGGGCCGGCTGGGCAGAGCTGGGGGAGGCAGAGGGCCGAGGTGACCACACACAGGAGTGTGGGCGCGGGTGCCAGCAGAGGGGCTCCGCCAGGCTCCTGACCGGAACTCAACCTCCGACCCCCGCTGGCTGGGGCAGGGTCAGTGCGTGGCCGAGGACCCGGCGGCCTCTCTAGGTCAGGCCTTCCAAGCCAGTGGTGACCAAGCAGGAGGCGGGCAGGCGGACTGGGGAGCAGAGAAAACAACCGGGGAAGCATTTTTCAGGAAATGGAGCACGGTTCTGCGAAGCTTCGAGGCGAGCAGGGAGTGCGCCGTCAGCAGAAGCAGTGCCCGGGGGAGGCGGCTCTGCACAGCGAATCCCAAGTAGGTCAGGCTCAGCCGCCACCGTGACAGGCTGCAAAGTGCTTAAGTGGGCTTTCCACGGAAACGCTGACGGGCGCCACCTCAGCTCGGCTCGGGGGGCTTGAGTGCGCCCACACGGGCCTGCAAGGGGCCTGCCCCCCGCCCGGCCGCGGCCCACTCGGCCCCCAGAGCAGCACCCGGCGCCCTGCCCACACGTGTGCCCGGCCCGGAGCCAGGGCAGGGGGCGGGGGGGCCGCCAATGCTGGGCGGTCTATGGGGAGACTTCTGAGGGGGAGGGGGACAGTGTCTCAGGTGAGGGGCCCAGGCAGGACCGGCAGGGTGGGAGGTGAGAGGCTGGGCCAAAGTGCAGGCCAGAGGCAGGAGTCTCAGAAACGGGGCTCAGTGCCAGGGACCTGGCAGATGGCACAGGCCTCATGACCACTGTGGCAACCTTGGTCTCCTAAGATCCTCCTCCAGCCACACAACGGGCCCCCCCAGGGCGATGTGGCCCACGGCCAGCTCCAGGGACCCCCAATCCCGGTGAGTCAGGGCTGGGGCTCCGTGCCTAGCCGGGGGCTCTGCGCGCTGACCTCCTTACACGTCCTCGGGCCACCGTGGGGCGGAGGCAGGCCGACGGCTTGGCCTTCCGGGACACATCCCGCAGCAGACAAGGGGCCAGGGGTCTGGGTGGGAGCTGAGGGGGGGGGGGAGGCGGCGCTATGTGACCCCGGGGGGGGAGGGGAGCGGCAGCCTTGTCCAGTGGGGAGGGGCTGGTCCGGGGTGGGGGCTGAGGCCTGGGTGGAATCGGAGGGTGGGTGGGGGTACGGGCAGGGGGCTGACCTGAGGGCTTCATCACTGAGGTGCTGCTGCTCTGAGGAACCTCCCGTCCGTGTCTCCCCAGTAACGGACGGCAGTGATTCAGGGCGCCCCTGGCCAGCGGCGTGCTGGTGGGCAGTGCTAATTGTGCTGCCTCCGTTACAAATGCCGCGGCTCCATTACGGGGGGCCGGGACTGTTTTATGCGCTCACATCTATTCAATTGGTATTTCGATCAATGGATGCATTACAAGCTTTCCCTTTAAGAGCCTAATAAACAACAAGATGGAAAGTAAAATTCTCCATAAAATGACACTTTTAAAAATCCATTTCAGCTGAAGCTATTGGCGTTTTGTACGTTAGCTACAAAAACCAGGTATTGGGCCTCAGTGGCCCTATTCTGGAGCAGAGTCCAGCTCCAGGGGCAGAGGGCAGGCGCCCAGGCTGGGGGCGGGGGCAGGGCCCTGGACCGGCGAGGTCGTCAGCCCAGGCCCGCCCTGGCCCGTGACAGCGGGTGAGGGGCAGGGCCGGCCCTTTCTCTGTTCCCTTGTCTACCCCCCGCACCTCTCCCTCCACCTGCCCCTTCACCGTCTCTCTCTTGCCCCCCTGCCCCCCGCCCTGTTCACTGGGCATGTGCAGTTCAGGCTGACCATTCCCCCAGCCCCCAGAACTGTATCGGGCAGACACCTCCACGCTAGGGGCAAGCCAACGGAGGGCGACTCGGGCAGCAGAACACCCACCGGACCTCCTGCCCAGGACTCTCTGAGAAGACTTCAGGAGGTCAAGACCCCACCTGGCTCACTGGCTCCTTGGCTGACAGCTCCTAAGGGAACCCGGCCTGAGCCACCTGGCCCGTCTTGTCCACCACCCTCCTGACCGCGGTGCAGGACTGAGGACACCCACAGGGACAGTCACATCCAGGCTGAACCCCTACCCGTGCTCCACATCCCCCCTGCAAGCTCCACCCCCAAGCTTGTGCCCCTCGCCTCCAGCACCTTCCACCTGGAACAGCACTCCCTCCTCACCCCTGGTCTCACACATGAGCCACCCCCGCCCCTCGCGGTGGCCCCCTAGGGCATTCACGCTTGCATGTGTCATGAAGGGGCCCTAGCATCTGGACACAGCTGGGCTGAGGGATGCCAGGGGGCAGCCCACGCCAGAGGCACGTGACAAAGTGAAAACATAGCGAGACCCACACAGAACGCCAGGAGCCCTGACCGTCGTGGAGCCCTCGTGTCCACCTGAGGGGACTCATGGACTGAGGGGGTGGAAGAGCCAGGTGCCTCCCCCCCCCCCCACCCCAACCAGAGGGGATCACAGAGCAAGTGCAGCCTGGCTCCCCTGGAAAGGGGCCGGTGTCTTCAGCGGGCCACGCAGACACCACACAAACATCAGGAAAAGGCACACGAGCTCAACAGCCAACGCTCGACAGCCAGAAGGCGAATAGGGAGTTGCCTTCGGGGGGACGGAGAGGCACAGCCTTCCAAGACCCCCGCAAGAGCAGGCTGGCGCATATGAAAGAAAGCAACACACTTAAACATGAGGGCAACCCCAGCAGGTGTGCCCAGCGGCGGTGCAGAAGCCCTAGAACGTCGCACCCGCAACACTTCGAACAGGTGGGATGAGCAAGCAGCCCAGCGGCCAGGGGTTCCCGCCAGTGGGCGGGGTTCCTGCGCGGTGGGTGGGCTAGGAGAATGAAATGCAGGGCACCCTGCCGGCAGTGGGCAGCCCTTTTCGGAACCCCTCTATCCCTCTCTCTCTTGCCTCTCCCACGTGTGTGCTCACTCTGTCTCTCGCAAAAATAAATAAGCAAAAAAATTTCAAAAACAAGAAGTTTATTTATTTATTTTGGGTGGGGAGGAAGAGCGAATTAGGGGGAGAGAGAAAGAAATCTCAAGCAGGGTCCACACTGAGAGAAGAGCCCGATGTGGGGCTGGGACTCACAAACCGTGAGATCATGACCTGAGCCAAAGTCGGATGCTTGAGCAACTGATCCACCCAGGCGCCCCAATAAATAAATAAACCTAGAAACAAATTAAATGCAACTCTGCTGCTTTGGAGGCTGATTGACTGGGGAAGGCTGAGAAACTGAGCTTAGGTTTCTCAAGTTCATCTGGAGGAACAAACATTTAGGAGTGATGAAGGCTAGGAAGGTTAGTTGTAAGGACGCGGAGTCCAGAGACGGCACGGTCTCCGGTCCCCTGGACTCTGGCACAGCCGAGGGCTCATTTCAATAAATACGTCTCTGTGGGGACACAAAGAAGCCGTGGCCCCTACCTTAGATCACGAGTAGAAGTTACTTCAAGAAGAATCACAGGTGACCTAGTCACACTTCTAGAAGAAAACATGGCGTTGGGGTAGGCAAATATTTTTTACACAGAACACAAGACCACTGCTCATAAAAGAACAAGACTGATAAATCAGACACGGTTAAAACACAAGCCCCAGACCATGAGAAGATCTGAGAAACGATCCATAATGTGTAAAGAACTCCAGCAGATCAATAAAAAGGGGCACAAAGGGCTCCAAGGGACACTTCACAAAGGGGCACAACAGCGGACATTAAGGTGGGACAGATGCTTGACGCTGTAGGTCACCGGACACACGAATTAAGACTTCCGTGAGAGACAGGCACGGTCCACCAGCGTGGCCACAAAGGGGAGGACAGGGCCCAGGAGGTGCTGGTGAGGCTGGGGTGCTCTTGTGCCGACCAGGACAGCCCCTGCAGGGCAGCAGCCTTACTACGACCGCACAGCACCCCCACCCTCTGAGGCAGCAAGTCCAAGGAAATGAGGGTTCCGAGCTATTCGGCGACACGCCCAGCAAGGCTAGAACGACCCACTGAAAGCACAGTGACCGCACCGTGGTGCGTCCACATGCCTGGACGGAGAACAAGCTACTGCTACCCACGGGGACGCGTCTGGGCCCGGGAACGACAGGGTCTCAAGCCACAGACGGGGCGACGTATGCCACAGAAATCGATTTCCTCTCAGTTCTTTTCTTACGGTCCAAGATCAAGGAGCCAGCATGGTTGGCTGCTGACAGGCCACCTTGTCCCCAAGTCCTCTGTAAGTCTGCAGGGAGAGCCCCGGTGGCTCTTCCTCTCCTGAGAAGGACGCCAATCCTGTCAAATGAGAGTCCCGCCCCATTGACTTCATTTAACCTCAATGACCTCTGTAAGGCCCCAGCTCCACACACAGCCACACGTGGGGTCACTCAGGCCATAACAAACATGAGCAAATGCGGCCGGACACCAAGCAGCACGTACTGTGTGACTCTGTTCCCCCTGGGCTCGAGAACTCGGAGGCAGGGCTAGCGTGGCCTGACAACGGCCAAGGGAGCGGGAGGGGGGGAGGGGGTACCGTGTGGGCCGGGGTGGGAGACCTGACCTGAGTGGTGGGTACACAGGACAGAAGTCCACAGAACTGACCACCGAACAAACAAACCACGAACGTTTTACAAGGGAAAATTAAAGACAGATCTGTGCAGAAAGCCAAGTTTAGGAACAAGCATTTCCACACAATAAAGGCGTCAGTTTTAAATAACAGGAAAGTCTGATATTTAATGGTCCTGAGACAACCAGATAGCCATTAAACACAATTAAATTTGAACCTTAATCTTACAGCATATTCCCGAATAAATTCCAGGTAGGTTAAAGCTTTAAATGTAAAATCTGAAACCCTAACACTAGAAGAAAATATAACTGAACTTGTATAATCTTAGGCGGGGAAGGCTGTTCTACACAAATCAACAGGCTAAGTCTTAAGAGACCGGCAGATTTAAGTACACGGAAAAGCAAAAAGATCTGTTAAAAATCCTCATGAACAAAACTGGAAGGCAGAATTCAAACTGAGAAACGACGGACGGTCTATGATAAAACAGGGGTGACAGCCTGAGCACTTAAAGAGTCTTGCAAACCTGTTAGAAACAGGCCAGAGGCAAATGAACGGTAAACATCTGAAATGTTGAACTTGACAAAGAATACAAATAAAACTGAAATTAACATCGGACAGCTTTCTCGTCCAGTACAGTCCAAAAGCCTCTGGCAGCGGGTGGGCGCTCCGGCAGAGAAGGGTGGGAGAAGGCCCGTGGGGGCTCTGCAGGCCCCCCCCCCCAACCAGCCTAAGCCTGGTGGGCAGAAGAACAATGACAGCAGGAATTGCAGCTGCCAGGTCTGAAGGGTGCCCAGCTGGTGATCCAGGTGTGTCCACCTAGCCAGCAAGACAAACGTCCACTCCTCCAAGTAGCCTTCCAGTCTGCAGACCAGAGGGCAAAGGCCACGTGTCGCAGGGAGGACGTCGAGGCAGCGGGGGTCGTGAGTCAGGTGGGAGCTGAGTCTGGCACCAGCCCGAGTCGCGCCCACTCCCTGTTCTAGCACTGTGTGGATGACAGGCGCTAGCACCTGGCGGTACAGCCTTAGACAGAGGACGTTCCAGGTGGAAAGCACTTGGCCAGGCCCGAACCGAAGTAGGAGCTGGGGACAGGGGAGGGGGAGGGGTGTGCGTGTGTGCAAGGTGCGGAATGCTTCAGAGCACCCGCGGGGTGGGGCAAAGGGGGCGCTAAGCCTTCGGGCCCGGCCCCGCCCACCGCAGTCAGGGTGGGGAGGGGGAGGCGGGGGGGCGGGGCCGGGGGGGCGGGGCCGGGCGAGACCCACCGGCTCTCGGCCTGCCCCGCCCCCAGAAGAGAGAGGCCCGCCTAGGGGACAGAGCTGGGGCCATAATTTATGCTCCCCCGCCTATGCTTTATGGCTTTCTTAATTCGGCTCCTGCTACTATTAATGTAGTTAATGCTGAGATTATATCTATTTTCTGGCGTCAGGCGGTGATTTATTCAAGCCATTTTTCCGGTGGAGGCTCCCACGCTGTTAAATCAAGTGCCTTGCCAATTAAGTGCTGACTTGGGAAGTGGACGCAATCTTAACAGACATCTAACCGCAAATTAAACCGGGGCTCCTTACTCTGGGGAGTGGGCGGGGCAGCCAGGGAAACCTTGCTGACTTCGAGGAAAGTCAGAGGAAAATAAAACCACCCTGCACCTGCCCGCTGGCTCTCAGATAGGGGCACCAGAGGTGCGGGCCCTGAGCCAGGCTCAGCACAAGCTGGGGTCAGGGCTCCCCCTGGCCATGGTGGCCACCCTGACGGGGGGGGGGGGGGTGCGCAGCTGGAGAAAGGGCCCGCAGGGGTCACTGCGCCTGTCCCAGCACAAGGAGGTCTCTGCAGCTGCGGCCCCCATCCACCCAAACAGAACACCTCTCAGACATCCCCAGGACCCCTGAGCCGTTCCCAGTCTGCACGTGTGGTGGCAGAGAGACCCTCGGACAGCCTTAAGAGGGTGCCAGGTGGGAGGGGAGGAGGGGATGGGCGATGGATGGGCTGTATCTTGCCTCAGCAACGCAGACCCTGGTCCTAGCCCAGAAGGGCGAGGGAAGGCCCCCGAAGGAAGGGCAGTAGAGGAGGGGCTCACGGAGTCCCATGCCTAAGAACAATGTCCCATGCCACTGGTGGGGGTGGGGGAGGGAAGTGGGGGAGGTAGGTGGGGAGCAGGGAGGCAGAGGTGAGGCTAACTGCCAGAGCCCTGGCACGGGTAAGACACCTGGCCCTGTCCTGCACCCCACAGGAGCCTCCCCCCAGAGAACCTGTGGGTGCCACAGTGCGGCCCTGGGATGCGGTGGCAGCCGGGCCGCCTAGGCCAGCACGTGCTTATAGGAGCTCTTTGGCCGTGGTCCTCAGTGGCTGTGAGCCCCGACACCTCGGCTGACACAGGAACCCGCTCTCCTGTGCCCCCCAGCCCCCGGAGCAGTGTCTCCCTCACCGTCTCCACAGGCCCTGGCCCAGCCCCGAGAGGGGAGCCATATTTTGGGGTAAGAGCAGGCTGAAGAGTTGATATATGCGAAGAGTTGAATAGGATATTGATTATGCGAGTGATGCTTTGCTACTACCTCTAAAACCAGGCTGAAAGTGGTATTTAAAACGGTGTTTGACTATGTAAGGCACCCAGGTACCACTGGATGACAAGAACGTTTTATTTCTTCCTGTCAGAGGCAGTATTTTCAGCTTCCTCTGCTCCTCATCTGCAGGGACATCAGGGGTCACCAGTGCTGTCACGTGAGGGCCCGAGGTGCTGGCAAGACGTGGCCGAGGGGCCCAGGCACAACCTGAGGACAATCTTCCCCAGGTTCCATGGGGAGATACGAGCCAGGACCTTCTTAGGCTCCCCTCCCAACGGTCCTGCTGTTTTCAGAATGAAGCTTCCCTCCGGCAGACCAAGGGACGGTCTCATGTTGTCATGAAACATGCCTGGCCGACGCGGTTACTGCTGGCCCACGGGAGGCCACAGCATGGCTTGTGGGCTAGCCATGGCAGCAGCAGCTCTTAGAGGGTCCTGTCCTCCTCAGGGTTTGCTCCCAAGGGGGCGAGGCGCCTGCGGCCCAGCCCCTTTCCTGCCGCTTCCCCCAGAGCTGCTGGCAGGACTCGGCCACTCAAGCCAGTCTCCAGAGAGGAAAGCAGCCACGTGCACGTCACACGGATCAAGACCCGGTGCGTGCGCTACAGCAGGAAACATGGGCCGACCCCGGCGAGGGGGAGTGAGCCTGCCAACAGGGCCACCCAGGGGCAGATGGCCCAGGGCCCATGCACGTCGGGGGTGGGAGACAGCTGGGGAGAGTGCGGACCCGTCAGGGCTGGCACAGCGATGGGGAGGCAGGAGGGCCACCAGAGGGGCTGGAACCCGCCTCACAGCCACGGCCAAGCCCCGTGCGCACGCAGGCCGGAAATCCCCGCACACCTACTCGTTCTGGCTTCCCTCCTTCACTGGGAAGCCCACCTTCCCTGTTTCTGGAACCCACGGCACGGCCAAGGTACCAGGATGCAGCTCCCCACGGTAAGAGTCTAAGAGTGCCAGGCAGTGGGAGCAAGACGGGGACAAATGTGCTGCGGAGAAGCAGGGACAGAGAGGAGGGATGGGAGGGACGCAGCCACGTGGAGGCGATGACAGGGGAAGGGCAGAGACCAAAGACAAAGTGGCCAAAGACCAGAGACACACTCACACACGTGAGACCAGCAGGACCAGGGGGCTGGCGATGACAGAGGCCGTGCTGGTATGAGTGCCCCACTGCCCCGACCGTGGCCCCAGCTCCACCAGGGCTTCCTACCCAGCAGCATGGCCCTCTGGGACACAGATACCAGGGATCAGCTCACCACAGGCCCAGAGGAGGTGACCAGCCCTGCATGATGGGCAGGTCCCAGCCTGAGACAGAGCAGATGGGGGGAGGGGTGCGGGGGGCCATGGTGTCTGCCACCCTCCTATCCCACGAGGCCTCTGCATCAGGCCTGGTCTAGGGCCCCTCCCCGCCCACGCCATCCACAGACAGAGCCCGGGAGCCACCTCTGACATGGTCTCACCACAAATACTTTTTACGATGTCTGTGACCCAGGCCGGACCCCAGCGATCCCCAAGGCTAGCGACGCCCCAAGTGGTGACACAAACACCGGAGGGGGCGGGGGGGAGACGGGGGGGGGGGGGGACGGGATATCGGTCATAGGGGCCACGTGACCACTAAGGAGAACGGGCAGAGGCTCAGACTGACAGGGATATGGCAGTTCAGCCCCACCCCGGCCCCAGCCCACGTGAACATCCTCCAGCTGATGCCAATACCCCCCCAACCCCCGTGCCAACCCCCGACGGAGCCAAGGAGGAAGCAGCCTGGAATAGGGCTGGGGCGCCCCTGCCGGGGGGCACAGGTGCCACGGGGCACTGTGCTGGCCCAGCCGAGCGCAGCCTCTCCCGGGGGCTGCAGATCTGGACTCCTGACCCTCTCACTGTCCTCCAGCACCACATGGGGCCATCTTAGAGGCAGGGACAGGGACCAAACGTGTGAACAGATCCCAGACCCAGAGCGACCAGCTGGCCTGTGCTGGTGTCCTGAGGGCCTGATGCCACGGGGGCTCCGGGGAGGCTTCGACGTGTTGTCCGACACTGGGCAGGTATTTGACCGTGAGCACAGGCTGCAGGAAGGCACCCAGACGCCGTCTCCTCACCCCTCGGGGTCCTGCGTCCCAGGCCCAGCTCTGCAGCGAGGGGCTGGGCACCAGTGTCACTGGGAAAAGGTCCCCTCCTCTAGATGAGCTTCCAGAGGGAGATGAGGTGTCCCTTGACGGTGTCCCGGCCTCAGCGCCCATCCGGGCCAATCCCACATCCCCACCCCCGCCCTACCCCCCCACCCCCGCCCCCGGCCCCACACTGTGCCGAGGGGCACAGGCAGGTGTCCCGGCCTCCGGAGGACGCGCTCAGCCCTGCTGCCACGGGGCTGCTGACAGCTGAAAGGCCTGCGTGCTTCAAACAGACAGAGAAATAAATAAATAACCGAGGCGCGCTTTGAACTGACTTCCAAATTAAGAGTTGCATCCGCGCTGTCAGGCCCCCGCCAGCGGTTTCTGCAGCACCTCCCGAGCAGAAGCACACCTCAGCCCATTTATTAGAATGATGAAGGCAGAGGGACCTACAATTGCACTCCTTCCTTAATGAGCAGCCGAAGGGATCGGTAAGCATAATTTCAGAGGCCAGTAATATTTTATATAATCGCCGAGTGGTTTAAATTGAAAACCCCCAACTGAATCAATATTTACTGCATTGAAACGAAATGAATAGTAATAAGTCACTAAGCTCCCTGTCCTGTTTCATAAAATAAAAAATTATAAAAATGAGCACAGGCGCAGGGAGGCCATCACATTAACTTTTACGGTACTTGGGGAGCCGTAACCGCCTGTTCTCATAAAATAAAATTCTAAAAAACCTGCCGGAGGAGGCCTGCTTCAGCACGGCATGGGGAAGCGGGCGGGGCCCGGGGGTCACCCCCAAGGCTCCCTCCCAGAGCCCTGCCCTGGGGCCCACGGGAGGCCCTGCCCTGGTCTCTGGCCAGAGCCTCAGCACCTGTCATCCCCAGGCCAAACTTCCCGCTCTCATTTCTTCGCCTGGCAGTGGGACAGGCGGTGGTGGACGGGTGTCCCCGTGCGTGGAAGAAAGGCTGTGCTCTGACCAGGCCGGGGCCCCGGGCTGGAGAGGGACGTGTGTGAGGGCCGAGGGTGCGGTCCAGCAAAGGTGCCCTGTGCGCTGGGGCGCCTGGGTGGCTCAGTCAGTTAAGCCTCCGGCTTCGGCTCGGGTCATGATCTCGCAGTCTGTGAGTTCCAGCCCCGCGTCGGGCTCTGTGCTGACAGCTCAGGGCCTGGAGCCTGCTTCGGATTCTGTGTCTCCTTCTCTCTCTGCCCCTCCGCCTCTCATGCTCGCTCTCTCTCTCTCTGTCTCTCTCTCTCTCAAAAATAAACAAACATTAAAAAATTAAAAAAACAAAAAGGTGCCCTGTGCGCCAGCACCGCGCGGGAGCCCACCCTCCCCTGAGAGGCCGGGCTTTCCCTGGGGAGCTCCAGGTCCCCCAGGGAGACCGCAGCCTCCAGGGTTCCTGGAAGCTCCTGGAATCGGGGCACAGCCATGCTGACAGAGACCAGGGCCGGGTGAGAGCTCCCGGGGGGAGGTGTCCCTAACTCTGCACACTGAACTCGGGGCTGAGACCGGCAGCACGGCAGCCACAGGGGCACAACCCCCAGAGGACCGAGGGCCCCCCTACCACCCACCACCAGACTCCAGGACAGGAGACAAGGCCACATTCAACCAGGGAAGCCTGAACTGGCAGGGAAGACACACAGCCGGAAACAAATGTGCTCCCGTAGCTCAAGAACAAAGGACAAACCAACTTAAAAATGGGCCAAGGAGCCCAAACGGCCGTAGGTAAGCCCACAAGTAAGTGCTCAACATCATGGGAAGTCAGGGAAATGTAAATTAAACCACAACCAGATGCTGCCACGGAAAATGTGAAAATCAGAAAGCCCGTAACACCGCGTGCCGTAATGGGGACAGAAAGGACACCTCCGCTCTGGGGAAGGCTTGGCGGTTTCACGTGGAGTCAAACACATCCTCCCGTGTCCCCGCAGCCCCACTCCCAGGCGTGCACTGAGGGGAGACGGGAACACGGGTCTACGCAGAGCCGGGGGAGAGGAGTCGGCTGCCTTGGTTCCCGTCCCGAAGTGGGAATAACTCACTCATCCACCGGGAGGAGCACAGACGAGCAGGGGTGGGAGCAACGGGAGGGCCTGGGCCACGAGCTGTGTGGTGCTGATGCCAGGGTCGGAGGCCGGAGCGCTCCAGATCCAGCCTCGAGAGTCTGCAAATCCACGGTGTGGACAGGCGGGACGGGCTTCCTGGGTGTGGGTTGCCGACGGGGACAGCGCGGAAGCACTCTGGGCGACAGAACACCCCGACGTCGACGGAGGGCCGAGCCGCACAGGGGCGGCGTTTGCCAAAGCTCAGAGCCGGACACTTAGCCTCGTGCGCCACCCCGGGCGTCCACGTCAGCCGAGAAGAACTAGACACAAACGTCGAGCTCTACTGAGCAGGTGTCCCCCATGGGGGACAGTCACAGATACGCCCCAGGGGAAGGCAGAAGGAAGCGTGCCCAGCCGGAACTGGCAGTATGGCATGAATTCCGGGTGCTGGGTCCGCACACGCACTCAACGGGGCCGGGGGGCAAAGACATACAACCCGAGCCGGGACGGCCCTGATATGTGCCCCTGTCACCCCAGGCCCACGAGACCCTTGGCTGTGGGGGACTGAGGGCAGCCAAGGGCCACTGCACCACGAGGAGCCAGGTTCTGTGACAGGCGGCTGGTTCCGAGCTGGCAGAGCGAAAGTCCCGTGGGGCGCCCCGTGTGGAAAGGACCGGGCCACAGAAGGGGCCCCGAAGCCCAGGCTGGCACAGACTGAGGGCCGGACGAGTCACGACGGTGACAGGTTACAGCCTATCAGATAAAGTACGAATCCGATGCCACACTAGCATGAACAGATGAACAAATACATAAAGCAACGGGGGATAAGGGACAGCAGTTCCTGGTAGGATGCCACGCAGCCAGGACAAAAGGACACAGGGTTAAACTCACGAAGGGTCTAGGATGCATGGGTGAAGCCCAGCAGAGAACAGGGTGCTGTACGCAGGGCCAACGCCTCCCCCCGGATGCCTGAGGACCCACACGGGCCGCCAGCCAGGCAGTCAGGTCACCCAGCCCCCCCCCCCCCCCGCCGGCACCAGGCAGCCAGACGCCAGGTCCTCCAGGCCACCCAGCACTTCCGTGACATTGCTGCTGAAATGGCAGATCTGAGTCTCCTCACAAGGAGGCGTCCGAGCCCGGGGACGCTGCACAAAGCACCTGGCCTCCGCTCCCCAAAACATCAGCGTCAGGAAAGACGGAGCGAGGCTGAGGGCCGGGTCCAGCCTCAAGGATGCTGAAAACATGCCACCCCCAACCGCCATGGGGCTGCACACCAGCTCTGCCTCCAGGCAGCCCTCCCGGATCTCAGGGACCACACTGCAGCGCCCGGTCAAGGGGCACCAGGTCTGCAAATTCCACCCAAATGGTCGTATATGAACACAGAGGGGAAATATGATACAGCTGATGGGGCAAAGCATAAGCAGTCAGTGAACTGAGGCGAACAATACAAGGTCTGCAACTTCTCTCTACGTGCAAAAGTATATCAAAATGACATACCCCAAAATTTTTTACCCAAAGTGTTTACCCCCAAAAATTAGATGCGAGAAACCTGTGAGGACGCTGTGACTATCCTCTCCCTACCTCCCTCTCCGACAGCCCCAGACCCACCCTGACCCTCCCCAACATAACGACCCCCACGGCGGCCCCGGGAATTCACCGTCTGGGCTTCAATGGGTGGTCAGTGGCAACAGGCGCCATCCAGGCAACGTACTGGGCATGACGTGGGAGGGGGGCAGTACACGGCCCACTCAGGCCACAAGCCACAGAGCACATCCGCAGGGCTGGGCAGAGGCAGATGCAGTCAGCAAGTCCAGACGCCCTGGAGCAGGAGCCCAGCACCGCCAAGTCTAGGCTGCCCAGTGGGCTCCAGAGTATGGCACCCACTATCCCAGGCTAGGCCCTGGGGCCTCGTCAAGCCTCTGCACTTGAACCTGTTCTTTTTTTTTTTTTTTTTTTTAATTTTTTTTTTCAACGTTTTTTATTTTTATTTTTGGGACAGAGAGAGACAGAGCTGAACGGGGGAGGGGCAGAGAGAGAGGGAGACACAGAATCGGAAACAGGCTCCAGGCTCCGAGCCATCAGCCCAGAGCCTGACGCGGGGCTCGAACTCACGGACCGCGAGATCGTGACCTGGCTGAAGTCGGACGCTTAACCGACTGCGCCACCCAGGCGCCCCTGCACTTGAACCTGTTCTGCCTGTTCAGGCTTCTCGGGGTCTCCTCCATGCTGTGCATGCCGCGGGAGACCCCTTCCGTGCCTGGCCACATTCCTCTCACCACAGCCAGGCCTGGCTGAGATGCACGGCTACAGACAGGCCCAGGAGAGCCCACCACCCGGGCCTGCCGGACCTCCGGGCATGCTGGCCCAGGACACTTCTGTGACTTACCAGCTCAGGATCTGTCCTCTCCTGGGCCACAGCTTCCAGACAGGCAGGGTGACCCCATCCAGGGCAGCCGCCACAGACCTCAGACAGCGGGCGGACAAGGCAAAGGGCTGGGAGGGGCCGCTACAGCCACCTCCTGGGGGCCTCCGCCTGTTCTGCCAGGGCCCGACCCGAACCGCAACACCCAGGAGCCAAGGTGCCGCCCAGCTGAGAGCCGCAACCCACCCCCCCCCAGCTCCAGCCTGGGCGGGGGGCTGTCTTCTGCAGCACGCAGCGCTCGGAAGCCCCCATCAGAGCCATCGGGAGCCCCGGGCTCGCGGTGTCACTACGTAGTCAGAGCTCCTGACCTGGATGTCAACACAGCCAACTGTGCGGCTCACGCCAGGTTGTGCGGCTCACGCCAGGTTGTGCGGCTCACCTCACTTTCCCTACTGCCCTTCGAGGGGACCGCCAACACAGAGGTGAGCGACAGGGACCAGGAGGGCTGGTGTGGCGCCAGTCGCCCCGGCAGGACCAGCCCCGGGCCTGGGCCCAACGCCCCCCCGACCTTGGGCCCTCGCGGCAGCTCCCCACCTCACGCAGGTCTGGCCACCCCAGTCAGTACTGGGAACCCCAAGTGTGGACGGTGATGCCCCCGCCCCGTTCTCCCTGGCTGGAGAGGGTCAGGGGCCCGTGAGCACGCTGCCGTGGGCTCTCCTGTCACCGTCGAGCGGAAGAGTGGACGGCAGCCGTTCCCCAGGGCCCACAGGACAGGCCATTCCCGGGGGTCACACACACGAAGCCCAAGCCGCCACACGCAGGCGCACACCCGCCGTTGAGTCCAGCAAGGAAAGCCCTGTGTGGGGCAGAGGGCAGTCCCCGCAGTACACGCCGAGGCTCCTCCCCACCTGCTGTCTCCCGGCAGAAGAGGTGCCCTCCCTTCCCCGGGCACACCAGATGGGCAGAACCGCAGACACTCACAGGTCAGGCCTCCCCTGCATCTGACAGGAGACCAGGAGCGCCGACTGCCCGTCGCACAGAGCGGGCCGGGCCCGGATAGGCACCCATGCGAAACCAGCCGGATATCTCTCTTCGCTCGAAGTAGACACTGTTGTTCGTACCAGAACCAACTCAAACTCCTGCTGCGTTGGCCACGGTCACTCAGCGCTTTCATGGGCAGTGGGAGCCGTGCCTGGCCTGGCACCTTCTCAGGCTGTCGGTACAGGCTGTGCACAGACAGAGCCCACACGGCGCGGCTGGGGCACGGGGGAGACGGAATGTCAGAGAGTGGGTGGGGGTGCAGGCAGGCATGCCCGGGAGCATGGCAGCCAAGTCAAGAGAAGGTTGGCCGCGGCACACGCCCTGGGCCCGAACCCAGTGGTCACAGCCAGGGAAGGGGTTCGCCAGGAGGAAGGGCCGCAGCCCCCCTGCTGTACCCCCACACCCCTGCCGGCCCAGGAGCAGGGCTCCCTCCCCAGGCCCACGGGAAAGGCCCTGGCAACACGGCCCACACTGACCACGCCTGCCCCACCCCGAGACCGGCCTTCTCTGGGCTCCCTGAGCACCCGTCTGTCCCGGGTACACTGTCGGCGCTTCACCACACTCACGACCCTGTGGGGGCTCCTGCCTCACTTCTCCGCTCGCCTCCTGATGGGAGGAGAGCGCCGTGAGCAGAGCGGGCACCCGGCCCAGGACGGGGCGCCCAGTTTTCTCTACTAGTCCCGTCACGGGTCCTGGCCTGGGCTGAGCGGGAGCAGCCTGTGTGCACACGGCCGAGCAGGGCCCTCACTAGACACGTGAGGGCCTGGGGCGTGGCCATGACACGGAGGAGGCACCCACCTCACGTGGGGGCTCCCTCACAGCAGATGCTCCCTGGATGGACCGAACGCTGTGCCCCCCAAATCCCTATGTTGAAACCCTCATCCCAATGGGCTGGCGCGCGGAGGTGGGCCTCTGGGAGGTGCTTAGGGTTGGACAAAGTCGCGAGGGCAGGGCCCCCCGACAGGACTGGCGCCCTCCGAGAGCGGACTGTCCCGCCACACGAGGACACGCTGAGGAAGCAGCTGCCTGCGGCGTGGACAGGGCGCCGCTGGCACCCTCACCTCAGACGGCCAGCCTCCGGAACAGAGCCTGCCGCGTCAGTGGCCCGAGGGCCGGGGCCGGGCCCCGCTGCCTCTAGGGAGATCCTGGGCGTCCGGGGGGGGGGGGGGGGGCCCAGGCATGAGGGGGAAGCACACGGGACCCCACAGCACCCCCCCCCCCCCACAGCCTGCCCAACCCCTCCTCAGGCTGAATTCCTCTTTAATGAGACGTCACTTTGGAGACGCATTTCAGAGCCTTCAAAATCGCAGCCCGAGCCTCGTCAAACCAGCCAGAGATTACTTAAGATTTACCGCACGGGCGCTAAAATAAAATAAAATAAAGTAAGGCGGGCCTGCGCGCGGCAGCCCCTGTGACAGCGCCATTTGTAGTCGGGACGGAGCGGCCTCCAGACTCATCTGCTTGAGCTCAGCGGCTTCTGTTTACCCCGCACTTTCACGTCAAATGAGTTTGGAAGGAGTGAAAAGTGACAGGCGGTTTAGGGATATAAGTCACGTTTCAGCCGCAGTTCAGATTAATGAACTTGCTGGAAGCCGCCGAGGGCACAGGCAAATCCACAAACCTGAGAACAAACACGTTAAACCCTCGCTCGGCGGGAGCCTCCGCCGCCCCCCAAGACACCCCACACCCCAGGGCCGGTCTGGGCAGCAGCGGCGTGCGGTCCTCGGGGCCCAGCCGTACATCCTGCGGGTCCCATAGCGATCCCACCCGCAGCCCCTGGGGCCACCAGCCACTGCCAGGAGGGGCCTGCACCCCATAGTCCCAGGCAGTCGGGAAGCGCGGCCCCATCTGCCTGGAGCAAGAGTGGCAGCGGCCCTGCTGCCCCCACGCTCGCTCTGACGCCAGGCCCCTTGTGGCACAGGACCGAGTGTGGCAACCCCTCGCCACAACGAGGGGTGTCATCCCTCCGGACAGGGAGGGCACGGACCTGCCACGACCACTGGCCATCTATCTAGCTGATAAGCCAGGTTCCGCCCCGGCCCTGCTCAGGACACCTGGCCACTCCGTGAGGCAGCCCCAGGGGCCTCTGGGAGCTCCGCCCCCCAGCCTTCCCGCTCGCTCAGGGTCACACGGCGTGTGTTCCCCAGCGGCGCTCCCCAGGCTCCCCCACGACGGCAGCATTTCCACACACACATATACACAGCTTTCTCTCCACGGCGGGTGTCTGCAGGAGGGTGGGATCCAGGGCCACCCATGCCAACACCGGCACTCTCGGCCACCGGGTCACCTGACTTACTTCCCGCCTGTGTCTCCCAGTCCCCAACACTGCCGACTGAGACTTCCAGGACTGTCGGGGCCTGCCTGCCACACCCCCCAGGGGTGTTCCCCTCTGAGGTGCGTCCGGATCAGGAGGGCCAAGGAGAGCTCACGGGCCTTGGGCTCAGGCTGGCCACCCGGCGGGAAGCCCTGCTTTCTCACCCCTGAGCCCTCAGACCACACTGGCCTGGGCCCAGCCACCGGCTCAACCCCTCCTCATGCCCAGGGAAAAGTTGAAGAGCCTGCAGATGCACAGGGTGGAGGTCAAGGCCACAGGCCAGGCCAGTCGGCCAGAGCCTCCCTGGACCCACTGACCGCACACAGGCAGCCCCCAGCTCTGACGGAGCTGAAAGTAGCAGGTGAGTGGGCACCAGACTGGCCGCCGGCCCTGGAGACAGGCCCTTTCCGCTGCCTCAACAAGACAAGCCCAGGCGGGCGCAGCCGACAGGTCGGGAGGCTGGCGGGCGGCCACTCTGCTGAGAAGGAAGCCCACCCCCCACCAGGGTCCAGCTGACCGTGGGCAAAGGAAGCCCAGTCCGCTGGCGGCCACGTTTCCCAGGACCTGAGCCGCTCAGCCCTCGGCCTCCACCACACCCTACTCCGCAGGCCCGCGAAGCCCGGGGGCCTGGCCCCCAAGAACCTAGGACTCTGTGCTCAGGGTGTGTCCCGGAGCCCTGGCAATGGGTAACACAGACCTGGAGTAAAGCGGTCAGGTGGAGGGAGACCCCACTAAGCAAAGCCTCCACACGTGGCCTCAGATTACGTGTACCGGTCCTGGGGGGAGGAGGGCCCAGCCACGCCTGCGCACACAGCGAGCACTGGAAACCTCGAGCACCCGCAAAGCTGACCTGAGCCCGCAGCCATCGCGCACGAGTCAGGGCCACAGGACCTGAGCCGTCTGACACCAGCACGGCCTGGCAGAGGGCGTCACAGGGCCAACCAGAGCGGCGTCCTCACCCATAGCCGGGCCCCTGTGCTGGGGCACCCACACGGCCACGGCCCTCCCTGCAAGGCAGCCGGCCCGGGGGGAGCCGTGGCCAAGCAGGGTGGGCAGCTGGGTCCGGGCCTGTCCTGTTCTGAGCCGGGCCTACGGTGCCCACAGCACAAGGCCCACCTCCCCTCACGGCCCATCCCACCCACCTGAGCCGGGAGGTCAGACCTCGCAGACCCGCCCACACGGCATATGGACAAGCGCCCTCTCTACCCCCACCTGCTCAACTCCCACACTGAGGCGCAGGCAGGTATTCTCTGTCCTGCTTCCGACTGGGCTGCTCCCCACCTAATGGACTTGACGTTCTGCCTGGTTATGAGGCGGCTACGGCCCAGGGGGGGTGCACCCAGCCACCCCCCCCAGTAGGCCTCGCCCCACTGGGCCTGGCAGCCCTTTCTGGTCAGTGACCCCCACAGGGCCGCCCCAGCCCCCAGCCACGCCCCCTGGGGGAGGCGGGACCGGAATTCGGACCGCGGGAGGGGAGGCGGGAGCAAGATCAATAAATCTGAACCTCATTCACGATGATCTGGGGCTCTTATTAAGTAAATTAATTTAAGTTAATTTAGCTCGATCATGACTCCCGATCACAGTGATTTAGTGAGGGGGAAATTGCATTAGGAAAGGCCATGCTCACTAGATAGGAGAACGGAAGAAAATTAGACCCACTTAGCACTGTGAATTAATATGGAAATAGCAGGTGTAAATTTAACCTTATCGAGAGAGTGAAAATTATCTTCATAAATTTGTAGAAATAGCCCCCAAGATACTTATAAATCTATTTAAAACAAAAATATTACAAAAAGTGCAGTAAAATTAATTTAAAATATACTTGCAGCTATTGCCTCCAGAAAAACCAGCAGCAGGGCCAAGTTCAGTGCAGCCTCGCGGTAACGGAGGAGGGAGTGGGTGCCGCGGCCTGGGTAGGCCGATCGCCCTGCCACAGGCCAGCAGGCCAGCACCTCCTCTCACAGCCCCAGAGCCAGGGAGCCACTGGCCAGCAGGTGGGGGGGCTCCTGGTGGGCTAGCAGGATGGCCCCTGCCCAGGATTCTGTGTAGTCCAGTCCCGTGGGGCACAACGGTCCCTTGTCCACAGCCCTCGGCCAGAGTGCCCACCGCACCCGGGTGGAGGCCGACACTGGATGAGGGAGCTCCCACTCTGCTCCCCTAGGAAGAGGCTCCCAGAGGGCGCCCCGTTCCCACTCACCCACCAGAGCTGCCGCCCCACCCCCCACCTCAGCAAAGGAAGGGGCCATGCCCCCCACAACAGGCCTCCTGAGGCCCCAGGGCTCAGCAGGCTCACAACAGGGGCCCCCGACTTCTATCCCCTAAAGCTGCTGCCCCAACAGAGCCCTCCCACTTCTGGGCCAGGGCACCCAGAAAATAAGTGGAACTGTCCCCACTCTGTACGCCCTCAGCCAGGAGCGGCCCAGAGCAAGGCTGCAGCACTGGGGGGTGGGGTGCAGGCAGCACCCACTGGGGGGGACATGGAGAGGGCCGTAGCCCCGTGTGCCGAAGGAAAGATGGGCCACAGCTCCCAGAGGGCAGCTCAGGTCCTACCTCTAACCAGAAGTTTCTCCATGAAGTGGAACAAAGCCCGGTGTGGCCTCAACTGTCCAGATGGTGGCTTCCCCCACGGACGTCCCCTGCCAGCTAACAGCCTACAGACAGCGGTGGAGGGCATGCGTGTCTGTGCACGCGTGCGTCCGTGAGTGCACGCAGCATGCGCAGGCTGGCCGCAGGTCTGCTGCAGAAACTGCTACACAGAAAAATTAGCCTGTTCCACGGCCGGCAAACTGTAGACCAAGCGCTTCTGCGTGGCCAGCTCGGTCCCCTACAGGCCCCAGGCCCACGGCAGCCCGGATGAGGGCGTCCTACCTGGACAGCGAGAGCCGCCGTGACCGCCAAGAGGGCAGGGACAGAGGAGACTGGGGGGCGCTGAGAGGTGACACGGGCGTCTTCTTGACAATGCGGTAGCGGGTCTTGATCACTTTGCTGGTGGGAGGCGTCCGCAGGGTGTGCACGCTGGATGCTGCAGAGAAAACGCACACAGAGGGGGTCAGTGGAGGTCAGCAGGGGGCCTCTCGACTCACTCCAGCCCCGCCCCACACAGCCCCAGAGCACCCAGGGGCCCGAGGCTCCAGAGAGCTGGGCACAGGCCTGGAGTCCTGAGACACAGGGCACTGGGGATGCCGAGTGACATGTGGGCGGCGGGGGGGGGGGGGGGGGGGGGGGCGGCAGAAGCGCCCCGGGGCCAGCTGACTAGGGCGGCACCATGGGCTGGTGCCCCTCAGCAGGCAGCCCCCAGACTCAGGACCCCCACTCTGGCCCCAACTCCCCAGAGCCTCCAGGAGTAGCGTGGAGGGGGCCGCAGGAGGGCGCAGGAGGCCGGGGTGCAGACTGCTCACCTCCCTCTCTGGGCACCCCCAGCACATGCTCACGCAGATTTATGTATTTAATCACCAATGTTTTCATAGCATCTTGCGGGGGATGTATGTACACCACAGCTTCTCTTTTGCTGAATGGTTCATGCAATTAACAGGGATCTGTTTTGCCCGAGTTCCCCTCCACTTGATAGCCGGCAATTTCTCCACAGCTTCGAGGAACGTACCTAATTGCCCGGCTCGCATAATATACAGCTCTAACTGCCCAGATAATTAAAGCGAACGCAGCGCGGGACGGGGGCGCTGAAGCCTCTCCGGAAGCTCCCCTCTCGGACCGGCGCTGGGACCCAGGCTCCCTGTGGGCTCCTCCTCGTCCCATCCAGCCTGCCGGCACAGCACCCCAGCATGGGTAGCTTCCTGGGGCTCCCACTCACAGAGACGCTATGCCGGGTCAGGCCGTCGGGCAGTGGCGGGGGCGGGGGGGGGGGGGGGGGGGGGGAGGGGCGGCGTGCCTGCCAGGCGAAGCCCCCAGGAAAACGCACAGGGTCTCACTGCCGGAGCATCAGCACCAGAGCACACCCGTGACCCTTCAGCCAAAGGCTGCCAGGGCCCCAGGTGGCCCGGAGGGAGAAGTGCACGGGGCGGCACCAAACCCCCACGTCCCCTCGCTAGTCCCACTCGGTGCCAGTCCTTTGGCTCCTCCGACAGCACGGACCAGCGCTCCATGACCCGGGCCTGCTCCGCTAGACCCTCCCAGAACCCACAGATCCCGAACCAGACTGGGAACCTCCCCGTTGCCGGCCTGCAAGGAGCTGTTATGAATCACAGACAGCTAAAACCCATCTTTCAGAGCCCTAGACCCAACAGACTCCAGCCCACAGCCAGGCCCCCGAACCAGCTCCTGGCTTCACACACCTCCTCTCCAGGCTTGCCCGGCCCGCCAGAACCCACTACACCCAGGGGGACACCTGGCCGGGAATAAGCAGGACAAGCCTGGTATCTGGCACTGTGCCCCTTGCCCGGATGTCAGAAGAGCCCCTACTCCAGGGGTCCCCTCACCCTCTGCCAGGGTACCCATCAACCCACACGGCAAGGTCAGGACACGGCATGGGTCAGAGCCCTCCCGAGTGCCCCGGACTAGAGGGTCCACGCCTGCTGCCAGACCAAGGAGACTGTGCAGGGCCCTTTCACCTGTCAGAGGTGGACATGGGCTTCAAGGCCCAAAGAGTGCCAGGGGCAGGGCACAGCTCTGGTCACCAGACTGGCGCAGGGACGCACAGCAGCTCCCCACCAAAGGGAGCCACGACACATCCAGGTGAGGCCAGGACAGACACCCCGGCAACAGGGGAGACCCCCCTTCTCCCCTCACCCCTTCTGTCTGTCTCTGTCTCTCCTCGGTTCTCCCTCCCTCCAAGAGCAGCAGCTCCAGGGAGTTGGGGAGAAAACAGAAGGTCAGCAAAACCAAAGGGCGAGATGGCATCACCAGGGACACCTGATCTTGCTGAGTGACCAAAGTGAGTGGATCCTTAGCTCTGAGCACCCCACACGCTCTTGGGACGCAGGGGAGAGCCTCGCACACAGTGGGCATCGATAGATAAATGTTTGCTGAATTGAATTTTCAAGGTCTTACAAGCAAGGATGGACCACAGAAAATCAATAACAGCTTGTTCCAACTAAGAGCCTTCCTCTAAGTCATCCGGGCCCCAAGCTACCCTCACAGCCGCCCTGCTCCCTCGGCCCTTGCATCCGGACAGCACGCCTGACCCCAGGCCTCCCAGGCAGCGGCCGCTGGCTGCTCTGGGATGGGAGGTGCCACACAGCCCTGGCACGGCTGGAGCCACACAGCCCTGGCTCTGCAGCTGGACTCCTGCCCGGGAGCCCTGCTGACTCACCAGCCCCACCCCGTTCGTCCTGAGCATAGGGAACCCAGGCCTGGCCCAGCCCCACTCTCCTCTTCCGGATGTGAGCACTGCCACCTCTGAGAAGCCCCCTCCCCCGCCCCCACGCCCAAAGGCCTGGACTCTGCATTCAAGTTAACAGGCAACTGCATTCAGGATGCACTCCTGCAAAGCGCAGGCCTGTTGTAAAATCAACTTTTTGCTTAACTTACTGCATTTTACTTATTAGTGCCCAATTACCACTTCTGGGAAACACAAAGTAACAAGGCAGATCTCCTCTTAAACAGGCAGCCTGGTGTCCTTTGCTTCACACTGTCATCCGTGAGGCCCCACCCCCCGTGGTCCTGAGCAACAAGGGGAGGGGAGGGCACAGCAGGGCACACCCTGCCCCACGGCGGGGCTGTGACCCCTACAGCCTGGCCTGCTGGTCACTCCTGGCCCCCATCTTTCCTCAATGGGCAGTTTAGGCATAGGCAGTGGAAGGGTTCACGGCAGTGACCCCAGAGAGGCCGCCTAGGGCGCCCATGCCAAGAACACACAGCTGGGTGTGTGCCCCCGTGGCCAACAGGCGCAGGGACCCTAACACTGTGCCTGCACATGGGGACCAGGAAGCTGGGGTGGGAGGCGGCAAGGCCCGCCCCAGGGCGAAGGTGGCACACGCCCACCCTGCTCCCCGGGGCTCGGGAGCCCAGGCCTCGCCCCGACCCCGCGGCTGGGAAGGCAGCCCAGCAGCCGGCCATTCCCCCCGGCTGGCCGAGGGTTTGTGTAGATAATCATGTTATTTAGATAGGATGTGGGTTTAATTCCCTTCATTACAGACTCCCAGGGTTGTAATTTTTTTTCTCCGCATGATGTATTCCCTGTGGCACATTTCACTCAAATCAAACCCTTCGCGCCTTTATTGCCAACGAGGCCCGGGCGCCGCGTTATCAGGCCCACACACACAGCCCTCTCCACCCTGCCGTGCAGAGGTCACTTCTAATGACTAATCGATCTCATTAGCTTTCCTAATTAAAAACTTTACTACCGCAATGGAAGACGAACTACAGAAAACTGCTGGCATCATATCTGAGTGGGATATGAGCCCATCTATCAGCAGAGCCCTCGCGCCTGCACAGTCGGCCCGGGGGCCGGCCTCCCCCGCGTGCCCGTGCTCGGGGGCCCCAGACGGAGTGGGGGGGCTAGGCTGCACCCAGGAGCCCTCCTGAGCACCGAGCACGGGCACGCGGGGCAGGCGTGGTGGCAGGGAGGGAGGCCACTGAGGCCCAGGGAGGCGGGACACCCATCCAGCGGCGGAGCCGAGCCAGCCTGGCTCCTGCCCCCAGCACGTCCTGCCCTCCGTGATCCAGCTGTGGAAGCGGGGCACACACCAGCCCCTCCCAGGGCCCCAGAGCACTGGGCGAATGGCAGGAAAGGGAGGGCCCTGCCCCATCCCGGCTCCCCCAGTCCCCCTCCTGACCAGCCACCAGACGGGAGAGCCTATCAGACGGAGGTCACGGCTCTCTCTGGTTTAGTGCAGAGCAGGAGTTGAGACGGAGTTCAGATTTTTATGGAACTTCAAAGGGCAATAACTAGGTAGAAAATGAGCTGCTAATTTCACAACTGTTTAATGAATAAGGAGAAGACAAGACTGTGCAAAGGGCTGCCTGAGGCTGCTCCCCATACAGGCGGGCAGACTCAGGGCTGAGCGAGTGTCCCCAGCAGCGCCCCACTGTCCGGCCCCCTAGGGAGGGGCCTGGTGGGGGGGCGGGGCGGGGACCACGCGCCCCTGGCTCCGTGGCCTCCCATCCACCAGCCTCTGGCCTTCGCCCAGCAGCGGCCCACAGACAGGGGCACTGGGGCCTCCAGAGACAGGCCCCATGAAGATGACAGACCTGTGCACAGCTGGCTTCGCACCCCGTTCCAGAACCCTCTTCCCTGAGCCTCTGGCCTTGTGAAGAGGCTGCGGGGGTGTTGCTGGTGGAGGCACAGACTAAGGGCAGGGCTGTCTCCAGCACTTCTTCCCTGCTGGGGGACAGGACAGCTGAGCAAAAGCGAGTGACTGGTACCTAAGCACAAACTTCACCTGTGCCAGTGGAACAGGACTGGACAGAGCCCGCAGACGGGATCCAGCCTGCCTGTCGTGCACCCTCCAAACCAAGCCATGCTCCTGGAAGACTGGCCCCAGACCCCTGGCCTCTCGGGACTGCGGCAGCATGGGGCGGGGGGGGGGGGGGGGGGGGAGACCCCTCTGGCTGAGGGTGGGGAACCCGGCTGGTGGGGTGGCCATGGGGCCAAGGGCTTCTGCTGGCCCAGGCTCCCCAGTTCCCAGTCCAGGGAGATTCAACTCCCTCTGCCTGATCCGCTTTTCATCAACAGCTACCCTGATGCGTCAGTATCTGCGAACAGGCTGCAGACAGCTCTAAAAGGCCGTGCTGCGGCTCAGCATTTCAGAAGTCACAGGGATTTCTGCTCTTCTGCCACAGAAGCCATTGTCCACTCTCAGCCGGCTCAGGTCCCAGCTGGTCACCCTGCTGTAGGCTGGTAGTGCCCCCACCCACCCGCACCTGCCTCCTGTCAGGCCGCCCACAGCCCCCAACCGAAATGGGCACAGGGCCCCCACCTGACCAGGGCCCGTGGGTGCCAACTGCCGGCAAGCTGTGTGCACCCAAACTCACTCCAAAAGGTCTTCCTTCCAGCCTTAACCGGAGTTTTTGATGAGGTGCCAACTTGACCCGGCCCCGGGCCTGGCACTGGGTGAGGGAGGCCTGGCCTAAGGCAGACAAGAGGGGCCAGAGCAGGGAGGGGGCCGCGCCACGGAAACCAGCCTGGCCCCCTCCTTGGCACAGACGTGGGACAGCACCTGGCAGTGGGGTCGCTGATGTGCCCGAGAGAGAGGGTGGGAGGCCCCTGTGAGCACCTGGGCACCTGCATGCCCACAAACCCGTCCCCTGTGGGGCCTCTTCCCTGGGCAGTTCCTGAGAGCCACGGCCTTTGGGGCAGGCCCCGGACACAATTCTGCTCTCCAGCAAGAGCAAGGCTCTCAGATCAGCGGCCAGCATACGGTTGTGACCGCAGCTGATGGTGGTCAGGGGTGCAAAGAGGTGCACACGGCAGGCAGGACCTGTCACGAGTGCCCCCAGCAGTGACACCGCCAGCCTGGAAGGACCGGGAGGGGCCTGAGTCGGGTCCAAACAGAAGGGACAGCACAGCCCCAGGCCCCAGGCAGTGAAAAGCAGGGAACAGCTCTAGGCAAGCAGGGTGCTGGCTTCTCCTGGAGGAAGCGGGGAGGTGCCCTGGGGGCTCCCGGGGGACAAAGGAGCAGCCGGCTAGCACGGGGCCCGGGCCTCCCCGCACCGCCTCCAGGTTGGCAAAAGGCTCATACCTGCGGCCAAGGCCTCACCTCGCCCTCAGACTCTGTACCACCCCAGGGGCGGTGACAGGGGCAGAAGTGAGGGCCAAGCAAGCCAGGCGGGTCTGGAGGGTGCGCAGGCAACAAGGAGCCCACAGAGAGCCAACGGTAGGACTGGGCCCAGGCAGGCTCCCCGCACCCAGCTCGAGGTGCATCACCCAGCCCTCCAGGGCCTTACCCTACCTCCCTGACCCGAGACCGCCACTCGACAGACCGTGGGTGCAGGGGGCAGGGGCAGGTGAGGTGCAGGCCAGCCCAGAGGCGCCTGGTCTTCTCGGCAGCGGGAGGTGCCGCAGGGGCGGGCCACTTTCCCCGCTGGTGGCAGGTGGGCTGCACAGTGGCCACAAACGCACATGTCACAGCAACCCTGCAGGACCCCAGCAGAGCCCGGCTCCGTACTAACGGCGGGTGTGCCGCACTCCTGGCAAAACGGCCACGGCAACGTACGCAGACCAGCAGGCGCACCAGCTGAGAAGCCTTCAACGTGCCACGGCGTCCTCACGTCTGAAACCCCGCGGGGCACCCGAGCTGCTTGCGGAGCCCTGGGCCTGGCAGGACGGGCAGTGCTCGAGAGGACCAGGGTGAACAGCAGCAACACGTCCTGTCTGCCTGTGGCAGGGCCGGGGGTTGGGGCCCGGAGAAGGGCTGTGGGGTGGGCCCCAAGCCCCACTCGGCCTCAGAAGGGACAGTGAGGTGTGCCCGCTCTCTCTAGACACCGCCCGTCCACCAGGGCATTTCTGAAGGTCAACGTCATCTGAGCTGTCCCCTCGGTGACCCCCACGGTCCTGGAGACGGTGGAACCGGGGCCGCATTTGGGGGTGAAAAGGGCCCCACTCCTAGGAGGGGCGAGCCGACCCCAGAGGCCACCAGGAAAGGTCCGTGGATGCACACCATCTGCAGGAAGCAGCCAGAAGGAAGGCCTGTGGGGTCCGGGCTCTGGTCGTCGGGTGCCGCCGAAGGGGGTCCCAGGCCTGCTCTCCCCTCCCCTCCCCACTCAGCCTCAGGCCGGTTGCTCCCCAGTGTCCGCAGTAGCTGCCAAGGGAACGCTGGCCCGAACTCCGCCCTGGCGACTCTGTGCCCCCGGCTCTGACCGCAGTCCCGCCGCACGGCCCGGCCCACACGCCCGAGGCTCCGCACGGGGGCCGGCACAGATGTATGCACACCGTGTGCGGTCATTTCCTGAGCATGTGGCCTGCCTGCCAGCCCCTCCGAGACCCACCAGGGCTTTTGCAGCACAAGCCCAGACCCTTCAGTTACGCGCTTAACCAGGAAGGATGTGTCCAGACACGGGGCTGGTCCACACCCCCCCCCCCCGCCCCGTCTCAGATGGGCCCCCATCTCTGTGCTACTGGGAGATCAGCACCCGGAATGGGATCCAGCCCTGGGATCTGGGGCGAGGACACCGACGCCCCAGTTTCTACTGACGCCGGTGCCCCCTGGCTGGGGGCGAGCTGCAGGGTTCCTCCAGGACGCCGAGCAACAACCTGGCCATCTCTCCACACTGGGCTGGACTGCCCTTCTCCCCCCCGCCCCCCCCCCCCAGGCCCACCACATGGGAAAGACTCAGCCAAGGGCCCCGGGCAACAGGGCGGGCCGCTCTACCCAGGAAGCCGGGGGCCTGCTCCCAGCTGGAACCACGGGCAGAACCCACCAAGCCGG
Organism: Neofelis nebulosa; assembly: GCF_028018385.1. NCBI lineage: Eukaryota > Metazoa > Chordata > Mammalia > Carnivora > Felidae > Neofelis > Neofelis nebulosa. The sequence goes on from NC_080795.1 coordinate 82,472,074, forward strand.
GTCCCATTCGGATGGCGGTGCTACCGCTGTGGGCAGCGTTGGCTTCAGCTCAGCCTTTCTACTCTGACGATCTCTGCCTTCTAATTGAGTTCGCGGGTCAGCGCGTTTAGGGCAGTAAGCGGACACCTTGCCACACCTGTGTCGGAGCGCTTGGGGCTGCCGGGGGCGGGGAGGCGTCTGGGCCTCCCAGGCCTGCAGACCGGGGGCCCCTCCGCCTGAGCGCCAGCGGGGCCCCGTGCCGGCTTCCCCCAGCCCCGTCTGCAGACTAGTCTCTGGTGAGCCTAGAAGCACGCGTCCTTTCTGGTCAACAGCCCAAACCTCCTCCCTGATCCCCCGCCCGTCCGTCTGGGCCCCTCAGCAGCCGAGCTCAGCTGCAGCGTCCGCCAGACCGCCCCACGAACGTACACCCCCTGCCCGGACGCCAGGATGCTCAGGGAACCTCCGGCGCCCCCTACCCGCCGCTGCCTCAGACACAGCGGCTTAGAAAGTACCACCGGCTTCCCCCGCCAGGCCCCGCGCCAGGCTGTTCCCAGCTGCTCTGTCAGCGGCACCCCACCTGCGGCAGGAGGCGAGGGTCGGCAGCACGGCCCCTCGGGGCGGCGAGGGGCGCGGGAGATTAGCGCTGCTGGGCACCACTTCCCGCCGGCCAAGCGAGAAGCCAGCTCCCTGCGGGTGGCCACATGGCGCGGAGGTGCGCACCGGCAGGCTGCGAGCCAGGAGGCAGACGGAAGCGGTTCCCCCCGCCCCACCGGCCCCCAGGCCCCTCCACCGTGTGCAGGGGATTCCCGGGTTCCCCCACGAGGCTCCCAGCCTCTCTCCCTGCACCCCCCCACATGCTCCCAGGCCCCTAGGCCCCTCCACTGTGTGCAGGGGATTGAGTCCCAGGTTCCCCGACAAGGCTCCCAGCCTCTCTCCCCGCCCCCCCCCCCCCCCACCGGCCCCCAGGCCCCTCCACTGTGTGCGGGGCATTGATTCCCAGGCAGGGTTGGCTCTGGCCGGCTCTAGTGGAACATCTTCATCAGAAGGGGGAGCCTCCGTTCCCTCCTGCCCTCCACATAGGACACACAAAGCCCGACGAACAGCACAGCTGACAGGGCACATTGGCCCCTCGGGGTACAGATGTAGGGAGGAGCCCCGCTGGGGCAGGTCGGCGCTAGGCCAAGGGGCCTCTGCCCAGGGCCCCTCAGGAAGGACAGGAGAGGAGCTCGATTCCACTGACGCCAGCCTGGAAAACAGCGGCCAGGAGGCAGACGTCATCCTGCCCCGTAAAGACCGCTATAAACATGCCCACAGACCTCCACCTGTACCGTCGCACAGGTGCCCTGCTGTCCACCCAGGCCCCGCAGGTGCAGGAAGCACACAGGTGACAGGACCTGGCCACCGTGTTCCCACCCGAGAGAGCACAGCCGTACCGTGACAGAGCCCCCACCCTGTGAACACTTATTCATGTGCTTGCAGGGGCCCGTCCACTTCTCCAAATGAGGCGTGACAGCAGCCCAGGCAGAAGGCAGTGCGCGCCCCGCCCAGCGCTCACCCGCCAGGAGCTGCCAGGGACTGAGCTCTAACAAGCTTCAGTGGTGGGATGACTGGAATCACAAAGTATGAATTTTTATGAGTCTAATAAATCACTCCACTTTTCCTGTGTTTGATGGTTCCCAGCACTTCCAGTGCTGGAAGAGCCCCGCTGCCATCAGATGGTCTGGCCCTCGTCTCTGCTGGTGGCCGGGGACAAGGAGCCAGGGCAGCTGGAGACCCTCCCGGGCACCCTGGGGCCATCGGAGGCCAGCGCATCCACAGGCCCCCGCGGAAGTTCTCAGGCCGGCTCTGTGCTCCCTCTGCTCAGAGGCCAGCCCGTGGAAAGGGCGCCCTGGCCAAATCAGCACGGACCCGAGCACACACCCCTCTGTGACAGAGCCATAGGGACCCCAGGGCCCGGGAAGGGGGGTCTGAGGGGCAGCAGTCCATCCAGCCCCACTGATTTCCCACGTGCACCCCGCGGCCTGCAGGCGCTCGCCGCCAGCCTTCCGCCGCACCGTCATCCAAGCCGGGGACCGGCCGCTGACAAACGGTTAGCGATGATCAAATCACAGAGGCAGCCCGACAGGCCATACGTCACCGAGCAGCCATCGGCCCTGCAGCCTGAAGAGCGTGGGCGGCTCGGTGATGACAAACAAGGGCTGTCAGCTGCCTGTCCCCCAGCGGGCCGTGTTCGCTGTCGTCCCACACTACCTGGTGTTTAATGACGACACTGTCAGCCCAAGACGCAGCGCCAACGCCGCCACGGACTGTCAGGGCCCTATTAGAGGAAAGATTGAGACCCTACTCTTCTTAAACTCACTCAAGCAACACAAGCCGCTAGTTCCTATAATTATTGTGCGTGAGCCATCGATCGTGCCGACACCTGACCCGTCTGTATGAGATGGGAGTAGTTTGCTCCGTGACAGTCGCTATAGATTACGGGGGTGGGTCGTCCCTCCCCTCTTAACCACGGTGCTACCTACCAGAGCAAGGGGGAGACTGAGCACCTCTCACCAATCCCCCAGCCGCAGGCATGGGCACGGGGGGCAGGGAGGCCCAGCACCTCCTGGGAGGTCAGGAGGCACCCCCACACACTGGGAAGGCCACGGGGGCACCGTGGCAGGCAGCTAAGGAATCCAGGTAGGGAGAGGACATTCCAGGCAGGGCACGACTCTGGCTCAGCACGCCCTGCAGGACCCCAGCACCCCAGGACAGCACGCGGGGAGCACCAGCGCCTCAGGCAAGCACACATGCGTCAGGGAGTGGCCGGCGCCCCCGAAGGGCGCCGGAGTCTGTCCATGGTGCGTGGCGGGTCCGGGGGCTCAGCTCCAGCTTCAGGAAGGCAGAGCTCGTGGCCAGGGGGCCCACTCTGGTCCCTTCCTCCCCTGGCCCCAGGTCACAGGACGGGCCTGTACCCTCCTGTGCTCAGAGCCCAGTTCTGGCCTTGGCAACCCTGGGGACCCCTCAGCCCTTCTGAGGCCAACCGGTGCTCGTGCTCGCGTGCAGGCCTCTGGATCCCAAGTCGCGGAGCCCCCAGAACACAAGGCCCGGCCCCCAGGCCCACGCTGACAGCCATGATACTCGGGGTCCGTCGTCTACAGCCAGGCACCGAGCCGGGCGAGCCCATCTCACAGCCCCAGGATTAGGTGGCCTGAGGTCCATCTACCACTTCCGTGGAATCATGCAGCCAAGGACAACAGGAAAGTTTAAGACGCGAACAGTGAAAACAGCGTCTGGAAAGCAACTGCAGAGCAGAGCAGAGGCCTGAGAAGGAAGCGGACTCCACGCGGGGCACGCTGCCACAGGGGTGCGGACTCTGGCCCCCAGCTCCTCGCACAGGCCAGGCTCTGATGGAAGGCAGCACCGACACCGCTGTGTCCCCTGCAGAAGGTTCTGGCAGGAACTTGCTCATTCGCTCATTCAACGCATTTTTGGCAAGACCTGTCGTGCACTGGGAAGAAGCAGGGAGCTCAGCGAGCCCCTCAAGGTCCTCTCCTGGCAGGTGGGCACCCCCCAGCCTTCCCCCCCCCCCCGAGACCACCCCGCCCCCAGGAAGGGAGGGACCCCCCCCCCCAGGGAACACGTCAGGGGAGGGGAGGCAGTGGCAGCACTTGCTGCCCCCCCAACCTGGAGAACCGCGGGGTCCCTGCCAGGGCGCAGCCTGCGCGAGGCCTTCCCACCTGGAGCTGCAGGGACTCCGGGGCCAGTGCCACAGGAAATGCCTGAACTCCTCTCAAGGTAGCCCATCCTGTGCCTGACACAGAGCCTAGATGACCCTGCGGTCCTGCCGGCCTAATGCCAACTGCTCTCCCTCGACCCCAGTGCAGGCCTCGCTGCCCGGCAGGGCCCGGTGCTGGTGGCCCGTCCTCCCTGTGACCCAGGTGCGACGACGCACAGAGTGGGGGCCGCCTGCTGGAGCCCCTGTGTCGGTAAACACGGAGCTGAGCCCAGCGCCGCTTCCCCCCCACTAACACCTGCCAGGGGACGGGACTTGAAGCCAGCCCAGCAGGAGAGGCCCGGGAGCAGGCCACAGTCTCCTCCCAAGGCGTCTCACCTATGCCACTGCTAGGGCTCACGTGCCCAGTGCAGCGGCCTGAGGCCACAGCCCCCACCACCTAGGCAGGACCGGTGCCCGCCAACACCTTCCCCCGCACCGGGCCTGCTAGCGTGCGGTCTCCGGCCTCACAAACGTCCAGTGCTCTGTCATCTCGAAGCCCCTTCCATCTGGGGGACTGGCCAGACAGGGACGGGAAGGCCAGCCTACCAGGTACAAAGGCATTCGCTTCCACAGCCAGGCTGAAACCCCAGAAGACCAGAGGCTCTGGGCAACAATGTGGGGGCTCCCAAGTCCACCAGGGACAGGTGAAGGGCCACATCCACTCTTCACCAACAGCACTGGGGCCCACATTCAAGCAGGGCCAGTCCAGCCAAGGGGGCAGAGCCTGGCCCATGAAATGAAGGCCCATCTACCCCGCCTGGTAGCTGCTGCTGGGGGGACTTCTGGGTGGGCAAGAAAGTGATGGGAAGGGCCCACCGCTCCCAGATGGACAGACACCCCACATTCTGAGCCATGAGAGACGGGGAAGAGCCCAGCTCCCTGTCCCGGGTGCAGGTCTGACACGCAATGATGCTGGTGTGGGGGAAGGCAAGGCTCAGAGCGCGCCCTGTCCTCCCGGTGGACGCTGACGGCAATCCCAACAGCAGAGCCAATGCAGCCATACCGCCCACGGGGGAGGAAGGGCACGCAGAGCCTGCCTCCTCCCTAGTGACCCCCTGTTCTCACCCACAGGGATGGGAGCACCAGGAGGGGAGTCCCCCTAGCAGACACAGCAGCCCCAGCCCCCAGGGAACCGCAGCTTCATGAGGGCCACCCGCCCAGGCCCAGGGGCCCTTCCACCAGCCTGACCTCACAGGGGCCGCGGTCCCAGCTCCCCACAGAGCCCGGGCCTGGGGGCTCTTGCAAGGGCACAGCGTCCCGCTCACCACAGCTGCACCTTCTCTCAGGGTCCCTCCCCTGCTTCCTCTGTGTTGGGGCTAAAGAGAGATGCTTGCCAGGGAGGCTGCAAAGAACGCCTCTAGAAAGAGCAGCTGTCACTCACAGAAAACCATGTGTCCCCCTCACAAAACCCAGACTGCCGGGACCCTCTCCTGACATTCCCCGGTTTCCCTACGGGCCACTGCCTTTCTGGTGGCCACAGTGACAGGGCTATGGTGCAAGGGCAGCGAGCGGGCCACAGAGGCGAGCACCCGGGCAGTGGGTGTGTCCCGGCCTCACGCACCCCAAGTCCTGCTTGGGGGTCCGTCGTGGCTGCCACAGGGCCAGAGACAGCTCGCCACGGCAGCCAGAGACAGCAGTGTGGGAGCCACACGTCCAGGGGGCCCTAGCTCCATTACTGCACAGGGAGGCCTGTACAAACTGGCTCGTGCTTCGCACATGCAGAGAGAAGTGCCCAGCAGAGCCACATGGGCCTGGCCGGGGAGGGGACCGCAGGGAGGAGCTGGGGACACGGCCGGCTTTAGCGGGACCTGCACTGCCCATACCAGCCCGGCAGGTGGCACCCCACCGTGCTCGGCCCACCTCTCTGCCCAGGGCCCTCCAGCCCCAGCACAGGGTGCAGCCACCAGGCCAGCAGCAGCACGGGCCTCAGTGATGGCCCCGTGGCCACATGGGCCACACACGTGGGAGGCTCCGCAGGAGGCAACGTAAGGCCAGAGGGCAGCTTTAGGGGGGCTCCCCCTACAGATACAGGCCTCGGTGCTCTGTGAGTGGGAAGGAGAGGAGCGCTGGGGAGGGCGTAAGGAGGAGAGAAGGGAGGGACAAGGGAGAGAGGGGCAGGCGGGGACACAGCACAGAGGCCCAGTGGCCCACAGGGGCTGCTCTCAGACCGCTCCGTCTCACAGGCGGCTGCAGGGACAGGCTGGCGGACGCACCACGGCACACCGGCCCCCAAACAGGCCCCTGACGGCCGCCGGACGTCTGCACGGCCTTCTCGCAGGGACCAGGGCCTGCAGCCTCCCACGGGTGACGCCACCCCACTGCGACACGCACGCACATACCCGGAGGCCAGGCTGAGGAGAAGGCAGCCACGAGCAAGCAGTGAAGAGAACCAAGAGAAGGAACCAGGGGCGTCTCCTAGAGGGGCACGGGACACAGGCGGCCTCGCTCAGCGTCGCCTCCCCACTGCGCCGCGGCCAGAATGCTGGGGCAGAACAGGTCCCAAGAGCCACGGGGGCGCCCCAGCAGTCGGGCCTGCCCCCATGTCAGCATTCCAGAGCTGCACAAGCTGCAGACTCAGCAGCGACGGGAACACGTGGCATCGGTGACTTTCTGGACAGCCACAGGCTTCAGCAGGGCTCGCCCCAGCACGTGGGGGCTTGGTGGGGCCCAGGGCCTGTCCCGGCTTCCCCACACCTCCCAACACAAGCAACGCTCTGGCACAGAGCACGGTTCCCTTCCTCATCCTTCCCCAGATTCTGAGGTGGGGCCTGCAGCTGGGGAGCTCGCGTTTTCCCACAAGGCCCCGAGCCTGTCTTTCCAGAAGCAGCGGGGTCAGCCCCACCCCCCAGACACACCAGGCTCCACCGGCCCACACTGTGCCCCCGGGGACCCCCCGGGGATGCGGATGGGGAGGCAGCAGGCCCCTGCCCAGCTGAACCTGGCGGGTCTTTGGCCTCCCGTGGGTGGGGATCCAGGGGCACAGGGCAGCTTTCCCAGCCTCCGTGGAGCCTGCTCGGCCCTCACCTCAGCCTCCCCGCCTTCATCCTCTGAGCTTGGATTCCCCTCCTGAGACACGAGGACGTGGCCCCACCCCCAGCCAGAGAGAGGAGGCAGCTGGCCAGCCACCAGGTTCACTGCCCAGCTGTCCCCTGCATGCGCACACAGGTCCCACGGGGCGCGAGCCCGGAGAGGGGAGCACAACAGGGGGGCGGCAGGCTCACCAGTGACAGCACAGGCACCGTGGTTCTGAGCTGTGGTCACAGGTCCCGGCTGGGGGGGGGGGGTGGCGGGGGGGGGACTTCTAGGAAGGGGTCGGCCACGGGCCCCTAAGGTTCCTCCAGTGCTGACTGCGGGAGCTGCCCCCCCTCCCAGCCAGCCTTTGCTTAGAGCAGGGGAGGGAGAGGGACAGAAACAGCACTGGAAACCCTGAAATAAAGCCCAAGACCTCTGTCTCAGCAGAGCCCAATCTCCGCAAGTGTCTTGAGTGCTCAGGGCACGCGGCGCCTCGGGGGACCCACAGGGGCTTCTCTCTGACTAAAGGCCTGTTTCCTTCAGTTGGCTGAAAACTTGCCGGCCCTTGATCTCTGCAAGAGCCTGTCACTCAGCAGGGCCCCAACTAGCGTGTCTCTAGGGACAGGGCCACACCACAGCCTGCAGGCAGACTGCACTCGGGCAGGAACCCTGGTCCCTTCAGTTCCGGGCACCGTGGGGGGCAGGCCTGGCAGCGGGAGGGGGGTACTCTTCCCTCGGGTTTGTGCCCTGCTCACGGGCGACCCTAGGACCAGGCCTCCCCAGAGCTGGCCGGCAGCAGGGCCCTGCAGGAGGCCCTCGAGAACGCCCGGCCAGGGGACCGGCAACCAAGCCACCCGGTGACCCCAGCATCTCCCCACACGGGCGGACGAAGCCAGAGGCCCGGCCCGCCATCCATCTAGCACATCTCCACCCGCCAGGACAGCGAGGCCCGGCCAGCAGCTTCCCCGCACACCGGTCGCTGGCCGGGAAGCACCTCTGACACGGGCCATCCCTCTTTCGGCGAGAGGTCTCGGCCCAAGAGGCACACGCTCTCCGGGGGGGCCCCCGTCGGGAAGGTGGTTTCCGACCCGCACGGAGGAGGCTTCACTGGCCCCCCTCACCGCCCCGCCCCGCTGCCGCAGGCACCGCCCTCCCCGAAACCGCCCCGTGGCCGCCGGGCAGCCGGGGGCGGGGCTGCGGGGCAGTGGCCGCGGCACGGCTCTCGGCTCTCGCACCGCTGAGCGCGCTCTCTAAGGCTGCTGCACCCCGCCGCGCTCAGGCTCGCACCCCGCCACTTAATCGCTCCGCCGCTGATGCGGAAAGGGCAATTAGGAGAAAAGCTGCCAGAGCCCATCACAGATCCGTGCGGCTCGGAATACACTGTGAAAGGAAACACAACAGCTCCAGAATTAATTTAGAAAGCGCAGAGCCCCGCAGAATGACAACAAACAGGCCAGTGAGCGCTGGGGGGGCGGGGGCGGGTCCACGGCGGCCAGGGGGTGGCCCCGCACACCTGCCTGGGAACGGGAGCCAGCCTCCAGGCTCCGGCCGTTCCAGACTGAGGCACCGTGCCAGGGCACCGGGCAGCCGAGGTGCGCGGCAGTCTCCCCATCCGCAGACCAAATATCGGACGCTTAATGACGAGAGACTGGGATTTACGGTCAGTGTGTGCGTGCGGCTACAGATTTCCTTCGCAAATCCCACCAATTCTGTCCATTCAGACCAAATCTCATCATTGGAAGGCTACGTGGATGAGCACGGAGAGCCCCAGGTCACAAGCGTGGCCCCGGGTGGCTCCAGAAAAGGCCCGGCAGTGGTGCTACCTCAGGCTCCTCCCGGCCAGGGCTCCACCCGCCACCACTCCCCAGGAGATCCTAGCTGCCTGTCTGGGAGCAAGGGTCCCTACCGGTAAACAGGTCATTGTCAAGAGGCCTTAGGGGAGGCCACTACCACCTCCCATGGACCCAAGATGGGGGACAAGAAAGCAGGAGGGTCATAAGGAGCAGAGGACCCCCACGGACACAGGCACCATCTGGAAGCCCCGACAGCTGTAGGGGCACGGAGGGCCACGTGACCCTGCCCTTTCCAGGGCCACTGAGGGATCCCTCCCTTGGTAGAGCAGCACAAAGGGTTCCAGCTCGGATCCCAGGGGCGTGGGGAGGCCTATCCCGGTACCCATCCTAAGAGGCTCCATCTGTCCCGGCGTGGTCCTGTGAGGACACGGCAGCAGGGTGGACTGCAGGGACACAGCCCGGGGGGCTGCAAGGACAGCACCGCCACCTGTCCGCCCGCCCACCCACCGGCTCCTGGCAAAGAGCCTTTTTCCCACCTTTGTGTCCCAGAGGCTCCCACAAGGAGAAGTGGGGCCTCGGGTGCACAGAGGTGATGGGCCCAGTATCCCCAGACCCTGGTCTCCTAGCCACCGGCAGCTCTGGCCCAGCACAGGTTATGAGAGCAGGGCCGAGTTCTCAGGAACCCCAAGACCCACCCTAGCCCCCATGTCCCGCAGGGGAGAAGCCCTCCACCCTCCTGGTCCTCTCATGCCAACAGAGCCGTCCCCTGCGCTCAGGGGGGCCCCACCCACCCAGGCCAAGGAGAGTGTCCCCAAAGGCAGTCAACTTTTGTCAGGACCTGGGTTAGAACCAGAGACCCTGCCCTGCTCCCTTAGGCAGGCTGGGCACTGGGGCCATTCCCCCAGGGGCCACCCTTGGAAGTCCAAGACTCTCCCTGGTTGTCCCCAGGGGGCCTGCCTGCATGGGCACCACCTTCCCAGTTGTCACTCAACCCCATTCAGCAGCTCAGTGCCCACCCCTGGGCAGCATGCCCCCCCCCAGGCCCCTCACCCAGCCTCCACTGCCCTCACTTTACGCCAGGCCTGCCCAGCTCTGCCACTCAGGCTCCGCATCCCTACTGAGCATGGCTACTGGAGGTCCCTCTCAGGACCTGGAACTGGGGCAGGGAGACGCCTGCAGGCACAAGGCCACCGTCCAGGAGGCCCACAGGCTGCCCTGTTGACACTACACCCCAGAGACTTCTCAGAGGCCACAGGCGAGTGAGCCGCTCCTGTCCCCAACACACAGGTCACTGGATACTCTGAGCCACCCATCCTCCCCATCCAGCCACACACTGGGCGTGGGACGGGCACTCCAGCGTCCCCATCCTGCAGACAGGAAAGTGGGCCACCAGATGCAGGGATGGGCTGTGTGGTCTCCCGGTGCCCCACCTTTACCCCTCCTCCTGTACAGACCCTGCTCTGCCAGACCAGCCTGCTGGGGCATTGTACCCCTGGAGCACCCCCCACCCCACCAACACTGCCCTTAACTCTGCAGGCCTACCTCCCTGAGGGCCCCATATCCTGTCTGGGAGAAGAAACATCATCCATCCTTGAATTATCTCCATAACTCCGTCCACAATGCCCACCACTCAACACAAAATAACCAGACGGGGGCGCCTGGTGGGCTTGGTCTGCACAGCAGGTGGCTCTTGATCTCAGGGACATGAGTCTGAGCCCCATGGTTGGGTGTAGAGATTGCATAAATAAACTCCAAAACTAACAAGCAAAACCAAAACAGGGGCGCCTGGGTAGCTCAGTTAGTTGAGCGTCTGACTCTTGACTTCAACTCTTCACGGTTCGTGGGTTTGAGCCCTGTGTCAGGCTCTGCGCTGGCAGCGTGGAGCCTGCTTGGGATTCTCTCTCCCTCTCTCTCTGACCCTCCCCAACACGAGACACATGCACCCTCTCTCTCTCAAAACAAATAAACATTTCATAAATACACAAACAAACAGGGCACCTGGATGGCTCAGTCGGTTAAGTGTCCAACTTCGGCTCAGGTCATGAAAGCCAAAAGGTTTGTGAGTTCGAGACCCATGTCAGGCTCTGTGCCGACCGCTCAGAGCTGGCTTCAGATCCTCCGCCCCCTTGCTCTCTGCACCCTGCTGCCCTGCTCGCGTGTGCTCTCTCTCAAAAATGAATAAACTTAAAAACAAAAAAGAAACAAAAAAAATCCAAAAACAAAAACAAAATCACGGACACACAAGCAGATCAGACATGACCCAGAACTAAGAATTTTAGGGGCGCCTGGGTAGCTTAGTCAGTTAAGCATCTGACTCTTGATTTTGGCTCAGGTCGTGATCTCAGGGTTTGTGGGTTCGAGCCCCACATTGGGCTCTGTGCTAACAGCATAGAGCCTACTTGGGGTTCTCTGTCTCCCTCTCTCTGCCCCTCCCCTGCTCATGCTCTCTCTCTTTCTCTCAAAAACAAATATTTAAAAAAACAATATTTAAAAAAATCTGTTCAGACAATGGACTGAACAGATGACTGACTGATCAAACATGGACTTTAGAGGGCTCCTGGCAGGCTCAGTCCGTGGAGCATGTGACTCCTGATCTCAAGGTCATGAGTTCAAGCCCAACATTGGGTGCAAAAATTACTTTATAAAAAAAATTTTTAATGGACTTTAAATACTACTGACGTATTCAAGGGCTTAAAGACAAGTTTGCAAATTTTGGCACAGACCTAGATACTATTTGAAAAGACAAATGGAAGTTTTGGAATTTAAAAATAACTGAAGCCCCCCAATCCTCCCCAGACGGTGCAACAGATTATACAGAGCTGGACAGACAACAAGCAACCTAGAAAATGAGTCAGAAGAAACTGACCAGATTTAAGCATAGAAAAACAAATATGGCAGATACAGAAAAGAGCACAGGAAACACACAGAATGTGGTGAAAGGCTTTAATGTAAATGTAGCTGAGACCCCAAAAGCAAAAAAGAGTGGAGCGAAGGCAATACCAAAGGCAGGAGGGCTGAAAACTTTCACAAGTGAAAACTGTCAAGCTGCAGTGTCCGGAAATACCCCCAACCCCGGCAGAATAAGCAGAAGCACACTAACATCCCACAGCAGCTGCTGCAAGCCAGACGGAGGAGGCCTGTGGCACAGCCAGAGGGAAGAGCCCGGTTGCCGGCGAAAAAAAGCAGCCAGCTTCCCCCACGCCACCGCTGGCGTCAGAAGGCAACGGAAGACCCTTCCCCGGCGCCATAGAAAATGCCTGCCACCCTCACACGCTTCACACGGCAAAAACCCTTCGGAGACGGAGGCAGAAACAAACATTGTTCGCATAAACGTCTATTGAGAGGCACGGTCCTCAGCAGACCCGCAGGTGTTCAAGGAAACGTTAAGAGGGGTTCTTCAAACAGGAGAAAGAACAGAGAAAAGGTGAAAAATAAACACGCAGGTAAATCTGAATGCGTAGAATGTTTTGTGAAATCTAAAATACGAAGAGAATTAAAATCATGATAGCTCTAGAACAGAAGATGGGAGAGAGGGAAACAGAGTTTAAGGACTCCACGCTGCTTCTGCTGCCTGGGAAGCAATCACACGACACATCTCGAAGTACTGATATCACTAAGTAAAAAGTACACATTATAGGAAAGCCTGGGGAGCTCAGTCGGTTAAGCGTCTGACTCCTGATTTCGGCTCAGGTCATGATACGGTCATGAGATCAAGCCCTGCATTGGGCTCTGTGCTGACAGCACGAAGCCTACTTGGGATTCTCTCTCTCCCTCTGCCCCTCTCCCCTACTCACATCTCTCTCTCAAAAAATAAAAATAAATTTAAAAAAAATACAATTTCAGGGGCGCCTGGGTGGCTCAATAGGTTAAGTGTCTGATTTCCACTCAGGTCATGATCTCACGGTCTGTGAGTTCAAGCCCTGCGTCGGGCTCTGTGCTGACAGCTCGGAGCCTGGAACCTGCTTCGGATGCTGTGTCTCCCTCTCTCTCTGCCCCTCCTCCACTACTCTCACTCTCTTTCTCTCTCTCTCAACAATAAATAAACATTTAAAAAAATTTTTTTAAAAAGACAATCTCAGACTCAAGTTAAAATCCAGCTATTTGCTGGGTACAAAAACTCTCTAATTGTGATACACAGGAAGCTGAACGTAAACACATGTATGCATGGCACACGTACGATATTTGTGCACGCACACGTGCACGTATGCACGTGCATTTTACAATACCATCTAAAAGAAATCAGGCGCGGCTACACTTGCATCAGAGAAAGCAGACCTTAAGGCAAGAAGTATTACTGTAAACAAGAAAGAACATTTCGTAACCTTCAAAGACCCAATGCACCAGGGAGATACAGCGATCCCAAACTGGTTTGCGCTCAGTGAGATGGCCTCAAAACATTTAATGTAAAGTTGACAACTAGAGAAATGGGCAGATTCACAACCACAGGTGCCACAGGGGCCGGGCGGAGAAGGCGCCCGCCCCTCCCTGTGGCCTCATCGGTGAGCACGGAAGCCGCGAGCACGGTGGGTACGCGACGCCCCACAGCCCCACAGCCGGCGACCGGGACTCCCTTCTCCTCAAGAGCTTTACCAAAACTGACCGTAAGCTGGACCATAAAACAAGTCTCAGCAAACTCAAAAGAACTTGAACTCACACGCTGCACACAGGCGGGGCTGAGCTAGCAGCGGTAACTACAAAGAACTTCAAAGCCCTCATAAGTTTGGAAATGAAGGAACACCCTTCCAAATAACCTATGGGTCAAAGAAAAATTAGAAAAACAATTTGGAGAAAACATGAATAATTAACTTGCAGGATACAGCTACGCTCAGGAGGAATTTATAACACGTGCCTATTTTAAAAAAGAGAGCTAAGGCCACTGGCACCGTGTCCTGGCACTGCGTCCGAGCTCAGGTCCACCGTGGCCTGTGTGGGCAGTTCGCACCCGGAACAGGAGCCCCTGCCTCCGGCCTCTGCTCCCCAGCTCCCCACCCGCTGCCCCTCAGAGTCAAAGGCACAGGGTCCAGAGTCAAGGACGTACACAGCAGCCAGCTCCAGTGCCCAGGACAGCCTGAGACGCGGTGGGTCCACTCCCCCATCCTTCACAAGCCAAGGGGACAACGCCGTGCGGGGGAAGCGGCCCGAGCCAGGTCTAGACAACGAACCCCACACGGCACCTTGCCCCCTTTACAACACGAGGAGCGAGGAGAGCCAGGGTGCGGAGGGCTCCAGAGGAAAAACACGCTTCCACATTTCCTCCGTGAGGTGCCCACCTGCCCCTCCGAGCCCCACACCAAGCAGAGGAACCACAAAGGGCAGCTCGGGTCTGACTCGGGGCCACACCGCCTGCTCTCAAGAGTCCCACGGTATGCCGCTGCCGGGTGGACACAGGGCCGGCCTAGGTATGCCGGGGAGGGGACTCTCTGTGCGGGTTCCTCGGGAGCGATCGACGGCAGCCTCGCCCTGCTGCCCCCGACGGGGCCAGACATACAACCATCAGGAAGCTGAGCCCACAGAAGGGGACACACCACAGGACTGCTGTCCCCTACTAAATTCAGCTCCAATCCCTCTCCAGAGGCCTAGACCAGAAGGTCCAGCCTGGGGACACCGTGTCCCACCCCCCACATGTCCTGTTCCTTCACCCAGCTGCCTTTAGCAGGAAAGAACCCCACCCCCAACACCAGGCCTCTGGGGCACTTCCTCCCAGGCAGCTCCCAGCGCCTGTCCCTGGGGGTGAGCGCCTGTCCCTGGGGCGAGCGTCCCTGAGCAAGAGCCTGGCCGTTGCTCTGCTCTGTATCTCAGTAGCCCAGGGGTGGGGGGCGGTGCTCCACTGGGAGAGCTCCTGGGGAGCTTCCAAATCACACACCTGCCCTTCCTCTGTTAGGCAAAACCTTTGGGCCAGGACGTGCCAAGGGGACAGCTGGGGCACACGCCCCCAGCCCACTGCCCTGGCTCCAGCCCCAAATGCCACAGGGGGCAACAGACAGCAGGCGGGGTCCACAGCCCCCAGCCCTCCCAGGGCCAAGGTATGAGCCTCCAGTCAAGACAGGTCTACCTCAGCCCTGGTGCCCATGGGACAAAAGGGGCACTGAGAGGCCAACCTGCTGAGGCCGTTGCCAACTACCAACTAGATGCCCAGGCCTCTCGGGGCCACCCACAGTCCGGGGGCCACCCAGCCTGAGGATCTCTGTGTCCTCCGTCTGTCTGCGCCTACAAGGAGTTTGCCGGCTTTGCTCCCGGACGCTGCGCTAGGATCTGGCACTCAGGACGCGTTCACGGCAGCCAGTCTGGCCATCAGCCCGCACCAGATTCCTACCACAGACCCAGGGCAGGGCTTGGGGACAAGAGCAGGGCTCTCCCGGCCCACCTCCTCGCCTGCTGGACTTCTCTGGTCACACAGCAGCCCCTGTGCCTGCCACCATACCCGGGGCCATTAGCTTCCCCCCCAGCCCAGGGCCCACCCCCGTAGGGACACCCAGCACTCGCTCTGCAGCTGGCACGCAGCCCAGAGGGTTGGCACACTCCGAGGCGTGACTCCGCGGGCCACAGAAGTGGGCACAGGCCCACAGTCAGGTGCAGACTGCTGCCCACAGAGGGAAGGCCCAGCGCACCCCCACCCCCACCCCCGGCCTCACTTTCTGCCTCCGGGAGCTGGGTCACCCCGAGCTCCGCTGCACAGCAGTCGCTCAGTAAACTTAGCTCTCTCCTCTCCTCTGGCAGCCTCCCCGAGAGCCCAGCGCCAGGACGGCTCAGGAGACTGGCAGCCTGTCGGCAGAGGTGGAACAGGAAGACATTCCCAGCACTCCGCTGATGAAGCAGCGGGAGGAACTGACAGAGTCCCCCTGGGGCCGGGAGAGGCAGGCGTCAGAGGACTGCAGGCCCCCTGCTGCTGTAGGCGTCCCGTGCCCTCTGTCCCCCTGTTCCAGGCAATCCCAGATGAAGAAAGCCGAGGCTGGGCTCTCTCTGCTCAGAGCGCCCCCATGGCGTCCTGGGCCCCTCTCCGCCCTCTGGCCCTTGGAAGCCCTGCCCAGCCAGGCACCCCCTCCCTGCCTCTCTGCCAGCTGGCCAGTCTCTCTCTGTCTTCTCTCTGCCACCAGGAGTCACATCTGGGCTGTCGGCCCCTCCTTTTCACCCCCTGCTGTTGGGGCCTTGCCAGGCCGCATGTCTAGCCCAGCTTAGGGCTCGGAGACACTCAGTGACGTTCCCTTCCTGGGGGCAGAGAGAGAGGAGAAAATGGCAAGAAGACACGGGGCCCCACGGGCAGGGGCAGGAGGCGCTGGCTGAGCTGTCTCCTCTCCCAGAGACCTCCTCTTCCCCGGCCCCCTGCCCTTGCCATGATGGCCCGGCACCGTGCGGGGGCACCAAAGGAAACCGGTGCCTCCTTCCCGCCAGGACCTCACCCCGGCACGCCAGTGGACACCCAGCACGGGACACTGCTGGTCGGGGGGAACGCGGGGGCCCCCTGATGAGGACCCACATCCGTGTGGAGCTCTGGTCACCCGTGGCCCTGCCTGGCCCGAGCACACTGAGGACCTGGTGCTACCGCAGGTGTCCATGGCGAGGGTACCGTGGGGGGACAGAGGCATGGGGGGGGGTGCCCCAGGGCCCCAGGGGGAGGAACAAGACCCCAGGCCTGAGAGAGGGTGTGCCCAACAATATCCTGACAGCTGTGGAGAGGTGTCGACTTCCAGAGACCTGGAAGGTCATGCCCCACCTCCAGGAAGTGAACGAACCCCCACCCTTGCACCAGAAGGCCCCCGCTGAAGCCTTTCCTAGGGGTGAGAGGGGTTGGGCCCAGGAAAGGTGGCAGGACAGGGGGGTGGAAGAGCCTTCGCCCGCACCCCAGTGCCCGCTGACAGGTGGGCACCCGCGAGCCCACCAGGCTGAGAGGGACCCTCACACCGGGCTGGGAGCGGTGGGCGAGGAGGCCCGCAGCGCGTCCGACCACCAGACACAGAGCCCCAGGCCCACGGGAGGGGTGTCCCGCTCCCCAGGGACACAAGCTCCGCCGCCCTGAGGACGCCACTCCTCCTGCCCCAGCCAGACAGGCTTCACGGCATCACTCGGGAGCCCCCCAGCTCTGTGGTGGTCACGGCTTCCCTCGGCTTCCCTCGGGGCTCCGAAGCTGCCCAGGAGCCAGGCAAACGCGCGCGCGCACACACACACGCACGCGCGCACTCCCACGCCAGTCCTTGCGGAGCAATTCATTAGCACGGCCGCGACAAACTGAAATCCAGGCCTCCGATGCGCCTGATAATTTATGCAAGGCTCCAGGATCGCTGCCGCTGCTGCCTCTCACAGCGCCTAATTCAGCACTTTCTCTTTTCCTTAGGAAAGCAGGACTGCGGATTTAACTGCTCTTTACGGCATCTACCCTGGTAAAACCGAACAAGACAACCACGCACCAGCGAGCGCCAGCCACGGCAGACCCCACCAAGCCCCGCCCAGCCCCCTGACCTCCCGGCTCTTTCAACCAGCAGGGCAGCAACCCCCGACACGACCCTTGGTCCCATCCCAGGTGTGGAAGGCTCCCAACCCCTGGGCTGGCTTCCCAGCACCCGGCGACACAGGAGGGACACGCCTCCTTAAAGTCACCCAGCCCGGGCCCTCCCTGGCCCCCCTCCCTCCCCTGCCGCGACACAGGAAGCCCTCCCTCCTCCCCCTCGGCTGGGGGGCAGGAGCCAGGGCCCTCCAGAGGCTGGGGCCAGAAGTACCAAGTCCCTGACCACGGCACAGGGCCTGGGGCCCGAGAGAGGTGCCCCTGGTGTCGACGGCAAGATTCCCATGCCCCAAGGCTGGAACGGGCAGCCTCGGGCTAGCTCAGTAGAGGAGAGCTAGCCAACCACCACAAAAGGCCCATGTCACGTCCAGGAGGCTAGCCCTGGGCGGGCAGTGACGCCCCTGCCCCCAGCTTCTTTGCTCCTCAGGCACCGTGCCCTAGAGTCTGGGCACTACCCGACAGCCTCCCAGGGAGGCCACCCAGTTCGGAGGGCCCACCCCGCCGCCTGACCGCACCCCCTCTAAGCTGGCCAGACCCTCCGCTCCCCACCCTCCCAACGGCCATCGGCACCAGTGGTGAGAACAAGCCTCCTCCCCGTGGGGGCCCAGGGCGACATCTGGGACTTCCCTCTGCTCCCTCTGCCCACCGACCCGCCCGCAGCCGTAACGCCGGCACACGCTACACACGGGCCTGCCCAGCACCGAGCGGGCCTGGGGCTGCCACCCAAGAGGGACGCTGCAGTGCTACTGCCTGCCCCACGGCACCCTGCCCCGGTCACTGGGTACCCTGGCCAGAGGGGGGCCCTGTCTGCCCAGCCCTGGCCTCTTCCACGCACAGGGAGCCACAGGCCTTCCGAGAAGGAAGCAAAGGGAGAACTGCATTAGAGAACTCCCCGGGCCACTGCTCAAGTGGCTGCTGGAGGAGCGAGCCGGCAATGGGTGGACCCCCTGAAGGTACAGCCCGAGTCCCCCAAGTTGGCGCCTGCTCAACAGGAACCCCGCAGACGTTTCTGCACAAACTGGGCACACCCAGATAGTCTGAGAGGGCCTGCTCTGACCTCTCCAGGAACCACGGGACAGCCCTTCAAGCCCCAGGACAGCGGGCCAGGTGCACTTGCCTGAGGCTGAGGAGCCAGGAGGGGATGGGCAACGGGCAGGACAGCCTGCAGCGTCTCCAGCCAGGGACCGGGGGGGGGGGGGGGGGGGGGGGGGGGGGGTAGGGAGGTCCACCACTGAGCATGCATCAGGTCCCTGCTCCGGGGCCAGGAGGAAGGTAGAACGGCCACCCAAGGGGCTTGCTGAGGTGCCCGGGTCCAGGGCCCAAGAGAGCTCTCGTGGGGAGACACGCCCTGAGCCCTTCCTTGGAGAAACCTGGACACGGGGAATAGGTGCCCCACCTCTGGCTGGGGTCACGGGGTGGTCCCCCCCAGCACCGGGCAGTCCCAGCCAGAGATCCCCCTTGCTGCATACCAGCTCCAGGGGACTGTCACGGGCTGCATGCTGAAGACCCGGCAAGACCCGCACAAGGGTCCGAGACCACAGCTGCCTTTTCTGCCAGTGACCTAAGGCGAGCGGACACCCCGCTTTCATCTGCAACAGGGGACGGCAGTTCCTCCAGACCGCGCGGCCCACGCGGCGGACAGAGGTTTGGGGGCAAAGTGGCAGGGTGAGGCCTGGCTTCTGGGAAAGCCTTGGTCTGTCCCTGAGGCCGCCGTGAGAACTAGGCTCTTCCCGCCAGCTGCATCCCTGCCCCCGCAGCCCTGCGTGACCGCCAAACCCTCACCCTCACCCTCACCCACCACAGCAGCCCCTCCTCTGTGTGGTCCGGGGCGTCCTGCACAAGGCCCCAGGCTTGTGAAGCAGGGGAGGGAGAGGAGGGCAGAATACCGTCCTCCTGAGCAGGTGAGGCACAGGGCCCTCCCACCCAAGCGGCTTCTGGGAGGTGACACCACCACCCACCCACCTGCCCACCCACCCATGGCTTTTCCTTGGCACACGACAGCAAACATTTCCAAGTGGCTGGCAGGGACCCCATGACCTGCGGCCACTTTGAAGCCCCCTGGCCCAGGGCACGGGTGCGAGTGGGCTGGGAAATACCCACTCTATACAAGCCACGCTCCAGGCGCACACCAAGCCTGCCACCTCAGGGTGGCCCAAGTCACGGCCTTGGGCCCAGCATGGACAGAGACCAGCCGAGCTGGCCCAGACACCCAGACCCTGCAACGGAGCGGGGGCCGACGTGAGCCGTGTGCGCTGTGAACACCACAAGCTGGAACCACCAATTGCCACAATTACATGGGTGGTAAATCGGAACCCGTTCTTGAGGTCTATGAGAGGTTTTCTTCTCTCTGCTTTCTCCACTGTTTGGACGCCCTGAGACGGATCAAGCAGGGTCTCTGTGCAGCTAAAATGTGGCAGATCCCACCAATCCTCAGCAAATGGAGCTCCCCTGGGCCCCTCCTCAAGTGTCACCTCCTGATACCCCAGCTGCCAACAGACTCATCCCCAGAAGAAAAGTGGAGGAAGGAAGGCGAGAGGCAGAGAGGTGGGGAGCACAGGAAGTGGGGGGGGGGTCACACGGTGTCCCCAAGGGGCCACCTGGCCCACCCCCCCCCCCACCAAAGTCTGACTCGGGGTGAACCGGGCAGGAGGGTCGGAGGGCAGGGGAGCCCGGGAGGGGAGGCCGAGGGAAAGGCAGAGGGGAGACAGCAGGAGGAGGAGTCGGGCAAGATCTTCATAATGCTCAGTCCCCAAGGCCCAAGGCACCAGCGGCCACACGGCTGCTGAACAATGCAGTTTTGAATTCAATTAAAGCGATTATCTGTTGTGCCAAATAAATTGTGTACAGCATATAGCCTGCGGCACTTACACCTCCGGGCTCATTATTCCCTAACTGTTTCCTCCTGTTTATGCGCTCTCAAATTAAATTGCTGATAATATGCGCCAAAATAAAAAATGAGCACACCTTGTCCCAGGAAAATTGATTCTCCCTTTTCCTGAACCGGCGATTGCCAGGTTTTATATACTCTGTTCCTGGTGATCATTAGTAATTCAATTTTCTTTTTATTAGCCCCCTTATCTGCTGAGCAATATAGTGGCAGAGCTGACCTCTTTCGCACGGGTAAATGTTTAAAATCTTTTCCCTGATTAATTTTGCCAGTTAAGAAAAAGAGGAGAAATGGCCCGGCTCTTAGCCATCACAATGAATAAAGCTTAATGTTGATTGTGATGGAATTTCTAATGCCAGGGAAATTGATTGAACGCGGCAATTACACTGCAATAGTAACTCAAGGGAGATGGGATCGCTTTCTCCTGGCCGTAGCCTTTTGGTTATTTAAAACAATCCAATTTGCAAGGATAATTATGTATTAGTGTTTTATCTGCCACTTGAAATGAACAGGGGAGTTTCGATACTGGCCTAGCATTAGCAGGTTATTGCTGCAAATTACTTGATATCTGCTTTCTTTCACATAAAGAGGAAATTAGGCAATCAATTACCAGAAAAAGGTGGACAGACGAATAAGAGGGGCAAGGACGCCCTCTGCTGGCCACCAGGCCGTTCGGCAGGGCTGAAGAAGGGACCTTGGTGGGGGCGGGCAGTTTCAGGAAGCCTGACCCTTGTCCTCACTCCGTTCCCGCACTCCCCCGCACCCCCCCCCCCCGCACTCGGCAGGAGCCCACAGGGGCCCAGGTCCCTCCCCTACACTGCTCCAAGGAAGTCTGGACCTGAGCCAATGGTCTGTGTGGGGAAACGGGGAAGGGAACCCTCAAAGCAGCCTGTCCACCACAGGAAGGCACGGCCGGAGGGCTCCGAGCCCGAGCCCAGGGTCTGCACTCCAAATGCCCACGGCAGTAAACGGAAACTTGTGTGTGAGGCAGCTCGCAGTTGGCCTGGGGACAGGCAGGTGCAGCAGGGGAAGGAGGGACACAAGAGAGGGAAGCCTGTGGCCCCTACAGAAGAAGGTGCTTGGGGGAGTCACCCACTGACTCCCTGGTAGTCCTCCAACCAGGGGAATGCTCGTCCCCACTCCTGGTCCCACCACAACCTCCTCGGCCAGTCTCCAGGTCGCAGGGTGGCATGTCTGGAGCCACGTGCCCAGCGTTTTAGGCCCGTGCGCCAGCATCTTTCCCGAGCGTCCTGCCCACTTCTGAGAATGAGGACCCCACTCCTTGACCTGGCCACAGGCCCTTCCCGGCTCACTGCCCCTCCAGGCCTGCCGGACACTCCTGGGGCCCCCAACACAGCCACCTCGCATCCCCGAGCATCTTCATGCAGGTCCCATGGAGGTCCCATGTCACCGCCCCCTGCCTTACGGAGGCCTGCCCCACCCGCCCATCATCAGGTCCCGCCTTCCCTCTGGCCTCGGCCCCTCCCACCCTCAGGGAAGCCGGCCACACAGGACCCCTCTCTGCTCCTGCAGCACGGCAGAGCTCATTCCCACCCGTGCCCGTCACCTGCGGACAGGCACAGCATTTACGCCTCTCTTCTCCTCACGCCGGTCTCTTTGGATGTCCCCTCCTCAGAGACGCCAACCGCTTGGCTAAAGCTGACCATCCACCCCTCCCAACAGCTCTCCACCGCTTTATCCCACGTTTCCCTTTCCTCTGAGCGCTTGTACCACCTGAGAGGAGCTTTTCAGCTAGTTTACGACACCCAGTAGCTGTCTGTCTTCACGACAACGATGCGGCTCCAGCACGTCAGGGCCCACGGGAGCCAGCACGCTGCCCTGCACAGAGGCCCTCGATGCACGCTCGCCGGATGGTTGGGGTGATGGTGAGGCGTAAGCGGGGAGACGCAGGACGGTGGAGGACACGTGAATGGAGGATGGCTGGCTGGAGGACGGATGCGGGATGGGGGATGGGGGATGGAGGGCAGATGCGGGGGATAAGAGGGTGCGCGGATAAACGGATAAACAGGTTGAGGGAGTAGCGGATGGAAGGTGGATGGATGGATAGGCGGATGGACGAATGGACGGACAGACAGTTGGATGGATGGGGGGAGGATGGAGGGAGGGGATGGATAAGTGGATGAGTGAGCGGAAGCTTCTCCAAGCCCCTCCCCCAACAGGCCTCTCCCCCCCACCCCCCACCCCCGACCCCGCCAACCCCTGCACTTTCCTGCCAGGGCAGTGGGGATGGAGGGTTCTCCTCTAACTACAAACTTGTCCGTTCGCCCCCTAGTGGAGAGAAGTGTAAAGGCGGGGACTGTGTCAGCCCCCTCCCCCCCAACCCCATCTCGCCCAAAGCCTTTCTCCTCCTCTCACACAGCACTACACACCCCCACCAGCAGGAGGCAACCTCCACGTCCTCAGGGGACACCCGCTAAAGCTCTAGGCCCAGACAGAGAACGGTCATCCCAGGCCCCATAAGCAAGGTACGCAAGCATGTGGGCCTGAGCCTGTGGGCACCGCTCCAGGGTGACACACAGACCCTCCCCTCCCATAAACCCGCAGACCCAGCACCCCCGTCAGCCCCTCACTCCTCCAGGCCATTGTCCACCTGGCAGCCACAGTTGAGTGTCCTAGAACATACTGGCCTGGGTCGCTATGTGAGGGTGCCGGCTCCAGGCCATGGCCCCAGGACGCGGCCTATGTGGCCAGTGTCCTTCTCTCCCCAGAGGCCCCTCAGCCAGCAGCTCCGGTAGCAGGCCCACTGCCCGCCGGTCCATCCAGTCC
Organism: Neofelis nebulosa; assembly: GCF_028018385.1. Taxonomy (NCBI): domain Eukaryota; kingdom Metazoa; phylum Chordata; class Mammalia; order Carnivora; family Felidae; genus Neofelis; species Neofelis nebulosa. The sequence goes on from NC_080795.1 coordinate 82,494,786, forward strand.
GCGCCCACGGCAGCCCCCGCCCCAGCCCCCAGCCGCACAGAGTCCTCCTGCTGGGAGCAGGGAAGGGCACACGGCACACCTGACCACCTGCCTGGCAGGAAGGCTCAGCTTTGTTTGGCGGGCCCCAGAGTCGTCCGCCCCCTGCCCCGTCCGGAGAGGGGTCCGCGGCTGCAGGCCCTCAGTAACAAGACGGGAGAAGTATTCGTACGAATAGCGCTCCTTCCTCTGGGGTGCCTGCTATGGGGAATGGCAACGGTCTGGCTCAGGCCTGTCTGCCCCCACACCAGGCTCCTTGGGGACACGGATAGCAGAGGCCTGGCCAGGCCACAGTCAAGGCCAGCCCCACTGGACTCCTGGGAGGGCGGCCAAGCTACACCAAGAGTACAGGCTGAAGAGGTCAAGTGTGCGCACCTGGGATGCCCTGCAAACCCCCTCGGCGCCCACCCCTCCATTAGGACACCCTGCACCTGGGACACAAGAAGGGTATGGAGGGGCCCAGGGCGCGGTCTGTGTAACCCTGCCCCACTCAACACCTGGCTCGGCAACTCCACGAACACTTGTTTCCAGGCCCAGCAAAGGGGGGTGACGCCCGGCGGATGCTCACCGGCGTTCCAGGAACCCAGCTCTGCGGAGCACTCTGGCCCCCAAGAAGGCAGGGCAGAAAGCAGGGAGCTCCCAGGCCAGCCAGAGGCAGAAACCCCAGCTTGGGTGCCGGCGGGTCTGAGAGCAGCAGGCCAGGGCGGCCCTTCCGGAGGGGCGGATCTGGGGCCCAGATCACACTGTCTGCTCGCTCTCCGACCCGCTAAGGAAGGGGAGCTTGCACACGGAGGACCCAGAAAGCTGGGACCAGCTGGGCCCACTTGGGTCACAGTCAGCCACCAGGCACCAGAGCCACAGTCCCCGATTCCCCTCAGCCTCCGTTCAGAGCAAGAATCTGGAATAGCCGTGGCCACTCAACACACTGCCGCCCGTGACGGGAACATCCTTCCCCAAGGTGCCTCACGCCACACCCCTGGTACTCAAGTTTCACTGAAATATCACCATCTTGAGGCCCCTGGCCCAGCCACCCAATCTCCACTTGCCCCGACCCGCCCTCCTTGGGGCAAGTCACTACGGAAACGTCTTGGTGCCCGTGGGCTAGGATGCAGCGGCAGGAGAGTGGAAGGGACCGCCCCGCCCCATGCCTCCGAGACCCCCAGCACCCGGGGCAGGACGCAAAGGGGCCTGTGGACACGGCCAGCCCTGAGCAGCGTCCCGGTGTGACGGCTCATCTGTGGGGACAGACGTCCATCCGGACCGCCCCTCCACTCCGGCCCGAGCCACCCGCCGCCCCCCAGGCTGAGCGTCCCCGGGACGGGGAAGGTGGCTCGTAACAGGCGAGCGGAGCCGGCGCAGCTGCAGGAGATGACCCCCTCCCCCCGGGCCTACCTTCCTTGGTGGGGGGGTGGGCCCGGCCAGGAGGCAGGCAGCACAGCCGGTGCCTGGTGACCTGCGCCAGGCCCTTGTTGGGGTTCTTCTTCAGCACGGGGCTGCTCTTCCCCCGGGGGGCCTGCCTCCGCCGCAGGCTCAGCTGGCTCTTGGCGGTGGCGGCAGGCGGGGCGCCATTCTTCTTGTCGCAGGGAAGGCTGCAGAGACAAAGAGCAGGCAGGTCCCAATGGGCCCCCCCAGCAGGGCGGCTCTCCCCATCTACCCCTGCCCACCCAGACCCCAGCACCGTGGAATCACCCCGGGAGGTCCCAGCCTGCCCGCCTTCTCAGCAGCGGCCCGTGCGCTCCTCCCCCACTTCAGAGCCCGGAGCCGGGGCAGAGGGAGAGCGGCTCCCAACCCTTGACCCCCACCCGGTGTATCTGCACCAGGTCCCCTCGGTGTCCCTAGGCCGGATGAACCCTCCAGTGGGGCTGGGGGCTGGGGGCAGCGCTAAGGAGCCACCGCAGGGGAGGGGCCGCCACCAGCTGCCCCCAGCCACCTCTGCAGGAGAGGCTACTGCTCACAGCTCCCCTGTCCACATCAGCCGAGACAGGACGGCCACCGTCCAGAAAAGGCAGGGGACTTTTTAACTGTCTGGGAGAGCAGGGCCAAGGACCAAGGTCAGACAGCAGGAAGGACCTCCAAAGGGGACTCACAGTGAGAGTGACTCTGCCCTTGCAGTTACCAGCTGCCGTGATGAAGTCCGAACCCCAGACCAAACCTGAGCCACAACGCCATTTTTTTAGCCTCTGCACGATCCTTGCAGGTGGAGGGCCAGGGAAACGACCCGTATTCAGTGAAACAGTGACTCCCCTGGTCACCTGGCTGCCAAGGAGGCAGACTTCCCGGTGCGCCCTGGGTTTGCGGACCTAGTGCGTAGCTGGGTATAAAGCATCATCCACAAACCCAGTGGACCCGGAACAGAAGCTGCCCCAGCAGCCTCTGGTCTGTCACCAACAGGAGATGGGAGGGCTCCCCCTGTCGTCACTGGCTGAGCCCCGGTTACCCCAGTAACCCCAGCCTCATTTGCACTGGGTACAGTAACGCCGCCAGCCACGCTCGGCTGGACCCGTGGCCGGTGATGCTTCATCTCCTCCTCCCACGGCCCCGCAGGTGAGCCCTCCCACACGCTCCGCATGCCCAGCAGGGAGCTGCCAGGCCCAGGCCTGCCCCCCTGCCTGCCCAGACAGGACCCTGGGGTGCTGGCAGGGGCACCTACCTAGCGCCGCCCCGCCTCCGGATGATCTTGGTGCGGCTCTTCACTTTGTAAGCCGAGAGTGGGGTCTCACTGAAGAGGGGCTTCAAGCCGCTGGGTCCCACTGCCGGTCTGTCCCCTGGGGGGAACCTAGATGGGAGCTGGGAGGCATGGTCCTTGCTGCCAGCTTCCGACTGCCAACGAAAGGAGGAGGATGAGGAGGCCGAGGGGCTGGACGCCTTCCACTTGTATTTGCTGGGGGAGGCCCCGAGCGTGGAGGACGCGGACGACCTCCTGGGCTTGGCATCCGGATCAGCTCTGAGCTGTGGCTTCTCCCCCTGTGCTGCTGTGCCAAAGGGGGCCCTGCACACGGTCTCCGAGGCTGCTCTGGGACTGAGGGCCCTGCGAGTGGCCCGGGGGCTCTTGGCTGAAGCAGCCACCCACTTGTAGTTGTTCTTCCGGAACTTGCTGGTTCGACAGGACACGAGCAGTGAGGGCTCCCGGGCCTGTCTGGGTCCAGAAGCTGCTCTGGCTGGGCCTGCCACCGAGCCGGAGGAAGCCGGCTGATCTGGGTGGCCAGCATTCACTCTCCCATCTCCAAGGTGCTGGGCGACACAGCTGGCCACAGAGTGTGAGCCCACCTTCCGGCCCGGAGCCGCGCCACTGCGCTGGGGCAGGGTGGGGGACAGGAAGCGTGCCTTGGCCGCAACCGCACTCTCGCTGACAGTCCGCCGGGGCTCGGAGGGGCTGTCACTCACGCTGCTCACAGACTTTACCACCCGAGGCTTGCCAGGCTCCTTCTGGCAGACCAGAAGGGGGTCCTCTGTACCGCAGCTCCCCTTGGCTCTTCCCGGCCTCGAGGGTTGCTGCTGCCCACCAGGGGGCTCGCCCTCGCCCTCCTGAGGCCTGTGGTGGCTCCAGGAGGGGTCCTCACATCCTTCCAAGGAACCCCGAGAGACCCCTGCAGCGCTAGCTGAGCCCGGTTTTGATGGTGGCTTGATTTTGATAACCATGTTCTGATCTGGACTCAGCTGGACCTGCCTCTCCAGGACATACTGCGCGGGGTCAGGACCACGGCTGCTCCCAGCCCTGAGAGGTGGCTGTGCGGCACAGTCACCGGGCGGGTCTGAGGCTCCTGGGGGCCGATTCACCAGGGAGTATTTCTTGCGCCATGCAGGCCCATGGCTCAGGGAGAAGCCCCTCCGGCCGGGACGAGGGTAGCTGGCACCGAAGGCCCGGCTGCTGTTGTAAGCAGGTGGCTGCCAGCGGGCAGCGGCCGACGTGCCCGGGGCAGGGGCGTTGCCATGGAGGTTTTTGTAGTCATCGATCAGACCTGAGAAGGCAGAATCACGGGCTCAATTAACCAGAGGCTGACAGTAAACTCAGCCAACAGCCCAGTCCCCCGGAGGCGCATCAGCCGACAAGACACCCCACAGACCCCACCTCCCTCGTGAGCCCACGCCTGGCCCCAGGACAGTTCAGCCCGAATTCCCTCCGCCCATCTTTCCCATGAGCCTTTCCCATCAGTCTGCTTCCATCCTAGTCGCTTACACTGAAAACACACCCCTGTGGCTTCATGTTCCTAATCTGTCGGGAGTATTATACCGGGTCCACAATGCTTTGAGGTGAAATGTCACTTGATATGAAGAGACCAGCAAGGCCCCATGCTCTAATGCCTCAACAAGGGGGCCGGTCAGCCACGGAGGCCCTCTGGCTTGCCCACGGATGCAAAGGAGGCAGGAGTACTCCTTAATAATCCCCCCTGCCTGGCGCACGGGACAATGAGCGTAAGACAAGTGACACAGGGGTCGGCACTCCACAGTTGATGGGAATGTCACACCGTCCTCCTCTAAGGGGAGAAGAGCCCTGATTGTCTGGAGGCCCGACAGTGGATAGCAGTCCCGGGGCCGGAGGGGTACAGGTTCAGCTGGAACACCCCAGGGAGTTAGGCCTCAACCGGCAAACCAGTAGCTAAGTCCTCCGTTCCAACGCTGCCCACCACAAGTCCCGTCCCCAGACCCAAGAAAAGCCATGTCCAGACCTGGTGACACGCCAGGACAGCTGTGACAGAAGCCTCTGGCAGGCTGGACCAGCCCGCCTGGACTCTCCCCCATACACATTTTCCAAATCCTTAAGTCTTCTCTTCATGGGAAAACTTTAAACGGGGAAATTTTTCAGAACAGAAACCTCAACTTGGGTGTAAAAACTGAAAAGATGGGAAACTGAGGCCTGGCGAGTGGGGGCCTTGGAATATCAAGAGGACTGTGTGTGAAGGGAAGGAGCCAAGACGAGGCGTCCAGGGGCTTTGCCACGCGACACCAGGTCAAGCTCTCCACCCTACTGTGTGGCACCGAGAGCGACAGGGCGCCGAGGAAGTGCCCGCCCGTGGGTGTTGGGGGGGGGGGGGGGGATGCCTCCCGCCGGTTACTAAGCGACGGCCCCGCCGCCACCCGCTGCAGCGCCTGAAGGACACGCACTACCCGTCCGGAGAAACGGGCAAGGGGCTGACCCCGGCCGGCCCGGATGCCCTTCGGGGTTCCCCACCGCCTCCCCGACCCTACCCACGCCCCCACCCGACCCGACCCGGCCGTCCAGACCGAGGGCGCGGAGCGACCCCCTTCGGGGAGGCGGGCAGCGGCCCTTCGTGAGGTAAGGAAGGGTAAAGAAAGGGACGCGCGACCCGGGCCCGGCCCGGCCCGACCCGACCCACCCTGCAAGAGACGGATCTGTCGCCGTAATTGCTCCTTTTCCTCCATCTCCGGAGTCCGCGACGCCCGGCCAGGCCCCCGAGACGTCATCGCCGCGCGACTGTTTCCCCGCCGGCGGGGCGGGGCCCACGGAAGCTCCGAGCCTGCGCACTGCAGCTGGGCCAGGGCGTTGGCCGGGCTGCGAGGAACGCGCCGTCGTCCTGGCAACGCCGGCGGAAAGCCGGGTCACGCACGCACAGGCCAAGGGGCGGGGTGACGTCAGCAAGGCGCGCCGGCCAGGGGCGCGAGCGCACGGGCCCGGAGACGGCCGAAGGCGGGTGGTTTCGGACCTGGTGCGGCGGCAGCTGGCTCCGGTGCTACGGGCTCTCGTTCCCTGTGGGACCAGGCGAGGAGCCGAAGTCCGGACCCGTCTTCGGCCGCAGCGCAGCTCCTTCTCCGCCTAGAATACGCTGTGGAGGCTCTGCGGGGGGACCTGGTGGCACGAGCGCCGGAGAGGCTCTCTGTTAACGCTGCCCCGTGGGCCAGGGCAGGAGAGGAAACTCCGGAACGAGGGGTCCCTGGGCGGGGAAGCTCTGAAAACATGAAAGATTTCGGTTTATCAGCGGGAACAAGTGCAAAACAGATGTACAAACGTTGTACGCTGCTGGGGGGTGCAAAATGGTGCAGCTGCTGGGGAAAACAATCTGGAGGTTCTTCAAAAGGTCAAAACTAGAATTACCATATGACCCAGCAGTTCCACCTTGCGTGTGTACCCACGAGGAGTGAGAGCGGGGACTCACGCCGCTGCTCCACGAAGCGCTATTCACAATGGTCAGTGGAACGGCTCAACTGTCCCCGAGGATAAATGGATGGACAATGTGGTCTGTCCAGAAAGTGGACTATGATTTAGCCTCGGAAAGGAATGTACTACTTCTCGATCCCCGTTGTGACAACGGTGGACCTCAAAATCAGTTTGCTAAGTAAAATAAACGGGTCACAAAAGGACGTATGTTGTATGACTCCGCTTCTGTGAAATATCTAGACTAGGCAAATTTCTAGAGACAGTAGATTAGAGGTAACCAAGGGCTGTGGGAAGGAGGAATGGAGAGTTAAAACGTTGTGGGTACAGGGTTCTGTTTGGAACGATGAAAAAGTTTGGGAAAGAAATGATGACTGCACAATACTGTGAATGTACTTAATGCCACTGAATTGGACACTTAGAAATAGCTGTGTGACAGCTTGTATGTTGTAATTTTTTTTTTTTTTACCACATGAAATGGGCAATGTGTTTGCCACAGGCCTGTGCAATAGCAAATGTTGAAGGAAATTCTTCAGGCTGAAGGGAAATGATAGGACGTGGAAACATCTGTGTGAAGAAAGAGAACAGGAAATGGAAAATTTGCTAGTATATTGTAATTCTCACTTCTTATTTGCTTTAAAAGAAGTAGTTAGAGGGGCGCCTGGGTGGCTCAGTCGGTTGAGCGTCCAGCTTTGCTCAGGTCACGATCTCACAGTTGATGGGTTTGAGCCCCGCGTCTGGCTCTGTGCTGAGAGCTCGGAGCCTGGAGCCTGCTTCGGATTCTGTGTCTCCCTCTTTCTCTGCCCCCCCCCCCCCGCTCACGCTCCCTCGAAAATAAACCTTAAAAAAAGTATGAAAACAAGCAGTTGCGATAAAAATATAAATAATGATGCTAATAATGTGCCTGGCCGAGGAGACCAGCCTGCGTTGGCTGCCTCTGCACTCAGGCTGCAGAACCCCACTGGGAATCCCTCCCAACCCAGATGTCTTTGAGAAGTAGAATCTATCTGGAACCATCTTTGCTTCCTGGGCCTTTTCTGGCCCCTTTCCAAGCGCCGCCCAGCCCTGTCCATGCTCTGTCTTACCCTCCTCCGCTCCCACCGCCACTGTCCTTGCCGAACTCTAACTGGAGCTCACCTCTCCCTCTCCCACAAGGCAGCCAGAGGCACCCCAGGGGAGCGGCCATGGAGACAGGCTCAGGGTGACTTACGTACTGGGACTGGTGTAAGATCCTGAGGCCTTGGCAAAATGAGGGCAGGGGAGGGGAGTGCTTGAAGATTGAGATGGAATCCCCCTTCGGGAGCTTGGGGAACACTCTTGGACTTGCCCTGTGTTGTTTCTCTTGAGGATCCTACAACTGTCACCTTGTGAATGAGTCAGCGCTGGCCTGATGCAGGATGGACAGCACAAAATGTCAAATCTGTCCTGCCTGAGCCGCTCCCTCCTTCCACCGACCCAGCCAGCACCCCCACCCCTCTGGGGGTCTCCCTTCCCTGCCTCCTCCTTCCCTCCAGATCTGCAGGCGGGTGGGAGTCAGGTGACCCAACTCAGGTGGGAACAGGTGGTTGGCAGGCTGGGACTGCTACCCCATGGATGCCCCCAAGCCTTTCGTCCCAGAGGGAAGAGAGCAGGAAGTTAGTGTGGAAGACAGCTGCCCTCGAGGACCCTGTGGACCCCTGCTGCACGCCAGCATCACTAGCCCTCACTGAACAGCACGACCCTCATACTCTCTGAGCCAGATCCTTCTGGGAGGAGAGTGTTTGGTCTACTGTTCCCTAAATGGCAGCATCTCCACCAGGCTCTCCGGGACCAGGATGGATGAACCTCACCAGACAAACCTCCCAGTGCCGGGCACTGAGCAAACAGCCCATAATCCCCCCTCCTGCCCCAGCAATGCCCAGATTCCAGCTGTGCGGAAAGGCTAGTCCTGGCCAGGGCAGAGGGGAGTGAGGCTCAAAATACAAAAAGCGAGAGAGAGCAAGGGGGCTGCTTCCTCCTGCAGAGGCCCAGTGGGGTGGGAGACGGTTCTGTGCCCCCGCCGCCAGCAGGCAGAAAGCTCAGGGGGCCAGACAGGTCGCAGCAGGGGACTCCAAAAGGAAGCAGCCGTTGTGCGGTGCCTTCCTGCCGCCCACGCCCCCGGAGCTGTCCTTGAACCCAGTCGCCCTGTTCTGGGGCTGCCCAGGCGGCCCGGCGGCCCTCTGAACGCTGCCTGAGCGCCTGCCGGGCAGAGCCTGCTGACCAGGCCACTGCGGGCACGCCCCAGCGTCCAGAGCTAGTGACGGGGTGGCCCAGGCGGCCAGCGGGAGGGATGCCCCGCGGGTCGCCCAGTCCCTCCAAAGCTGGGACTGTCGGGACTTGCTATCAGCGTTGGCGCTCTCTGGGCCGGGCGGGTCCCGAATGCTGACCACTGCCACTCTTCCGGGCCAGGGCTCCCAGGGGCCCCGAGGGCGGGACACAAACACGGCAAGGGGTGACGCCCGAGGAGGGGGAGCGGGGCCGCTGGGGGGCGGGGTGCCGCGGAGGGCGTGGGCGCCCGGAGTGTCCCGGGAGGGTCGGGCGGGACGGCCTGAGCGGCTCCCGCTGGGGGCGCTGCACCGGCCTGCCGACCCCCCCCTCCCCCCCCCCCCCCAGCCCCCGGGAACCTGGCGCCCCGCCCCGCCACCCCAGTGCCTGAAATGGAATGCAGCTGCCTCCGGACTCCCGTCCCTAAGCCCCGGCTCCCGCTCCCTCCTCCACCTCCACCCAGCCCTCGGGGTTGTCTCTGGAATCTTAGCAACCTGCCTCGTCTTGGCCAGGGGCCGGACACCCCCAGGGCAGGGCACCCCAGGGCAGGGTCTGCGCTGGATTGCCCACTGCCACCCCTGCACCGGCCCCTTCCCCGGGATGGGGTCAGGCAGAGTTCCTGGTGGCAGCAAGCGCCCTCCGCCTTCCTGCACCTTAGCGCCGCCCCCCCCCCACCCCAGCCCAGCCTCCCCGACCCGTCCAGGCGCGAAAGCTCCCAGTCCCTGGTCACCGCACGCTGTCAGGGACACAGTGTCCGCCCTAGCTGCGGACCCCAGGGCTCGCCCACCCCTGGGCCACGGCAGGCTTGATCTCCCTCAGTGTGACCTAGAGGGGGCTGGAGGAGGACATAATGGCACCCCAGACTTCCTTGGCCCTCAGAATGTCCTGGGGGCCACCCCTTTCCTCTGGAATGGGACCCGGGGAGGGGATAGGCTGCGGGCCATCCCCTCCCACCCTTTCCACCTTTCCTCCCCACAGGCTCACCCCCGCCCTCTCAGGCTGACTTCTGTCCTCTCTAGAGTCAGGAGCCCAGGTCATGGCGCTAGGCTTGACATCGGCCTCCTGTTTGGGTTATTGCTGAAGAGCTGAAAATGTGGACCCGCAATTGTGGTGACCTCGCCCCGCCCCGCCCCGCCTCACCCCACCTCGCCCCGCCCTGCCTCACCCCACCTCGCCCCACCTGAGGCGGTGGCCCCCGGAAGCCTCAGGGCAGCCGGCTCACAGTGGGCCGCCCTTGGTGGTGGCCCTGGGCAGTGTGGCACTGCTCCTCTCGCTCGCCCGTGGCTGGCCCCTGCCTGGGTCCTCTGCCCCAGACCCCGTGCCCTGGGGTGGGGGGTGGGGGGACTGCCTGCAGGAATAGGGAGAGACACAGGCAGGGCTGCAGGAGAGACAGCCCCCACGTAGGGGCTGTGGGCCTCGCAGCCCCCAACACACAAACGCACACAACACATGCAAACATGTACAGACACAAATACAAATGTACAAGCGATGAGGTTTGGGGGTGACGGTGGGGGGTCCGGAGCCCACCGCCAAGAAAGAATTCTCGAAGACGTCTTTGGTGCAAAAAGGTGATTTTATTAAAGCACGGGGCCAGGACCCGTGGGCAGGGAGAGCTGCCCTGAGGTCGTGAGGAGTGGCTCCTCATATGCTATGAAGTTGGGGGAGCAAGGTCAAATGCGAGGCGTCCAGAGGGCCTTCGATCTGCTAAAGAGGACTCCTAAGATATCTGAGCCTGGCTATTGTCAAGCTGAGGTGGTTTTCCACCTAGTAAGACATTAACTTTAGGACAGAAGGGTTGTTCCTGGAGAAGCTGTACTCTGTACCTGCCGCGGCTTGCCTGTCGATGGGCTGCAGGTCACAAGGACGTTTAGTTTTACCTCCTATTTCCTTCTGCCTTTGTTCCCCACGTCACTACGGAGGGGTGATGTTGGGGCTCCAGGAAACCGAGTCTGTGGGTTTCTGGAGATGAGGTTACTGAGAAGACTGCCTTTTTCTTGCAATTTACTAAGATATTTGTAAACTGATGGAGACTCAGGTCCTGCAGGACTGGATCTCTGTCGGTTGGCCGCTTGTTCTCTGTCCTCTCCTTTGTCCTTGGGCAGCCGGGAGGGCCTGAGGAATGTCCCACGTGTGGGGGGCGGGGGTGCTAGCTTGCGCCGGCCCCAGCCTGCCCCCTGCTCCCTCATCACAAGCGCACACACGTGCACGCACAGGCACACGTGGTGGACATGTGTACGTGTGAACACACGTGCGCACACTACGTGCACACGTGTGGAGACACATACGCACACGCATGAGCACACGCGCACTCAGCCTTACCCAGGCTCTCGGAGCCTCCTACTGCTACCGGCAAGAACGCCCTGTCTATACCGGCAAATGGGCTCCAGGGGCTGGACTGGAGCTGGGAGCCCCACACCGAGCTGAAGATGTGCCCACGGCCCCAGGGGCCCTCAGCCAGCACAGCCCTCGGGCCTGCACCGCAGACTCCTGGCCCGGGGACAGACCCAGACAGAGACCCTGCCCCTCCCCCCACACCCCCCGGACGGACGGACGGAAGGCTCGTGGGTCAGTGAAAGAATGTGGCAGAGCCTTCAGGGTGAGTCTCAGGCCGACGGAGGAGCCCTGGTGTGGCCTCCAGGGTGGCACACGGCAAGAGCCCAGAGGCAGGATGTGATGGTGGAGGAAGGGTGTGGGGCTCCCGGCTGCCTTGCACGGGCTGTGATTCACACGTGACGCAGGACCGGAAGGGCACTGAGGAGTGCCCTTGTGGCCGGTTGGATGTCCTTACTGGACTCCACATTTTCTCTATAACAGCGTATTGAGACATAATTCACATACCACACAATTCACCCGTTTAAAGTATAAAACTCCACGGGCGTTAGCATATTCGGAGCTGTGAAACCATCACCACGATTGATTTTGGAGCCTCCCATCACGTCCAAAGAAACCATGTGCCTATCAGCTGTCCCTCCCCCTTGTCCACCCCCAGCCCCGGGCAGCTGGTCACCTGCTTTCTGTGTATGGCCTGGCTCGTCATGGACGTGTCACGTCCGCACATCAGGGGATGTGTCTTCTCTGTCAGCTTCGTTCACCTTTCTGCGTGTCAGTACTTCCTTCCTTCTCGCGGCCCGTGAGCACTCTGTCACCTGTCGTCCTTTGTGTGGGTTTCCCCACGCGTGCACTCGTGCATCAGTTGCTGGACACCTGGGTTGTCTCCACGTGTTGGTGCTTGGACACGGTCCTGCGTGAACATTCGCGTGCAGGGTTTTGTACGCACGTACGTTCTTATTGCCTCGGGGCGTCCACCTACGAGTGGAGTGGATGAGCGTTAGGGGAGTCCTCCGTGGAACCCGTCCAAGCCCCGCCACACTGTCCCCCACGGGGGCTGCTCCAGCTCACAGCCCCCAGCAGCGTGTGAGGCTCCGATTTCAGAAGCTCCAGCCGTCCCCAGCTCGTGGATCCTGTCCCAGGGGTCCCGCTGGCCGTGAAGTGGCATCTCAGGTGTGTGTGGGAGGCCGGGCCCCGGCGCCAGGCTGAGACCCGGTCGAGCAATGGTTCCCTGTTGACTCAGCCAACCCGGTGGTTCCCCCTCCCATTCCCCCACTCTCAAGGGCATACGAAAGCCTTGTCAAGGCTGAGAAAGTTAATTCCTGAAGCCTGCGGTCTGCGGGTGTTGGCAGTAATGCTCCTCCTTTTTCTACCCCGAGTCAGATAGAAACAAACATGGGAATTGTGTTTTGCTAGCAATCTTATCAACAAGGTCTTGTTGTGACCCGTCTAGAAAATTCACAAGAAACACACAACTAAATGTTTTGGTTGGCAGCGATTAGGTGAAACCCGTTTATTCTTAGAATGGCCTGACCCATAAGAGTCTGGATATAAAAGATTGCGTACGGCAACAATAAAGCCGTCACTTGGGCCATCAGCCCAGGGGACCCTCCTGTTCCCAAACGTTCTCTCTCTTTTTTCTTGCATTCCCCTACCCTCAGGACCCTGACCTCGGTGTTTGTCGCGCCGGTCGCGACAAGTGGCGCCCGAACAGGGACCTGAGACAACGAGGAGGAAACCAAAAGCGGACCGCGCGGCGTCTAATTCAGGTAAGGGAACTGTGCCAGCAGCACAGACGACGGGAGTAAAACTATGGGACAGAAACAGTCTATGGAACAGGGATATTTTATAACTGCCTTGCAGGCTCTTATGAAGGAGAAGGGAATTAAGGTTTCTCAGTCAGCCCTTAGGGAATTTTTTGACATAGTGCATGATTATTGCCCATGGTTTCCAGACGGGGGTACAGTTGATTTAAAGGATTGGCAGCGAGTTGGTCAGGAACTTAAGAATCAGATGAAGGTTTGCGGGGCTGCAGTTCCAGGGGCTTTGTGGTCTACTTGGACCTGTATTAAGGAGGTCCTTGATCCGCAGGATTCTATTGAAATAGTTTCTCTTAGCTCGGAAGCAGCCCAACCCTTAGTGACTTCAGATGCTCCTCTCCCTCCAGAAACTACTTTCAATGCCCTTTCGGGACAGTCACGGGTGCCTTCACCTTTGCCTCCTCTCCCCCTCCTAGAACAGTTGTCTGTGCAAGATCCAGAAAATAATGATGACTCTCCTTTTGGGGATCAGGGGGATGATGGGCCGTATTTGGAAGACCAGAGGAAGCCTGCCTTCTTGGCCCCTCTGGTCCAGAAGGTACCTTTAAAACGACTTCTTTTCAGGCACCAGATAGAGGCTTACCTCAGCTGGCTTTCCCTATTACTCAGAATCAACAGTCCACTGAACCTTACCCCGTTATGGGAGCCACTCCTTTGCAGCGGACTCTGTACCAAGCGCAACAGCATGGGGAAGACACCTCTGCTTTTCACGCTGACCCTGTTATTCAGCAGGGGGGACAGAGAGTGTACTCCGCCCTAAGTTTTAAATTGCTGAAAGATTTGAAATCCTCTACAGCCCAGTATGGTCCAACAGCTCCCTTTACCCTGTCTATGCTTGATAATTTGAGCAGGGAGGCGTTGTGCCCAGGAGATTGGAAGGTCATTGCTCAGGCTTGTTTGAGTGTGGGAGATAACCTCTTGTGGAAAGCAGAATTTGCAGAGAATGCTGAAAAACAGGCTATGTATAATAAAAGAACTAACATACCAGTGGATTTCAACATGCTCACAGGTACAGGACGATATTATGATGTGGGCCTCCAGCTGAATTATCCTGAAGCTGCGTATAATCAAATTAATACCTGTGCCATTGCAGCTTGGAAAAAACTCCCCTCCACAGGGGGCAGAACTGAGGAATTGTCTAAAATTAGGCAAGGGCCAGATGAGAAGTACCAGGATTTCGTTGGGCACCTCTTGACTGCAGTCAGTCGTATGGTTACTGATGGGGAGGCAGGTACCATTATTGTAAAACAGGCTTATGAAAATGCTAATTCTGCATGTCAGGCAGCCATTCGTCCTTGGAAAAATCAGGGTACCTTGGAGGATTATATCAGGCTATGTCCTGAGATTGGACCATCTTATATTCAGGGCATTACTTTGGCAGACGCCTTAAAGGGAATAGACCCCTTACAGGTGCATGCCCAGCTTCAGGGTAAAAACGTAAGAACTAATCCAAGGAAGTTGGGTGGAGTAGTGTGTTTCAAATGTGGCCAAAAGGGCCATATGAAGGCCCAATGTCGTAGTAAAGAAATAATTCCAACCACCCCCGGTTTGCCAAGTGGCCCTAACATTAGTAATAAGCCGGCAATTATTTGTCCCTGACGTGGACGGGGGTGTCACTGGGTCAATGAATGCCGCTCTAAAACTGATTGTAATGGCAAACCTCTTCAGGGAGACTGGAAGCGGGGCCAGCCGCAGGCCCCTCAAACAATTGCGCCAATGTCCCCACAGGCGCCTTCCCACCCATTGTGTCCAACACTGGAGACCTCCCAGGTATCAGCCAGCTACACCGCGGCACCCCCGCCAGTGCGGGACTAGATCTTGCCCCAGCTCAGTCCGTTTACCTAGAAGGAGGACAGCCCCCGAAACCCATCCCCACAGGGATATGGGGGCCTCTACCCAGGAATACTTGGGGGTTATTATTGGGAAGATCCAGCTGGACTCTTAAGGGATTGATGATCTATCCTGGAGTCATTGATGAAGATTACACCGGAGAAATAAAAATTTTGGCCAGCTTAACTATGGGAACTTTGGTGCTTGAGCCCAAGACTCCCATAGCACAATTGATCTTGATACCCCGGATGTCCTCCAATAATAAGGCTGTTAAAGCTTACCGGGGAAATCAGGGGTTCGGCTCCACAGATCTTTATTGGGCTAAAGTGATCTCTGTAGAAAAGCCCATGCTTACATTGCATATCCCAGGAGTCCCTTTTGAGGGACTAGTGGATACAGGTGCAGATGTCTCAGTTATCGCTCAAAAAAATTGGCCTGTCACGTGGCCTACTCAAGTGACTAATATTCCAATTAAAGGTGTTGCTTACGCCTCTGCTCCATTGCAAATCTCTGATTATTTACATCGGAGACTGCCTGATGGTACGACTGGAACTTTTCAGCCTTTTGTTTTGAAGATAGATCTTAATCTCTGGGGCAGGGACATATTAACTGCAATGAATCTGACTCTGGAGACTAAGGCAGTCCCGATTCAAAAACAGACTAATCTCGCTACGCACCTTATGAAGGAAATGGGCTATATTGAGGGGAAAGGCTTAGGGAAGGAGTTGCAGGGGAATCCTGAGCCGTATGTCCCCGAGCCCAAAAGAGACCATTTCGGATTGGGTTTTTCCTAGGGCCATTGGAAACTCCCCACGCTATGCCTCTCCAGTGGATGACTTCCACTCCAGTGTGGGTTGACCAATGGCCCTTACCTACTGTTAAGAGGGAGGCTGCTGCTCACCTCATAGAGGAACGACTGCAATTAGGTCATTTAGTTCCCTCCACCGGTCCCTGGAACACCCCAATCTTTGTGATTAGAAAAAAGTCAAATAAATGGAGGTTGCTGCAGGATTTGAGAGCAATTGATGCTGTCATGAAGCCCACGGGGGCTTTGCAGCCTGGCCTCCCTTCCCCATCGGCCCTTCCTTTACAATATCAATTGCTACTTTTGGACTTAAAAGATTGTTTTTTTCCCATTCCGTTGGCCTCTGGCGACGGAGAACATTTTGCATTCTCCTTGCCTTCCACTAACTTACAGGAACCTGCTAAGCGGTATCAGTGGCAGGTCTTACCGCAAGGCATGGCCAACAGTCCGACTTTATGTCAAGAGTTGGTGGCCAGAGCAATTGCCCCTTTTAGACGGAGTTTTCCCCCCGTATATTGCATCCAGTACATGGATGACTTACTTTTGGCTGCTGAAACTGAGGGATTATTACAGGAGGCTTTTATTTCTCTTCAAAGATGCCTTAAAGCATATAATTTGATTGTTGCCCCTGGGAAAGCTCAAAGGGAAGCACCTTTTGAATACCTAGGGTATCTCATCTCCAAATCAACTGTCCGGCCTCAGAAAGTATCAATTAGGACCGGACATTTGACTACTTTAAATGATTTTCAGAAATTATTAGGAGATATGAACTGGATTAAAAAACACACCAGGGGTCACCCCAGAACAATTATTGCCTTCGTTTAATATTCTAAAAGGAGATAGTTCTCCAGCGTCCCCGCGAAGTCTCACTCAAGAAGCTAAAGAAGCTATAAGACATATAGAACAGGCCATTCAGCAGGCCCAAGTCACTAGAATTGACCCTTCTCAGCCTTTGAATCTATAATATTAAAACTCAGGTCATCCCCTTTGCAACTCTGTGGCAATCTCATGGCCCACTTGAATGGCTACATTTAGCCTTACACTCTCTGCATGGCATTAATCCTTTGCTATCTATGGTTTGTCTTCTTATCATTAGAGGAAGATCCCGAGCTGTTCGGCTCTTTGGACACGATCCAGAATTTATTGCCTGTGCCTTTCTGACGCAGAAGCTGGTGGACGCTGCTTTTGCCCAGTCCGTCGAATGGCAACTTGCCTTGGCTAATTTTACAGGTCAAATTAAATTTCATTTACCTTCTGATTCTTTAATACAAGGTTTCAGTCTTATAGATATTTTGCCCTATAATCCTATTGTCTGTCAGCCGATGGAAGATGCTGCTTCCATTTTTTGTGGATGCTAGGAAAGAGGGTAAAATTGCAGGGTATGATGTCGCTTCCCAACATAAAAATTTGATCGCTTTAAATTATACGACTAAGGGGCGCCCGGGTGGCGCAGTCGGTTAAGCGTCCGACTTCAGCCAGGTCACGATCTCGCGGTCCGTGAGTTCGAGCCCCGCGTCGGGCTCTGGGCTGACGGCTCGGAGCCTGGAGCCTGTTTCCGATTCTGTGTCTCCCTCTCTCTCTGCCCCTCCCCCGTTCATGCTCTGTCTCTCTCTGTCCAAAAAAAAAAAAAAAAAAAAAAAAAAAAAAAAAATTATACGACTAAATCTGTCCAAAGGGCCGAGCTTTATGCCGTTCAGGTAGCCCTAAGAACTTACCCAGAATCTATAAATGTCTATTCTGACAGTCAATACGTGGTCAAAGCCGTGTTGCAGCTTCCCACTGCCTTTATACTGACAGCAGATGAGGAACGTTATCATCGACTTCGTGCCATACAAAAACTTCTTAATTCACGGCACAGTCCAATTTATATTTCCCACATTCGAGCTCACACCGATCTGCCCGGTCCCCTAGTTGCTGGGAATCGGACAGCCGATGCGGCAACCCATTTATCGCAAGTTCTGCCCATTACCACTCCTTGGGAAACAGCCAAAAGGAGTCGTGATAATTTTCATCAGAATGCGGCAGCCCTTCGACGAGAATTCAAAATATCTCGTGAAGCGGCCAAATTGTTAAACAGCGCGGCATCTGTCCGCAATTCTTCCCACAGCCGGTCTATGCCATTAATCCCCGAGGTCTTCGGCCCAATGACTTGTGGCAAACGGACGTCACCCAATATTTACCTTTTGGGAAATTGCAATGTATACATGTGTCTGTAGACACTTGCTCAGGCTATATACATGCTTCAGCCCACTCAGGAGAAGCATTTGTTGCTGTTCAAAATCACCTATTTTCTGCCTTTGCAGCAATGGGCAAACCTCGTAAAATAAAAACTGACAGTGGTAGTGCTTATGCTTCTAAATCTTTTGCAGAATTTTGCCGCCGACTCCGAATTGAGCATACCACCGGCATTGCTTATAATTCCACAGGACAGGCTATTGTTGAGCGAGCTCATCTGACTCTAAAACAGTATCTGCGAAAACTTAAAGAGGGGGAGATATTAAAGGGAAAGATCAAGTATTCCCCACATGTGCATCTCACTCTTGTGTTGTATGTTTTAAATTTTTTTAATGTCAATGAAGCAGGGCTGACTGCCGCAGAGCATCGCTGGCGAAGGAGTCAAGAACCTCTCTTGATGGCAAGATGCAAAGATATGCCGAAGGCGTTTGGCGAGGCCCAGACCCGGTCCTTCGGAAAGGGCGAGGGTGTGCTTGTGTTTTTCCACAGGATGAAGAGGCGCCGCGCCGGGTCCCGCTTCGGCTCCTCAGAGACGTTACGGTTGTGCCGAAAAATGGCCGAATTGACAGCGACGGAGCCCCCCCAGAAGCGACGACGGCGGAGTCATAAGGCGGGTACAGCCACCTGGGGACAGATAAAGAACCTGCTGACCCAGGCCGCTGATGTAGTGATGGCCTCAGGTGGAGCGGTAGCGACCACACATGTCTTCTTGGCCTGTGCCTTCTCACTACAGCCGGGGAGTCTGTCCTCTATTGGGCATACGTGGTAGGTCCTCCTACAGTACATGGAGAGACCCCACACCCAGAGTATACACCAGTCTCACCTTTATGGGAGGGGAAGGCGCAGGGTTTTTGCCCACTGTGTCGGCCTCTATAAATTGGACGGCACTCTCTGCAGGAACACCCATCTGCCTGCAAAGGGAGTCTACGCCGTACAAACTTGCTTATGGGTGTTTGGGTACGAAACCAGTAGGGCGGTCTATTACTTATACACTGTGGCAAAATGACAAGCGTCCTTCGGAACGGGTACCCCGCTCCGTGGCCGCTTATTGGCAAAAGAGAGAATTATTAGGAGGAGAATGGATGTTTTTTGGGCCGCGTGATCCCCCTCAGAATCTTCCTACATGTCCCTCAGCTGGTCGAGGCCTTACTGGGGACTCACCTTGGGGTAAATGTGCCCAATCCTCTTCACTGAGGATGACTCCTAAAGACGTAAACTATACCATTACAGATTATTCCCGAAAGGCCCGGCTAGCTCAGTCGGTAGAGCATGGGACTCTTGATCCCAGGGTCGTGGGTCCACCTCCTAAGGAGGTACAGGTACACCACAAGATTATCCCACAAACCATTTTGCAACCCCTGAAGGAAGAATTCATTCTGATCTTTGGAAGTTATATGCTACCTTTGATAAAATATATACTAATGACAGCTTTCGTTTTCCAGAATATTATGTTTCTCCAGTTCTGCAGTTGCGTGCCTGTGTTCCTCCGCCCTCCAATCTGATTGTTGGAGATGGGACCGTTACTCCAGCGAAAGAAGATGGTCATCAGTTATACCGGCTGACGTGTCCTGCTTGTGCTTTGACCAATTGTCTCCCAGTAGATGGACCCTCTAGAAGTGGAATGAAGGTTTATCTGCTCTTACCACCTCCCTATTGGATGTTGCCAGTACATGTTACAGGACCTTGGTATCCTAATTATGGGATGCAATTGGCCTTAGAAATCAGTGAACGGCTGCGCAGGACCAGGCGGTTTCTTGGACTCTTGATTGCTGGACTCATAGCAGCAGTGACTGTAATTCCCTCTGCAACTGTATCTGTAATATCCTTACATGAAAGTGCCCAAACGGCATCCCATGTAAATGAATTGGCTCATAATGTATCCAAGGCGCTTGCCACTCAAGAACGAATAGACCGTAAATTGGAAGCCCAGTTAGAGGCACTACAAGAAGCATTGATGTATCCCGGTGATCAGTTTGCTGTTTTGCGTACCAGACTTTCTTTAATTTGTCATGATGCATATAAGCATATCTGTGTTACCCCTTTAGAGGATACCAATGTGACATGGGGACAAGTGCGTCGTCATTTACAAGGGGTTTGGCATGATGCTAACGCTAGCTTAGACCTCTCACAGCTACAAGAAGAGATAAATGCTGTTGCCAGTAGCTCGCTCGGTTTCCCTGACCCTGGAGATCTCGCTGGAACCATACTGCACCAACTTAATGGGTTCAAGCCATTTAATATTCTTCAGCATTCCTTTGGGATCTTTATTGGAATTGTTTCCGTAATATCTGTTATACTTGTCTTGCTGTGTTGTTTCTGGAGATGGGGTCTCACTGCCTCTACCACATACCAGGCCAGGATGCACGTGTTGCAATTACAAACAACAGGGGGGCATGTGGGGGGCCGGGCCCCGGCGCCAGGCTGAGACCGGGTCGAGCAACGTTCCCCGTTGACTCAGCCAACCCGGTGGTTCCCCCTCCCATTCATGTGGGAGGCCGGGCCCCGGCGCCAGGCTGAGACCCGGTCGAGCAATGGTTCCCTGTTGACTCAGCCAACCCGGTGGTTCCCCCTCCCATTCCCCCACTCTCAAGGGCATACGAAAGCCTTGTCAAGGCTGAGAAAGTTAATTCCTGAAGCCTGCGGTCTGCGGGTGTTGGCAGTAATGCTCCTCCTTTTTCTACCCCGAGTCAGATAGAAACAAACATGGGAATTGTGTTTTGCTAGCAATCTTATCAACAAGGTCTTGTTGTGACCCGTCTAGAAAATTCACAAGAGGGGCGCCTGGGTGGCGCAGTCGGTTAAGCGTCCGACTTCAGCCAGGTCACGATCTCGCGGTCCGTGAGTTCGAGCCCCGCGTCAGGCTCTGGGCCGATGGCTCGGAGCCTGGAGCCTGTTTCCGATTCTGTGTCTCCCTCTCTCTCTGCCCCTCCCCCGTTCATGCTCTGTCTCTCTCTGTCCCAAAAATAAATAAAAAATGTTGAAAAAAAAAAAATTTAAAAAAAAAAAAAAAAAAAGAAAATTCACAAGAAACACACAACTAAATGTTTTGGTTGGCAGCGATTAGGTGAAACCCGTTTATTCTTAGAATGGCCTGACCCATAAGAGTCTGGATATAAAAGATTGCGTACGGCAACAATAAAGCCGTCACTTGGGCCATCAGCCCAGGGGACCCTCCTGTTCCCAAACGTTCTCTCTCTTTTTTCTTGCATTCCCCTACCCTCAGGACCCTGACCTCGGTGTTTGTCGCGCCGGTCGCGACAGGTGTGGTCTGATGCGCGGGCCTCTGGTGGCTGATGACGTGAGCAGCTTTTCAGTGCTTGCTGCCCGTTTGTACATTTTCCTTACAGAAATGTCTAATGGAGCCTTTGCCATCGCCCGAGTCGTAACAAAGAAACCACGAGAGGTGTTGCCGGCTGGAGGGGGAGGCCGTGGGCTGCCACGTGGCCCCTGGCTTGCTCCACTCTGGGCGGGCAGAGGGGCCCCACGGGGTGTGTGCTGCCTGGGGCGTTTCCGGGAGCATCGGCCAGCCTCCCTAGGCCACAGTTTCACTTTTGGGTCTGTGCACTTGCTCAGAAGCTTCCCGGCACAGCCCTGGTCTGCAGGAAGGCCTTGCTTCACGTCGTGGGCCCGGAGCCTGGGGTGACGGTCACGGTGAGCTGCGCCCCACACCCAGTGCCGTTCCTTGCTGGCTGGGCGGGGGCGTGGGGGTGGCTCACACCAGGGGCGGAGGACGTCGGCCCTTTTGGGAGGTGCTGGTCCCAGCACCCTCCAGGACTCCCCATGATCCCAGACCAGTTTGGGGAAGCCCGAGGCCTCTGGGAAGGCAGCGCCCTCACCAGCCCATCTGGGTCTCCGGTCACCCTTTGGTCCGCTCCCGATTCAGACGGGCACCGAGGCTCAGAGGTTCCTACCGACGGGAGCTCCTCTGTCTGGGACCCAGGGCTCCCGGGTGCCGGGTCAGGCCTGCTTTGGCCTCTGACCCCTGAAGCCTCAGCCTTAGACTCTGGGCACAGAACAAGCCCTAGAGGGTTCACCTGGAAGCTGGGGACGCTCTGACTGGGCCTCGCTGTGGCCCCTGTGCCAAGTGCCCAGGAACTCGGTGGCTCCTGTTTCTTCCCCTGCCCCCTGAACACCTCAGCCAGGGAGACAGCTGCTGCAGCAGAGAGAGCACCGGCCTGGGGTTCACCCTGAGGCCCCCGCCCTGCCCTCCCTCGGTGGCTGCTTTTCAAGAGTGGCTCTAAGCGCTGTTGGGCTGACAACACAACGGAGGCCTCTGTGGGTAGCCAAGGGCGGCCCTGCCTCACCCCTCCCCGAGCACTGAGAGTCCCTGGGCTTTCTTGGGCGTCCTGCGGGCACTCTGGCCACGGTACAGATGGTGTGAATGGCCTGAGTCCCACTGAGGGCTGCGAATGCCGTCCCAGCCTAGGGGCACTCACCCACCCCAAGGAGAGATGGTTCGAGTGGATGCCAGGGTAGACGGTGCTGAGTGATGATCAGCGGCGGGAGCTTGCTGCCTGTTGGAGCATCTCAGGACTGGCCTGTGGAGGAAGAGAGCTCCCTGTCGTGGGAGGCATCCAAGTACCCACTTGGCCCCGTGCCCCCTCCCACTCTTCCAGCCCTGATCGCAGAACGCCTGAGCCATCTGTACCCCTCGGGAGCATGACGTCCACCTTCGAAAGGGTGGTCAAGAGCGTGGTCCGGGAGCTGGACCCCAAAGGAGACCTCATCCCCGTGGACAGCCTGCGGAGCTCCACCAGCTTCCGGCCCTACTGCCTGCTGGGCAGGAAGCTCTCCAGCTCATGGTTCTGGAAACCCCGCTACAAGTGTCTCAACCTGTCCATCAAGGACATTCTGGAGCCTGATGCCCCAGAACCAGGTACCCCGCTGGGCACTGAGTCGGGGCCTCGGGTGGGAGGGGAGCGAACAGGCCGGCCTGCTGCCTGCTCTGGGCGTCTGGGCTGTGTGCTTTCAAAAGACAAAGCACCACCTCTGCCCGGGGAGGGGGGGCGGGGACGGGGGGCAGCTGGCAGGATGGAGCCTCAGCTCTGGTCTGGCTCTAGCTGTGGAACGCGTCGCCTCCTTCCACATCGAAGACCTCGTGGACGGGATGGTGCAGGGCAACGTGGAGGTGAAAGCCCTGGGACAGGGCAAGTTTGTGAGCGGGGCAGCGGTGTCGGCCACAGCCAGCACCTCCATGGACGTGTGCGTGCTGAAAGTGCCCCTCCACACCTGGGGGGCCATGAACAAAGAAAGGTGAGCCGGTGGCGGGGGGCCGGGGAGGCTCCAACCTTAAGCAACCGCTGGGTCACAGCCTTGGGGCATCAGGAGTCACAGGGTGTCGCTGCCAGGCCAAGGGGTCAGCACAGTCGGGGTGGGGGAGTCCCCAGGGGTTTGCCGAGCCCGCAGAGGTGACGGGCGGGGGGGGGGGGGCGCCTCCTGAGGGCCAGGGTGGTCAGGCAGAGCCCAGGCCACTGGGGTGGAGCCGACAAGGGGGGGGGGCACCTCCAGGCGTCTGTGGGTGTCCACTTATCACCCCTGGATCCGGCCCCGCCCCCAAACACTGTTGGGAGCCCCCGGGAAAGGAGCGACGGGGGTCCTGTGCCCGGGCCCCCCCGCAGAGCCCGTGTCAGCCCCCCACCGGCACCGAAGGCTGAGGTCCCGGGAGGGAGGCCCGACCCACGGCCCGGGGCTGGAGAGGGCAGGACGCGCCCGGAGCTTCCAGACCTACCCCCCCCCCCCCCCCGCCGTAGGCGCCTGCGGCAGCCGGAGCACAAGATCCTGCAGCAGCTGCGGAGCTGCGGGAGTGACGTGTTCGTGGTGACGGAGGTGCTACAGACGCAGGAGGAGGTGGAGGTCACCCGGGCCCAGAAGCAGGAGGGCTGTGGCCAATTCGCCCTGCCCGGAGTCCTACGCGTGCAGGTGCGTGGCGTGGGCCGTGGGCAGGCAGGGGTCGGGGAGGCAGGAGGGAGCGGCCGAGCCTGGGCGGCTGGGATCTAAGAAGGGAACGTTGGCGGCCCGGTCGAGAAGCAGCAAAGCGGGCCAAGAAAAGCCGGTCTCCTCTGAAACGTCCACACCTTGCCCGTGGATCGTGTTCCCCGCTCTGTAAACGCTTAATCTGAGGTAGAAGAACAACCCCCTTCCTGTGACGTATACACTGCCCCCGTCACGTCGCCCCCCGCCCCCCACCCCCCGCCGCCCGCACGCACGTCACTACCCTGATCGTCCGGATCCCCGACAGTTAATGAGCCTGCTTTCTTCCTGCTTTCGAAAGCACACGTTCCTTTCCCCTGCACCCTCCAGTTGTACTGATAAGACTCTCAATAAAAACTGGAGAAGAGGGGCGCCTGGGTGGCTCAACCGGTTGAGCGGCCGACTTTGGCTCAGGTCACCATCTCGCGGTTTGTGAGTTCGAGCCCGCTCGGAGCCTGGAGCCTGCTTCGATTCTGTGTCTCCCTCACTCTCTGCCCCTCCCCCACTTGTGCCCTGTCTCTCTCTGCCTCTCAAAAATAAACAAACGTAAAACAAAAACAAACAAACAAACAAAAAAAACTGGAGAAGAGCTTTGCTTGGGGCCATCACCGCCAGAGCCCTTGGCCCCCTGCCCTCTCCTTTCTCTGACTCAGGAGTCTGGAGTGATGTGTCCTCGGCCACCCCAGAGTTTGCTGGTCAAACCCAGTGCCCCCAGGCAGACCCCCAGCACCCGCACCCAGCCCACCCAACCCCACAACCCAGAGCTCACTCCTGAGCCCATGCCCATCCCTCAGGGCAAGGGCCAGGGCCACCTGAACCGGAAGAAGACAGTCACCATCCCCTCAGGCAGCGTCCTTGCATTCCAGACGGCCCTGCTGGTTATTGGCCCTGACTGGGGTGAGTGGGGACTGGGGTGACTTGGGGGGCCTGGGCTCCGTGGCAGAGAGGCAGGGAGGCCCAGGAATTGCCGCCGGCTGGCTGGGGTCTGGCTGCACAGCTTCCTGGCTGCGGTGGCTGAGGAATGCTCTGGCATGTGAGGGGTTGGGGCACACGGGGACAACTGTGCAGGGTGGTCCCGGTGGGTGATGGAGAGGCTGGGGTCACTGGCTGACCTGCCCACCTCCCCCCCCCCCCCCGCTCCACTCCCACTGGCGGCCAGAGATCCACCACCTCCAGCACAAGGACGAGAGGACCTTCAGGCTGCCCAAGACAGGTGAGGACCGGGGATCCCCCCACCCACGCGGGGCAGGCGACCAGCGGCTGAGGCCTTCCGCACAGCATGGCTCAGCCGGGGGCTCCCGAGGACTGGGCGCACGGGCACACACACGCGGGCACATGCACACACACCCACACACACACTCACGTGCCGTGGGTGTGTACCCACACGCTCACGTGTGCTTGTGCGCACGCGTGTACACGCGCGCGTGTGCACATACGTACATACACTCACTCACATGTACAACGCACATTCACGTGCACTCACATGCACACACGTGCACACACGTGCACACGGACTGTCACACATGCACACACACATGTACACACAGTGCACTCACGCACACACGCACGGTTGCACACGTACAGACGCACCTATACACGTGTGCACGCTCACACAATGCTCTCGCACGTGCACATGCACGCTCACATGTGCACTCACACACGTACACGTGCACACACACTCACGGGCCGTAAAGCAACACCACACCAGCCTCGGCCCGGCACACCCTCACTCCCTGCCCTGGGCGGCCAGTGCTGGGGCGGTGGTGAGGGACGACGGGGTCTGGGGAAGGCTTCAGCCCTGTCTGGCTCGGGGACCTGTACCCTGCACTGACCCACCCTGCCCCACCCAGGCCACAAGCCTACAAGCAGCACAGGTCTCCTGTCACAGATACCTCTCAGCTACTTCAAGATGAGGTTCCCATCTACACCCGTGGACATGGTGTCGGGTCAGTACCTTCTTGACGACCCTCAGAACCCTTGGTGGGCTCCCCTTTGCCCCCTGGGAGTCTGCCCTTCCTGACCAGGGCTCTCCAGGGTCCTGCGGGCGCCCGGGCAATTCCAGCCCTCTCCACACAGATGGGGACATTGAGGACCAGATGCCAGTCACTGAAGACTTCCAGGGCCTGAAGGTAGAGGTTAGTGTCCACGCTGACGGCCTGAAGGGCTTGTCCGGGGAACTGTGCGGGCAGATCCTGGCAGGCCTGATGAAGGTGTTGCGGGAAGAGCCGGCCTTGGAGAGCCTCCAGGAGGAGGTGAGCAGCCTGCTGGAGTGGGCAGGGTGGGTGGGACCTGCGCCCGGCCCGTCGGGCTCACCCGCCCCACCATATGTCCCCAGCTGGAACAGGGCCTGTGCTGTGGGTGGGTGGCGTCCCCCGATGCCCCGGGGGGTGCCATCCTGGAGTGCCTGGTGCAGTCCTCTGGAAAGGTAGAGGAAGAACTCGCCCGCCCCATCCTCTACCTCGTACAAGCACTGACTGGTGAGAGGCTCCTGGGGGGGGGGGGGCAGGTAGGGGGCAGGGAGATGGGCTTCTCCAGCTGGCTTTCTGGAACCCCCTCTTACCTGAAGTCTCTCCCTAGAGCTGAACGAAACCCAGCGTGCACTGCTCGCGGAGGTGCTGGAGACAGGGGACCTGTCCGGGCAGTCCAGGCTGGTGAGAGAGCGTGGGTGGCCGGGGCAGGGCTGGGCCTGTTGGAGGGGGGGGGGGGGGCGCGTGCCGGATGCTGGGAGTGGAGTGGGCAGCGACCACCTCCCACACTGTCCTGCAGGTGCAGAGCGTCCTGGAGCAGAGCTCCCCCTGGAAGGAACACAGGGCTGTGTCCCTGCCGCAGGAGCTCCTGGGGAGCAGCTGGGACTCAAAGGCACCTGCCTGGGTCCTGCTGGAGGAGTGCGGCCTGGAGCTGCGGGTGGACGTCCCCCAGGTGCACTGGCAGCCGGACGCGCAGGGCCGCACGAGCGCCCTGTACGCCTGCCTGGTGCTGCTGCCGCATCTGAGCCAGGACAGCGCTTAGGGCCGAGCCTGGCTCTCCCGCCGGGGCGCCTGGGCAGCGCTCCGGGCGGGGCGGGGCTCCTGCCCAGCTGGCGGCCAGCCCCGGGAAGGCGAGAGCCCGACCGGCCACGTGGCCGGTTCAGCGTGGGGCCAGGAGTTGGGGAAAGTCAATAAATGCGATGTGTAAAGGAAAGATGGGATCACTGAGGTTTTGAGGGGCCCCAGATCTGGGTAGGGAGCAGCGGCGGGGACTGGGCACAGGCGTCTGCCCCGTGGTCTCGCTGCTGGTGCGCTAGGGGGCTGAGGGGAGCCGCCCTGCGTTTGACCCTGGCCGCTCCGGAGCGAGCGCCGCATGGCTGGGCCCTGGCCCCTCCCCGCTGTGCTGGCCCAACGAAGAACAGGGCAGAGCGGTTTTACCAAGAGGGTCTGTATCTGCCTCAGGGACCCTGAGGGCGCCGCTGCCAGCCAGGAGGTAGTGGGGGCCGCCGTGGGGGGTAGGTGTGGCTGGCAAGCAGTCTGCCCGGGGCTGCAGGGAGGCTCCAGGAGAAGCAATGCCCCACGTGAGAAGCCAGAGAAACGGGCCTTCGGTCGGGCCTCCTCTGAACACGTCTGCTCCAAGGGAAGAGTCTCTCCCCGGAGAGGGGCCCGCAGCCCCCGAGCTGCTCATCCGGGGCCCTTGGCAGGCCCTGAGCTGTGCGTGGCAGAGGCGGCCCCTCGTGCAGGGAGAGAGGGTACGTGATCCGGCCGGGAAGCTCTCCCCATCTCTGGGGAAATCTGCCTCTCCTCGGTGGGAACGCAGTCAACCGCCCTCGCGGTGGAAGGCAGAGGAAGGTGCACGCCTTCTGACGCCCTCTGTCCCGGCCACCGTTGACAGGCGGCTTCATGAGAAGGAGAAGGGACAGGAGGTCCGGCTGGGGCTGGGGCATTAACTGCAGGGAGTATCTGGCACCCAAGCCCGGCGGTAAAATGAATATCGGGACAGAAGGGACACTGCACGCCACACTTCCCAGATCCGGGCAACAACCTGAGGCTGCCCTCCCACACAGCCCAGTAAGAGGCTTCCGCCCCCAGGCCCGATGGTCTTCTCCAGGGCTTTGCTCCTCTTTAGAGAACCCTCCCTGGGGGCGCTTGAAAGGCCACCTGCAGTGCGCCAGCCGAACTGGAGCGGCCCGGGTCTCAGGAGCACCTGGGCAGGGGCCGAGGCGGGCCGTGGGTGTCCCGCCAAGCCCCAGTTGTGGGGTCCGATTGACGGCGCAGGCTCCAGGAGCAGCAGCGCGCCGAGAGCGTCTGAGCACCGCCACCGAGGCGGGAGGGCCTCGCACGGAAGGGAAGAGGGTCCGAGCCTAGAAACGCCGGCAAGTCGCACGGGCCCTCTGCGGACAGACCTGAGGGACCCGGCCACCCCGCACACCCCGGGGCCGGAAGCACTCACCCGGCACGGGGCTGTGGTGCTGCCGCGGGGCACCCCAGCAGAGCAGTCTCTGAGAAGGGTCACACTCCCGGGGGCGGCCACAGCCCGGCCTCCGGGCCACGCGGACTCGGCACGACCTCACACCTGGCGGGCAGGTAGTGGGAGGGGGGGGGGGGGGGCTTCCCGGTAGGGGGCGGGGCGGACACGCGACCACGAGAGGCGGACGCGTCCTTGGTCCTTCGGGAGACAGCCTGTGCTCCTGCTCTTGGGGCGGGGGTGGGGCCCCCAGGTGGGAGACGCCCAGGCACAGCCGAGGTGGGGTGACCCGGGACAGGGGGCTGCCTGCCTGAGCCTTCATCCGAGTCTGGGACCTCCTTTCCGGAGGGCATCGCTGTCCGGCCGCGCTGTGCTTGGCGAGAGGAACGGGCGCCGGACGCCTACCCCACGTTCCGCCCTCAGGGCGACCGGCGAGGGGGGCGTGAGGCTCCGTGCGGCCCCGCCCAGGGCCTGGGTCCAGCCAGGGGCTCTGAGGACGCTCCCCGCACACACCGGCTGCACGGAGGGGAAACTGAAGTGGGAGACCCGGCCCTGCCCCACACGCCGTCCTGCGAGCTGCGGTCCTTCCCCGCGGGTGGCCAGCTTGGGAGCTCCGAGGCCAG
This sequence comes from Neofelis nebulosa, assembly GCF_028018385.1. NCBI lineage: Eukaryota > Metazoa > Chordata > Mammalia > Carnivora > Felidae > Neofelis > Neofelis nebulosa. The sequence continues at coordinate 82,523,262 of NC_080795.1, forward strand.
CACAGCCCGGCAGGATGCTCCCACCGACAAACTTTTCCTTCTCTCCTACCGTTCGCGGTGGTGGGAGGGCCTCCTGACCTGTCCAGAGCATCCGCCATACATTTCTTGTTTTGTCAAACCTTGGTCTGCGTGCAGATTTCGTTCCGGAAACACGCTTGTAAAGCAAAGCACTTGTATATCAAAGCGAATTTCCCCCTAAGAAATCATGGAAACTCAGATGATTCGTTCCACCCAAAAATATTCATATAAAAATGATTATAATACTGTAATATAATACAAAATAATAAAGAAAATACGGAATATAAAGAAAAATAAACAAATTAACCTACTTTCTTTTGAAAACCTCCGTGGCTGGTGTGAGGGAGACGAGAGAGGAGTGTTATTGTGTAGGACGACTTTCACCATCGCTAACGGAATCACTGCCACCTATTGGCTCAATGGGATCCTTTGCTCTCCATTCAACTTTATCCAATGACACCTGCTTTGGCCTCCTTTTGAGGATTTGGCGGAAGTGTGACACTGCATTGTCGTTAAACAGATTCATCGCTCGGACTGCTGCAGCCTTGTTCGCGTGGTGCTTTTCTACGGAATGTTTCACTGTTTCCCACATCTTACACATCTCCCTAATCTCATTTGAAGTGAGGGATTCCTCGGTCTTTTTCTCCTCCTCTGCAGACGAGATCTCCCCCATAACCTCAGCTCTTGCTCATGATGCAGACCCATCAGTTCGTCGGTGGTTGGCTCCTGGCCATGCTCCTCCACCAGCTCCTGAATGTCGTCCTTGTTCACCTCCAGTCCCCTGGTCTTCCCCAAGGACACAGTTTCGTCGACAACTGGTGGCTGCTGTTCATGAACAAGCCCCTCTAAGTCATGTCCAAGAACGCAATCGGACCACAGTTTTCTCCAAGCAGAATTGAAGGTTCTCTTGGTGACCCCATCCCAGGCTTTATCGATGATCTTGGGGCAGTTCATGGTGTGGAAATGATTTTTCCAAAACTTGGAGGGTGAGGTTTATCCTTCGGTCACCTCGAAGCATCGCTGAAATCGGGCTTCGGTGTAAAGCCTTTTAAAGTTCTAAATGACCTGCTGCTCCATGGGCTGGAGGACTGGAGTGGTGTTGGGAGGAAGGAACCTGCCCTTAATGAACTCGAATTCCTCCGGTAAGTCGTCCTCAAAGCCTGGAGGCTCAGCAGGGGCATTACCCATAACCAGCAAGGCTTTGAGCGGCAAATTCTTCTCTAAAAGGTATTTCTTCACTGCAGGACCGGAGGCCTCGTTGATCCACTCAACGAACAAGATACGAGTGACCCAAGCCTTGCTGATGGACCTCCACATGACGTTTAACTGGCTTCTCTACATCTTGCATTTCCTGAAGGCTCGTGGATTCTCAGAATGACACACAAGCAGTGGCTTGACTTTGAAACCCCTGCTTGCGTTAGCGCAAAACGAGAGGGTGAGACGGTCTTTCACGGACTTGTGACGGGCACTGCGTTCTCTTCTTCTGTAACATACGTTCTCTTTGGCATCCCCTTCCAAAAAACCTCATCTCATAGCAGTTGAAAATTTGCTAAAGCAGAGAGGGGCCAAGATAGCAGAACAGCATGGAAGTTCTCTGCTTCTCTCATACCTGAAACGCAGCTGGGTCAGCACCAAACCATTTTGCACACCTAGGAAACTGATCTGAGGATTAACACAACACTGTATAACTTGAGCCACAGAACTCAGCAGGGACGCGGCACAGAGAGGTGAACTGGGGGACAGAGAAGCCCTGAAGGGTAGGGAGCTGTATTTATGGAGAAAGGGCAGAAAAACGGGGGACAGTACAGGAAAAGCACTCCCCCCAAAAGTAGCTGGAGAGGAAGAGAAAGAGTGGAAACACCCACAAGTGACTGAAGAAGAAAGGGAGAAAGGAGAGGGTTTCAATACCATTAGGACTCCATAAACAGGGGAGAGCAGAGTCAGAAATTCCGCAGCTCAATACCCGAGGGTGCTCTGGTGGGAAGGGCGAATCCCCAGGAGCAGACAGCGAGGTCCTTGAGGTCCTTGGGGTCCTCGGGCCACACAGGAAGAAGAGGTTCCCCCTGCTGAGCTAGGGCACTTGGTAGAGGCCATACGGCCTCCCCACAGGCAAAGGTCCCAGTGGACCAGAGAACAGCCACCTTTACTGGTACTGGAACAAAGACACCAGGGTGCGGTGAAACCTGGTGCCTGCTGTGTGTTGTGGTTACCATCACCTCTGAACCTCTGCACGAACGTTTCTGGGGCAAGCTGGCACCCGGCCATTGCTCAACGAGAGGGTTGGACCGGGTCCAAGCTGCAGGGTTCTCAGAAGTGAGGGATTGGGAAACACAGCTCCATCTGAGATAAAATTCAGGAGGGAGGTGCCGCCTAGCAGGACAATGGCTTGGAGGCGGACAGCATAGAAGCGGGGAGTGGACAGAAGCCGGAGACAAAGGAGGGGTACCTGATGGCCGGTGGGGTAGAGCACAGAGCTCTGTTGCTAGAGACCGGGAACCTTGGAGAAGCCATTTTCACCTCTCCTGCACATGTGCACACACACGCACGTGCCACACCAATCCACCCCAGTAAGCTAAGCAGTGCCACCTAGTGGAGAACCGAGTTGTTACACCAAGCCCATTCAACTGTGCCAACCAAGCTCAGGCCCCAGAGGACCAGAACAAGTCTCTTCCCCTGCTTAGTGTACGGACTATAAAGTGCTTCATAGTTTGACTTCTAGGGGAAACTGGCTGTAATTTCATTCTATTTCTTGGTTCATCTATTTGGGGGGTATTTTTTTTTGTTTTTTTCTTTTCTTTTCTTAATCTTGGATACAGAAAGAGAAAAAAAATTATTTTTATTTTCCATTTTTGTAAAATTTTTAAAAACTTTTTTACTGTATTTTTTTGTAAATTTTTATTCTATTTTACCTTCTTCATTTCATTTAATTCTATTTTATTGTATACATTTTAAAAATTTTTAAACGTTTTCTTTTTTTTTCTTTTCTTTTCTTTCCTTTTTTTCTCTATTCTATCAAGCTTCTTTCAACAAGCAGACCAAAACACACCTAGGATCTAGCTTCCTTTATTTGATTTTTTGTGTTGCTTTTAATTATTTTATTTTATTAATTCTTTTTCTTCCTCCAAAATGACAAAAAATTCATCCCAAAAGAAAGAAGAGGAAGAAATTACAGTCAGGGACTTAATCAACACAGATATAAGCAAAATGTCTGAACGAGAATTTGGAATCACGATATTAAGAATATTAACTGGGGTTGAAAAAAGCATAGAATCCCTTTTTGTGGAGGCAACAGAAGTAAAATCTAGTCAGGACAAAATTAAAAATGCTATAACTGAGGTACAATCTTGAATAGATGCCACAGCAGCAAGGATGGATAAAGCAGAGCAGCAAATCAGTGATATAGAAGATAAAATTATGGAGAATAATGAAGCAGAAAAAAAGAGGGAAACTAAGGCAAACGGGCACGATATAAGAATTAGAGAACTCTGACTCATTAAAAAGGAATAACATCCAAATCATAGGAGTCCCAGAAGATGAAGGGAGAGAAAAAGGGGCAGAAGGTTTATGTGAGCAAACTATAGCACAAAATGTCCCTAACCTGAGGAAAGACACAGACTAAAGTCCAGGAAGCACAGAGAATTCCCTTTAGATTCAACAAAAACTGACCATCAGCAAGGTACATCAGAGTCAAATTCACAAAATAAACAGACAAGGAAAGAATTATGAACACAGCAAGGGAAAAAAAAAAAAAGTCCCTAACCTTAATGGAAGACAGATGAGGTTCACAGCAGACCTATCCACAGGAACTTGGCATGCCAGAAAGAGGTGGCAGGATATATTCAACGTGCTGAATTGGAAAAATATTCAGCCAAGAATTCTTTACCTAGCAAGGCCATAATTTGAAATAGAAAGAGAGATAAAGAGTTTCCCAGACAGGGATGCCTGGGTGGTTCAGTCGGTTAAGCATCCATCTTCGACTCAGGTCATGATCTTGAGGTTCGTGAGTTTGAGCCCCACATCGGGCTCTGTGCTGTCAGCTCAGAGCCTGGAGCCTGCTTCAGATTCTGTGTCTCCCTCTCTCTCTGCCCCTCCCCTGCTTGTGCGCTCTCTCTCTCTCTCAAAAATATATAAACATTAAAAAATTAAAAAAAAAAAGAATTTCTCAAACAAAACTAAAGGAGTTCATGACCACTAAACTAGCCCTGCAAGAAATTTTAAGGGGGACTCTCTGAGGGGAGAAAAAAAGCAAAACAAAACAAAGAGACCAAAAGTAACAAAGACTAGAAAGTGCCAGAGAAAATCACCAGAAACTCCCACTCTATAGGCAACACGATGGCAATAAATTCATATCTTTCAGTTCGCACTCTAAATGTCAATGGACTAAACACTCTAATCAAAAGACATAGGGTAACAGAATGGATAAGAAAACAAGATCCATCTATATGCTGTTTACAAGAGACCCACTTTAGACCTAAAGACACCTTCAGATTGAAAGTAAGAGGATAGAGAACCATCTATCATGCTAATGGTCTACAAAAGAAAGCCAGAGTAGCCATACTTCTATCAGGCAATCTAGACTTTAAAATAAAGACTGTAACAAGAGATGAAGAAGAACATTGTATCATAATTAAGGGGTCTACCCACCAAGAAAAAAAAAATCTAAAAATTGTGAACATTTATGCCCCCAACAAGAAGCACCCAAACGTATAAATCAATTAATCACAAACATAAAGCAACTCATTGATAATAATACCATAATAGTAGGGGACTTGAACACCCCACTTACAACATTGGACAGATCACCTAAACAGAAAATCAACAAGGAAACAATGGTTTTGAATGACACCCTGAACCAGATGGACTTAACAGATATATTCAGAACATTTCATTCTACAACAGAGGAATATACATTTTTCTTGAGTGCACATGGAGCATTCTCCAGAATAGATCACATACTGGGACACAAATTAGTCCTCAACAATTACAAAAAGATTGAGATCATACCATATATATAGTTTCAGACCACAACGCTATGACACTCGAAATCAACCACAAGAAAAAATTTGGAAAGACAACAAATACTTGGAGATTAAAGAATATCCTACTAGCCAGGAAGTTAAAGAGGAAATTTAAAAGTACATGGAAGCCAATGAACATGATAACACCACAGCCCCAAACCTCTGGGATCCAGCAAAGGCGTTCATAAGAGGAAAGTACATAGCAATCCAGGCCTTCCTAAAGAAGAAAGAAAGGTCTCAGATACACAAGCTAACCTTACATCTTAAAGAGCTGGAAAAAGAACAGCAAATAAAACCAAAAAACCAACAGCAGACAGGAAATAATAAAGATTAGAGCGGAAATCAATGCTATCGAAAACAAACACAGAGTAGAACAGATCAATGAAAACCAGGAGCTGGTTCTTTGAAAGAATTAACAAAATTGACAACCCCCCTAGCCAGTTTGATCAAAAAGAAAAAGGACCCAAATAAATAAAATCAAGAATGGAAGAGGAGAGGTCACAACCAACACAGCAGAAATAAAAACAATAATAAGAGAATATTATGATCAATTATATGCCAATAAAATGGGCAATCTGGAAGAAATGGACAAATTCCTAGAAACATATACACTACCAAAACTGAAACAGGAAGAAATAGAAAACTTGAACAGACCCATAACCAGTAAAGAAGTTGAATCAGTAATCAAAAAGCTCCCAAAAAACAAGAGTCCAGGGCCAGATGGCTTTCCAGGGGAATTCTACCAAACATTTAAGAAGAGTTAGCACCTATTCTCTTGAAGCTGTTCTAAAAAATAGAAGTGGAAGGACTACTTCCAAACTCTATGAGGCCAGCATTACCTTGATTCCAAAACCAGACAAAGACCCCACCAGAAAGGAGAATGACAGGCCAATTACAATACATTAAAAGAATTATCCACCATGATCAAGTAGGATTTATACCTGGGATGCAGGGCTGGTTCAATATCCGCAAATCAATCAATGTGATTCATCACATCAATAAAAGAAAGGACAAGAACCACATGGTCCTCTCAATAGATGCAGAGAAAGGATTTGACAAAATAAAGCATCCTTTCTTGACAAAAACCCTCAAGAAAGTATGGATAGAAGGATCATACCTCAAGATGGTAAAAGCCATATACGAAAGACCCACCGCTAATACCACCCAAAACTTAGAGCTTCCCACCTAAGGTCAGGAACAAGACAGGGATGCCCACTCTCGCCACTGTTATTCAACATAGTATTGGAAGTCTTAGCCTCAGCAATCAGATAACACAAAGAAATAAAAGGCATCCAAATCGGCCAGGAGAAAGTCAAACTTTCACTTTTCGCCCACGACATGACACCCTATATGGAAAACCCAAAAGACTCCACCAAAAAACTGCTGTAACTAATCCATAAATTCTGTACAGTTGCAGGATATAAAATTAATGCACAGAAATCGGTTGAATTTCTATACACCAATAATGAAGCAGCAGAAAGAGAAATCAAGGAATGGATCCCACTTACAATTGCACCAGAAAGCATAAAATACTTAGGAACAAACCTAACCAAAGAGGTGAAAAATCTATACACTGAAAACTATAGAAAGCTTGTGAGAGAAATTGAAAAAGACATAAAAAATGGAAAAACATTCCATGCTCATAGATTGGAAGAAGAAATATTATTAAAATGTCGACACTACCCAAAGCAATCTACATATTCATGCGATCCTTCTCAAAATAACACCAGCATCCTTCATGGAGCTAGAACAAACTATCCTAAGATTTGTATGGAACCACAAAAGACCCCGAAGAGCCAAAGCAATCCTGAAAAAGAAAACCAAAGCTGGAGGCGTCACAATCCCGGACTTTGAGCTGTACTACAAAGCTGTCATCATTAAGACAGTATGGTACCGGCACAAGAACAGACACTCAGATCAATGGAACAGAATAGAGAACCCAGAGATGGACCCACACACGTATGGCCAACTGATCTTTGACAAAGCAGGAAAGACTATCCGATGGAATAAAGACAGTCTCTTCAGCAAATGGTGCTGGGGAAACTGGACAGCGACACACAGAAGAACGAACCTGGACCACTTCCTTACAGCAGACACAAAAATAAACTCAACATGGAGGAAAGATCTAAACGTAAGACAGGAAGCCGTCAAAATCCTCGAGGAGAAAGCAGGCAAAAACCTCTTTGACCTCGGCCACAGCAACTTCTTACTCAACAGCAGCAGAGGAAAGGGTCTCTATCTAAGGCAGCCTGACCTAGAATGAGGCAAAGCATTCCTAAGCTCACTCTTGTCTGAAAAAGCAAAGGACTGTCCACAGGTGCTTTGAAGTGACGGAAAATACACTAGCTCCAGTGGTGGGCACCTTCCAGCATTCTGAAAAATCACTGATTTCTGTCAACGACTGCAGCCTGAGACCGAGCATCCAAGCATGGGCCACAGTTGCACAGAGAGAGAGAGAGAGAGAGAGAGAGAGAGAGAGAAGAGAACCATTGGCTCAGTTATGATCATGTGACATTCAGCATCACATACTACTTGTATTGCAAGACGTCGTTCGTTTGTCAAGTTAAAATTTATTCGAAATGTTTGCTTGTCTTGCGGAACACTTGCAGAACAAGTTCCTTGCAACCCAAGGTTTTACGTACTTTAACCTTGTTCTAGCATCTGCTTTGGAGGCTCTGAACAAATACACCAAACCACACATGGCCTTGGCCTGACCCTGCCTGGCCCTAGAAATGCTCTAAAGAGAGACCCCACCTCCTTCCTGCCTGAGCTCCCAAACTCGCTTTTTTTTTCCTTTTAATTTTTTTACTTTAATGTTTATTCATTTTGAGAAACAGACAGAGTGTAAGACAGGGAGGGGCAGAGAGAGAGGGAGACACAGAATCCGAAGCAGGCTCCAGGCTCTGAGCTGTCAGCACAGAGCCCGACGTGGGGCTCGAACTCACAAACCGCGAGATCCTGACCTGAGCCGAAGTCAGATGCTCAACCAACTGAGCCACCCAGGCATCCCTCAAACTTGCTCTTTGACTCAAGGTAAGCCCTGAGTCACAAGCCTGGACCCTGAACCTGGCTGACCCTCATTCCTGGCTACACGCTGCCTTATCTATAACCCCAGCCTGAGCGCAATGTTGGACCAGGCCACGGTCATCAGAACTTCATCCTTGGCTCAGACCCGGTCTCCAGAAAGACGCCAGACTTTTTAAATCCACCTGTGTTTATTTTAAACACTTTCCGTAGTGGGTGGACAGGACCCCAAGGGGTCTCCAGTCTGGGGGGACTGCTCCCAGCTCCTCCAAAAGGCTGTGTGAGCCAAGGCCTCTCTGAAGTGGCTAGGTGGAGGGCCTTGAACAGCCCAGAGAGGCTCAGTCACAACAGAGGGGCTGTTTCTCTGCATGTTCGGTCACGCTCTCCTCATTCGAGCCCACACAGGGCACGGGGGAGCGTCTTGAGGGCTCAGTCTAGTGGGGTGCAGATGTCGGCACCCCACACCTGAGCCCACAGGTACCATCCCAAGCCTGTGGTGTCCCGTGGGGCGGTCAGGAGAACCTCCTGGAGAAGGTTCAGGTGAGGTCTGGCAGGCTAGCAGGGGTGAGGGTGTGGGGGATGTGGGGACAGGCCGGTGATGAGTGGACACATGATGGAGGATGATGGGCTGCCGGGCGGGGGTGCCAAGGAAGGCAGGGGAGCCCGAGCCAGGCTGTGCGCAGAGACAGAGACCTGGAGAGCAGGCAGCCTGCCAGGGCACCAGCTCCCCGGGCTGGGCTAGTTTCACAGTGTCCCCAACCAGACCCCAGCTCGGGAGCCCAGGTGCCATCCAGGCTGAGGTTGGCGGAGGTGGGGGCACACTCCTGGGCGCTTGGAGAGCAACAGGTCTGGCCTGAGTGGGGACGGATTCACCCAAGCTGAAACAGTACTCGGACAGGAGGCGTCTCCATCCCAGCTCACGTGGCCGTCGTGGCCCTGGGCCTGGAGGATTTGTGTGCAGGAGAGGGGGAGGGGGCTTGCTCACAGCATCTGGTACCGGGCCCAGGGGCCCCTGGAGCGGAGCCTCTTCTGCGGATCGCTCCCCCCACCCCCCACCCAGGATGAACCACAGAGCAGTGCGGTGCCTGCCTCAGACCCAGGTACCCCGCGGGCTGGCTTGGGGTCAGGCACAGCCGGATCCCAAGCAGCCCCAGCGCCCCACGACGCTCCGGGGCTGGAATGGACTGCTCGCGTAGGCTGGTGGGGGTCGGTGGGGACCCGCGCGGCGCCAGAGGCCCAGGCGGAGGAGACGCGGAAGGCGCGGCCCCGGCTGTGCGCGGGCCAGCAGCGCCACCTGTTGGGCGGACACTTGAGCCGCGGCGACGACGGCTGGCTCTGGATCATTCTGCAGCTGCCCCAGGTCTGCAGGGACAGGGCGGCTCGGGCAGGGATGCAAGACTCTCAGAACCGCTAAGTACCCCAGACTCCTGGCCCTCCACCCATCCATTCCCATCCACTCCGTCCTAGCACCCACAGCCTCTCTAGGACCCCAACCTGGCCAGCGAGCTGGGTCCTTACCCTGGAACAGGGAGTCCAGCAGGTCCTGGTTGACCCGGCTGGGGCTTGTGTGATGGACGAGGAAGCCTGGACCAAGGCAAACCAGTGAGTGCCGGCCCCAGGCCCCACCGGGGAGGGGCCGGTCCAGCTCCCAGAACTCTGAGTTCAAGAGACAGCGTGACTCCAGTCCTGCCTCACCTAGGAGCACAGCAGCTGCCCAGCGCAAGGGGTCCTGCGGGCTCCGCAGGTAGCCCTGGGTCTGGCTCAGGAAGCTGGGTATGTGACTCGGGTACTGCTGAACCTGGGGACAGACAGGCTTATGGCAGTATGGAAGGGCCAATCCCATATGGAGAGAAGGTGGCAAAGGTGAGCCCAGGAGCTGGGACCCCCTGGCAAACCCTCAACGCACGGCATCAGGGCCTGAGGTCTTAGACCTGCCACCACCTTGGCTGGGAGAGTGGCCCTGGGGTGCACGGGACCGAGTGGGTGCTCCCCCTACTGACCAGGCAGTGGCAGATGCGGCTTAGGGCCTCAGGGCTGTCGTAGTGGGCCACGGTGACCATCTCCTCCAGCAGGCCCCAACGGAGGGCGTGATCACAGCGGGCCAGGGTCCACTCTGAACTCTAGGACGGGCGAAGGGAGCAGGGGTAGGGGTCCAGGGAGAGGCAAGAGGTGGCTGGGGTGTAGCCAGGACGAGGGGTGGAGGAGCCCAGGGCAGGTGGTCCAGGAAAGACCAGGAAGCTAGGAGCCCTTGACACCTGCACCTGACGTCCTTGTAGAACTCTTTGGAGTTGCGCAGGGTGGGGATGCAGAAGGCTGGATGGGGACAGCAGCGGGACAGTCTTGGGGGGCAGCTGACCTCAGCGGCGTCCCTGCTGGGATCTTGCAGGCGCAAGAGCAGCGGCACGAGGCTCTGCAGCACCAGCTTCCGCAGGGGGCCGCGGAGCCCCACCTGGAGCCCGCCCCGGCCCCGCCGCACCAGCGTCCCGAGAAGTCCAACAGCCGAGGCGCGGACCGAGTCCCGGGCCTGCGTGGGAGGAAGGGGTCAGGGCACACCGGGAACCCAGGTCCAGGGAGAAGGGCGGTCTGGCAGGGGGTCTGGAGAGGCCTGAGGCCGGGCGGGCTGGAGGGGCGGGGAGGCAGCCTGGCGGGGCGGGGCTTACGTCGTCCAGCAGCGGCGGGAGGCGCGGCCCCAGCTCGGCGCTCAGCAGCCGCACGGGCGCCCGAGGCCGCAGCAGGAGCCGCCGCAGCGCGCCCAGCGCGGCGTCCACGAGCCGCGCGTCGCCCTCGCCCAGCGCGCCCAGTAGCGCGGGCAGCAGCTTGCTCACGTGCCGCACCTGCGGGGGTAGGGGGGGTGGGGGGGAGGGGGGGCTCGTGGGCGGCCCCTCGCAGGCCCCGCCCGGGGCCCCGCCCGGGGCCCCGCCCTTCACCTTCCCGCGGCTCAGCGCCAGGTGGCCTAGGCCGAGCAGGCCCAGCCAGCGCACGGTGGGCTCGGGGTCGCCCTGCCAGGCGCGGAGCCGCTCCAGGATGACCTCTTCCCGCAGAAGCCCTGCCGTGGGCCGACTCTGCAGCAGCTGAGCGGGGACGCGGGGTCAGCATGCTCGAGGTCCCCAGGCACCGCCCAGAGGCCGGGTCTACGGTCACCCCTCACCGCCCGTGTGGACGCAGGCTCACCCCGGTGAAGAAGGCCATAGCCGTGAGGCGCCGCGTGTCGTCGGCGCTGCGCAGCCGGGGCAACAAGTTCCCGAACAGGCCTCGCAGGTGGTGGTCCGCGTGGGCCACCATGGCACTGGGAATGGGGCGGAAACGGGCGTTCTCCCTCCTCTGGGCGCCTCACCCCGGGAGACGTCTCCGCCCGACCCCCCTCCTGCCCCTGCCTCTTCCCCCCCCCCACCCCCTCCCCAGCACCTGGCCAGCAGCAGGACGCCTTCGAGGTGGGTGTGGGCTCCCACCAGCCTCCTCCAGCCTCCAGCCTGTTCCATGCACGTGACCACCATGCGGCCGCCGTCACCGGTGAGCAAGGCCTTCAGGGCCTCCACAGCGCAGCTGGAGGTGGGGGCAGGCAGCGAGGGGGGCGGGGGGTGAGGGCCGGGAGGGCACCGGCCCAGGCCTCACTCCGCTCTGGTGTGTGCCCTCACCTGGCGTGGCTGTGTGGCGGCCCTCGGTCCGATGGGGTCCAAGCTTTGGGGGTGTCAGGGGAGGACGCGCGCCGCGCCAGCTGGTGCAGCTGGGTGACCAGCACGAGCAGGAGGTGTGGGTAGAAGCCCCGAGTGGCGCCTACGCAGCCGGACACAGCCAGCATCTCCCCAAGGGCACGAGTGGCCTGTGGAACAAGCAGCCCATCTCAGGCTCTGGTGCAGGGAGCAGGGACCAGGACAAGCGGCTGATGCTTGAGGAACATCATGCATGCGCTGGGCGCCCCCCGGGGCCCCAAGGGAGTCACCTACCGCCAGTGCCTCCGGCTCGGGCCCGGCTCCGCCCTTCAGTGCCCACAGCAGCTGTACCAGCACCTGCCCATTCACGCGCTGGTTTCGGCTCAGGCTGCGCCACAGCTCAGCAGCCACCCTGGGGGTGCGGAGCGCCCGAGACTCGGTCTGATGTGGGGGGGGGGGGTCCCCGGGGCCGGGTGGGAGGTGGCCACTGGGACTCCCGCGTGGGAGAGTAGGTAAACCCCCGCCCCCCGACACTCCACCCCCAAATCCCAGAGAAGCAAGATAACCAGCATCTGTGCAGAAATAGCCTGCAACCTTAACTGCCTGGCAGGGACCGTTCAGAACCTGGTCGGGCCAGCAACCCCCAAACAGACCCGATAGTGGAGACGATCACTGTGGAGAGTAAAACCAGAGAGAACTTCTCCTGGGGCAGGGTAACCACAGGACCAGGGGCTCCAGGCTTGCTGACCCCACCTGGGAGCTTACCCCCAGGCTGGGCTCCTAGTGTGACCCGGAGGGAGAAGGCAGGCCCCCGAGGTTTTTTTTTTTTTTTTTGGGGGGGGGGGTTAGGTGGAGGGCGGGAGTCACACGGAGGGAATTGAGGCCCTCTCCACAGCCTGCCCCTCCAGGACCAGACTGCTGCCAATTTGGAAGAGGGAAGGAAGCTGCGTGGTGCCTCGGGGCGCGGGGCTGGCCTGGGCCAGGCGGCTTACCGGTCCGGGGGCAGCGAGCTGGGCAACAGCGCACACACCACCTCCCGAGCATGCTCCAGGGCCAGCGCACTCAGTACCCGGAGGGCCGCCTGCCGGGGCCTCCCCTCGGCCAGGCTGGGCACCTGTGCCAGCAGCCCGCGCACCAGGGCATACACCTGGCGTGAGGGAGCCCGCGTCAGTGGGAGACCTTCTGGACCCCCCCTGGGCAGGTGCCACCCGAAGGGAGCGAGCTTGACAGGCTGCTCACTGGGATCCCCCAACCTGGGGACTCCACGGCAGGAGCCTGGGGGCAGGGAGGGGGTGCTGGCTCACCTGCTCCTCCAGACGCTCCCCCCGGGCCTCCAGGGCTGAGGACAGTGTGAGGGCTGTTGCCTGGGTCCCCGCAAAGCCAGCCTCTTCCAGGCAGGCAGCCGCATACAATGCCAGGTCAGCCAGGGGCCCCTCCTCCCAGGAATTTGGGGGTTCCTAGGGCAGGGTGGGTGGGATGTACGAAGTCCCCTTGCCTCTCCCAATTCTCTTCCCCAGCACCTCCCCAGCCTCCTCCCTGTGGTCCCCTCGGCCCCCTTTTCCCTTACCACTCACCTGATAGAGCCCCTTGGGGGCTGGCTCTTGCACCCTGGGCAGAGAGCAGGGCACAGGGCGGGCTGTGGGGATGGCAGTGACACCCGTAGGCTCTGCCTCAGGTTCAAGTTCAGGTTCAGGCTGAGGGTCAATGGAAGAGGGTCCTGGGGGCTGCCCCTGGTTGGCCCGGATCTCTTCAGCCAGAGCTGTCAGGGTTAGGGCCCCCACAGGGCCCCCCCGAGCCCTGCCCCATACCCCGCAAGCCATGGCTGCCGCACACCCCAAGCTCCTCAGCTGGACCCAGCCTACGGCACCTGCCACTGGTTCTCCCCGGAAGTCATGCGCGGGCCTGACCTAGAAGCTGGCCCTGGGCAGACAGGACCCGGGACAGGCGTGGTGGCGCATGCCTGTGAGCTCATGCTCTGTGCGTGTGGGGGGTTGGGGAGCCGCGCCGAGGCGTCCCCGGGTGTGGCACACAGCAGGGGCTTGTGAAGGGCCCTCCTGCCCTTGCTGCTGGCAGCGAGTAGCCAGCCTGATACCTGAGCGTCTGGGATCTGGCTCAGCCCACCAGGGCCTTGGGGAACGGATAAGAGCCCTGGCATGCGGATCTGCAAGGAGAGGGGGAGAAGGGCCCTTTACCCCTGACCTCCAGCCCCTCTGGGCGGGGAGACCTCATGGAAGTGTGCCCAGCCCTGAAGAAGCCCCAGCAGGGACCAGAAGTCTGGGCCCAATCCTAAGTTAAAGCCTTGCCTGATTCAGCCCTAAAGAAGCAGATGTGTCCGGGCAGGGCCTGGGGTCAGGGACTGGGCTGTCCCCATTGCATTCCCACGGAGCCAGACATCTGGGGGATGAGGAAGGTTGGGAGAGCCGTCACCACCTCCCGGCTCAGGCAACCTCGGGGTGGAGCAGAGGCCGCCTCCCAGGTGCCCTTGCTGGTGACTGCCATTGTTGAGGTGGGTCCCCCGGGTCCTGGCGCCTGGGAAGTGCGCATCTGAGAAGTGTTGACCTGGGGAACCTGGGGCGGGTGTGTTCTGCCATGTGGGTGTTCGTGAGTCTGTCTCTCTCGAAGCCTCTTGCTCCCCAGGGCCTCTGCCCTAAATTCTGTCATCCTCACCCAGTGACATGGGCACTGCCCTGAGCTTAGGGATCCAGAAAAGCCAGTCTGGTCAGATACCTGGAGAGGCGGAAGTGTTCTAGGAAGCACCCCCGGGAAGCCCGCTCCCCTCCACACGCCCTCACCTGCCTTTGCCACCTTGTGCCGGACCAATCAGAGGCGCCCGGCACCCCTGCCCTACGTCCCCCAGAGCCTAGAACGTCTCTCGTGAGTGGTTTCTCCGGAACGCAAGTTGCCAAAGCTGCCAGAAGCCTGACCAGCTTCGTGTGCATGAGGCAAGGCCAGCCCAGCACCCTGAATCTCTTCACGGGCTCTCATGTGCACCCCTGAGCCTTTCTCTCTGCAAGGCTGCTGCATCAGGAGCCGGCTCCCCTGGGGCCCAGGCCCTGCTGACCCTGTGACAGATGCCAGGGCCTGGAGAGAGCCGGCTGGGTGCAGCCCGTGAGCCCAGCGTCCCCAGTGGCAGAGTCCTGCAGGCCTGGCCACAGCGGTGGCCTGGGACACCTGCACTTCTTTGGCTTTGGAAGCTGGGGTGCCCTGCTGACTTCTCCGGGGTGGGGACCTTGGTTGGCAGGGGAGTCTGGGGCCGTGCCTGGATACAAGAGCCTCTTTCTGGCACCCGTCCCTGCCCTGTGGCTCCCCCTCCCTAGTTGCCTGCAGCAACTCCAACAACTCTTGGGTGGGCACCAAAGCCTCCCTTTCCCCATAGCCTTGTCCCCCCCACAGTCCAGCTCCCCAAGCCCTGGACACTCCCCAGCCTTGGCCTAACTCCTTGCGACCTTCAGACCTCAGCACAGGACAGCCTCCCCACCCTGGCAGAGCCTGGGCCTCCCCTGGGAGCATGAACCCGTGCTCTGACCCCAGACTCCAACCCACCCTTGGAGGCCCTGGGGGTCAAGTGAGTGGCAGGCTGAGTGAAGAAATGACACGGGACAAGTTGTGCAGGACGGTGAGTGACTCATGTTGATTCCAGGCAGTCTCCACCACAGTTCTCACGAGGACCCTCCCGTGCTCAGTCGGTCCACCAGGGCCTGTAGCCCATCAGACAGCGCCACCTACAGGGAAAAGAGAGAATGGACGGGTGGCTGTAGGGACAGAGGGCACACAAGGCAAAGGGACAATGATGTGGGGGGGCGGGCATCTATCTACCTGGCATGGTGCGGGCTGTTCCAGCCGCTTGTGCTCAGGGTTCAGGCGACCCAGGGACAGCTGGGCAAAGGCTCTAGATTCAGCCAGAGATGGGAGAGGCCCACACAGCTGCGGGGAGAGGGAAGGGGAGAGGTGAGAGAGGCCCATGAAGCTGGGGGAGCGGGAAGGGAGAGGCTGGGGCAGGAGCAGGAGCAGGTGCCAGGGCTCAGTTCAGGCTCATCGTGCAGACTGAGGGAGCAGAGGCAGTTACCTGTCCCTGCTGAATGCAGAGCCTCAGCAGGGGCTCCACGTGGGCAGGCCTCACAATACAGGCTTCCTGGGCCCCTCGAGGCCAGACCCTCAGCTCCTGGCCAGGCTGGGGTGGTGGTTCCTCTGCCAGCTGCAGCACATCCATCAGCAGAGACCCTGTGTGTGCAGGAGGAATAACGTGGGGGGCCTGGGGACTCGAGGAGGAGGGCCGTGGGGAGTGGGAGGGGCCTCACCATCGGAGCCCAGGAGCCGGAAAGCGGCCTTGCTCCCAGGCAGTGTCTGTTTCTCGGGGTCCTCAGTCAGCTTCATTCGGGGCTGACCTCCCACAGACACCAGCTGCAGAGACAAGTGCTGGGACCATGGGAATCTCCCCCCAAACCCATGGCCCCTCTGGCCCACTCCACTGGACCCCAGACCCCGTCTTGACCTTATAGACGCAGCCCAGGGAAGGCTGGCGGGGGCAGGTGACCACGGCCGTGCCGATGCCAATGACGTTCACCTCGCTGCCCTGGAGGAGGAGGGACAAGGCGGCACTGAGCTTGGTTGACATCTGCAGGCCCAGAGCCCTCCTAACCACCCCTGCCCCTGCTCCCCACTGCCCGCCACCTCCTGGGCCAGCCGGGCCAGCTCTTCCTCGTCAATGTTGTTGCTGACGGCGATGGGGACTGATTCCAACCAGGGCATCTGGAACCTGTGACGGGTGGACGGCCCTCAGGTGCTCCTGCCTCACCTGGTCATTCTCCATTCTCAGTTATGCACCTCCCCCCACCCTCCCCACCTGAGAATTTGGCCTCAGCCACATGGGCTCTGCCTTCTGCTTACAAGCCCCTGGGTGAACCACTCCTCCCCCCTCCCCCCAGAGCCCCGATGTCTCCACTGTGGTGGCCGCCAGATCAGAGCTCCTCAATTTGGGAGGAGCAAATCCCTCCCTCCCTCTGCCCCATCCCAACACTCCTGCCCCCAACAGGGTCTCTCAGCAGGCACAACCCCTCCCAGGGGACTCACTGGGCCGAAACGGTCCTGAAGACCCTACGAATCTCCTGGGCCTGCTGCAGAAGGTCACCGCTGTCCAATCTTACGCCCACGGCTCGGTAGCCCAGCTCCCCCAAGGCTAAGGCTACTGCCAGAAAGTTAGGAAGACCACTCCTGCCAGCAAGATGAGAAGGGTTGGTGGAGGGGCCATAGGTGTTCAGGCAGAGCCCACCCAGGGGGGTGCCTGGGCCTCACCTCTGCACACTGTAGGTGTCCAGCAGGCCCTGGAAGGCCCGGGGGAAAGCCAGGGCATAGGCCACGAAGGCTGCCCGCTCCCCCCGGTGGGGCTCCTGCACCCCTAGCCCCAGATGGGCACACACGCGTTCCAGCCATGCCTCCACACATGCAGCCAGGTCTACCCTGGGGCCCTGACTGGCAGCTGGAGCCAACATCTATAGAAACGGGTCAGCGAAGGATGGACAACCCTTAGTGCATGAGCAGGGCGAGGGCTGGTTCCCCCAGGCTGAGGTCTAAGCAGGGGTAATGCCTGCCACCATCTGCCAGCTTCTGAGCACAGGACTGCAGCTACCTGCTAGGGTGGCTCAGATGGGCGGGGCATGGCAGTCCCTCCTTCCCCTGGGCAAGGACTGGCTTCGGGGACTGCCCTCTGGAGGACAGCGGAGGAGAGAGGGATGCTAACCGGGTCAGGGGGCACCTCAGCGCCCGAAAACGAAGTGACGAAAGAGTGAGCCAAGGTTCCAGCCAGGGGCACGCCCCGCAGCTGTCCTGCGAGCACGTTGCTGCTGCCATCGAAGCCTGCATCAGGGGCCAGGAGGGCGGGGGGCGTCAGTCGGGCGTCAGACTTGGCTAGAGGGCTTCTGGCAGGCCTCCTCCTTCCCTGATCCCTGTCTCCCTCCTTGGGCTCTTACCGCCCAGGTAACTGTAGGTGGAGGCCGTAAGACCTCCATCGGGGCCCTGAGCTCGCCGCAGCCCCATCTCCAACAACCGCTTCGTCGGACCCGCGATCAGGCGAAGCCGCGCAGCGTTGGTGGCGATGAGGCTGTGGGGGGCAAAGGAGCAGGGGACCTGCGGTGAGGGTCCGGAAGTCACCGCGAACCCCGGCCCTCTTTGAGGCCCTCCACAGTGGGAGCCGGAAGCCGCTCCCCAGGGCCCTGCGCTCCACCCACAGAGCCTAGGGGCCCCACCCCACCCACGGAGCCACGCCCCTCCCAAAGGCCCGCCCCCCCCGGAAGTCGCCGCTCTTTCTCCCGGGGCCCTGCCTTCCCCGGGCTCCTCCGGCCGGCGGCCCCCCCCCCCCCCCCCCCACCTGGCGTAGCTGACGAGGCAGAGAAGTGGCGTCTCCAGCAGTTGCACCACCAGGAGTGGCCCCGACACCTGTAGCAACGGCACCTGCGGGGAGGGTGGTCAGCTGGGCGCCGCCCGGCCCGCTCGGTCCCGCGCCCCTCTGCCCCAGCTCACCCTGCACTCACGCTGGGGAAGGCGAGGGAGCCCTCGGGCAGGGCCCGCACCGTCACACCGGAGCAGTCGAGGGTACGAAGGTGCTCGAAGAATGCGGGATCCGTGTCGGAGGGCAGCACCGAGGCCAGAAACTGCACGTCTGGGGGTGACAGAGGCCCTCGTGGGCTGGAGCCAGCGCAGGCCGTGGGGACTCGTCGGGGCTGGGACCGCGGTAAAGAAAGGGGCCTGTAGGGGGTCTTTGGGGGCCTTTGTTGGGCCATGGAAGACTCTCGTCAGGCGAGAGTCTTGTCCGGGACTCATCAGGCCTGGGGCGGGGCGGGGGGAGCTGGCTTAGGCGGCAGGTGGCCTGGAGGGGTCGGGGACTCGCCAGGTCGGGAGTTGGGGGTGGGGTGGGGTGGGAAACTGTCCTGGCGGGGTTGGTCTATCTAGGTGGCAGGTGTCCTGGGGGTGTGGGGGCTCGCCTGGCCGGGGTGGGGTGTCCTGGCAAGGGCGGGTCATCTAGGTAGCAGGTGGCCCTGCGGGTCGTGGGGGACTCGCTGGGGCCCGAGGAGGTGGGTTGTCCTGGCGGGGACAGCTCATCAAGTGGGGGGCGTCCTGGCGGGGTCGTGGGGGGGCGGCCGGGAACCGCGGGGCTACTACCTGCGTCCCGCAGGCGGAAGGTTCGCAGGAAGCGCACGCAGTCGCGCAGCCCCGCGGCCAGGGCGAAGGCGCCGCCGAAGGGGCAGCGGCGGAAGTAGAGCTCGAACTCGGCCTGGTCCCGCGCCCGGCCCGCGCGCCAGTAGCCCAGCGCCATGGTGGCTTGGTAGAGGTCGGTGAGCAGCGGCCGGGCCGCCGCGCTCGCCTCGGGGTCCCGCTCCGCCGCCATTCCGCCCCCGCGCCCGGACTCTGGCCGCGCCCCGCCTGGCCCACGTGACGCCGCTCCCCACGCCCGGAGCCTCCCCTCCCCCGCCGCGGAAACGGGCGGGGCGGGTCAGCGGAGGGGCCCCTCCCCCCCTTGGGGCCTGGTCTGATCTGGGGTTCCCCCCACCAGCCGGCGGAGGGGTAAGTGGCGGTGTTAACTGCGCACCAGCCCAGGCCCAGAGCAGGGCAGCAGGTAGAGATTCTAGAATTTCCTCCAATTGGGCACGTACGTGGTGCCACACCATACGGCTTAGGGAACCAGTGGGGTGCTGACAAAGAGCAAGGGGGTGAACGGGTAGCCTGCCGGGTCCCCACCATCAAGGGGGCCAGTCCATTCCCCTTGTGGCTGGGCACCCTGGAGGACAGCAGCCGTGACAGGCCACAGCCCACACCATTCATTTCTCCCCAACTGTGAGGATGGTGGGCTCTCCAGCCACACTGGCCAGCAGTCCCGGAGAGAAGCCACTAGTGGCCCAAATACTGCCCGCGCAGGACAGTGGGCACGAATTAACCATGGGCCTGTCCAGGGTCCAGGTCTCCAGCGAGGGAGGGATCGGCCGCATCTAAGGAAAGCAGCCCGGCTTGTCCCTGGATGTGGTGGGAGGCCTGGCAGGTTTCACGCAGGTCAGACCTGGGGGGCCCGTGTAGTCACAGCAGCAGGGCCCGGTCAGCCACTGGGACCTTTGTTCCTGGACAGTTTCAGGCGGACACTTTAGCCCCCATGGGGACAGCTTGGCTGGGAATGGAACCCAGAGAAGGCAGAGTAGAGATGCCTCGGGGGCCTCGGAGGGCCAGCAATCCACACAAGGAAGGAGCCACGCATGCTGTTTCTGCCTCAATAGCTTGAACCGTTCGCGGCACTTGTAAGCGAGGGGAGAGGGCAGGCGGGGTTCAGTCACACACCAAAATGCGGCAGAGACGGGGCACCTGGGAGACTCAGTTGGTTAAGTGTCCAACTTTTGATGTCAGCTCAGGTCATGATCTATCAGGTTCTTGGGTTTGGACTCCATGCTGACAGCACGGAACCTGACTGGGATTCTCTGCCTCCCTCTGTCCCTCCCCTACTCAGCCCCACTCACTCAAAATAAACACACTTGAAAAAAGAAAAGAGTGCCGTGGAGAAACCGAGGAGGGGGAGGACGGCACTGGCGCCGTGGGCTCCTGGGTGTAGGGGCCTGCGTGGGACACGACCGAGGTGCGGGCCACGTCTGAGGCCTGGGGTGTAGCAGTGCTGCTCCCTGAATGTGCCCACCCACCGGGCCCAGACCAGGACAGGAGCCAGAGTGGAATCTCAGTCTTTAATGGCTGAGGGCCCCACACCCCACGGCCGGAGGCTGGGGCTCAGATCTTGTTGAAAGCAGCAATGTCCACACTCTGCACCTGAGGAGGAGGAGGGAGGCCCGCGGTCACGTGGGGCCTTGGTTCCCGAAGACCCAGCCAGCCACCCACTCCAGCACCCTGCCAGGCCAGGGGTTCCCTTGGGGGCCTGCCACTCACGTGCTCCTCGAACTTGGTGATCTCCTCCTCCAGCAGGTCCGTCCCCACCTTGTCGTCCTCTACCACACACTGAATCTGCAGCTTGCGGATGCCATAGCCCACGGGCACCAGCTTGGAGCCCCCCCAGGTCAGCCCGTCTAACTGGATGGAGCGCACACAGGCCTCCAGCTGGGCCATGTCTGTCTCGTCATCCCACTGGGAGATCAAGGGGTGGAGAGGCTGGGTCAGGAGGCTGCAGACCCCAGGGAGTGCCCCCCCCCCCCCACCGGCCCCTGCCCTCGCCCTCGCCCCCCAGGGCACAGAGGGCAGGCAGCTCTCCTCTCGGCTGAACCCGGCCAGCTCGCCGAGCCCACCGGGAGCCCGGGGCAGGGCCAGGGGCAGAGGCCGGGGGTGGGGTCACTCACAGGCTTGACGTCCAAGAGGATGGAAGATTTGGCCACCAGCGCGGGCCGCCCCGCCTTCTTCTCCGCGTACTGCCGCAGCCTCTCCTCACGAAGCCGGGCTGCCTCCTTGTCCTCCTCGTCATCGCTGCCAAACAGGTCAATGGCATCGTCCTCGTCATCCTCTGCGGCGGTGGCCGCCTTGCCGGCAGGGGGCTCCACTTGGCGCATAGGGGACACGTGCTGCCGTGGGAGAGGGAGGCTGAGGGCCCCGCCCCCGGGGCCCCAGCTCTGCACCCTGGTTAAGAGGCTGTGGCGGGGAGGGGGACAGGAACACCCCCCACCCCCACCCCCTCCCCAAAGGGCCCGAGAAGGGCGCGCACCTGGGTCTGTGGGGCTGCAGCCCGGTGGGTGGGTGAGCTCTTCTCCAGTGCGCTCAGCCGGGCCTCCAGCTTGGAGACAGCCTGCTGCAGACCTTGCACCACTGCAGGAGCAAAGGGGCCGCTGGTCAGACGGCGGGGACTGGGTGCGGTGCCCCACCCGTTAGGCCCAGGGCCTCACCGCCTCTCAGGCTCTGATTCTCCACTTCCAGGCTGGCGATCCGGGTGGCGAGCTCACTGTGATCTCCGCCCGGCCCGCTGGAGGCCCCAGGGCCTGAGCTCTGCAAGGCAGGGGGAGAGTGAGACTCTGCACCCCTGCCTGCTTCCAGGGTTCCCCCCAGTCACAGCTACTGAGAATCAGGGCCCCAAGAAAGGTGGGAAAACTGCTGGACACTAGGAAGCAGCTCCTGTCAGCCCACTGGGTCCACCTATGACACTGCACCTGAGGGTGGGAGGAGGCCCTGTAAGCAGGAGAGCAGTGAGTGACGTCCTTGGCCAAGCGGAAGGCACAGGGCCCAGGGCAGCCCCAGCACGGAGCTACTGCGGAGCCCACAGCCACAGTCGGGTGGGAGGAAGCACCAGGGGAGGCCTGGGCCACAAAGCAGGGCCCAGCAGCGCAGCTGGGAACCGGAAGCAGGCTGGGAGAGCAGCTGAGGAGTCACTGGGAGTCAGGAGTGCTTGTTACAGGGGGCGGCCACTCCGTGCGTAGTACCCTGCCTCCCCCAGGCCACGCACCTGCCATTTGGCTCACCAAGCCTGCCCTTGAAAGGCTTGAGTGACCCGGGGTCCCATCCTGCCTGCCAGCCTCCCTCTGGTTCCTCCCTGACCGGGAATCCCTATCACCCAACTCCAGCGGTGCCACCCAGGGAGCCCCTCAGCACAGCGCCGCAGTCCACGCCCGAGTTACACACCCTGATAGAATGGTCTAGGACGATGGAGTGTACCTGGCCCTTCCCTGAGGACCGCTGTCCCTACCCTCCCTCCCTGTGTCCAATTATGAAGACCTCGGACCCGGAGCCCACCTGCCAAGCAGCCACAGAACGAGCCCCGTGGCTTCCTCTGTTCTATGTACCCCCGGAGCCCAGACAAGCTAAAAACCCCCAGGAAGTACAGGCAGACAGGTGCCTGGCTTCCTTGCCCCTGGGATCGGAGAGCAATGCTACCCGTTGTGACCCAGCAGCTCCCTTGTCTGGCTCCTAGTAGAGCTGGCCAAAGGTGGAACGGGATGCTGCTATGCAGCTGGGGTCAGAGCACTGGAACCAGGGGTGGCTGGCACCACTCCCCTCCTTTCAGCTCAACTTGAGTGTCCACACCCAACCAGCCCCCCCACCTCCCTGCCAAAGGAGACCCGTGCTGGACTCGCCCGACCCTTGGCTGCGGCCACATGGCCTCCTCTCCACCTGTTTCCTCAGCGCCCCAGCTTGCAATGCCGTTCTCACTAGGATTTTCCAAAAGTTTCCATCAGACAGGGATGAAATCCAGACCTTCCTGTTCCCTCGAGGCCCTGACCATCCTCCTCCTGTTCGCCAGGGACTCTAGCGACCCCCCCCCCAACCCCAACCTCAATAAGGCAGACCTAGGCTACCCTAATCCTAGCCTGTGACGGTGGGTCACAAGGAGCCAGCCACGTAGTAGCCTCAGAGGACAGTGCCACATGCCAGGGTTTGGGATCCAGACCTTTCCAACCCCATCTCCGACCCTGTCCCTGGCAGCATGCACGGTTCCCAGGAACCCCTTGGTTCTAAAGGCCCAGTGTCTGCTGAGCCCTATCGAGCCCAAACCCAAGCGTTGGGGCTGGGTCAGCAAGGTCCTTCCCGGTCCATTAGCAGTTGAACGATACTCCTCTGAATTTCGTGCCGCTCTCAGAACAGGGGCTTTTGTTTGGAAACTGGGTCTTTATGGTGCTAATCCAGTTACAACAAAGTCGGGAGAGTGGCCCGAATTCTGACTGGTGTTCTTATAAAACGAAGTTTGGATACAGACAACACACAAAAAACAATGTAAAGGCAAAGGAAAACCAGGAGAGGCCTCAGAACCTACCCACACCTTGACTTTGGACTTCTAGCCTGCAGACTGAGAAAGGAATCCATTTAAGCTCTTGGTCTGTGATGCTGTGGACTCCAGCGGTGCCACCCCCAGCACACAGGGGCTCCCCCAAGCCCTCCCAGCGGGCCTACATGGTTTCCCCACGACCCGGAGCCAGAGGTCGACCCCAACACATCCAGGGCCCCCTGAGGGCCAGAGGGGGGGGGGGCTCCTGTGGCCCGGAAACCTCAGTGCCACTGGGCACCCTGGCCTTCTCGGGGTTGGCACCCCCCGCACCTGGCGCCAGCTCCTCCCCACAGCTGCCTGGCCCAAGCAGGGACCCTCCCCCCCACAGCTGTCCAGCCTATGGCCCAAGAGCCAGTATAGCCAAAGTAGCTGGGCAGGCAGGGGTGCCCACGTAGTCGTCCCCAAGCCTGTAAAAAGGTGACCTAAATGGCAAAAAGGACTTCGCACGTGATCAAGCGGAGGCTCTGGAGGTGGGGAAATCCTCCTGGATTATGTGGGTGGGCTCAGCGTCGTCACCAGGCTCCGTGTACCCAAGAGGGAGAGGAGAAGGAAACGTAACAGAAACAGCCATCAACCAGGACTCTCCGATGGCTAGAAACCACAGGCCAAGGAATGTGGGCGGCTTCTCAAAACTGGAAAAGCCAAGGAAAGGATTCTCTCCTGAAGTCTCTAGGAGCAGAACTCCGCTTGATCCTCGACCCTCAAGGACAGGACACCATGTGTCCTAGAGAGAAGACAAGGTCTCGACTTCGCTAAGAAGGCAGAGCAGCGGGTCTGTCTCCTCCTGGGGACATCTGCCCAGCCAGGCTGGGGACAGAGCTGGACACGGACCTGCTTTCCTCTCTTGTGACCCAATCTGGGACCTGGGGGCCAAACGCAGCTGGACGGCCCCTCTCTGGGCCTCAAATTTTAGCATTTGGACTCCCGTCCTGTGACCCCATCTCTCCAGGGAGGCAAGGCCTAGGGAGCAAGAGAAAAAGGCCTCTCCCACTCCTCCCCACACAGAGTGCAGAGCAGGGGAGGAGGCCTCCAGGCCCAGCCTGGGGATGGCGCCACAGCAACGGGCAGGGTGAGGGCAGGTGGGAGTCCTGGGTGACCCCCGGGCAGCAGCGCGGATGCCATCGGCTCCTGTGGCAGTCTGAGTCACCGAAGCCCGCTGGGGCGGGAACACCGTGCTGGACGCCCCGCCCCAACCGTGCTCCTAAGGCCCAAATGAGCGCAGCGGTACGGGGGTACTGGGGCGGCTGGGAGGCATGCAGCCAGGCCGGAGTGGGGCGGCTGGGAGGCATGCAGCCAGGCCGGCGGGCAGCAGTGCCGATGCGGGCCTGCAGGTACTCACCCCAGCCAGGGATTTCTGGATGTTCTCTCTGGCTCTGGCAATGTCACGGAGGATCACACTGGCACCGTTGTCCTATAGACCGTGCAGAAAGAACCGCTTTTTTCTTTTCGTTAGAACAATTTCAGCGGAGAAAAAGGAACGAACCCTCACAGACAGCAAGAGCTGCACAGAACCGAAGGCTCAGTGGGATGGCAAGGAGCTATGACAACGGCCCCGAGGCCCACACCCCATCATCCTGATGGGCACCGGTGTGCCTGCTGGTCTGACACGGCGGAGGTGCCCCGTCCCATCTCGAGCAGATCCAGGGACGCA
This sequence comes from Neofelis nebulosa, assembly GCF_028018385.1. Classification (NCBI taxonomy): domain Eukaryota; kingdom Metazoa; phylum Chordata; class Mammalia; order Carnivora; family Felidae; genus Neofelis; species Neofelis nebulosa. The sequence goes on from NC_080795.1 coordinate 82,548,348, forward strand.
CCCGCAAAGACCCCACCACCGGCGCCTGGAGCAGAGCCGCTGGGGCCGAAGGTGCCTCTGCCCGCCCCCACCCCGTGCTGGCACAGTCCCCCGGTGCCCCGAGGGCAGCCCCCACCTGGCGCGAGGAGCCAGCCACGGGCCCGTTCATCCGCTCATAGAACTGCCTCTCTGCATCATCGTATTTGAACTTGTCGAACCAGATCTTCTCGTGCGCTAGGAAGTTTGTAGCCATTTTCCTGTTGGGAAGGGAAGGCGAGACTGAGACAGCCTGGCTGGGAGGAGAGGGTACGTGCCCTAAGGCCCCAGGCCTGGCCTGCGTGAGTGCCCCACAACGGCCCAGACACCAAGGGTGCAAGGTGACGAGGGGTCCAGGTCGGAGCACAGGTGCCTTGGCACTGCCCGAACCAAGTCTGTAATCTGCACCCCCCCAACTCCCGGCTCCCGCCCCTTTGGTTCTCAAAGTGTGGTGAGGAGCCCCTGAGGGTCCCCGGGGTCCTCCCTGTCCAACTACACGTTTGTGCAAGGCACAATTATGTCCATCGGACAATACACACCAACAGACTGAGTGCAGAAGAAAGTGTGACAAACCGGGTGCCTCCTGGTTAAACAAGCCACTAAGATTTGCAAAAATGTCGAATAAGGCCGCTCTGCTCACTGAATTTTTTTGTCTTGGGAACACTGCTGCCCATAGGAACAAGTCGTTATGTTAACGCGTGATCGACTTCTTATTCAACGACTGAAGAACTACCGCGTTTCTATTTTAATTGCTAACGTGACAAAAATCAACAGCACAAAAACCGTGTGAGGTCCAGAGACCTGAAGTTTGAGAACTGCTGCTCTAGAGCGGGAGCCGCACGGCTGTGCCCACCGCCCTCCACCTGGCATGGCCCCTCCTGTTCCTGAGCAACGGTGACAGAAACGGACCCGATCTTACCAATCCTCTGTGCCAAGGGCCCCAGGCTATCACTGGACCACACCGAGTGCGCCCCTGGTGTCAGGAAAGGAGCCGGGCCCCGTGACTCTCCTCCACCCACCCCTACACAGCCATCAGGTGCAGCCAGGCCACCGTGAACAGTTTTGGCTCCACACTCACCCTAGGCTGCTGACGGGGACGCCCCTGCACACGGGTTCCCACACCCCGCCGCTCACACCGAGCTAACAGGCTGCTGATGGGCGTGTGGGGCCCAGGGTGGCACCGCTCCCTCGGGCCCGGCCTTCCGCACGGCCACCCACGCCCTGGGCCCTCCCGCTGCCACGCTTGCAGTTTGCCCGGCCGCCTGCCTCTCCCCCTGCCCTTCTCCAGATCCTGGCGTCCAGACACCGGTGTTGCATGGAACCATCCTGGGGCCGAAGGCAAGTGAGCCTCACGCAGTAGGTGTCCTTCAGACATAGGCCACTCGACTGACAACACGCTGGTGTGCCTGAGACACTCACCGCTCCCTGGAGGTGACTGTGGAACGGGAGGTAGGGGAGGACGGACAGAAGGGGCAGGAGGGACGTGCCAGCTCCCGCGTCTTCCCCAGCAGGGCTCGGGCCAGAAGCCTCTAACACTGGCCCTGCCCTGCCCTGCGACAGCCAGGGGCACTGGGAGTTGCCCGGCAGAAAGGGAAACCCTACCCAAGCACAGTCTGCTCTGTGCTAACCCCTTTCCTCCCTCGACAGCCCCAAACCTTGTGATCCCCAAGAGGTGGCCCTGGAGGCTGCACTGCCCCAGGAACAGAAAGCTACCTCTGCCCAACCCACTCCTGCATCCAACTTAGCCGGGTCCAGGAGTGCTGGGGAGAGCCGTGCCAGGGCGAGGGGGGGTGGGGGGGGGGGGGTGGGGAGAAGAGCAGCCAGGGCCCCAGCCCAGGGAAGCCCGGGCCGGGAACCCACGCGGCAGGTTTCTCCTACTTGGGTCTCAGGCTGGACACGGTCGGGCCAGACCGGGCACCAGGTCGGTGAGCCAGGGATGCAGCTTCGAGGCGCCAGGCCACTCGCAGGGCCTCTGCGGCATGATGGCGGCACTCTGCGCTGTCATAGGTGGGCTTGCTGAGCCAGGGGGCCTCAGCATCTTTGTGCAGGAGATACCAGTAGGGCAGGGCAGAGGAGGCCTCCCCGTCAACCCGCCGAGGCCCGACCCGTTTGCTTCCCACGGCGTTTCGGCCTCGCCGGTCTCTGCGGCCCCGCCTGGCCCCCTCAGCCTGGCCGGCTCGCTCCTGCAGGCGCACCTTCCCAGGAGGGTGGCCGTCGAACATGGCCTCGTAGAAGCCCCTCTCTGCCGCGTCGTACTGGGGCTTCTCCAGCCACACCTCCTGCACCAGCGCCTGCAGACTGCCCAGCGGGGGTTGGCCGTTGGCCAGCGGGCCAGGCTGGCGGGCGAGAGCCAGATCGGGGGCAGCTGCCTGCTGGCCCGTGTCAGAAGCCCCCTGCCTGCCACTCCCCTCCGCGGCCAACAGCGAGGCCTGCGACCGCTCCACGAACGCCCGCTCGGCCTGGTCGAAGGACGACTTATTGACCCAGATGCCCCAGGTCACATGGTGGCAGGCCACCTGGCTTCCATGGGTGCAGGGGCCTCGGGGGACCAGGGCAACCCGCTGGGCCGCCTGGGCAGCCGCATCCGCCAGCCTCTGGCGATAGGAGCTCTCTGCCTGGTCGAACATTGGCTTGTCCAGCCACACGTGGTCGGCCGAGAGGCCCACGAGGGCCAGGTCTGCCTGGCCGAACCAGCTCTTTGGTGAGCGCTTCCTTTTCTTCTGCAGAGGCTTCTTTCCGTCGTGGCTCCTCCTGGGGTCGCTCCTGCTGCCGCTGTCAGGGGCGTCTGCCTCCTCGGCGTCCTCCCGCCCGGGCCCGTTCACGGCTGGCGCTTCAGCCAGGAGCTGCTGGGTGGCGGCGGCTCGTGTGGCCTCGTGCTCGTAGAAACGCCGCTCGGCTTCCCCATACTTCTGCTTGTCCTCCCAGACGGTCTCCAGGGCACAGGCGGCTCTCCCGCTCCTCATCTTCCGCACAGCGTTAAAAAGCAAGCACAAGAAGGCAGTTGCAACACCGCGGGCCATGGGGATGGCGCCCCGCCCCCCTCCTCAGCCTGACTTTCAGGGCTGGCCGGGCCTGGGAGTGCTCCCCGATGGGGGTGCCAGGAAGACACAAGCAAGGACCCGAAGTCAAGTCCACGGGAAGCTCAGTAAAGCAATAAGCAATTACGTGCGTGCATGTGCGTACGTATGCGTTTTTTTAGCTGTAAAGCTAATCTTTCCTAATGCGCCCAGGCTCTCCAGAGGGGTCTAGAGAACGGTTTCCAAACTTCCTCAACCACAGAAGCCTTCTCCCATAGAGCCTCCACAGGGGGTTGCCAAATGAAATACACACCACACCCAGGTAACTTGGCTGATACATAAACAACAAATAACTCTTAGAATTCTAACACGTCCCACGAAATATTTAAGACGTTTACACTGAAGGGTTATTCGTCGTTCATCTAGGATTTTAACAGGACGTCCTTTGACTTTGCTGAATCTGGCCACCTTGCCTGAGGCACTGGTGCTTCCGCTCTCTAGAAGTATACGCGGCAGTCTCCCAGGCCAGCCCATCACGGCCAGGCCACCCCGGGGGCCTTGCCCCGTGGCGGCATACCCCTGCCGCAGCCACACCACCGCCTGCAGCGGCGCATGCTCCAAGGGGAGCTGGCAAGGGTCTCAGACAAGGGTTAGTGTCTCGGGGAGCAGCAGTGTCTCGGGGAGCACAGGGTGGAGGGCCCGGCCCTGCAGGGGCCACACTGGGGGAGACACAGGGAGGATGCTAGTGACCATCCGGAAGAGAAGGAGCCTGGCGGCTCAGGCAGCAAGTGAGAAGCAGGCTCCGGGTCAGCCACAGCCACCTCTGGGCGCACCCGCAATACAGGAGGGACCACGTGGGAAACTCTGGGCCCCGGGGTCATTAGGGCACCCGCCTCTAGTCACAGAACCATTTGATGTGAGGGGCCCCATCCCTAGAACAGAGGGAGGCAGGTGGGGAACTGTGTGTCCCATCTGCCACTGTGGACAAACCCTTGCCGAGAACCTCAGCCTCTTCAATAGAGGTGGTGTCCCCTTCAGTCTGGAGACCACGGTCATCTGAATAGAGGAGTCTGGGCCACCACTGCCACCACCTCTGCAGCCTCTGGCCAGAAACGGCTCAAGCCCAGAAAGCCCCAGTAGCCCGTCTGCCCTTAAGACGTGCCCAGTGGTCTGAGCTCACACTCCACAGGCCTGTTCTAGAGGAATGGCCGTAGCTGGCAGAGATCCTGTCCAGACACGGGCTGGACTCTGGCCCCTGCTCCCCAAAGCAGAAGCGCCCACGCCAGATGACCAACACCCAGGACCATCCCAGCTTCTGCGGGGTCAGTCAGTAGCCTACGTGGGGGGACGCACCTGCTGGGCCCTGTCTCCAGGAGACCAGGTCTCCAGAGGGAAGGCGGCAAACCTTTCCCGTCACCTGCAGCAGCATCGACATCCCTTTCCTGACACCCCGAAACAAAACTGAAACCTGATTCTAATGACCCCGTGGGACATGCCGGCTGTGTAAGCGCCGCGTCCACTCAAGACGTGGGGGAAGATTCCCCCTTGAACTGTGAAGGGACGTGTTGGGGGCCTCTAATGGCACAAGCCACAGGACGGAAGCCCCAGGCCTGGAGAGACCCCTGGGACGCCCCTTGTGCCTTCCTCCCCAGGCCGGCAGCAGTCCTTACCAAGGCCAGGCTGACAACAGAGGCAGTGGTGAGAGGTGAGGAGCGTGTGCTCAAGAGGCAAGGCATTGTGACATCACCCACTGTCCCTGAGGGGACTGCAGGCCAATCAGGCAGGGCTTGTCCGCCCTTCAAACTTTCTGGCAACGAGCCCCCAGCAGACCCTCAGCAGAGGAGCCCAGGGCTCGGTTGGTTCAGCCCCTTGAGCTCCACTAGGCTGACGCCCCACTGGGTAAGTCCTGTTGGAACCTACTGGCCTAAAGGCTGTCCTTGTCTCCTGACATCAGATCAGGCCCTGCTCAGAGCTCTGGGGGCCACACCTGGGGGGAGGCGGGGAGAGACTGCTTCTGAAGATTTCTCAAGAACAAGGGGTGTGGCCTGTGGCAGGGGGTGTCCCCGGTGTCCTCTGCCCAGAGGGGAGGGCCAGCACGCCAGCCCCGGCCTGCTCGGGGAGTGCCCCCCACCACAGGCACAACCTGGCTCAACCCAGGGATGCACTGAGACACCCACGCGCTGCCCTGCCTGGCAGGTTCAAAGCCCAACGACAGCAAAGCCAACTCCTTTGTGTTGCAGACAAGGAAAGTAAGGCCTGGCGGCCTGGCCAAGCCGGGCCCTGCACAGGCGCCGGGATGCCTCGTACGCTGTGGGCCAGGGGCTCCCTGGCTGAGGTGAAGGGAACACCGGGCACGGGACAGGTGGGTACTTACTTTCCCTCTGGTCTCCTGGGATGGCATGAAGAGAAAGCAGCAAGGTTAGAGGCAGTCAGGGCAGCACAGCGGCTGGAAGGTCTTTGCAGAAGGTGCTTGGAAAGGTGGCATGAGGTTTGGCCGAGCAAACTGAAGATGAGCACCGAAGACCCACCACCCAAATCCCCTAAGGCGACCAAGCCCACCCACTCGGGACAGCACCCCTCCCCCCCCCCCCGCACCACAAAATGAGCAGTTCCTATGGTTCGCACTAGCTGGACTGGGCAAGCCCATCTGAGCACCGCTCCCACCCGCTCCACACTCCAGCACAAGCCCTCTGGGGGGAGAGGAGCCAGCACTCAGTGCCCCCACTGCCACGTGCAGCTGTCGACGGGATCCCTACCTGGCCCCGCTGTCGTGCTGCCCTAAGTCCAGGGCTGCCGGACAAGGTACGAGACAACCAGGACCATCCATGGGGCCCAGCAGCCCTGGAGCCCACGCTGGGGCAGGGAGCCGCCACCGCTCCACACGTGAACAAAGACACAAAGCCCCCACGGTGTTCACAAAAGGACAGGGCTTTCAGTCCCTTCACAGATGGGAAAACGGGCCAGAAACACTAAGTGCCCCGCCCCAACTCCGACAGAGGTAGCAGTCCAGGAGCCGAGGAAGCCACACGCAGACGAAGCCATCTCTGAGAAAGCCTGCAGGGCACGGCGGACAGCCCTGCCCGCCCTGCACCGGGAGCCCCCCCAGCTGCTCACTCACCGGAACCCAGAGATCTGCCAGCCAGGCCCCTTGGCCCCCGCGTCTGCCCCAAGTCACTGACAGGGACGTCCAAGGTGCCCGCGGGTGCGGCAGACACAAGGACACTGGCGCGAGGACAGGGAGCTGCCCCCCCAGGAGCACACAGCAGGCCCTGGGCAGCCGACCTGCACACATGGCGGTGAGCCGCCCTGCTGGCAGTGAAGCCGGTGTGGTGACAGGCCAACAGCACTCCGGGGACACTTGCTGCAGGACCAGGCAGCCGGGTTCTCCTGCCCCCGGCCTCTCCATCTCCCAGGACAGGCGGCAGAGTGCCCCCCACCTTTACTGCCTCAATCTCCCCGCTCTCCGAGCGCTCCACGTCCCACGAGGACCTGCTGAACTGAAAACCCCTCTCTCTGGTAGAAAAGCAAATCTGAGTTTAAATGATCCCCGTTGAGAACACGAACATCCGAGCCTCCAGCCAGAGTGGGGACCCTCCTCTCTCTCCCGTGCTCTCTCCACACACACAGCATTGGCTCCATAACAGGGATGCATGAGGAACAAGGCCCCAGAACAGCAAAGCGAAGACCCGGGAGGAGGGGGCCCCAGGTGTCCCTGCCTGCTGCCATCATCTACTTGCTTGCTCACTGCAGGGCCCAGCTGGGCTGCCCGTGACCAAGACTTAGCCCCCGCGCCTCAGGCAGGCTGAGACCTCGCCCACGGGAGGGGGTACTCAGGGGCCATGCCCCACCTAGCCACCAGGGACCGTGGTGAGGTGAGCCATGTAGGAGAGCTGCTCCTGGCCACAGACGACCCCTCCCCTGCAACCGGTCCCAGCACCCCCGTGGAGACGTGCTCCAAAGCACGTGAGCTGGGAGGGCAGGTCTTACAGCGGCCCTGGCAGCAGCCCCCACAGCACACCCCTGGCTGGACGGCCTGGACGGAAGTCGAGGATGTGGCCCCCGGCACTGTGCCCACAAGGTGCCAGGGCCTGTAAGTCTCTTGGGGCCTAGCGGAATGGGGTAGGTTTCTGGGAGGAACTGGCCCCTCACCAGACTCTGCCCTCCAACAATACCTTCCCCTGGACACCACCCCGTCACAGCCACACCCCCGGACCAGCCCCCCAGTTGTCCACCCAGAGGGCAAAGGTCTGCGCCCCTTCCAGGGGAAGGGGGAACCCACAGAGGTGAATGGGGGGCGGGGTCTGCAGGCCAGCTCCGTCTTCCTCACGACAAAGCCTGCCGTACCTGCGATGTCTGAGAGCGCTGTGACGCCTGGAACCGTGAGTCACGGGGGGAAGGCACACAGAGGGGTAAATTTACCCAACGGCGCGTCTCCACGTGCATGGGGTGATGCCACCTGACTCTTGCAGGGGGCACTCCACAGCCCCACATGCTTCCCAACCTGACTCCTGATGTCAGCCCCGCTTAGAAGTACCGGCTTGTCCTGGCAGCAGAAAGGGGGCCCCAAGCCCTCAGATTCCAGGCTCACACCACAGCTACCTAGGTCACCCCGGGGCAGGCTCAACGATGTCCGCGCCTCAGATGCCACAGCCTACCAGATTGGTCTAACCTAACCAGCCGGGCCTATGCCCCCTTCCCTCGGGGTGACCCCAAGGACTGCACGTGCTTCCTCAACCCTTCTGTGCACACGGGCCTCACACAGCTGGAGGACTGAGCGGAGAAGGGAGGCCCCCGAGTCAGGGAGGGGAAGAGCCCGGGATCCGTGTCTCCCTCCATCGCCTGCACGGAGCTTCAATGCCATGCTGCCACCTGCTTTGACCACATACATGTCACCTTAAAATACTGGTGCGGGGCGGAGGCTCAACAAATACGCTTGCCAGCATTTCCTGCCTGCGGAACCCCAAAATACGACACCAACGCACAACTTGCTGGAGGTATTTTTCTGGTCAATCTTCAAACGCGCGCACACACGTCCCTGCAAGGACACTTCTTTCACAGAAACGCTGCTCAAGCACATTTGCCCACTTGTGCCGAACCCTGGCAGCCTCACCCTGCTCCGCAGGGGCAAAGCTGAGGGGGAGGGGGTGGCCCTGCACCAGGATCCTCCAGAGGGCAGTTGTCTCTGGCCGGTAAAAGTCCTCTTCCCAGGACTGGCATGAGGCCCAGAACACTGACTGCCCCCATAGAGGTGACGGAAAAAGCCTGCTCCTCAGCTCGGGTGCCAGTCACTCAGCAAGATGACACTTTCTTGGGACTCCCTGTTCACAGGGCAGGGCACAGGAACGCTCGAATCCCATGTGAGCCAGCTCACTGGCGGCTCAGCCAGGCTCAGGGTACCCAGAGAAGGCTGGGGTGTCAGAGCTGCCCATGCAGAAGCGTCCTGAGAGTGTCCCTCCCCGCCCCCGGGCCAAGCCTGAGCCCTCAGAGAAGATACACGGCAGAGTCAATTTGAAGAGGTGTTCCCCTTCTGGCAGGGATCACCCCAAAGCTTAGCCGGACAAATATTTGTCTTGTTGAAGGGTGGCCCTTCATTCACGCAAGCCTCCACACCACTCCACTCCTTTGGCCCCCTTCTTCCTTCCAATCACGGTGCCCATTTCTCGGGAAGACGTCACCCACCCCTACAGAGACCGGCTTCAACGTCGCCTCCTGCCGGGACCCTTATCCAAGTCAGGACTCCCGAGCACTCCGAGAACCCTAAAGATTTCTTCTGAGTCACTCAACAGTCACTCAGCAGTCACTCCCTTATTCTTTCCCGCGCTCACGAACCCTCAAGGCTCCGCGAGGGCTGGGCCCGAGCCTGTCCCGCTGGCCCAGAACCGGCGTGCAGCAGGTGCTTAACAGACGCGTGCCCGACAAAAGAAGGGCTACAGGACCGGGACCAACCGAGACCGAGGGGCCCACGCGGTCCCCGGCCTCCCGGCCGCCACCTTCCCGCCGGGACCGCAGTCGGGGGTCCCGCCGGCCACGTGGCCCGCGCGCCCCGCCCCCCTGCGCCCGCCCCTAGCGCCGCGCTCGTCCCACCGTCCCTACGCCGGCACCCCGGCCGCACTAACGCCCCGGCCCGGGCGCCCGCCCCGCCCCCGCCCCGGCCCCTCCGCGGCGCGTGCCGCTCCTGCGGGCGCGGGCTGCGGTACTCACGCCAGCCAAGGACGCGGCGACCAAGAAGGAGGGCTCGTGGCGTGCGACGGTGGAGGAAAGGGAGAGTCGCCCCGGCCGCGCACGGGAAATGAAGCAGAGGGATGCACCACGCGCCGCGGCAGGGGAAGCGGCTTCCGCGCACGTCCCGCCTGGCCGTCACAGCCCTCCGCGCGACGCAACGCTCCCCGCGGCTGCAAAGACAGAAGCCAGTGGGAGTCACCACGGGGCTCGCAGTTTCCCAGAGAAGCTGGAGCTAGCAGCCGCGAACAGGACGGCAGCTCGTTCGCACCCCTGCGCTACCGGTGCAGTGGGCTCGCCGGGGTGGGGCGGGGCTGCTGAGCCGGCACGCGCCGGACGGCGCGCGGCGCGGCGCGGGGCGGGGCTGGGCGACGCACGGGGCGGGGCTGGGTGGCCGGGCCAGCGCGCCTGCGCCCCCGGAGCTGGCGAGACAAAGGGGAGGGCCCGGCCGGCCCCGCCCCCAGCGCCCCGCCCCGCGCGGCCGGCCGGGCCGGCGTGTGGCCCCCGCGCCCCCGCCTCCGCTGCCGCCGCAGCCGCCATGTACCCCGCGGGCCCCCCGACCGGCCCAGCCCCGCGCCGCGGCCGCCATCCCCTGCCCGGGCGCCCGGCGCAGCCGCCGCGGCTCACCGCACCCACCCCGGCTCCCGCCGTGAGGCCGCCGCCCCCCGCGCCCGGGCCGCGGCCCCGCGTGGCCGTGAAGATGGCCTTCCGCAAGGCCTACTCCATCAAGGACAAGCTCCAGGCCATCGAGCGCGTCAAGGGCGGCGAGCGGCAGGCCAGCGTGTGCCGAGACTTCGGCGTGCCGGGCGGCACGCTGCGCGGCTGGCTCAAGGACGAGCCCAAGCTGCGCTGGTTCCTGGAGCAGCTGGGCGGAGAGGTGGGCACGCAGCGCAAGAAGATGCGGCTGGCCAACGAGGAGGAGATCGACCGCGCCGTCTACTCGTGGTTCCTGGCGCTGCGCCAGCACGGCGTGCCGCTGTCAGGGCCGCTCATCCAGGCTCAGGCCGAGGCCTTCGCGCGCCAGATCTACGGGCCCGAGTGCACCTTCAAGGCCAGCCACGGCTGGTTCTGGCGCTGGCAGAAGCGCCACGGCATCTCCAGCCAGCGCATCTATGGCGAGGCCGAGCCTCTGGCCGCGGGCCCCGCGCCCGGCCCGCCCGTCAAGCAGGAGCCCGCGCAGCCCCCCGGCTCCAGCTCTGGCCCCCTGCCCGAGCGGGCCCCGGCCCCGCCGCCCCCCGCCGAGGGCGGCTACGGAGACGAACAGATCTACAACGCGAACGTCACTGGCCTCTACTGGAAGCTGCTTCCGGAGCAGGCCGCGCCCCTGGGCGCGGGAGACCCCGGCGCGGGGGGCTGCGGCCGCCGCTGGCGGGGCGACCGGGTGACAGTGCTGCTGGCCGCCAACCTGACCGGCAGCCACAAGCTGAAGCCGCTGGTCATCGGGCAGCTGCCAGACCCGCCCAGCCTGCGCCACCACAACCAGGACAAGTTCCCAGCCTCCTACCGCTACAGCCCGGATGCCTGGCTCAGTCGCCCACTGCTGCGGGGCTGGTTCTTCGAGGAGTTCGTCCCTGGCGTGAGGCGCTACCTGCGCCGCAGCTGCCTGCAGCAGAGGGCTGTGCTGCTGGTGGCCCACCCGCCCTGCCCAAGCCCGGCCGCCAGGACGCCCGCCCTGGAGGAGAATGAGGAGGCCCTCAGGCGGTGTCGGCCTGAGCCCCTCAGCTCCGCAGAAGAGCTGCAGACCCCGGATGGTGCCGTGCGGGTGCTGTTCCTGTCCAAGGGCAGCAGCCGGGCACACATCCCTGCTCCCCTGGAGCAGGGAGTGGTGGCCGCCTTCAAGCAGCTGTACAAGCGGGAGCTGTTGAGGCTAGCTGTGTCTTGTGCGGGGGGCTCCCCGTTGGACTTTATGCGCAGCTTCATGCTCAAGGACATGTTGTACCTGGCCGGCCTCTCCTGGGACCTGGTGCAGGCTGGCAGCATTGAGCGGTGCTGGCTTCTCGGCTTGCGGGCGGCCTTCGAGCCTCGGCCCAGCGAGGAGTGTGTTGGGCAGCCAGCGGGCCAGGCCGAGGAGGCCGCGGAGCACAGCCGGGTGCTCAGCGACCTCACGCACCTGGCGGCCTTGGCCTACAAGCGCCTGGCGCCCGAGGAAGTGGCCAAGTGGCTGCATCTGGACGATGACGGGGGGCTGCCGGACAGCTGCAGAGAGGAGGCAGGCCCTGGCCGGCCCCCGGTGCTGGCCCCTGCTGCCCCTCCACCCCCCGCCAGCCTACCCTCTGTCATGGGGGGTGGAGAGGAGGAGGAGGAGGCCGCGGTGCCCACTGCTGGGGAGGCGGTGCGGGGACTAGAGACAGCTCTTCGGTGGCTGGAGAACCAGGACCCCCGGGAGGTGGGGCCACCGAAGCTGGTGCAGCTGCGCTCACTGATCAGCATGGCCCGGAGGCTGGGAGGCATTGGTCCTTCTCCCGCAGTCCCCGAGGACGGGGTGTGACCAAGCCAGCCCAAGTGGCCCCCCAGTGGCTGTTCTCCTGCTGCACTTGGAGGGAGGGGACACACAGTCTTTCCATCTCCTCTCCTCCCCTCCCCAGAGGTGGCCCACCCTATGGCTCAGGGGGTTCCAGGGACCCCAGCACGGGCTGGCTTGGAGGGGCTCTGTTGGTGAAGGGTCGTTCTGCTCACTGGTCCCCCATCTCCTGAGGGGGGAGCTAGAAGAGAGGCCTCGGGCTCATACACCTCCCTGGGCAAGCACACTCGTGGGGTCTGTGGTTCTAGCCAGGGTCCTTGCCGCACACACGACACCACGCACTTAACAGGGCAGCTGTCGGCGTTCCCGCCCCGGCCTTTGAGAGCTGAGATCTTCAGCCCTGTGCCTGTCTGTACCCCTGGCCCTCCTCCCCAGGGGCCCGTCACGTGCCCTGGACGAGGGTCCAGCACTCCTGTCAGTCTGGAGCCCTGGTGCTTTGTGGCTCCCGTGCTACAGCCATGTGATCGTCTCCATGGGGAAGCACCCCACTCAGTTTTGGTGTTTAGCACATTGTCCATTTTTACAGACACCCCTCATGGGAGCCAGGGTGGCGTCTCACCCCCCCCCCCCCCCCCCCCCCCAGCCTGGGGCCGGCCTTGGAGGTTGGCTGTGTCGGCTGGGAAGGGAGGATGGTGCCCGGCACTCGGGGGACCGGACGTTCCGGGTGCAACAGGGAGTGTAGATTTCTGTTCCACTGGGATTGTTAGTTTTCCTTAGGAAGATTCCATTCCAAAATCACACCTATTCTGTGGGGTTGGCAGCCTTCTAGCCTTTCTGGGCCCTGGTGATTTGACCAATGGCTGAATGAGCTCCCCAGACCAGCCACAGCCCACTCGGTCCAGCCCCAGGGCCCAGAGCCACGCCACCACCTCGGCACTGGCCTGCGGCACTGACAGCCACACCAGGACAATCCCACAGTGCCTTAGTGCCCTCCAAGGCTTTTCCATCACTCCAGCACTGCCAGGGGCGTGACGAAGGAGCGGCTTCCCACAGCCCCAGGAATTGGGCTTCCGAGTGGCCCAGCTGGAGAGAGGGAGGCAAGTGTTGGTGTGTCACTGCCCCGCTCTGGGCTCAGTCTTGCGGGTGGTCTGGGACCCGGAGGCGCCCAGGGCCTTCAGGGACTGTCTGGGGAGCTGCTGCCCAGAGCTCTCGTGGAGGGCGGGGGCTGGGTCTGCGGTCCACACCCCCACCGCCCCGCGTGCTGGCTGGACACTGTGGAGGCTGTACACAGGCAGTGTGCTGGTGGGAGGGAGGGGCAATGCACTGGTGAGGGAGCCCCCGGAGCAGCTCCCCAAGTCTGAGAACATAAACTGCTCCTTGGAGCTGTCCTCAGTCGAGGTGTGTGCGTGTTACATACGTGGGTCTCAAATCCGAGAGCTGAGGGGAGAAGTGGAGAATTTGGAAGCTTGACCAGGCAGGGGCCCAGCTGGCACCTCTGCTCGCTCATCTCAAGCCTGCACCCCTAGAGGAGCCGGTGGCCGGCTGTGGCTGGCCCTGGGACTCTAACCCAAGCAGCTGGCACAGAGCTTCAGGAAGCCTTCCTTCCACCACCTGATGGCAGCTCAGGGACGTAGGGCTGGGAGCCCGTGGGCGCTAGGAGGGGTGCACCTGGGGCTCCAAGAGTGTCTTCAGGAGAACGGCTGAATACTCAAAGCAGCAAAGGTTGTTACTCTTAGGAAGAGGCTGTTGGGCCTGACTGGGGTGTCCGGAGGGCATGGCAGTGGGCTGCAGAAGGGGGCACTGGGAAGTGGGTGTGTGGGCTCCTATTAAAACCACGCTTAACTTGTGTTTTGGGGAGAGTTGCCCATCCGAGACGCACGGCCTTGCCCAAGGGGGCTACGTGCTTGGGAAGCGACCCCCACACATGGAGTGGACTGCAGGTGCAACGTCACCATGTGGGGAGGGGAACGGAGCGCCCGTGAGCTGAGGGGACCAGGGACCCCCCAGCCCACGCCTCCACCCAGTGTAGGTCAGGATTGCTATGTGGAGCCCTAGGATGGGCGCTGGGCACTGCTTGTCCCCAGATAGGGGTGTCCCCTGGTGAGGCTCATCTCCAGAGGCGTGTCCTCGAGGGGACCGTGGGCTTATGGGGTGCACGCAGTTGAGCCTTTTCACACCCATCCTTGCCGGAGGTGTTCACCCAGTCAGCCCAATGCGCTTTATAATAAAAGTTCGTGTCAACTTCATATGCACCCCTGTTCTAAAGTCTTCTTTTAATATATTTTTTTGAATTTGGGGTATATTTTATTTTTTTAAGTAACCTCTACATGAAACACGGGGGCTGAACTCCTAACCCCAAGAAACAAGAGTTTCATTCTGTAGGACTGAGCCAGCCAGGTACCTGTAAAGTCTTATTTTTATAATTTTCAATCCGATACTTAGATCTAGAACACCTCATGATTCAAAAAAGTGAGGAAGACAAAAAAACTGATGAAAGGAGAGACTAGACCCACCAGTCTCTTGAAAACCTAACTTTAGCCTTGTGGTATAAGTGGGCTTGGCCAGCCAATGATCAGGCTGCCGCCCCGGCCCCCAAAGCCACTCTCATTCCCGTCCTGTCCAGGGCCACCGCCATCTGGGGCGAGGCTGCCCCGCCAGCCAGGCTGGGGGCTCAGGGAGACGCCTCTCGTTCGGCGAGTGGCCTGCTCGTGGCAGGGCTGGTCACAGGTTCGTCCCCTGCCCCGCGAGCCAACCCGCCCAGGTGCTCGGGGGCCGCGTGGGGAGATGCACTGCTGGAGCCCGCCGACACACCGGAGGGTGAGGCTGGGGTGTCGGGAAGCCGGCGACTCGGCCCGAACAGAGTTCTCCGGTGATGGTGACGTACAGCCAGGGCGGGTCGCCTCTGCCCCCACGCCATCTGCGCTCGACCGGCTCCCCAGGAGCCCCGTGCCCCAAGCCTCAGCTCTGATGTACCTCTAAGCCCTTGGAATCCGTCTGGCTCTATCAGCCCAAGTATGGTCACTCAGTGCTACAGGACAGCAGCGTCTTTATTCCCATCTCAGAGAAGTCAGGTGTGGAAATGGCCTCAGGCTGACCCTCCTAACAGGCAGGAGGGCCAGTGTGCCAAGATGGAATGGGGGGGGGGGGGTGGGGTGGAGGGCAGGAGCTAGAGCAGGGTGGGCACTGCTACAGTGGCGGGGGGGGGGGGGTGCCACCAGGCCACCTACAGACGGGACTGATTTGCCTGCAGGTGGCACAATCAGCTAGCTCCACCCCGTGACCGGCAGTGTCAGGAGGCCACTGGGGGAGGGGAGGGGAGCTCCAGCACTCCAGGGCCTGGCCAGGGGAGGGGCGTGGGCAGCGCGGGCAGCCCACCCTCCACCACAGGCCCCACAGCCTCAGTTCGGGGCCTGAGTTCCCTGCCCTCTGGGCCGGTTGCTCCATTCAGGGACATGCCGAAGAGCCACATCCTGCAGTTGAGGCCAGGCCACGAGACCCTCCAGGACAACCCATGGAAGGGTCATCAGGGCAGATCACCCAGATCCTGCCACTTGCCAGGAGCTCCGCAGGGGCAGGGGGCCCACGGCCAGCTGAAGCCAAGTCTCTGTCCCGCAGCGGGCCGGGCCACCCTCCCAGACCGCCCGTGGCCTGCTGCCAGCTGGAGCACTGCAGCCATCCTGTCCCAAGGGAAGGACCTGGGTGCAGCTCCTCCTCAGCCAGGGCAAGGACACCCAGCCCCGTTCTCTTCTTGGGGCCTGGCAGGGTCAGGGCCCAGCTCCCTGTGGGTAGCCCCACCTAATGGCAGGTCAACCTGGGGACGAGACGGATGTGGCTGGCTTCACTGCACAGAGCAAGTCTTTGTGCAGTCTCTGCGTCGCCCCCCCAGCTGGCGGTGGTCACACGGCTGTCAGAAGGGCCCGCCCAGCTTCTCTGCTCCTGCCTCACGCAGCCAGCCCACCACGTCCCAACGCTCAGGCCCCCAGAACCCGGGCCACCCACGAAGGGGGCCCACCACCACAGTGTTCTCTGCCCCACGGGGGCGGTTCCTATAGGTGAGGGGATTCCCCGCCTGCCAACCCCTCCGGTCCTGTCCTCATTTCCTCACGCAGGGATGGGGCAGCCCTGGGGATTCCGGCCTGGAGGGAGAGCTGCAGTGCCGGGAAGGGGCAGGGAAGGAGGGCCTGGGGGCGGCCACGGCCAGTGCCCGCTCCCTACTTCCCGCTCAGCTCCCTGGCCCGGCAGGTGGCAGCCTCCACGGCGCTCATGGTGGCCGCCCGCAGCCCGCCCCGCTCCAGCGCGTGGAGCCCATAGATGGTGGTGCCGCCCGGCGTGCACACGTCTGTCCGCAGCTGAGCCGGGTGCTGCCCCTTCTGCAGCAACAACTTGGCTGTGCCCTGGGGAGAGGGGCACCGGCGGTGACTCGAGGGAGGCTCAGTCCCACTGTGTAGCCTGCTCGGCCTGCCATCCCAGATCCTAACTCAGGCTTCCCGGGCCTGCTGTCTCCCTTCCCGCTGCTCTGCAGACACCCCAGCCTATCCCTCTTCACACAGTCCCTGGGGGCGGCCCTCACTCACCAGCAGGGTCTGAGCAGCAATGCGGTGGGCCAGGCCACTGGGCATGCCCATCTTGATGGCACCTTCGGCCAAGGCCTCGGAGAAGGCACACACCTGCAGCAGTGAGGGGTGGGGACTGACAAAGCTGACGCTCTCCCTGGATGAAGCACCCAGTCTGGAGAAAGCGTAGAACCTTCAGAAACAAGGCCCAGAGCACTGGCCACCAGTGCAGGAACCCGGTCTGGCTTGAGCCCAGGGCTCCGACTGGAGGAGTCCTGAGCCTCAAAGGTGGGGAAGAGCAGAGATACAGGCAGCTCGGGGATCAAGCCATGTGATCCCAAAGGCAGGGGTCACTGCAGGGACTTGAAAAGGCTCCGCTCTGTCAAGGGCCGGCCTGGGGGGGCGGGGGATGAGACAACACTCACGAAGGCCACGCCGCTGCCACTGAGGCCGGTGTGGATGTCCACGTGGGCCTCAGGTACCTCCTCGCACTGCCCACAGGCCTCCAGCAGGGTCTGCAGGAGCTCGGCGTCGCTGTTTCCAGTGTGGCGGCCGCGGGCCATCACCATAGCGCCCTCTTGAACCACGCAGGGCAGGTTGGGGGAGATCCGCAGCACCCGTGTGGCCGGTGGCAGCAGCTGGCCAGAGAGAGGCAGGGGTCAGGGAACGGGTGGGGTCGGCGCTGCCAGGCAGGCCCTCGCCTCCGCCAGCTGTGGGCTCCCCTCCCCGGGTCCTGGGCGCGGTGCCAGGAGGAGCCTGAACCTCAGGCCCCTCGGCCCCCTGACCCCCTGTTCGGGCTGTCTGGAAGGCCAAGTGTCACATGTCTCGCCCATCCCGCCTCCCTAAAGGGCTAGAGTCAGGCTGGCACCAGTCTCGGATGGCAAGGGGTGGGAAGCAGAGCCTGGCCAGCAGAACTGACTCTGGGGGCAAAGCCTCACCTCCCACATAACCCCCACTCACCTCCTCCAGGGTACTCAGAGAGATCCCGGCGGCCACAGACACCAAGATGTGCTCAGTGGTTACCACGGGGGCCACCTCTGCCAGGACAGCTGGCAGGACATGGGGCTTGGTGGCAAAGAAGACTAACCAGCAGTTCTGCACAACCTCCTGGTTGGAGTGGGTGGTCTGGCAGCCCAGAGCCTGCAGTGGGGACAGCGGGATCATGGCGGGGTGAAGTGCGGCAGCCTCCCAGACCATGGCCCTTCCTGCTAGAGGCCACCCTGCATCCCCAGGGGTCCCCAGGGATCTCTCCTCCCATTGCAAACACCTGCACCAGCCCCCTCACAATGCCCAAGACTCACCCAGACCACGGGTTCTTGCTCAGGACCCAACCTGCACCTCACGGGCCTTGCTGATGTCAGGACCTCCTCACGCCCTCTGACCCCAGTGAGTGCCCACAACCATCTCTGCCCACCCCAATACACAGATACACGTGCACACACACACGCCCCGTTACTCCACCCTTGCTCTCCACAACCTTGACTTTCCTTCTAGTCTTTGACCTCCTCTTTCCCCAACCCAGACAGTCTCAAAAGTTCAGCTAACTAAGCAGCATCCCCTTGCCCCCAGGAAGTGTCTCAGAGGAACAGGAGCCAAGAGCCACCATGAGTCCCCTCTCCCCCCCACCAGGATAGCCTCGACTCAGAAGAGCCGGGGACCAGCTCACCCGGAAGCGGCAGAGGTTCCTGTCACTTGGTGCGCTGGCTAGTACGTGTTGAGCTTCGACTTTTCCTGGAGAGAAAGGCAAAGAGCAGAAGGGTCAGTGAGGAGGTGGGGTGGAAGGAAGGAACAGGGGCCAGCCTGGCCTGCCCCTCACCAAAGGGTCTCTCACACTCAGCCATGCCTGGGCCATCCTGGCCGCTGGCTGCCTGAGACTCTGTAAGAACCGAAGTGCGTGGCAGGGGTGTTCCACTCGGCCGGGACCAGCCAATCACGTCCATCCTGTGGTACTTGTCAGTCTCCACCACCCATCTGTGGCCGCGGCCGCAGGCCCCGCTAGACACAGGGGCCAGGAGCTTGCGTAGTCTCATGAGGACATGGATCTCAGGGGCCTATACCTCGAGGAACAGGAAGGCAGGGGAGGAGGGGTCCATGGTGGGTAGGGAGGCCAAACAGGGGCAAGCTTCCGGGGGAGCTGGGGGTATATCTGTGCTGGGATGTCCGAGCTGGGGCTAAGCGCCCATTTGGTAGAAATCATCTGCACCTGTCGGGTACAGGGCTGAGGAGATTAAGTTTCTGTAAGGTCTAACAGGAAGACAGAAGTGCACCCCACAACCCAAACACAAGGCCAGTTAGTCAGGACAATGACAAGTGCCATGCATTCCTACCACTACTGTGTTCAACACTGAATCTGCACCACCCTGGAAGGAAGGAGATACTGGCGGTTTTACAGGTAAAACACTTGAGAGTTTTGCAGTAAAGTATTTTCTGATGATTTTGACCCCACTGAACCTTGACTGTGGCTGAAGGGAGAAAGCCAGCCTATAATCTACACCTAAAGATTTCTAAATCCCGTGGAGTAAATTTAGGACAGCCTTGCTGCAAACCAGTGGTTCACCATCCGGGAAGTCTCTGCCCCTTTCCAACCCCAGGGGACTTGTGGCAACTGCTGGAGACAGTTTTGCCTCTCACAACAGGGGATGCTACTGACATCTAGTGGGAAGAGGCCAAGGACGCGGCTAAACACCCTACAATGTGAAGAATGGAGAATTATCCCACCCCAAATGTCCACAGTGCTGCGGAGGTTGTGAAAACCTGCAGCGCGACGCCAGAGTAGCGTCGGCAAACAAACAGGAAACAGGAGGCTCAAAGGTCAAGCAACTGGACCCAGGCAGACCAGGTAGTTAGTAGGAGATCCCGGGCTCTAAGCTAGGCTGTCCAAGAAAAATATCACTGAAGCCACGTAGAGAACTTCACACTTTCTAGTAGTCACATTAAACAAGTAAGGAAAATAGATGAAATCAATCGTAACATATTTGACTTAACATGATATAAAGAAAATGCTATTCTTCCAAAACTTCGTTTCAGTCAGCATTAAAAGTTACTAAAATATGTTACTTTCTCTTTTCTTGTGTGCTAAATCTTCCAAACCCGACGTAGATTTCATGCCATAAACTCACGCCACATCTCAACGCGAACCATCCACATTTCCATGGTGGGCGGTCTATGGCCCCATGTGGCTCCTGGCCAGTGCGGGGACAACCAACTCTAAGTCTCCTACGCACAGCCGTCCCCGCTGTGCTCACAGGGACGCAGGGTCCCCAGGAGCAGAGTCCGCCTTCCGCCCGGGCCCACGCCCGCCGGGCCGGACCCGCCCCGCTCCGCTCCCACGGTGCCCTCGCTCCTCGCCCAGGAGCTCTGCGGGATGCATCCCTCCACGCAGAGAAACCCTTCCCTCGCACAACCGGCCGGTGTCGGACGCCCGCTGGTCCCCAGGCCCAGGGACCCACGCGCCCCCACGCCCGAGGCCCCCACCTGCTCGAATGAAGCCCTGCGCGAGGGCCTCTGCCATACGCCCGGCGCCAACAAAGCCCACGCGTAACTGGTCCAGACCGGGAACCGCCACCACCGCCATCTCGCCACCGCCCCGCCAGGCCTTGCTCCGCCCCACGCCCTCGGCCCCGCCAATGGGCTACGCCGCCCCGCCCTGTCCTTGTCTATTGGCTGCCTGGACTTCACGCCCCGCCCACTCCCTTCCGGGCTCTGCGCCCTACCGCTCGACTAGCAGTACTGCTCCAGTCCCTCCCCGCGCTGCTCATTGGTCCGGGAGAGCGGGGCGCTGCGGCTCCGGGGGGCGGGGCGCCGCGCCCCATCTTCCACCGCGCGTTGGAGTCTGGCAGAAGCGCCGCGTCTGGCGAGGTGGATGAAGCTTCCGTGGCAGGATTCTGGAGGCCTGGTGTCGATCAGATCCTGATCGGAGCTTGAGAGACTACGTTCAGTGGCCAAGGGTTGGAAAAGGTGGGGGTTCCTCCGAGTCCTTCCGGAGGTCTGTGCCCTGGAGCGTGACTGGTTGGGTGTCCCTCGCGTGAACGCCGCAGAGTCCGGGAAACCACTGGCGCTGGACAGTTTAGCTTCCAGGTGAAAGCATCGTCCTGATTCCGATGAAGGGCCCGGGCGGGCGAGGTCCTGACCCTGGCCAATCATTACGACATGTCAGGAGCTAGGGAGTGGAGCCCTACCAGCCTTAGGCCGCTTTCTCTGGGTGGCAGCCACGTTCTCAGGGGCACCCAGGTTCTCTCTTTGGAACCTGGGAGTGGACTCGGGTGGGGAAAGCAGGGCTGCCTGGCCAGGGCTTGTTGTCAGCCCCTGTCCAAGCTTCAGCAGGTCCAGGTGACAGCATAACATTAGCACTGCCAGTGAAATGTGTGAATAGGGCATGCATTGACTGCATTAACGAAGTTCCTCCAGCCAGCCTGGATCTTGGTTTTCATGGGCCTCGCAGGTTGCTGCGATAAGGCAGGAGAGGTCTTCCTGAGGCCTTGCTCCCCAGCAGAGACCTGGCCCATCTTGTTGTTGGTCCTGGGGGAGATGGGAGTGCTTGGCCACCGCCAGGGCCCATGTTAGAAACTGATGGGAGGGTAGGGGTAGTAGTACTTGTTTTTCGTTTTTCGGTTTATTTATTTATTTTGAGAGAGAGAGCGAGTGAGCCTGGGGGAGGGGCAGAGAAGAGAGAAGAATCTCAAGCAGGCTCCACGCTGTCAGCACAAAGCCCAACTCAGGACTCGATCCCATGATCCTGGATCATGACCTGAGCTGAGATCAAGAGCAGGGTTCCTTTTTTTTTTTTTTTTTTATGTTTATTTTTGAGAGAGAGAACGCAAAAGGGGGAGGGGGAGAGAGAGGGAGACAACAGAATCTGAAGCAGGCTGCAGGCTCTGAGCTGTCAGCACAGAGCCTGACACGTGACTCAAACTCATGAACCGTGAGATTGTGACCTGAGCCAAAGTCAGACGCTCAACCGACTGAGCCATCCAGGCACCCCTCAAGAGCCGGCCTCTTAACCAACTAAGCCCCCCCGGGTGTCCCAAATGCTTGTAATCTTTAATTGGCATGGGAAAAATAAAGCTTGGAGAGTGAAGATTGTAGTTTTTCTGTTTGAGACTGCATTTTAAAAACGTTTTAGGGCGCCTCACAGTTGGGCATCCAACTCTTGATTTCAGCTTGACTCTTGGTTTTGGCTGGGGTGGTGATCCAAGGCCACGGGATCAGACTCCACACCTAGCGTGGAACCTGCTTGAGATTCTCGTTCTTTCCCTCTGCCCCTCCCCGCACGTATGCTCTCTCTCTCTAAAGTAAGTAAAATTTAAAAAAATGTTTGGTTACTCTAAACTCTACTTTGACACATTCTAAACTCTTCAACGATGAAATCCCCTCATTCACTCAGCACTGCCCCTGCAGGGTGTGAGTCCTGCTCCGAGGAAAGCCATGGAGCAGCAGACTGGGCCGCGGAACCCCTTCCTTGAGGACTTGCATTCTGGCTGGGGATGCAGCCCCTCTGTGACGCGCATGCACACACACACACACACATAGAACAGTACGGAGGATGGCTCAGGACACACAGCCACTCTTTGTGTCCTGCCAGGTGTGTGCAGGTCTCTGCTCTGCAGGGGCCTCCCTCTGTATGTGCGCACGTGGCTGGCTCAAGCTCCATCTCAGGCACCACCCCCTCCCTGAACTCCTGAGCAGAGCCTTCTTTGTTCACAAGGGCTGGAGCCCAGGGAATACAGGGCTGACCCACGTCCTAGACCTCAAGTCCTGGGGGGAGGAGCAGGCTCCCAGGTGCTCCCAGACGAGCACACAGGAGTCCCACAGCAGAGTGAGCACTCAGAGAAAGGAACACGTCAACTGAGGCCTAAAAGGTGGACAGGCACTGACATGAGGGTCCTGGACCAGCCCCAGCAGAGCCCTGTGGGATAAACACACAGCCTGATGGAGAAGGGGTGGGGACAAATGCCATGAAAGACCAGCTAGGTACAGGGACAGAGGTGGGAATTTGTGTGCCTGGCACTGAGAAGACAGCCAATACTGCCTGAACACAGGGAGGAATTAACATGGCAGGCACATCTGGGGTCAGAAGGAAGCTGGGGGCCACCTGCATGAGGATGGCCAAGGGTGACCCAGGAGAGAGGGGACCTGAGAGGAGGCGGGCCCAAAGCCAGGGAAGGTGTCTGGGTCCTGGGCTAGGCAGTACTGAGGGTTTTCAAGTTGGGTACTCCTGGGTCCACACCCCAGCACTGACTGGCTGGCTGGGGGACTCTGCTGTATTCCTGCTGAGAATGGGGAGGCCTGAGCTGCTCTCCCCTACCCACCTTTATGACAGACCCTCCTTTGTGACACCTTTGCTACTGTCCAGGGAGAAGGTCGGGCCAAGCCCCATCACAAGCTGCGACCTGATGGCTAGGGAGATGAGGGGTCAGGCCTGGCTCAGCTCTCTCTTGGGGTCCCAATCACCACCCTCCCCTTGGATCCATCCAGATGCCTACTCAGCCTGTCCAACTCCAGAACAACCTCATGCCCCAGGGTCCTGGGGCAAACAGGCAGGCCCCGGGGGTTCAGGCCACCCAGGCCTGCATATGACCTCATGTGGAAAGGCTAAGCGGTGGCCACAGCACCAGCTGGGACCACTAACAGGTGCTCTGCCCTGCACCCCCACCACTCGACTGTCCACTGCCTCCGCCCTGCAGCCTACCCAGGTCCAGCTGGCCATCCTAGCCCAGCAGCTTTCCGAGGAACCAGCAGGTGAATGGTGGGTCCTGGGGCCAGCCAGGCACAGGGAGGCAGTGCCCATGGTGGGAGGGACACAGCTGGCACAGAGCTGCTGGGGGTAGGCCTGGGAAAATAGACTTTATTGGCTCCCAGGGAATGGGAGAGCAGGATCAGAAGTGGACACACTTAGGACCCAGAGACTGGCATTGGGGAGCAAGGTGCCGGGCCTGGCCAGGCCTTGGTTTCCCTGAGGACAGACACGAATGGTGGCCTCACTGCACAGCTGCTCAGAGCCGCCCTGGCAGAGGGGTGAGAATGTGGCCCCCCGGTGCTGGCAGTGCCCTTGGCTCCCGGCACGGTCTGAGGGTGTCATCTCTGGGGCTTCGGGGGCAGCCGGCACCTGCTCCCACACCGTGCTTCACTTCCGGGCCTGTTCGTAGTTGTGGGTAAACCAGGCACAGGTCTCCTTCACAGCTGCAGAGGTGGGCGGGTGACAGGTGGTGGCAGGTGAGGGCCGAGGCTGCGCTGACCTCCACTGGAGGAGATGCGGAGGGTGGAGACCCCAGGACACTGGCAGTCACCCCTTCTGGGTCCTACCTCCCCGACAAGGGTTTGGACACCAAATCTACAGGGTGTCTTCAGCTCCAAGCAAGGAAGCCACTGCTTAAGGAGGGGCAGGAGTGACCCAAAGCCAAGAAGGAGGGGCTGGGAGGTCCCGAGGGAGGGGGTAGGAGAGCCACGGGAGGGCCGGGGGCTCACCCTGCTTGAAGGGTGTAAACCGGAAGTCGGGCAAGTAGGTCCGAAGCTTGCCGTTACTGGCCGTCTTCTTGAACTGCCCATCTGACTTGCTTGTATCAAACTAGGTGCCCAGTCAAGGCCACAGCACAAGGGGCACCCACCCCACCAGCCTGCCCTTGAATCTGCCTTTCCCAGGGGAGCTTTGGGGACAGAAGAGCGCCCCTCCTCTCCAGCTGCCAGGCGAGAGCCATTCTGCATCCATCAGCCCCACAGCGTCCTGCCCCAGAGCCAAAGGATACAGTGACCTCTCCGCGGAAGTCCATGGCCTCCACCACGGCTTCGGCTGCCTCCTGGATAGAGACCTCATCCTCCTCGCCCACTGTGGGGAGCGGGGGGGACCAACAGCCAGGTGAGGCCTCCTCCACCCGGCCTTGCAGCTACCCAGCCCCCCGCCATACTCCCATTCCCAGCCCCAGCTGCCCTCGGCACAGACGTGGGTTCTGCCCCGGGGCAGGGGCAGTGGGACCACAGGGTGCCCACCTGACAGGATGATGGGTTCCACCTCGTCGTACTCCCGCAGGACCCAGATGAAGAGCCGAGCCAGGTCCTGGAAGTCAGACAGGGTCAAAGGACACAAGTCACGGCCACCTGGAGCCACAGGCCACCTCTCTTGGGTGGCCCTGTTCGGTGAGGGCACAGCCTGGGCTCCCCGGGGGGGAAGTCTCTCCCTTTGGGCAGCTTAGCCACCCCAGCCTACCTGACAGAGAGAGTCTTATCTTTCACTGAGCTCAGAGCTGCACCCAGCGACTCCCATGGGGCCAGGCACCTATAGGGACCCAGCGAGGACCAGTGGCTGCTGTTCCAGAGGCTCAGCCTGGACCCTCACTCCTTTCTGGGGCTCCCTCACACTATGGCCTTCCCACAGCCAGCATGGCAGGCCAGAGAACATTCTAGTAGAGAGCTAGGCCCAGTCCTGCACAAACCAGTGAGTAGATGAACTGCCTCCGTGGCTTGCCAGTGCCCCACACCGTCAGGGCTGAGCCGCTGCCTGCAGATTCAGGGAGGGGGCAGGTGTCAGAGGGGACTCCACCAGCCACCCCCCAGCCTCCCCCACCCCCACCCCCCACCCCCCCGGACCTCACCAAGCAGGCACTCACTCTTAGCCAGGTGCACCTTGTGGATGAGGCCGGGCAGCACGTGGCCGTCCTCGATGTTGAAGTTGTCGTGGGGCCCGAAGACGTTGGTTGGGATGACGGCGGTAAAAGTGCAGCCGTGCTGCTGGAAGTAGGCCCTGCAGGGTCACAGCGTCTCTTGCGGCGCTCGCCTGGGACCGCTGACCCCACCACACCCGCCCTGGCCTCTGAGGGGGGGAAAACCGAGGCCCGCAAAGAGAGGGCACGATGCTTGGGAGCTGTGCCAAGGTACCCACTGGGCCCTCCTCCCTTTTCCTGTCCGGCCTCAGCCGGGCCAGCGGGCGGACGACCTGTTCTGCACGTCGATCATCCTCTTGGCGTAGGAGTAGCCAAAATTGCTGTTGTGCGGCGGCCCATTGTGGATCTAGGGGAGCAGAGGCAGGCTTTGCTTTCCTGGCCCCGCCCCACTGGCCCCGCCCCCCGTTGGCCCCGCCCCTCACCATAGTCTCGTCAATAGGGTAGGTGGTCTTGTCCGGGAAGATGCAGGTAGACAGGCAGGAGACCACCTTGCGCACGCCCACCTCGAAGGCCGAGTGCAGGACGTTGTCGTTGATGTGAATGTTTTTCCTCTGGCGTGGGGGTGAGGGGGGTGGGCAGGGCAGATTCAAGCCCCTCTGAATCTGCTGGCAGGACCCCAGCCCTTACCTGCTCCTCCAGGGACAGAAGCAGGACACACCCTGGCCCCTCCCACGAGGGCAGCACCTGAGCCAGTTTATCCTAACTGCTCCTGGGGACAAGGCTAGACCTCCCAGCGTAGACCTCCCAGCAACCATGCCCCCTCTGGGCCTGTTACATCCTAGGCAGGCAGTCCTTTGACCCCCCCCCCTCCCCACCCTTGGGGCCGTGGGGTGGGGCCGGCTGGAGGAGAGGACCACATTCCCTAGCTCAGGGCTGGGCCTTACCCTCACAGGCTGCTGAGGGCAGGCCCGATCTAGCCCCCAACAAGGGTGGAGACAAGGGGCCCCTCCACTCCCCTAGCCCAAGGAGACTACCCAACTTTATCAGCCGGTAGCAGTGAAGCTTTGAGCAGCCCCACCCCTCCCCAGACCCCACTTTCCCCAGACCCTGGGATGAGACTGGGCATGAGATGGCCCAGACATTTGGAGGTGGAGAGGCTTCGACTAGGCAGCTTTCTTGGATGACTGGCCTGAGACAAGGAAAGCCCTGGGGTGGGGCGCCCCGGGGCAGAATCTGATCTGAGCCTCTGCCATCCCTGCGCCATAAAGACCAGATGCCCAGCAATGGTGGGTCCAAGCCTCAGGGGCGCAGCCTGGCAGGAGCAGGGCTATAGGCAGAACCTTGCTCCCCTCCTGCCCCTTCCACCACATCCCAGGCCCCCAGGTCAGACACCTCAGACCCTGAGCCCAGCTCACACCTCTGTGCCCCAGAATGCATGGTGGGCCTGGTTCAGCGCAGCTGGACCAGAGATCCTGGGAGCAGAAGGGTCTAGAGACCTGGGGGGGCTCAGCGGGTAGAAACCAACCCTATCGAAGTCAAACAGCGAAGGCTGGCTACTCTCAGTTCCTCCAACCCACAGTCAACTCCATGGCTTTTCCTGTGGGGCCAAATGCCCCCACCCACCTGTATGCCCATCTGCCTACAAAGCGAGTGTGGGTCACCGGGGACCCCATGGGGACTTGCCCCCACCAGGCTGTGCCAAGCCCTGACCCTCAGGGACTTCCTGGGGCCGACAAATGAACATGAAAAGCCAACAAGAAGTTCCCAGTGCTCCACGGGGCCCTCTCACTTACCCAGAAGTCCAAATTGTATTTGATATTCCGGAACAGGCCCCCCACCATTGCAGCAAGGTGGATGACATGTGTGGGCCGGACCTTTTCAAACAGGGCTCGGGTCTGTGCAGCATCCCTGGGAGGAGCCGGGGAAGGAACTAGCACCCTGGGGGTGGGGTAACGGGGGCAGGAGTAGACAGGGCTGATGGCAGGAAAGGCTGCCACAAAGGAAAGTGGCCCGTGCAGGCGCTGGCCGGTATGAGGGTGTGGACCTCCAGAAGAGATAGGAGGATGTTTGCCTAGGAACAGAGCTGCACACACCCGAGCCAGGCCAGACACCTGGCAGGGAGGACCCAGACCGGAGGCTACCAGGCTCAGGGACAGGCCTGGCCTGGAGCTCTGGGTCTAGAGAGGGTGTGGGTGAGTGTGCTCCAGGGATGGGTCCACTTACGTGAGGTCAGCATCCTTGGAGGAGACGAACACCCAGTCCTCTCCAGGCAGCCCAGCTCCATCTGCTACCACCTCTTGGATGGCTCTGCCCACCAGCCCAGAGCCACCTGTCACTAGGATTCGCACTGACCCCCCAGGCTCACTCATGTTGGCTGCACCTGTGGGGGCAAATGGTGGGAGGCATATGGAGCCCCACTCCCTGGAGATGTCCCTGCGTGGGGCACTGCCCTTGGTTAGCACTGGGCCCCAGGGCAACTGTCCAAAGGCTAGACCAGGGTTTCCTGGGGCAACTGGGACAGGATGAGACCCGCAGGGGAGGAGAGAGAGCCTGCTGGGGACCACCCGAGTCTCCCCCTCCCCGCCCCATTCCCTAGGAAGCCTTCTGCCTAGAAGCTCACAGGCCATAGACAAGGAAGAGGAGAGCCCGTGTTTGCAGTCCGGTGCCCAGTGGCAGCCAGCTGCTCCAGGAGAGCCTCTGCCAGCCTAGTTCCTCCTAGGCAGGTGGCACTTCCGGCTCAGAACTGGACAAGCCTCGGGGCGCCACCACCCTCAAGAACCCTAGCCTAGGGGCTGGAAATCTGCTCGGACCCCTACAGGACGGCTCTGACCCAGCTGCAGGGCCTGATGGCCGGCATCAACCGGAGGGGATACTGCCGCGACATTGGCTGCTCCCGACCGCGCCTATAGTCCAGCAGCAGGTCGGTGGGGAAACACCACCGCGGCCGGGACTCCTCCCACGCCCCGTTCCTCTCCCAGATCCCCGGGACACCTCCACGCCCTCGGAGTCCCCACACCCCTCAGGGTTCTGCGGCTGTCACGGAACATCGAGAGCCGGAGCCGCAGCTCGCCACGCCGGGTCCCCGCCGGGATCCTCGGCGCCGCCGCGCGGCGTCTCACCTGTGCACGGCCCCACCTGCCCGTCGCCCGAAGAGCGGCTTCCGGCAGCGGATTGAGCGTCCAGCCGCGTGCAGGGGCCAGGTGGAGGGGGCGGAACCGGGAGGGACCCGGCGGGCACTCCCGCGGCACTCTGGGAAATGCAGTCCCGGGGGCGCCCCGGGCGCTGCCGGGAAGTGGAGTCCGGGAACGCGCAGCCGCCTGGGAAATGTAGTTCTCGGTGCTCCGCCTCCCCGAGGCCTCAGGGGGGTACCGGACAGAGAGACCCCGTTTGCTCCGCCGGGGCGGGTGGGTGGTGGGAGAGCCGCGGAGGCCGCGTGTACGCGGAAACTCCGCAGCATCAGAAAGGGGGAGCGGCAGGCGCCCGGCCGCGGTTGCAGGACAGCGACCGGCCGCGGGCCGGCCTCGGGGGCTGAGGCGCGAGCTGCGGGGTCCGAAGGGCAGACCGCGGCCGGCGCGCTGGCCGGCGCCGTCCTTCGAGCGCCGCGGGGACGGGCGGGTCTCGGACCTCCGGGTATCGGGGTGAGAGGTCGCGTGGAGGCCCACGGGCCTTCTCGCTAAATGCAGATATTTAACAGCAACCGACCTTGCTAACACGCTGGCAAACAGAATGTGCTGTGCCCTCCGACCTTGACAACATATTATTATGAAAATATATTCCATTTAAAAAACATCCATAAATTTGGGGGCGCTTGGGTGGCTCACTGGGTTAGGCTGGCTCAGGTCATGATCTTATGGTTCCCGGTTGGAGGCCCACCTCCGGCTCTGCGCTGACAGCGGGGAACCTGCTCGGGATACTCGCGCTCTCTCTCTCTCTCTCTCTCTCTCTCTCTCTCTCTCTCTCTCTCTGCCCCTCCCCTGCTCCTCTCTCTCTGTCTCTCCCTTGCACGTGCTTTTTTTTTCTGTCTCTCTCTCAAAATAAATAAACTTTAAAAATAAACAAATTTTATATACCTAGAAGTCAAGAAACTGTCAGAGACGGACGAATAATTAGCACTGCTAATGGGGCGCCTGGGTGGCCCAGTCCGTTGAGCTTGGACCCCAGCTCAGGTCACCATCTCCAGGATCGCTCTGCTGTCAGCCTGTCAGTGCAGAGCCGGGAGCCCGTTTCAGATTCTCTGTCTCTCTCTGTCCCTCCCCCACTTGCGTTCTCCCAAAAATAAAAAAAAAAAATTAAAAAAAAACAACATACCGCACTTCCCACACTGCTGCATAGTCATCCTATATAATTTAGTTTTCTTGTCTGCATTTCACCAGTTACTAAGCCAGATGTTATAATCAAAATTTGTCACATAATTTGTATTCTTTTGACCACAATGCCACATCAGACGGTCTTTCCTAAGTCTTTGTAGTTTTCTGGGTTTCTTTTTTTGTTTTTTAGTTTGCTTCGATTTGGAGAAACTGCTTTGCTGAGGCCGTAGCAGCTGGAATTGACAAGAAAAATCCATAAAGCAGTATTTAGATTCAGAAATGGACCGAGGATTTTTACATATCACACTCCCATACTCTAAGAGGGTTGCATATGGTAATGTATTGGTATTGCAGAAAATGCTAGCAAATGCTTTCAGATTTAAAATCGTCCCCCGCTACGGAGTGTCATTTACTATCACAGCAATGCAATATTTCGTAAGCTCTTTCACATTTTCTGATGCTGGAATATTATAAAGAAGACAAAAAATAGCAAATGACATCCAATTTACAATTCTTTAAAAAAAAATAATAATGTTTATTCATCGTTGAGACACAGACAGAGACAGAGTGTGAGCGGCCGGGGGGCAGAGAGAGAAGGAAACGGAATCCGAAGCAGGCTCCAGGCTCTGAGCTGTCAGCACAGAGCCCGATGCAGGGGCTTGAACTCCTGAACCGTGAGATCCTGACCTGAGCTGAAATTGGACGCTCAACTGACTGAGCCTCCCAGGGCACCCCTATTTACAACTCTTCTTGGTAGTATAGTTTCATCTGTAACAATCAGAAAATCATTTCTACTAAAATTACATTTGGGCTTATTTTTGTGAGAATGTTCTCCTTGGTGGTCATGCAAACATTTTTGTTTCTCGTTGTTTCCATTTCACATATTTATCGGAATGTAACTCTTGTGTGTTTCATGTTCTGTTTCTGTCAGTTTAGAAAAACACTTTCTCTAAAAGTAAACAATCCATTTTAAAACTCCGTTTGAAAGTGGAATTATCAACCTTAGCTCTCTTTAGGGTTCAGTCAGCTTTACAAATATCAGAAACAACCAATAACAGTTCATATCAAATCGCTGAGGCAGCACGAATTCAAAACTGATCTTCTTTTCTAGGAAAGACAGTCGGTTCTTGTGAGCACCTTTTGTGTGCCTTCTCTCTTAGAGCTTCCACATGTTTAACACCAAACCTAATTCCTTTAGTGTTTAGCCCCAGATCCCGGGATGTGTCTTAGGCAGGGAGAGATTCAAGGTCAAAATCGATCCATATTTCATCAAGGTGTTCTATTTCTGGGCTAAATCAAAAAACACCCTGATTTTGAGTTATTTTAAGGAGCATTAACAGCACGACTGAGGCCACACCTCAAGCACAGATAAAATGATGCTCCACAGAGGACACAGTAATACATCTAGTTTTCCAGCCTAAGTTCTGGCTGGTTCACCTTTTTCTCTACTAACCATTTTAGTTCCATTTTCTTAGGTTTGCCTTCAACAATCTTTTAAATCCGTGCATATGGTTCAAGGTTTTTTATTTTTATTTTTAATTTTTTTAACATTTATTTTTGAGAACCAGAGAGAGAGCATGAGTGGGGGAAGAACAGAGAGAAAGGGAGATAGAGAATCTGAAGCAGGCTCCAGGCTCTGAGCTGTCAGCACAGAGTCCAACGTGGGGCTCGAACCCGTGAACCCTGAGATCAGGACCTGAGCCGAAGTCAGATGTTTGACTGAGCCCCAGGTGCCCCCAAATTCAAGGTTTAAAAAAAAAAAAAGCTTTTCACTTAAGTCAAAACCTGAGCCACTTCAAAATGAGTAAAATCAGTGAAATACTTATCAAGTTTTCATTTTCATTTTTGGAAGTTCATCATTATAGATAATACACATTGGTTGTTGGGGTGTCTGGGTGGCTCAGTTGGTTAAGTGTCAGACTCTTGATTTCAGCTCAGGTCATGATCTTACAGTTTGTGAGTTCGAGTCCCGAGTTGGGCTCTATGCTGACAGCATGGAGACTGCTTGGATTCTCTCTCTCCCTCTCTCTCTGCCCCTCCCCTGCTTGCTGTCTCTCTCTCTCTCTCTCAAAAATAAAACAAAAAAAATTTTGAAGAGCAGGATATCTGTGGGTTGTACAGGGGAAGTTGAATGGTGGAGGCACTTAGGTAAGAAAAAAGGTAAACTAGCGAGTCAGATCTTTCTTGCTTTCCTTCCTGTTCCAATCTGGGATTTTAAGAGTACCCAGAAATTAATGCAGAATTTGCAATAGTGGCTGAGGAATATTTTGCAACATCAATTCATATTTGTCTTAAATCTACATATATGTACGCATAGATGAAACACACATTTGACTTAAGGAAAGGACTGGGAACAAGCAAAATACGGTTTTAGGGATTGATTTAAAAAATTATTGAGGGCAAGTAGATACCACTGGCACCGATATGGTTGGAGAAAATAAAAGTGAACGAGCCAGAAATTTTGGCCAAAAAAGCAGGAGCATTTTTTGTGCGACATGTCATGTCACAGGGAGACCTGACTTTAACTGTACTGATCATGATGACATTCTCTAGATCGAACACAGTATTTTCCAGATCTGCCCAAAGCTGAAACGTCTTGGAAAACCACATCACATTTGACCTTGTCATCAACCTTGGACATGTGATAGGAGTGCTGACTATGGGCTTCACATATATTTAATTTAGATAGCGGAAGGCTGAAGACCTAAGCAAGACAGCGGAAGGTTCCCAAAGAGCAAATCACGGTCCCAAGTGGCAAACAGAGTTACTTTTTTTTTAACCTTTTTTTAATGTTTATTTATTTCTGAGACAGAGCATGAGTGGGGGAGGTGCAGAGACAGAGGGAGACACAGAATCAGAAGCAGGCTCCAGGCTCTGAGCTGTCACCACAGAGCCTGACACGGGGCTTGAACTCGGGAACGGTGAGATCATGGCCGAGGCCGAAGTCAGACGCCCGACCAATTGAGCCACCC
Organism: Neofelis nebulosa; assembly: GCF_028018385.1. NCBI lineage: Eukaryota > Metazoa > Chordata > Mammalia > Carnivora > Felidae > Neofelis > Neofelis nebulosa. The sequence goes on from NC_080795.1 coordinate 82,580,486, forward strand.
AGGCACCCCAATCTTGTCCATGTTTTAAGAGAGGCAGTCCTGTCTCCACTCAGGCATCTGTGAGGCCTTGTCCTCCGGGAAGCTTTCCTTGCCTTGCTGAGGGGGCCCAGGGGCACAGCCCCTTTTCCAACTTCTGATTGTTACAATTCCCTGTGAATCCTCACTCCCTGCATCTCACCCCTTGTGAATATCGTCCTTCCTCAACTTCCTTCAGATTTTCTTTTGCTTCTAAAACCTTGCTCTGGCTGGGCTATTATGATAGTCATCACAACCCAGACGTGGCCTTAAGGTCCACCTTGCAATGCAGGGAGGGGGCAGCTGCCAGCCGCTAAGCAGAGGGTGGGTCTCTGAGGCAGCTGACTGGTCCCCTTGCATGGTGTTTCTCATCTGCCACTAAGTTCTCATGGCAACGAGGGCTCTGCAGCCAGACTCCAGTATCAGAGAGCTAGTCTGGGGGGGGGGGGGCGGGCAACAGGAATTAACTCCTGCAGGAGCCTGGTGAGCAGAGGCAGGTGGCCCTCCCACAGTGCTAACCCCCCAGGCATCCTCACAGTGTCCTTCCTGGGAGCCGGGCCTGTAAGAGAAGCCATGCAACCCCAGCGAGGTTTTGGATGGAATTGAGATTAAGCATATGCTGTGTCTTGGGCACCTGTGCTGGGTGAAGGTGGCATTTCTGGAGGCCTCAGCCAGGACAGCTCCCACTGCCCCTGCAGATCCAGGAAAGGCTCTACTCCCAGCCAGCCTCCCTCTCCTCTACGGGGAGCCCAGGGTCCCACTGACCAGCCCTGCTTCACGGGTCCCCCAGGCCTGTGCTGAAGGTTGGGAGAGGTCTGGCTCTGCTCTGACCCCTTAGCTTCAACATCATCCTATTTCTAAGTCTCTTTGAATTCTTTTGAAGTCATCTCTACCCCCATCGTGGAGCTAGAACTCATGACCCTGAGATCGAGAGCCACATGCTCTATAGAGCAAGCCGGCCAGCCAGGCGCTCCCTAAATCTTTTTTTGTTTGTTTGTTTTTAAGTTTATTTATGTTGAGAGGGAGGGAGAGAGTTTCAAGCAGGCTCCTTGCTGTCAGCACAGCGCCCAGTGTAGGGGTTGAACCCACGAACTGTGAGATCATGACCTGAGCCGAAATGAAGAGTCAGATGCTGAACTGACTGAGCCACACAGGCGCCCCCCCGCCAAGTCTCAAATACGGATGGGGGGGGGGGGTTCTGTGCAGTCCTCCTTTGCTGGCCAGCTGACAACCTGCATCGCGTGATTACATTGTGTGTAACCTCCTATGTATCATGAGGCCATCACTTCAAAGTTTACTCACACACCTCCACTCACTGTGGCTGCAACACTCATTTCTTTTCTTTTCTTTCTTTTTTTTTTTTTTTTTTTTTTTTTTAGAGAGAGAGAGAGAGTGCGTGGGGGGAGGGCAAAGGGAGAGAGAGAATTCCATGCGAGCTCCGTGCTCGGCGCAGACCAGGATGTGGGGCTTGATCTCATGACCACAAGGCCGTCACCTGAGCTGAAATCAAGAGTTGGAAGCCCAACCGACTGAGCCCCCCCAGGCGCCCGTCGTGTCTTTTCAGTACGATTACTCTCAAGACACTTTTCTCCGACAGGACAGTGTGTACAAGGGCGGGGTGTTTAACTCACTTTATGGGGAAACTGGCTCACCATATGGAAAAGAGTCAGATTCCAACATCTCATCATATTCAGAAATAAATTCCAGATGGCTGGAAGACCTAAGCATGGAAAGTAAAAGCGTTAAACCTCCCTGAGAAAAGGGGCACCCAGCCAGCTCAGTCAGTGGAGCCAGCGACTCTTGACCTTGGGTTGTAAGTTCGAGCCCCACGTGTGTGTAGAGAGTACTTCAACATCTTAAAAAAACAAAAACAAAAACAAAAACAAAAACCCTCTCTGAGAGGAACGGACAGTGAACATCACAAAGGAAAAGAGACCCCAGGGCACCAGGGTTAGTAAGGGCACACAGAACTGTGGAGAAATAAAGGCAATACGTTTGCAGTACACGTAGCAGGCACATGATTTGTATCCACCCTAAAAAGCTCCTAGTCGCAAGGAAAGAGACAAGCTCAGCGGAAAAGCGGGCCAAGGTCATTTTAGTCCGTTAACAAGGGGCTCAAATGGCTAATAAGCACGAGGGATTGGCCTGACTAGCAATCAGTCGGTTCACTGAAGCAGCTAGAGGGGTGAGACCTGGGGGGAGGAGTGCAGGGGAGCATTGGGAGGATGGAGATGTTCTGTCTGGATCGTGGAGGTCACGTAGGAGGATACATTTGGCAGAGCTATTTATCACATGTACTCATTAAAAACAAATGCATCTGCTGCTAAGTTAGGTCTCACTGAATTTGAGAACAAAAACCAGGATGCTGCTTTTCACCCCTTAGATCGGCCAATTTCAGGCCAGATAAGGGTTGGTGAAGCTGCAGGGAACGGAGTCTCCCACTGCGATAGACGGAGCGAAAGTTAGAGGACAGCCACTGAAAAGCCAATGTGGCAACACGCTAACACTAAAATCTGCACATTTGGATCCCGTTTCTAGACCTGTCACCTAGAGAAATCCTTGCTCAGACACGGAAATACCGTACGCGGATGTGCTCTCTTCAATCACTCCCAACAGAGAAGAGTAGAAAACACACGGAACGTTCATCAATAAGGAGGGGTGGGGAGCAGTGTAGACACACGGCGGAATGCAGTGGGAGTGGGTGGACCAGACCCACTGTGTGTGTTAACATGGGGTGATTTTAAAACAATGCCGAGTAAAAGCAGCCAACTGCACAATGACTGGCACGCCTGTTCCCTGAGTGCTCAAAACGCACGCACATAGCGATACCAACAGCTGTGCTCCTGCCGCGCCTGCCCACACTTTCCAGCGGTTCCCGGGACCGGCAGCAGATATGCTCCTGGCTCCTGCGCGCTCCTAACGCTGTGCTCCATTCGCTACCAGGGGTCCTCTGCACCCCCTGCAGGCGGGGCAGGAGCGCCCGCGGCACCGCCGTGGCTTCGGTAGTTCCCGACCGGCCCGCCGCCGCCGCCGCGTGGCCCGGCCCGGCCGTTCGACACCGGCTCTTCCGGGGGGGGGAGTTGCGGGGGCCGATTCCGCGGGACCGTGTCCGGAGGCTACTCGTGCCCCCGCAGCACGAGCCACACAGCCAGGTAAGAGCGCGGCCCCGGCTGCTGCGGCTTCCGTCTCCACCGGTAAGGGCCTTGCGGCGCCGCGGCCGTCGGCTCTCACCACCACCGGCTGCCCCGGAGCGGCCGCGAAGAGAGGCCCCGGGCTCCGCCCGCTGGAGGCGGGACCCGCGCTCCACCCGGCGCCGACGCCAGCGTTTACAGCTCGCCGGCAACGAAATCCCTCGCGCGCATCTACGCTCGGTAACGGGCGGCACTAGGGGTGCGGGAGCGCGGGGGCCGGACAGCGGCCTCGTCTCGGCGGCGACGCGCGCGCGCACACACGCGCCCGGGCGGAAGTGCGCACCAGCGAGAGTCCGTCAGCCCCGCTGCACCTAGAGCGGCCCCGGAAGTCCTCGGGGCTGGGCCTCGGCCAACTTCCGGCCGCGGCGTGCGGGCGGCGCTGCGGGCTTTGTCGGCGGGCCGTGCTTTTACCGCTGGTCGCCGGGTGAGTGGGTCGTGTCCGGCGGAGGACGGGCGCGGGGCGGTGGGGTCCGCCAGGCCGGCAGGTGTCGTGGGCGCCGGGCGCGGCCCGCCCCGCGCGGGAGTCCCGGAGCCGGGGCTTCGGTGAGCCCGCCTCCGAGCAGCCGTCGCGGCCTCCCCCGCGCGGCTGCCGGGGCCGCACCTTCTCTCCCTGGGGGCCGTCATGGGAGCAGATATTCGGGTCCCAGGCCGTGGAGCCTCCAGCTTAAGCGCCTTGCGCCGCAGTGCTCAAGTCGGCTAGCTCCTCCGGGGTGACCTGGGGGAGGAGGTGAGGGCTGCAGGTAGCGCTGCTGTTGCGCTCTCAGCCTGTCCCCTCTCTCTGGGGCCTCTGTGCTGGTGGGGGTGCAGAGCCAGCACCCCGTGCCCTGGCGGGGGTAGGGTGCAAAGGGAATTGGGCCTGAAGAATTCTCTGGCGTGGAGAAGTGGTTGGCTGCGCTGTTCTAGCTCTTTCCTAAGGGTTCCCATCCCTCTAGAAGTCTATCAATCCCAGTGGCTGACTGCTGATGTCAGGAACGGTTTACCCTCGCCCCCTCCGTCCCCCCCTCAGAGACTGGTTACTTCATGGTGTCGAGATCCTCGACCGGGAGCACGCCTGAGGTTTCCCAGGAATGTTAGCGGGAGGCAGGCTTGGACCTCAGCAAGTTTGTGTGTAGAGGTTGTGCTCATAATCGCTCTTTGGCATGTCTTTTTTCCCCGTGAGCCAGTCCCAGTGAATGATAGAGATAAGTGTCTCTTGCCCGCATGGGATCCGAGATCCTCATCTAACCTAGTCTTCAGGTGATAGCCTGCTCCCTGTCCACAGATATGGAACCTTTGACCCTGTTAGAGATGTAGTATTGTAACTGTGTTCACGACGCCAAGAACCACAGAATCTCTTTTAAGGGAGATGTGGAGAAAAATTAGGGGGAGGGATTGCTCGTTTTTTCACAAGCCTGCACACGCAGCCCCGGCCTCTCCTGAAGTGATGGGGATGGATGGCTGACTCCTGGAAAGGTCTTGGGGGTGATGTGGAGACAGGACGGAGCTGAAAAGGCCCAGACAACAATCGTGAGCCACAGGTGGAAGGGGCGGTGGGGGAAGCAGCTGACCCAGAGCGGGGCAGTGCCATCGAAGCGGTTCAGGGAGCCGTCAGGCATGTCCACTGCCGCCTCAGGTCGTGGAAGGTGACTGGCGTAAGGTCACTGGACTTGTCGGGAGAGGAGAAGGCCGTCAGTATCCTCGGGCAGAGCCCGGGGAGCAGGAACCAGAGGACTGTGGGGTGGGGTGGGGAGGAGGGGACAGCAGCTAGTTTGGCCTGAAGCCGGTCACCTGCCTGGACCTCCTGGGTAGTTGTGAGGCGAACACGAGGAAACCAGAAACAAGACACCTTGCGGAGTGACCGGCACGTACCAGCTTCTCCGTTTCCTCCCTAATTACAGAGGTGCAGGTTCTCCAGGAGTTGTGCTTCGTGTCTCGGTCAGGTGCCCCTTGCCCCCGTTATTACCAGTGGTGAAGCTCGGACAGCGTAGTGCTTCCTTTCTTTAGGCTGTAAGCCGCAGACGGCGACTCTGGGAGCCTGTGAGCCCGGGGCCACGGTACCCTTGACCAGTGCCTGCCTCAGTGCCCCTCTCTTTCCACCCCAGGGCCGTTTGGGATTGCTCACAGGTTCCTGCTCCAGGTTAAGATCCCACTTCTTTTCCAACACCAAGGATTTTCCCTTCTCTCTCAACGTCAAGTGTGTATTTACACGTGTTACATTTTACCCGGCAGATTCTATGTGTTCTAACAGAAAGGTGGGCCATGTTAGCTCAGTGTGTTGTGGGGTCAAAAGCATGCTGTATTTTTACTTCCTTTTGTGCATGTCACTCAGGTTTCTTTAAGTGAAAGTGTATCGGTGTAATTTTGCTTGAATTCACAGAGGAAAACAGCTAAGCAGAAACCGAAAGAAGGCTGATTTTCAGATAAATGTTTATTCAAAGCAAGGTTTAGCTCTCTGATGTTAAGAAAAAAATATGAGGGGCACCTGGGTGGCTCAGGTCATGATCTCACGGTTTGTGAGTTTGAGCCCCTTGTCAGGCTCTATGCTGACAGCTCAGAGCCTGCTTGGGATTATCTCTTTCCCTCCCTCTCTCTCTGCCCTCCCCCCTGGCATGCACACGCGTGCTCGCACTCTCTTAAAAATAAACGTTAAAAAAATTCTGAACACCATTAAAAAACACTTTTTTTTTTAATGTTTATTTCTGAGACAGAGACAGAGCATGAGTGGGGGAGGGGCAGTGAGAGAGGGAGACACAGAATCCGAAGCAGGCTCCAGGCTCCGAGCTGTCAGCACAGAGCCTGATGCAGGGCTCGAACTCACAAACTGTGAGATCATAACCTGAGCCAAAGTCGGACGCTTAACCAACTGAGCCACCCAGGTGCCCCCCCCCCTTTTTTTTTTAATTAAAAAAAAATTTTTTTTTTGAAATGTTTTTATTTTTGAGAGTGAGAGAGCTTGAGCGTGGGAGGGGCACAGAGAGAGGGAGGGACAGATCTAAAGTGGTTCCAGGCTCTCAGCTGTCATCACAGGGTCCCAGGCAAGGCAAAAAACACATTTTTAAAGCTATGTTCTCGTAGACAGATGAAAGCTTGTTTGCAGGGAGTTCAACAGTCCTTTTAAGCATAAAAATCAGAGGACATTACTTTCAAGACCAACAAAACCCCAACATTTTACTGCCACCTTTGTTAATTAGGATAAGTAAGACTTAATCTATAAGCTTACTTCTGTAATACTCATTCCACGTGATCCGAGCAAAGCATAGCATCCGTAATGGCGACAGATAACACTTGGGAAAAAAAATCTTTTGCGTTAGGGACATGGGCGCTGGAGGAAGACAGATCGAGATTTGAACCTCAATGCTGCCTCTTACTAGTTTAGTGACCTTGGGCAATGGACTTTCTCCCTTAGCCTCTGTTTCCTCATCTGTAAACTAGAGTAAATACCCAGGGAACACCTGCCTCATAAGGCTTAGAGGAGCGCGTGACACAGTGGGAGTCAGGTGCTGGGCACTGTGCCTGGTGGGGCTCGAGGGGCCCTAATAAATAGTGCCCCTCCTCCCCTTCTGAGCTCTGAACCAATGAGGCATTTGAGCCCACCGCCGCCTTCCCACTGGCAGAGGCTGGGCCAGAGCAACAGTCAGACTGTGGCGCCCTCTGCCGGGAAGCCCTGGCGGCTCAGAGGGGAGGGGCCGGCCGGGCCGAGCGAGCCCGCCTGCTCTTCCCCAGCCCTCGGATCCTGCTGACTCCCTCCATCTCTGGGGGGCAGACAGCCCCAGGCAGGTGGGCAGAATACCTCAGGGAACGTGCTTCCTCGGGACACCAGGGGCGCAGCTTGGCACCCCAGGGGCACGGGGACGGATGTGCCTTTCGTGTCAGAACCGAATATGGATTCAGTCACTACCTACTACCTACGGTGGTGAAACCCTTCAGAGAACGAGGTGACATCTGTGTGGATGGACTGGGGCGTCGCACGATCTGTTGTAAATGGGACGGTTGCAGATGGTGAATTCCGTTCTTATTTTTGAAAATCGTGTGTGCCTGAGTAAGTGGATATGTTTTTGCACAAGTGCACGGCATTTGTGCAAGCAAAATGTGAGTGAATGCGTGTAACCAGAACAGCTAATGGGGGCAACCTGTTGAATTGGTGGGGGTTTTTTCTGTGTCTATATCGCCTACACTTTATTATTTGAAATACTCTCACGGGATGTATCTTACGTTTGCAGTGGCTGAGAATTAAAAGGATGTAAAAGTAGAACAGGATGTAAAACTGAGCCGTGTGGTCCTGATTTCATAAAAATACTAGTGCAGAAAAAATACCAGAGAGAAAGTGCTAACTGGTAATCTTAGGTTTAAAGATCATTTTATTTTTTTGTTTTCAGTCTTTCCATTGTCTCCGTTTTCTCAGTTGGCATAATTTATCTCGTACCTTTAAAAACTAACTAGTTAAGGGGCGCCTGGGTGGCGCAGTCGGTCGAGCGTCCGACTTCAGCCAGGTCACGATCTCGCGGTCCGTGAGTTCGAGCCCCGCGTCAGGCTCTGGGCTGATGGCTCGGAGCCTGGAGCCTGTTTCCGATTCTGTGTCTCCCTCTCTCTCTCTGCCCCTCCCCCGTTCATGCTCTGTCTCTCTCTGTCCCAAAAATGAAAAAAAAAAAAAAAATTATAAAAAAAAATAACTAGTTAAAAGTAATTTTTATAAGCAGGAGCAAGATATTTTTAAATCATGTTAGTGAGCTGGCTCAGGAGAACACGGTCAGTGAGCGCCAGCAGGCCGGCCTCGCGTGGCCCGGGTCCGCGCTGTGCCGAGCAGCGCTGCTGCGGGGAACCGTGTTGGCAGACCTCACGCAGACGTAGTGCCTGACACACACTTGTGCTCAGCTCCTTGTCCTCAGCGCCAGTTATTGGTACGTGGGCTCAGTTTCTTTTTCATCATTGGGAGCACCGCGTCTGAGTTCGGGTCGTTTATTAGCGTTACTTAGGCATTATTCAAGTTGCCGTAACAGAGATTCAAAAAACTTGACTTCGGGGCGCCTGGGTGGCGCAGTCGGTTAAGCGTCCGACTTCAGCCAGGTCACGATCTCACGGTCCGTGAGTTCGAGCCCCGCATCCAGCTCTGGGCTGATGGCTCGGAGCCTGGAGCCTGTTTCCGATTCTGTGTCTCCCTCTCTCTCTGCCCCTCCCCCGTTCATGCTCTGTCTCTGTCTGTCCCAAAAATAAATAAAAAACGTTGAAAAAAAAAAAAAAAAAACTTCTCGTTGCGTTTCACTTACCTAGGCGGCTCTGGCCCTCAAGGCCTCTGGGGGCCTGGCTGCTTTGCCACATCCACATGTCACCATGGGTGGAGGTAGGGACCCCGCACACATCCGTTCCCTTCCCGTGTCATTGGCTGGAACCTGACCTCGGGACTCGACCGAGTGCAGTCGTTTGCTGGGCGGCCACGTGCCCGCTCAGATGTTAGGTGGGAAGCAGGGATGCTGGGCAGTCTTCAGACTGTGGGATGAAGACTGTGGGATGAAGAGGCCATAGCTTACCCTCTCCCCCACTGCTTTGTCCCACACACCAGTCACTTCCTCTGGCCCAGATGGGCGGGCGTGGCTTTCTCCACCAGGCGCCGGTGCGGTCGTTTGTACTCAAAACTCACGCGAGTCCTGGCTTCCCTGAATGCTACGCCTGCACGGGTTCCCAGTGGAATCTGCAAACGTGTCCTGAACAGGCGGCCACTGAAGCAGTTCTAGGACCCGTGAGCCAGCAGTCACACTCCTGGGTGTATACCCGGCAGAAGCGACCTGCATCTCCGGGAGTGTTTACCGCAGCTTTAATTGTCATCCAGACCACAGACACCTGAGGCGTTGGTGAGACGTGGAGAAGCGAATTGTGACCTGTTCGTGCAGCGGTATGCTGCGTGTCACTGGAGAGCGTGAGCTGTCGTTGCCTGCCGTGGTGATGACTTTCACGGGCGTGGTACTGAGCCAAAGCAGATACGTTGCTGGGGGAGCGATGGAAATGTTCTGGAAGTAGACAGTGGTGGTGGTTTTGCAATCTGAGGAATATTCTAAAAAACTCTTGCTTGTGCACTTCAGGATGGTGAGTTTAGGGGTGCATAGGTGGCCCAGTCAGTTAAGTGTCCAACTCTGGATTTCCCCTCAGTCGTGATTTCATGGTTCGTGGGATCGAACCCTGCATCAGGCTCTGCGCTGACAGCAAAGAGCCCGCTTGGGCTTCTCTCTCCTCCCCAACTTGGGCGCATGCGCACTCTTGTGCTGTTTCTCAAAATAACACGTTTAAGATTGTGAGTTATAACTCAAAAAAAATGGGTGTGTGTCGAATAAAAAGCAGACACAAACACGTATGATTCCATTTAAATGAAATATCGTGTTTGTGTTTTTTCATTTGTTTGTTCTTTTTTTAAAAAAAATTTTTTTTTAATGTTTATTTATTTTTGACAGACAGAATGCGAGTGGGTTAGGGGCAGAGAGAGAGGGAGACACAGAATCCGAAACAGGCTCCAGGCTCCGAGCGGTCAGCACAGAGCCCGACGCGGGGCTCGAACTCACGAGCTGTGAGATCATGACCTGAGCCGAAGTCAGACGCTCAACCGACTGAGCCACCCAGGCGCCCCTGTATTTTTTCATTTTTAAGTAAACTCTGTGCCCAGCATCAGGCTTGAACTCACGTGCCCAAGGTCAAGCGTTGCAGGCTCTGCCGACTGAGCCATTAAATGGGCACAGTTCTCCTTTACTTACAGAAGTGGTTGCCCTTGGAGGGAGAGCCTTTGGGAAGACAGAAATGTTCTGTGTTGGCCTGGTGTCGTTAAACAGGTGTCACAAGGAGTTCGTCGAGATGTGTGCGCTTTGTACAAGCTGCGGTTCGCATCAAAGAGAAAATTGTGTTGAAAAGACGCCCTTCCTGGGCCAGAGAGCACGTGTTGCCTGGTCGCTCCCTCTCCTTTCTGCTCCTGTTCCACCCGGCCCCCAGCTTCGCCCTCAGAGGCAGGTCCTTGTCCTTGATGGCCGCGTTGAAAGTGGGTCTGGAGGGCGTCCCTTCACAGGTTTGCGCAGCAAGGTCTGCTTCCCACTGGTGCAGCTTAGGGGCAAGAAGTGATTGTTTGGGGTCACCTTGGATGGAGCTCCCTGGAAGTGGGCTTACTCTGTAGAGTTCTCAGGTGATACATCTGTGAGAAGGGCTGGATCAGGCGGTGGGGTTGAAACTGAGGCTGCGGCCGTTCCCGGTGGAGCTGTGGGGTTGGGACCACACTTCAGGTGCCCCAGATGGAAACAAGGACCTACACTCTGGGTTCCTGTGATTGGCCAAGCATTGGCTGTGGTGTGGTAGGCATCTGAGACGGCCGTCCAAGATCCCTGGCCCCTAAGGTGCACACACCTCCTCCCAGCTGCCTTGGAGGGATTTTGCGGTTGTGTTTGAGGTCCCGAGTCAGCCGGTGTAAGGCGGGGAGGCTCTCAAGGTGGACTGACCGAGTCATGCATGCCCTTGGAAAGTAGTTTTTTACAGGTGGTGGCAGAAAAGAAGTCAGGGGTTCTATGCACTGTTCCTGCCTGAAAGATTCAGGTGTCCCTGGGGGCTGACAGCAGCTTCCAGCTGACAGCTGGCAAGGACTCAGGGAAAGTCCTGGGGTTGTAAGGAACTGATTTCTACTGACATCTGAGTGAGTTTGGAAACAGGTTTCCCAGCACTTCCAGATGTGACCTCAGCCTGGCTGACACCTTGTGTGGCCCTGAACCGGGGTCTCAGTCACTCTGGGCTGCGCTCTGACCTTCAGAGGTGTGAGATGTCAGATGTGCTGTCTTGTGCTGTGTTCGTGGCGCATTGTCACAAGTGATGGACAACTAAGAGCGGGCCTTCAAAGGGAGGGTCGTGACCTTGTGGGGAGGCAGAGTCCTGCCTACAGTTGGTTCCCAGTGTGAGAATTTCAAAGCTGGGGATGGGAGTGGGCATGGCACCCTGGCACCCCTGACTGCACAAGCTTTCCCACAGCAACAGACCAGCGGGACGCAGAGCTCCATGTAGGCCATCAGCACCCTGTGCCCCTGCGTCCCCTTCCAGTTCTTACCTTCTCCCTAAAGGTCATCAGGGTCTTAGGTCTCCCACACGGATCACTTTTGTCTGTTGTTTTCTTCTAACTTGATATAAACAGAACCCTACAGTACGAACTCTCTTGTGACCAGCTCCTTCTGCTGAACATTGCATCTTGAGATTCATCTTTGCTTTTGTATCTAGCAGGTTTCTTTCATTGCTGCGTATTCTTCCCTTGAGGGAGTACTCCTCAGTCTATCCATCTCTCTGTTGGTTATTTTGGAGGTTATGAATGGTGCTGCTGTGAACATTCCAGCTCTAGACTTGTGCAGGAGAGGCTTGGTGTCATTGAGCGGATGAGAGGGGTGGGTTTTAGTGCCCAGGTAGTGCCCAGGATCAAGGGCAGTGTGACCATATAAGAAGGGAGGGCCTGATGTGGGTATAGACAGGTAGGCTGGTAGATGCAGTAGGAGAAAGTTGACACTGTCATCTCATTGCTTCTGTCTTACTGAAATAAGCAAGGGCATCAGCTGAGAGGGAGGAGGGGGAGTATTGGACATTTGGGAAGAGAGGACAAAAGGGGTGGTCTTGTAGGAGAATAAGGAAAGTAGAGATTGCTGGTGGCTCTCAGGGCCCTGGTAGGCAAGGGGTTGTAAATGTACAGAGAGCTCAGTTGGCGTAGATGCAGACGCAGAACAGGAAGCAAGTGGAATTTAACCCACATCGGGATTTTCCCACGAAAGTGTGGTAGAGGAGGGGCAGGGAGAGTTAGGACTAATATGCAAGAAGATGGTTATAAAATATGACCAAAGAGAAACACGGTACCATAGACCATGTGATCTAAGCTGGGTACAGAGGAAAGGGAGGACAGTGAAGGGGTGGTAAGGTCAATACTTTTGTTTCTTTGGAAATATGTCTTAATTTTTTAATGGATCCAAGCCACATCCCTCCCCATTAGTCTGTCCCCAGAGTTGGGTGTTGGAGGTGGAACCCCAGAGAAGCCTTCTCAGGTGGGTGAGGCAGGTGGCTGAGATGCATGCTGGGATGTCCACATGTTGGGTGGGGAGTGTGAGCAGGGGAAACATTCCTCCCTCCCACTCTTTGGATGTGTGTTATCGTCCACTGCTCCAGCAGATTCCTGTCTGTTGATAAAGGGAAAAGATGATCTTTTCTCCTTTATTTCAGATTCTGACCTAGGAACTTGTGACAAAGAAGGTGACTCTGGAGCCCGAATTTCTGAGGATGGAAATCTGCCTAAGACAATGGCAGAAACACTCACAGTGATGGAGCCCCCTGCCACTGAGTCTCAGACACTCCCCGAACCCGGATTGGGGGAGCTGTTAGGAAACCCAGAAGGGCAGAGCCTGCGGAGCTGTCCCCCTCAGGAGGGAGGTTTCAGGCAGGTGACAGTTACCCACTGGAAGATCCAAGCAGGAGAGACAGCTCGGGTGGGCAGTAAATCAGGAGAAAGCCCAGTTCTGGGCTCAAACCTCCTCCTCCTCCAGAGAGAGCTTGTGGAACGGGAAGCCCACCAGTGTGAGACTTGCGGCCAGACCTTCCCATTTAACGCAGACCTTGTAGGACATCAGATTGCTCATTCTGGGGAGAAATCTTGCAGGTGTGAGCACTGTGGGAAAAGCTTCAGCCAGAGCTCCCACCTTGCTGAGCATCAGAGAGCTCACACTGGAGAAAGACTCTATGTGTGCAACATGTGTGGGAAGGACTTCATTCACTACGCAGAACTCGCTGAGCACCAGAGGGCACATGTGGGAGGAAAGCCGTTCCGATGCGTGCAGTGTGGGAGAGCCTTCCATCACAGCTCAGACCTGGTTCGGCACCAGCGAGTTCACACCCGGGAGAGGCCTTTCGAATGTAAGGAGTGTGGGAAAGGCTTCAGTCAGAGCTCCTTGCTTATTCGCCATCAGAGAATTCACACAGGAGAAAGACCCTATGAATGTAACGAGTGTGGAAAGTCCTTCATTAGGAGCTCAAGCCTTATTCGACATTATCAGATCCACACAGAGGTGAAACAGTACGAATGTAAGGAGTGTGGGAAGGCTTTCCGTCATCGCTCAGACCTCATTGAACATCAGAGAATTCACACTGGAGAGAGGCCCTTTGAATGTAACGAGTGTGGGAAAGCCTTCATTCGAAGCTCAAAGCTTATTCAGCATCAGCGAATCCATACTGGGGAAAGGCCTTATGTATGCAATGAGTGTGGGAAGCGCTTCAGCCAGACGTCAAACTTTACTCAGCATCAGAGAATTCACACTGGAGAGAAACTCTATGAATGTAATGAATGTGGGAAAGCTTTCTTTCTGAGTTCGTACCTTATTCGACACCAGAAAATCCACACTGGAGAGAGAGTGTATGAATGTAAGGAATGTGGGAAGGCCTTTCTCCAGAAAGCCCATCTCACTGAACATCAGAAAATCCACACTGGGGATAGGCCCTTTGAATGTAAGGACTGTGGGAAGGCTTTCATTCAGAGCTCCAAACTGCTTCTACATCAGATTATTCATACTGGAGAGAAGCCCTATGTATGTAGTTATTGTGGGAAAGGCTTTATTCAGAGGTCAAACTTCCTTCAACACCAGAAAATTCATACTGAAGAGAAACTCTATGAATGTAGTCAGTATGGGAAAGATTTCAGCTCGACCCCAAACTTTAAAAATAATCAAAGTGTTCACCAGGAGGGACTTCCCTTGAATAAGACCACCATACACTTGGGTGAGAAGTCTGCAGGTCACGGGGAATGTACAGCTGACTTATAAAATAGCCATTCTCCAACTCACTGGGTGATGTTTAGAAGGGAGCGGCACAAGGTCACGTGATTCCGTTCATGTGACTCGGGATGTGTCAGCATTTTCCAAAGTCCTAGGCGGGGCTGCTTTCAGAGTGGGCTGTCCCCTGCTGGCGTGCAGCGGTGCTGGGCTGCTGTCCTCAGCTAGGAATGTGTGACCTCAGGAGAGCCACGAGACTGCACAAGTGACTCTGGCCTGGAACGGTGCTGGGGGAGGAGCTGGGTCTCAGAGAAGGTTCTGTATTTTATTGCACAATTACAGGTCACCCCCGAGTTAAAGCCTTTTTAAGGCAGAATTCTGAATCTAATCTCAATACTTAAGAGAATATTACATAGTAAATTTTGATCTATTAAAAAGGCAAGTTGAGAAAGATCTTTCTTCTTTACAACCACAAACTGGCTCCCTGTCGTCCTTAGGATACTTCCCAAGCTCCCACTCCTGCTTTCTAAGACCTTTTTGCTTCCTGAAGTTGCATCCACTGTGTAACCACCTGCCACGTGATTGGTGTTGTGGCGACGCTAACTGCTCGACGCTCCCACTGGGCCTAGCTGCTCCTCGTCTTTGTCCTTGTTTGAGTGCTCCCTGCCCCCCACCTGACTGACTCCTCAGGTATCGCGTCAGGCTCAGCCAGCCACTCTCCCTCTGTGCTTGTGTTGCTGGGAGCACTTCTGTTACTGCCCTTTGTTCTGTCAAAGTTACGTTGTTTATCTACTATCTGTGTCATCCTTACCCTGTTGGCTCCTTAAGGACATGACCGTAGCTGACTGACTTATGTGTCCCTGTATCTGGTGCAGGACAATAAAGAGCACACCCCACATCTGTGTGTGATTGGCACCCCTCTTGCTTTGTCCTTTCTGTACTGCTATGTTTGAAATTTTTAGTTCTTGTTTCGTAACAGCATAGTTCGCTGGTCTACAGGAAGTATCTTGTCTCTCAGCCCTGTTGATACCTTCTGCTTGTCCTTAGAAGTGGTAAGCAACAGCTAGTGTAAGACTAGCACACCTCATATTTATTGCCTTTAGAGCTCACCCTTGACTTGTCCACTTGGTTTTGGGGAGTGCTGTCTTCACTTGGTTGCCTGTGTATCTTTCTGATCCGCTCTGATCCGCTCTGATCCAACGCACCGCACGAGGTTTTGTCTCAGTTCCGTGATTGACCTCATCGCTTCTGGTCTCTCCACCTGCTTTGTGGCTCACTTTGGCATTTATTTGAAAATGTAGTGATTTAGAAGGACCAGTGCCGAACCCTAGGAAAACAGATGAAGCTGTTCAGTCTGCTGGGGAAGACAGATCACACACAGCGTTAAGTTTGAAGTAGAAGTCCCCGGTTGTGTAGGACGCAGGTAAGGAGGGGACTAGTTGGGCATGGAGGGTCTGGGACAGCTTCACAGAAGAGGTGATGCCGGGACTGAAAGAACCGTGGCAGCTCGAGAAAGAGAGTGACCTGGAGAGGACCCTGCAGGACAGGGAGGCGGTGGACTCCTCTTTTCGCAGCTTTCGTGGCACGGTAGTTAACAGCGCAGAACTTGACGGTTGTTTGCCTCTGAATTTCTTTTCTCTGACATGAACCAAAACGACCGGTTTTGAAATGACCTAAACCAATTTTGTTTTGCCTGTGAGGGCAGATTTTGAGTTCTTAAATTCCAGCAACCCTAGAAGCCTCCAGGGGTAAGTGATCAAGGGGGGCATACAGCGCTGCATCTTCTGGAAAACTCCTCATCACTAGAGATGTTTCACGTGGTACAGAAGAGAGTCCCGGACCACTCGCGTAACCTTTGGTGAGGTCCAGTCTGCAGACAGTAAAACGCCTATTTAAAGTGTACAGGGTTTTGAGAAACCGTATACCTGTGTAACCACCGTTAGAATAAAGAAAAATAACATTTTTATCACACAGCATTGTTCCCTCTTGCCCTTTCCCGGTTAATCCTACCCTGGTCCCAAGTAACCGCTTTCCGTCAGTGTAGATTAGTTTTGCTTGTTGTAGGGCTTCACGTTAAATGGACCCGAACAGTATATAATACCGCGTGTCTTCACTTCCTTTGCTTTAGCATGTTTTAAGGACTCGACCAAGTAGTTATGTGTTTCGGTATCTCTCTGCCGAGTAGTGTTCCGTTGTGTGGACAAACCATTTGTTCTCATCCACATGTTGATAGAAATTTGGGTTTCCAGATTTCTTACGAATAAAACTGCTATGAGCATTTGTGTAAAAGTATTTATTTGGAAATGCCTCTTTATTTCTCTTCAGTGAATGCCTAGGAATTTACTTTCTGAGTTATAAGTGTATTTTTAACTTTATTTATTTTTATTTATTTTTTTAATGTGTGTTTTTGAGAGAGAGAGAGAGAGAGACAGAGCGTGAGTGGGGGAGGGGCAGAGAGAGGGAGACACAGCTCCAAGCGGGCTCCAGGCCCTGAGCTGTCAGCACAGAGCCCGACGCGGGGCTCAAACTCATGAACCGTGAGATCATGACCTGAGTCGAAGTCGGACGCTTCACCGACTGAGCCACCCAGAAGCTCCAGTGTGTTTTTAACTTTATGAGAAATTGCCAAAAAGTTCTCAATAGTGATTATACCATTTCGTACTCCTGCCACACTCCTCTGAAATGTAATCCATCCTAGTTGTGTGTGATGGTGTATTTGTGTTCCTAACTTGTATTTGTCCGCTCAGTGATAGCATTGAGCATCTTTTCGTGTACGTGTTGCCATTACCTATCATCTTTTGTGATGTGTCTACACACCTTTTGTCCGTTTTTAAAAACTTCATTTAATGTTTTATTTATTTTTTGGGGGGAGGGGGGGCAGAGCGAGAGGAAGACACAGCGTCCAAAGTGGGCTCCAGGCACTGAACCGTCAGCACAGAGCTGGACACGGGACGCAAACTCACCACGAGATCGTGACCTGAACTGAAGTCACGTGCTTAACCGACTGAGCCACCCAGGTGCCCCACCTTTTGCCCATTTTTTAAATTGGGTAGTTTGTCTTATTACTGACTTGTAAGAGTCTTTTCTATATTGTAGGCAAGAGTCTTTTTTCCAAATATATATTCATTACAAATACTTTTAATCTTTGGCTTGCCTTTTCATTTTCTTAATGGTATCTTTTTTTCTTTTCCTTCAAATTTGTATTTAAATTCTAGTTAGTTAACATGTAGTGTGACAATTGGTTTCAGGAGTAGAATTTAGTGATTCATTACTCACATGTAACACCCAGTGCTCAAAACAAGTGCCCTCCTTAATCGCCACCACTCATTTAGCCCAAATGGTATCTTTTATTTTTTTTTTTTTAATTTTTTTTTTCCAACGTTTTTAATTTATTTTTGGGACAGAGAGAGACAGAGCATGAACGGGGGAGGGGCAGAGAGAGAGGGAGACACAGAATCGGAAGCAGGCTCCAGGCTCCGAGCCATCGGCCCAGAGCCTGACGCGGGGCTCGAACTCACGGACCGCGAGATCGTGACCTGGCTGAAGTCGGACGCTTAACCGACTGCGCCACCCAGGCGCCCCAAATGGTATCTTTTAAAGATCAGATTTAAAAACCATTTTATTAAGTCTACAGTTTACCAAACTTTTCTAGTTTGTGCTTTTATTTTTTTTTTTTTTGAGGAGGAGGAGGAGGAGCTTGCTTTATTGGGGGGGGAGCACAGCACGTGGCCAACAAATGAAGGCAGCCCAGTAGGCACCCTACACGTCAGCTCAGAAAGGGACACGGGAAGTTCTGCTAAGAAAGATCAACTGGAACGTGGGTTCCTCTGGGCGGCTTCCCAGCCTCATCCCTCTGAGGAGTCGGGACACTCCCGACCGTTTCCTTGAAGGCAAATATGGTCACTACAGGTAGAGCCCCTCGAGGGCCTTTTTTTTTTTTTTCCTGATTCTCTTTTTTAAATTTTTTTTAATGTTTATTTTTGAGAGAGAGAGAGAGCACGAGCATGGGAGAGGCAGAGAGAGAGGCAGACACAGAATCTGAAACAGGCTCCAGGCTCTGAGCTGTCAGCCCAGAGCCCAACGCGCGGGGCTTGAACTCACAAACCTGAGCTGAAGTTGGACGCTTAACCGACTGAGCCACCTGGGCGCCCCGGCCTTCTTGTTTTTTATAAAGAGCATTTTCTTTAGACTTCTTGAAGTCTTCATTTGTTACTTCCATTCTGCATTCTCTCTAGGCCATCAGACCACCCTCCGTGCAGATTGCCTTGATGTCAACCCTGGAGAGGTCATCTTTAGCCATGATCAAGTCGTCCAGGGTCACATCATCGGCCGGCGTCCTCCTGCTCGTGTGGATCTGAAAGATGCACTTCATAGTCTTTTCATGAGGCGAGGGGAACTCAGTTTTCCTGTCAGTGCGGCCTGGTCTGATAAGTGCTGGATCCAAAGTTTCTGTTTGCTCTGTGGCCATGATCACTTTCATGTGACCCCTTGAATCAAATGCACCCAACTGGTTCAGCAGTTCCAACATTGTTCGTTGAATTTCTCTTTCACCACCGGAATTTGAGTCCTATCTTTTTGTTCCAATGGTGTCGATTTCATCAATAAACACGATGGATGACGTGTTGTTCTGCGGCTCAAAACAATTCCCGAACGAGTTTGGGCCCATCACCCAGGTGCTTCTGAGTAAGTTCAGAGCCAACCACTCTGAGGAAAGTGGCTGAGGTTTGGTTTGCTACTGCTTTGGCCGATAAGGTTTTACCTGTGCCAGGTGGTCCATAGAGAATGACCCCCTTTGGGGGCTTTATACCCATCCCTCCATAATATTCAGGATGAGTGAGAGGAAGCTCCACAGATTCCTTAATTTCCTGAGTTTGGTTGTCCAACCCCCCAGTGTCAGCACAGGTTTCCTGGGGGGCCTTTGCTACCTTCATCACTGTGACCAAGGGATCTGTGTCATCGATGACCTGTACCTTGTGGTTGAGCAGGACTGAGCAGCCTGGTTCCAGGAGGTCCTTGTCTACAAAGGAAAGAATACTGATGCAGTGTTCTGAGCCCACAGATGTGGACACAGTGGCACGATTGCCCTTGATGATCTCTTCCAGTGTTCCTACCAACCCTGGGGTCCCCCTCAGGTCGTCCACCTTTGACCTTTTTTCCTCTTGCTTTTCTTCTAAAGGCTTCGTTTGTTCCTGATCTCTAATGAACTCATTCTCCCTGAGAAGAGAGTCATTCTCTCTCTAACCTCGGTAGTTTTAAGCGGCACTGAGTGTGATGTGTCACCGGTGGCAGCTTGCTGGCAGCATCTGGTCCCTTCTTTTTCCCCACTCTAGTTGGCACAGGAGGTTTGTGTTTCTTTTTCTTGTCCCTGTCATCCTTCTTGCCACCTCCAGGGCCATGACCACCACTCTGACTGACCTATCTTGCTTTGGCCACTCGAACTGCCACTATGGAAAATGCATCTCTTGTTTATGTTTCTTGAGTTCTGTCTCGGTTTTGAAAAATCTATTTTCCAATTGTTCTTGTTAGTGTGTGGAAATACATTTGATTTTGCTATGCTGACCTTGCATCCTGCAACCCAGGTGGATTCACGTACTGGTTCCATGAATGATTTTCTAGATTCTCTGGCATTTCTTATGCAGATAATCAAAGAATTTTCCTTCCTCCTGTATAATTTTTATAGACCTTATCCCCCCTGCTTTATTTCGCTGACTACAGCGTCTTGTACGATTTGCGTTAGAAGTGATGAGAAGACATCCTTGTTTGGTCTTGTCTTGATATCAGGATAATGTTGCTTTCAAAGAGTGGTGAAGCATCCTACCCACATCTATTTTCTGAAGTCGTTTGCATAGTAATTTATTTTTTCCTTAAATAATGTGTGATAGGTTTCACCAGTGAAACCCTGGGGATTTCTTTCTGAGAACATTAGAAATTCAAATTTTTTTTTTTTTTTTTTTTTGAGAGTGCATGAGCAGGGGAGAGGGGCAGAGGGAGAGAATTAGTTACATTTTAAATGATTTCCCTCCTTCCTGGTATTGGTGATTGGTATCTTCCACTTTTTGACCAACGTGGCTAGATATTTACCAATGTTATTGCTGCTTTCAAAGAAACAGCTTTTGTTTTCCTTGATCTTTCTCTATTGTTTGTCCGTTTTGTGTGTCATCGAAATAGAATCGTTATTTGTTTCCTTCCGCTTTGAACTAATTTCCCCTTTTCTGGCTTATGGAAGTGGAAGCTTACAGCATTCGTTTTAGGTCGTTCTTCTTTTCTCATGTGAACACCGAGAGCGGTTTTCCTCTAAATACTGTACCAGCTGCACTCCGTCAATTTTGACACGTTGTTTTCGTCGTCATTCCTAGTTTCCTATTTCTCTTGGGAGTTTTTCTTTGACTATGACTTATGTAGAAGTCTGTTTAACTTCCAAATACTCGGGGCATTTTCCAGTTATTTTTATTACTGATTTCTAGTTTAATTCCATTGTCTAATCAGACAACATGTTCCATGTATTAACTCTTTTCGATTTAATACTTGTCTTACAGCCCAGATGGTGGCTTATCTTGCTGAGTGCCCCACGTGCCCCTGTGACACACTTGCATCCTGCTGGTGTCAGATGTTAGGATTCTGTGCACGTCAGGTCAGTCTGTCTGATAGGCTTGTTCATGTGTTCTGTATCTTTCCTGATTTTCTTTCTACTTTTCTGTCACTGAGAGAGGTATGTTGGACTCGCCAGTTATAATTGTGGATTTGTCTTTCTCCTTTGATGTTGTCAAATTTTATGTATTTTGCACCTCTGGTTTCAGTTACATAAACATTTAGATTTGCCGAGTTTTTAAAAATTTTTTAAATCTTTATTTTTGAGAGAGAGAGAGAGAGAGAGAGAGAGACAGAGTGTGAACGGGGGAGGGGCAAGGAGAGAGGGAGACACAGAATCCGAAGCAGGCTCCAGGCTCTGAGCTGTCGGCACAGAGCCCGATGTGGGGCTCAAATTCAAGAACTGTGAGATCATGACCTGAGCCGAAGTCGGACGCTTAACCGACTGAGCCACCCAGGCGCCCCCCAATTTTTTTTTTTTAATAAAAAATAAAAATAAAAGTATCCATCTTTGGTGTTTTTTAAAAACCCAAAATTTGATGCTAATGCAGCTGTTTTACGCTTATGATTAGTGCTTCTAGGATACAGTTGTACTTTTTTCTTTTAATCTATGTATGTCAGCGTATTTAAAGTGTATTTCTTGGAGGGATGCCTGAGTTGCTCAGTTGGTTAAGTGTCCAATGCTTGGTTTTGGCTCAGGTTATGATCTCATGGTTTGTGACTTTGATCCCTGCATTGGGTTCTGCACTGACAGTACAGAGCCTGCTTGGGTTTCTCTCTCTCTCTCTCTGCCCCTCCCACATGTGTGCTCTCTCTCTCTCTCTCTCTTTCAATAAAGTAATAAACATTTTTTAAAAATAAAGTGTATTAAAAAAATTTTTAATGCTTATTTATTTTTGAGACAGAGCATGAGTGAGGGAGGGGAAGAGAGAGAGGGAGACACAGAATCCGAAGCAGGCTCCAGGCTCCTAGCTGTCAGCACAGAGCCCAACACGGGTCTCGAACTCACAAACCATGAGGTCATGCCCTGAGCCAAGCTCAGACACTCTACCAACTGAGCCCCCAGGCGCCCCGGGCTTGCATTATTTCTGATGAAAATGTTGCAGTCGTTCTGCCTTTGTTCTTTTCATAATGTCTTTTTTGCCTCTAAGTGCTTTTAAGTTTTTATCAACGAGGGGTGCCTGGGTGGTTCGGGTGGTTAACTGTCTGACTTTGGCTCAGGTCATGATCTCCTGGTTCGTGGGTCGGGCTCTGCATTGACTGTGCCTTGCCTGCTTGGGATTCCCTCTCTCTCCCTCTCACTCTGCCCCTCCCCAGCTTGGGCTTCTTTCTCAAAATAAATAAACTTAAAAAAGGAAAAAAAAAAAAAAAAGGTTTCATCAGTGGCTTTCAGCCATTTGGTTATGATGTGCCTTGCTGTGTTTTTGTTACTATCCGGATTGGAGTTTATTGGTTTCGAATTTGTTGGCTTTGGATTTATTATTGTCGTCAAATTTGAATGTTTTCCGTTACAGGCTCCGTGTGGTGGTGGGTGGGGTTGGGTGGTACAGCAGCTAAGTCTTTCCTGCACTGGGGGGTGGTGGTGGTGGGCACGTGCTATGGACCAAGTTGTTGGGAAGTGGCACAAGGGGGGAGCTGAGCGCATGTAGTCCTAGGTGGGGAAAGAGGGGGTTGGGGCTAGAGTCTACGGACCCCAGGGTATACAGGGACTTTGATCAGGACTTGGGCTAAGAGGTCTCCCACTGCGCTGGACCGCTGGAATCCAGTCATTCCTTATGCCACTGTCCCCGCACCAAGGGAAGGAGCCAAAGGCACATGCCTGAGCGTGTGCCCTCCTGGGGAGGGTCTCCGGTCTGTGAACCGGGTCCGCTGTGCTTTCTGTGTGGGGTCTGTACCCTCTCCCAGCTCTTCCTGGGATGGCTCTAGCCCTCTAGGTCAGCCCTCTGGGGGTCCCCCACTCCCACTTGGTGGGCTAGGTCTCCCCAGCTGCCTGACGTTTGGCAAGTACTGGGATAACGGCAGCTGTGTCCCGTGCAGAGGGAATGAGGTAGAGACCTCAGGAGAAATAAGATTGGCCCTGGCTCTGGTTCAGCATCACCTGGGGGGCTTTAACAGCCCCTGGGGTGGCCCTACTGGAGCCCAGGCTGATGTAATTAGCTCAGGCATCCTCCACAGTCACGTTTTTAATCTTCTACTTTTTGTGATAACGGTAGATTCATGCCCGTGTGTAAGACGTAATACAGAGTTTCCGTGTTCTGTTTACCCCAATGGCAATGGCGGCATCTTGAAGACCACAGTGCAACAGTACAGCCAGGAGATTGACATGGACATCTTCAAGATACAGAAGAGTTGCTTTCCAGGAAGAACTCTCACTATTTTATATCCGTACTCACTTCCTTTCTGCCTTCAACCCGTCCTTCTCAGCTAGCAACCATTAAGGTTTTCTGTGTCTATGATTTTGTCATTGCAACAATGTTATATAAATGGAACCATACAGTATTATGGACTTGACCTGTTGGGGCCAGGTTACCTCCAGCTTCCATGGGTATAAAATCTGGTGTAGGTAGTAGCATAAACAGACATTTATTGGAGTAGAGCAAAGCCCAGAAATAAACTCTTCTATATATAGTCAGATGATTTTTACCATGGGTGCCAAGAACATTCCGTGGGGAAAGGACAGTCTTTTCAACAAATGGTGCTGGGAGTACTGGACATCCACATGCCGAAGAAGGGACATTGGGCCCTTATCTAACACTATGTAAAAATTAACTGCGGGTGGGGGCAAAAGCAACGGCTGGCTCGGAGCAGTAGCCTCGCAGTGGCCTTCGAGGGGTCCTCCAGCCAGTGTTGCCCCCACCCCAGTCTCCAGCATGGGAAGTATCTTCGCAAACCTCTTCAAGGGCCTTTTTGGCCAAAAGAGAGACGTGCATTCTCATGGTGGGCTTGGACGCTGCAGGGAAGACCACCATCCTGTACAAACTGAAGCTGGGTGAGATGGGGACCACCATTCCCACCACAGGCTTCCACGTGGAGACCGTGGAGTACGAGAACATCCGCTTCACCGTGCGCGACGTGGGCGGCCAGGACAAGATCGGCCCCTGTGGCGCCACTATTTCCGGAACACACAAGGCCTCATCCTCCTGGTGGACAGCAAGGTCAGAGAGGGCGTGAAGGAGGCCTGTGAGGAGCTCGTGACGATGCTGGCGGGGGACGAGCTCAGGGATGCCGTCCGGCTGGTGTTCACCAGCAAGCAGGTGTGTGCGCCCGTGTGCCCCGGCCATGCGGGGTGGGAGGTGGGGAGGGGTGGTCCCCGTGGACCGCTGACCCGAGGTCGCCGGGCCTCGCCCACCAGGACCTCCCTAAGGCCATGAAGGCGGCTGAGTCTATGGACAAGCTGGGCCTGCACTCGCTGTGCCACAGGAACCGGTACATTCGGGCCACCTGTGCCACCAGCAGGGACAGGCTCTATGAGGGACTGGACTGGCTATCCAATCAGCTCCAGAACCAGAAGGCAGCCCCCCCCCCCCCCCATGTGCTTTCACTCCCTCAGCCTGCAAGGGTCAGGTTTGCCAACGAAACAACGACCTCTACTTTTTTCTCTCTTATTTTGATAAACACTGAAGAAGCTGGAGCCGCTCAACTTTATCTTGGGGAAATCCTCAGAACTGGTTTATTTGGTGTCGTGGAACCTCTTACTGCTTTCAATACACGATCGGTAATCAACTGTTTTGTATACTCATTTCCAGTTTTCATTTCGACAAACAAGCACTGTAATTATAGCTACTAAAGTCTCTTAACTAGTAAAATAAATAATAAAAATAAACATCAAAATTAATTGCAAATGAATCAAACACCTAAACTTAAGAGCTAAAGCCATAAAACTCCTGGAAGACATAGGGGAGAAGCTTGACGACACTGAATCTGGTGATGACTTCTGGATACGCCACCAAAAAGCACAGGCAACAAAAACAAAAATAGATCTATGGTACTTCATCAAAACTAAAAACTTGTGCATCAAAGGGCACTATCAACAAATAAAAAGGCAACCGAATGGGAGAAAAATATTTGCACATCACATATCTAATAAAAGATTAATACCCAGAATATATAAGGAACTCCTAAAAACAGCAACAACAAAACCGAATTTGAAAATGGGCAAAGGACTTCAACAAACATCTCTCCAAAGAAGATATTTGTGGGGCTTTTTTTAAAGTTTACTTATTTATTTTGAGAAAGCGTGAGTGCCAGCAGAGGAGGGGCAGAGAGAGGGAGAGAAGAAAATCCCTAGCAGGCTCTGCGCCGTCAGCACCAGAAGCCAATGTGGGCTCGAACTCAAGAAGCCGTGAGATCTTACCGCTTCTCGACCTTTTGGCTAAGATCAAGTGAAGAAGCCGTGAGATCTTGACCTGAGCTGAAATCAAGAGTTGGACACTTACCCAAATGAGCCACCCAAGAGCGCCTCAAAGAAGATACTTGAACGGCCAATAATCACTCGAGAAGACATTTGATATCCTTAATCACTATGTGAATGAACATCAAAATCACAATGAGATGCTACCTCACACCCACTGGGATGGCTAGTGAGAAAAATAAGTAACAAGTGCTGGCGAGGATGTGGAGAAATCGGAATCCTCGTGCGCTGCTGGGGGAATATAAAGGTGCGGCCCCTTTGGAAAACAGTATGGCTGGTCCTCAAAAATGTTTAAATAGAACTACCATTCGACCCAGCAGTTCCACCTCTGGGTACATACGGAAGCGAAAGGAGGGACGTGCGGAGATACTTGCACACCCAGGTCCACGGCACCGTTATTCACAACAGCCGAACGACGGAAGCCATCCAGCTGTCCTCAAGGGATGAGTGGATAAACAAAGGGTGGCTTATCCATACAATGGAACACTACTCAATCTTAACAAAATTCCAGGCACAGGCTGCAACATGAGAGGGGAGGACTTCTGCCGGGTGAAAGAAGCCAGTCACGAAGAGCCCAATATTGCACGATTCCACTTAATGTGAGGCATTTAACCATTAAGACCAGAGGGCGAATAATGGTTGCCAGGGACTGAGTGGGGGGTAGTGGCTGTTTTATGGATACACAGTTCCTCTTTTGCGAGATCCGGAGTTTGGAGCTTAAATGCAAAACACTGTGGCGTACCTAATACTAGTGCACTGTGCAGTCAAAACTAGTTAAGACGGTCAATTCTAAGTTACGTGTGTTTCAGTTAAAAATAAGGCTAACTGGCCGGGCGGGTTGGGAGCGCGCACCGCAGGGCGCGGTGGGCGGCGGAGCGGGCGTCCAGGTGGCCCCAAGGGAGGCGGCCACCTGCCCACCACGAGGGTCCCAGAGGGACTGCGGGCTCTGGAGACGGGCCCCGGGCTCCAGTGGGTGACTGATGGACACCGCAGGACCCAGGGGGAAAGACGCGGCCTGAGCGGCTGGACATGAGCGGGGGGGGGGGGGTGGGGGGGGGGACACCCGGTACTGAAAGCTTCGAGAAGCGGCGCCATGGCTGTATTAGTCGCGGGTCCACACAGCACCACGCACACCTGGCGAAGGGGCCGGAGACGCCGGAGCGCCAGCCACTGTAGAGACGCGGCGGGGAGCGAGGCTGGAAGGTGGAGGGGCTCCGCCGGGGGGTGGGGACAGCTGGGGGACGGGGAGGGGGCCCGGGGTACGGTCGCTGCGGCCCACTGAGCGGCCACCTCGCCCGCCTGGCCGCCCGCGCGCACCACCGAGACGCGCTTCCGAGCAGGGCGGGAGCGCCGCTTCCGGCGGCGGGAGGAGCACTTCCGCTGGGGAAGTGGGCGGTGGCCTCGGCGGGGCGGGGCGCTCCTCGGGCGCGGACAGAGGGCGTGCCCGAACGGCTCCGCCGGGACCGCGACTGTCGCGCCAAGGGCGCAGTGTCCCAAGTCCCCGGCTCTCCACGCCCAGCTCTCTGCTCCTCCCGGCGGCCCCACCGGGAAGGTGGCTGTCCCCAGGTGGGAGCCCTTTCCTCCCGCCCGCGCTCCGCCACCGCAGACGCCTAGTGTCCTCGCGGCTGGCGCGCCCCGTTCCCGCCCTCGGGATCGGCGGCCGGCGCCTCACCGTCTTCCCCACCCGACCCGCTGCCCTCCGAGTTGTCCACCCCGAGGGACCTTTCCGAAATGGAACTTCTCTCGGTGCTCTCCGGGGCTCCTCCCTCTCCGCGCTCCTCGCCACGCCGCGGCCTGGACGGCTGCGGTGCGGGGGGCCTTGGCTGCGGTTCCGGCCGTCGTTCGTGCGGTGCATCCCCTTCCCCCTGTTTTCAGCTCACGGGGTCTCACCGGTGGTGGCGCGCCCTGGGCGCCCTGTTGGTGGGGCTGCGCTCAGTACTTCGCGGGGATGGTCATTAAGCCCCGAGGGGAGCTCAGTGTCTCCTCTCCTCTAAGTTCTTGGGGACGCGTGTTGGGCGTTTAGAGACCGTCGTGGGTCTTTTAGTGAAACCTTCAAATATTTTGCTCATTTTAAGCTTTCTTTTTATTTCTGTTATTCATTTGTAGGATTTCTAGTTCTGGATAGGAGCCTTTTCTTTTTTTTTTTTTTCAACGTTTTTTATTTATTTTTGGGACAGAGAGAGACAGAGCATGAACGAGCATGAACGGGCATGAACGGGCATGAACGGGGGAGGGGCAGAGAGAGAGGGAGACACAGAATCGGAAACAGGCTCCAGGCTCCGAGCCATCAGCCCAGAGCCTGACGCGGGGCTCGAACTCACAGACCGCGAGATCGTGACCTGGCTGAAGTCGAACGCTTAACCGACTGCGCCACCCAGGCGCCCCTGGATAGGAGCCTTTTCTAAGATACGTGTATTGAGACTATTTTCTCCCAGGCTGCGACTTGCTTTTTCATTGAACTGTCTTTTGATAGGCAGAAAATTAAAAAATTTCTTTGTTTATTTATTTTTGAGAGAGACAGAGTGCGGACAGGGGACGGGCAGAGAGAGGGAGAAACAGAATCCGAAGCAGGCTCCAGGCTCTGAGCTGTCAGCACAGAGTCAGACATGGGGCTCAGACTCACAGACCACAAGATCATGGCCTGAGCTGAAGTTGGAGGCTTAATCGATTGAGCCACCCAGGCACCCCAAATGTTGTGTTTTTAAGGGAACTTGTTGGCATACTTTTACTCCTCGTGGCTCTTTATGATACTGTTAATGTCTGTACGATCTATAGTGAGATCTCTTCCTTTCATCCCTGGTGGGTAACTAGGCATTTTCCTCCAGGTGGTTTGTCTTTTCTCAGGGTATCTTTGGGACTGACCTCTCCTGCATCTTGGGGCTCTGTCCTTTACTTAGCAAAGACACAGGCGCACACGGCAGCAGGAAACTCGGTGACTCCGAGGAGGATGGCTGTCAACAGAGCTGGGGGCAGAGGCTGGCACTGAGCAGACCCTGGCTGCACAGC
Source organism: Neofelis nebulosa (assembly GCF_028018385.1). Classification (NCBI taxonomy): domain Eukaryota; kingdom Metazoa; phylum Chordata; class Mammalia; order Carnivora; family Felidae; genus Neofelis; species Neofelis nebulosa. The sequence goes on from NC_080795.1 coordinate 82,608,424, forward strand.
TTAGGGGAGGCTGTGGCTGAGTCCCAAATCCAGTGAGCAACAGACAAGTTCTAGAGGAAGAATAGTGAAGAGTGACAGGCTGCCCCACCCCTGCTTTGGGAGAAGGCAGTGACGGGTCCCTGTCTATGGGAAGGTGCGTGAGAACATTCACATGTGCAGGGCGCAGGGTTCGGGCTGTCCTGGTCCTGTCTCCACATGAGGACAGGGCATCCCATCTGGTGCCCACGCCGGCCACGCGTCCCCATCGGTGTCTTAGAACCCTGTGCTGACAGTGCCGTCGTGCCATGCAACCTCCCCAACTGAATTCACTCATGGGCACCGCGTCATGCCTTTACTCGTCTACAGTCACACTGTGTGCGCTTTGGGAACATTTGTTCCCAGTGCTATGTGGCCAGACGCTGGCAGGTGGTCAGAAAGGCCTGTGTGGGCAGGAGCCTGGGTGGTTCTGGCGGGTAAACCTCCAAGTCTTGATCTCAGGTCGTGAGTTCAAACCCCACATTGGGCTCCATGCTGGGTGTGGAGCCTACCTAAAAAAAAAAAAAAAAAAAAAAAAAAAAAAAAAATCCGTATTAGGGACGCATTTGCATGTTGACCTATTTGTGGGTGAAATGACAAGGTGTCGGGGATTTGCTTTAAAATTCTAATAAAAAGAAGACAGACAAAACCATATTGGCAGTATGAGCTGTTGAAACTAGTTGTGTCTGAAAAGTTTCTTCTTTTTTCTTCTTTTACTGGATGTTTATATTTTCAGTTCATTAGTATGTACTGAAGATGATCGAAAACAGCCGTTAAGTCCTTAAGTGACAGTGCTGGGCCATTCGGCTCGGTCAGCGGCCCGAACACAGCACCACAGACCGGGTGCTGTAAGCCACACGTTTGTTTCTCGCGGCTCTGGAGGCTGGGAGTCTGAGAGCGGGGCGTCGGCACGGTCGGGTGCGGGGGAGGCCCCCTTGCTGGTGTGCAGACGGCCGCCTCCCCGCTGTGGGCTCAGGGGGTGGGGGGAGCTCTGGTGTCTGATCTTATGAGGGCACTTAGCCCGTCGGGGGTGCCCCACCCTCATGACCTCATCTAATCTAATCACCCCCAAAGCCCCACCTCCAAGTACCATCCCATTGGGGTTAGGGCTTCAGTGTAGGAATTTGGCGGGGGGGGGGGGGGGGGGGAGACAACTCATTCCATAGCAGAATCTTCCCTGGGTCAGTCCTGGCCCGCAGACCAGCTGGGGAAGGCCTTGCTCCTGCAGGACAGGCGCAGCATGGCTACTGAAGCATAGGGCCTGGGTCCTGAGGCCCCCAGAATGAATGGAAATCCGCCCAGCGGAGTGCGTGGGTGTCTCTTGTTCATAGAATCCAAACGTTTGTAGCAGCGTTTGTATTTCTTTTCCAGTTCAGCGCAGTCGGGCAGGGGAGTGCCCGGTTTCTTGCCCCCGACCTGTGGAGCTGTAAGGGCCTTCACGGGACATCCAAGTGCAGGTTCTACTGGCCCGTTCCCCATCTTTGGGCAGTAAGCGCTAAGGCAGGCGTGCTACGGACTTGAGCTGTATCCTGCAGAAACCGGCTGGCTGTGTGTCGGGGTCACCGGTTTCTGGTTTTTCGTCTTTCACTTCATGATGCGATGGTGTGGAATTAAATACGAACAACGCAGAATTATGCGATTAGCTACATTCCCTCTGACAACAGCTATGGGCCGATCCCAGTGGGCCACCTTGGCGCTTCGTGGCAGTGGGACGGTGGGAGCGTCAGGCTCCCAGTGGCCCCTCGTTCACCTGTGCCGGCTGCCGAGGCCGCAGCTGTGGGGCGAGTCCCAGTCTGTCGTCTGTGCTCCGCTTTGGGGCTGTGGCTGGAGAGGCCCTTGAGGGAGCAGTAACGGGCACGTTGGGGGCTCAGGAGGCTGGTGCTCCTGTGCACATCCGTGTGTGACTTCCTGAGGAAACCACCCTTCAGCACAGCTTGGGGAGGGGACCGTGGCGGTGAAACAACGGAAAAGCACCGTGAGGTCTGCATGTCAACATCCCGTCACCGGAAGCACTAGCGGTAAAGGGGCGCAAGTCCAGACGGACACAGGAGTGCTTAAACTGAACAAATTTGGGGGGCACCTGGGGAGCTCAGTCAGTTGAGCGTCCGACTCTGGATTTCAGCTCGGGTCATGATCTTGCAGTTTGTGGGATCGCGCCCCTCCTGGGGCTGTGCGCTGACAGTGCGGAGCCTGCTTCGGATTCTCTCTCTCCCTCTCTGCCTCTCGGTCTCAAGATAAACGTTTATAGTAAAGTGAACAAAAGTTCTCTGCTTTTTCCTGAAGCCTCCCCCGCTCTTCACTTGTTTTCCCGTGGAACCCTGTGCTCCAGGAACTTGGTATTGATACTTGGTAGGGAGACCCCACCACGGACCCAGCACCGGTCATGACCACCTTGAAGACAGGACGGAGGCAGCTGGCAGGGCCTACCAGAGGCCCGTGGAAACATGTAAGACCGCTCAGCCACCTACGCCGGGCAGGTGTGCAGGTTCGAAGGCATCGGCCTGTTGCAGCAAAGTCACAAAACCGTCATTCCTCTTTGTCCCCAAAGTCTGTTGTTCGAGTTGTATTTCGGCTCCGGAGCACAGAGGTCGGTTTTCGATGATCACCACGTCCAGAGTGACGGGGTTCTGGAGGCAGGTGGCCCGTAAGGTGAGCCTGGCCAGCAACATGCCCCTCCCCCACCACACCGCCCCTTCTGCCTGCGCTCGTCTAGGGCAGAGGACACGAGGCCACTCGGGCAGGATAGGTGTGCCACTGGGGGCTGGCGGGTGAGCCGTGCCGGTGACCTGGCCTTCCCTCTCCATGGGGGCCACTATTCAGAGCCGCCTATAGGTTGTCCATGTGGAGCACAGGCTTCCCTCTGCACGTGATTCTGTCCTTGGCCCCCTTGGGCAGCGGGCTCACAGAGCCTAGCACCCCAGACCCCCCATTTGGGTCCCAGAAGGCCCAGGCTGGTGTGTTGTGTCTCCTTCATCCCTGTCCTTTGTGACACTTGGATATCCCTTCAGCCGGAGGCCCCTGGGATCTGACTGTCCAATGTGAAGGTGCAGACGTTCACCCGTCGGGGAGGGTGGAGTGAGCTTCTGGGTCCCTCGACCAACACATCAGGCAACTTTTGTCTAGAAAAGAGAGCCAAGTGCATGTTGCTTTAGTGAAGTTTATTCCAAGTTACAGTTCAACATCAGCCTCACCCGATAAAGTATCTCTGTGGGAACCGGACAAAAAGCCAGAGCCCCCCCCACCACCACCACCACCCGGCCCCGGCCCGACGGCTATTTGGTTAGCGGTTCAGCCTGACCCTAGCGCTCGTCCTGTGCCAGGTAAGTAACACATGATCTTGGTTTGTTTTCCTCGCGGTGGTGGACTCGTGCGGCCCATGTCCTTCTCCATGGTTTTGTCCCCATTCTTTGAACAGCCCTCCTTGTCCCCATTCTTTGAACAGCTTCATGGGGTTCCAGAACACGCGTCCTGCTGGAGGACATCTCCTGGGAGCCTCCTGTATGCACGTGGGTCGTGTCAGTTTCCTGGGGCGGCTGAAACAACAGAATGTGTTGTCTCCGTTCCGCAGTCACAAGCCCGAGGTCGAGGCATCTGCAGGGCCACGCTGCCTCAGAAACCTCGAGGGGAGGGTCCTCTCTGCCTCTTCCTGCCTCTGGTGTTCCTTGGCTCAAGGATGCGCGGCTCCGGTCTCTGCCTCCGTTGTCATGGGTGTTTCCCTGCATGTCTGTGTCTTCACGTGGCCATCTTCTTATAAGGACACCGATGCTGTTGGGTTAGGGCCACCTTATCCAGGGGACTGCATCTGCCAGAGCCCTATTTCCAAATCAGCTCACATCCCGAAGCTAGGACTTTGGGGGACACAGCTCAATCCACACCCTCCATGCAGAATAGGGTCCCAGAATACTGCCGGCTCAGAGTAGGTCTGCTTTAATCTAGTAGATCCAAAGTTTAGATCCACCGCAATCTCTGGCCCGCGGCCGTGGCCGCCCTCCCCATCCGGGATGAGGACTTTTGTCCTTTGGGCTTCAATGTCACCTGCCTCCCTGACACCTGGCCGGTGCCGCGGTGTTCCTTCCTTATTCTGGTGAGCGGTCGGCCCTTTTCTTTCAGCTCTTCGTAAAGTTATCCTTTTTCTACTTTACTTGTTGTAAACATTGCTGTCTCCTAATCGATGGTGTGTCTTAGCATAACATCTTTCACGTTAATGTTTCATGTCTTTGCGTGATGATACTTTATGCCTTGAGGTTTTCTTTCTTGTCAAAAAATGCTTCCTAATCTTCAAGATTCTGGAATGCTTGCACTACTTTGTTTTTACTTTTTGAAAAGAGTTAATGGATTTCCTATTTTTAGAGCATTTTTAGGTTTGCTGAAAAAACTGATCAGAAAGTAGTTCCCATATCCCCCCACCCCCAGTTCCTCCTGTTACTAACATCTTGCATTAGTGTGGTTTACTTGTTATAACTGATGAGCCAATACTGATACGTTCCATAGTTAACCTCAGGGCTCACTCTAGGCCCGTACATTCTGCGGGTTTGGACAGACGTGTAATCCGTGTGCCCGATACTGAGAGTGTCACACGGAGTAGCTTCACTGCCCTGAACCCTCTGTCCCTCCCATCCCCCCGACCCCTGGCCCCCACTTGTCTTTTACCGTCTCCACGGTTTTGCCTTTTCCAGAATGTCACAGACTTGGAATCCTACCGTGCGTAGCCTTTTCGGACTGGCTTCTTTTACCTCGTAATATGCATCTAGGGTCCCTCCGGGTCTTTTCACGGCTCGACAGCCCGTTCCTACTTAGTGCCGACCCACATCCCGTTGTCTGGATGGACCGCAGGTTGTCCGTTCACCTGCTGACGGACACCTCGGCTGCTCCAGGGTTTGGGGGCTCTGAATGAAGCCGCTGTGAACACCCGTGTGCAGGTTGTCGTGTGGACCCAAGTTTTCAACTCTTTAGGTAAATACCAAGGAACGTGATTCCAGGATCACGTGGTAAGAGTGTTTAGTTTGTAAGAAACCGCCAAACTGGTCTGCGAAGTGGCTGCCACATTTTGTGTCCCCTCCAGCCACGAGTGAGTGTTGCTGCTGCTTTATACCCTCACCTGCATGTGGTGGTGTTAGTGTTTTGGATTTTAGCCATTCTAACAAATGTGTGTTTACTTTTTTTTAATGTTTGGATCTTTAGTCACAAAGAACGACTTTCCAGACTAGCTGAAGCAGCCACATCAATAACAGACAGGCTGTAGGCAGAGGCAAGGAAGAACACAGCAAGGAGGGCAGGCTGATAAAAGGTCCCGTTTATGGGGAAGAGCTAGTGATCTAAACTTGTACGCAATTAATAATTGCTTCAAAAATACATAAAAGTGACAGAACTACAAAGAGAAATGGACAAATGCCTACTCTGATGTGTCTCATTATTTCATGGAAATCAGTGGGCTAGAGGGTCTTGAGGACGGGGTGTCTGGGCAGAAGAGACATTGGAACGTCAGTTGCCAGAAGGAATGCCCAGGACGAGGAAGTGTGGGGCATGCCACTGCTTGTTAGCTTCATAATTGCCAAGAAACTCTATCTTGATGTAACACTTCAAACTAGAATAGGGGTTTGAACAAGGTCTATATGTTGCATTTAGTGGAAATGCGTCTTAAGTCTGCTAATCCATATCAATGTCCCCTTCCTCTTTATTTTTTTTTTTAATTTTTTTCAACGTTTTTTTTTTTTTTATTTTTTTTTTCAACGTTTTTTATTTATTTTTGGGACAGAGAGAGACAGAGCATGAACAGGGGAGGTGCAGAGAGAGGGAGACACAGAATCGGAAACAGGCTCCAGGCTCCGAGCCATCAGCCCAGAGCCTGACGCGGGGCTCGAACTCACGGACCGCGAGATCGTGACCTGGCTGAAGTCGGACGCCCAACCGACTGCGCCACCCAGGCGCCCCTCCCCTTCCTCTTTAAAAAAAGAATTACTTCCCACTTATTTCTTGGGAAAAAGCAGGCATTTGCCCTATGGGGGTCTGGATGACTACATCCCTACTCTCTCTTTTAATATGTTCCTCTTTCCCCTGTATTTTGTGTGCATTAGTAGTCACGTCCAGAAACTTGATCAGATCAGTTTGTTTCCCATCAAGAGTGCTCTGTGTTGCATTGTGCAGGATTCAATGGCTTCACACCAGGAGGCACTTAATATCTCTTAGCAAAGTTTGGGTCACTCATGGGTTCAGAGGGTCAGCTGAATCCTCCATTATTTTCATCAGTCTTCTACCAATTGGCTTTCACTGCCATTATGATATTACCGATTATTTCTTCTGCATTTATTAGATGGAATTCGATACATAACTTCCCTCCACCAATTTGTTTATCCTGAAATACAGTTCATAGGGGAAAGGCAGAATGGATATATTTTTAGAATAATGGGTTATCGTACTAGCAACCTTCAAGATGACCCATGGAATGGGTGTTAATACTGTTTTAAGCTCATGCATTTTATTATGTTTGATATGTTTCTATTCAGTGCAGCCATTATTCTTTTTGATGTTGAAATTGTTGACTTGTTGTCCATTCAGAGCCTTTCACTTTTGTCACCCTGTCCCTCTGGCAGGTGTCTCTCTGGGAGCAGCCTTGCTTTGTGGCACAGGAAATCCTAAACTCATTTTGTATTGCCTCCTTCCCCAAATCTCAAAGGAGCCCTAGTTCCTTTTAAACAGAAATGGTGTACTCTTCCAAGAGTGTGTTTACTGCTGGGAGGGGCCCAAGAGCACTGCCCACCCAGGTCCAGAACATTTAAAGTTTCATGGCGGGGGTGGGGGGTGGGAGAGCTGGCCAAAGCATACAGCTGGGTGAGGACGGGGTTTCCACCCGCTTCCTCCGAGTGGTTCACCCTCATCGTGCACAGCCCGCGACGACTGAGAACTCCGTTTTAAAACCTGTGATGTGGGGGCACCTGGGTGGCTCAGTCGGTTAAGCGGTGGACTTCGGCTCAGGTCATGATCTCGCGGTCCGTGAGTTCAAGTCCCGCGTCGGGCTCTGTGCTGACAGCTCAGAGCCTGGAGCCTGTTTCAGATTCTGTGTCTCCCTCTCTCTCTGACCCTCCCCTGTTCACGCTCTATCTCTCCCTGACTCAAAAATAAATAAAATGTTAAAAAAAAAATTTTTTTTTAAATAAATAAATAAAACCTGTGGTCTGAACTCCTGCCTCCACCGGGCCCAGGTCCAGCCTGCTTCCACCCGCCCTCTCCATCCCTAGAGCCCTCCCATGAGGGCTGTGAAAATTCACAAAGGGAAACCTCGGTTCGAACGGAGCCGAATGGAGCCGGGAGGCCAGCAGGGGGAGCTCCCGCTGCCCCACCATCTTGTCAATTGCAGACCCAAGTGGGACCTGGCGGGTCACTACTTCCCAGCCCACCAGGGGCCGCCCTGCCGGGGGCTCAGCCAAAGCGCAGCCACTACGCTTTCAGCTCTGTTTACTCCAAAGGACTTTCTGTTTACAGCACCGCCCAGCTCCCCCTTTCCTCTATAAAAGAGTGTTCAGCTCCTTTGTTCTGAGGCCGCACCTGTGGTCTAGCCCTCCCCTGCATGTGTTGGATTGCAATTCTCTGCTATTCCTGAACAAACCTATTTCTGCTGGTAAAATACCTGGCCTTTTAATTTTTAAGGTTAACAAGGCAATCAGGGGCTGCTGTCTGGACCCATGGTCCGTGGGCCACCGTGGGGGGCTGCTCTGCAGTGCCCCAAAGGCCCCACCGTGCCTGCACCTTCCTGCCAGAAGTGCACCAGCCACCCTAGCCACGGCCACCTCCTGTTTGGGCCTCTCCAACACTGGGCACCAATGTGCAACCAAAGACCCAGAAATTTCAAGAACCATCCCTCGGTGCTCAGGATGAAGCCCCTAGCCCTTGGGCCAGTACTGAGGGTGTGCAGGGCTTGGGCTCTCCCAAGAGCTGCTGGACACCGCCCTCCCACCCCCCCCAATATGGCTGTGGATGAATACAAACCACAACTGTGGGACGTCTTAATAACCAGCCCCTGCACGTTGAGACTGACAGCTAAATGCAGTGTGTGGCCCTGGCAGAGGGGGTGGCTGCAAAGGACATTGTGGGGACAACTGACACCACTTCAGTGGGGTCTGTGGCTCAGCTAATACTGTTTTCTCTGTACTAAGTTTCCGGATTTGGATCACTGTTCTGGGGGTAGCAGAACATCCTGTGCTCAGGAACACGAAAGGACTTAAAAGTGAAGGGACATGGCATCTTGAGCCTGATGTCAAGTGGCTTAGGGGAAAATGCAATCTCGGCTGCAGGGACTGGAGGCAGACTGCTGGTGAGTAATGGTGACCGGGGAGTTCTCTATGCTCTGCAGCTTTTCTCCAAGTTGGAAATCACGTTCAAATTAAAAATTACCCCCAAACCTCCAATAGGTTCAACATAAACCCCCTATGGTCCCGGTGGCGCTGGAGACACCCCTCCCCCTCGCAGGCGGGCCCTCCTGACCACAGCGCACCCCACACTGGCCCTCCTGGCTGGTGCGACTCCTTTCCTGCTCTTACACCTTTTGTCCGCGCCGGCGACCTCCGTCTCCGTCAGCCCTGGTGGGAGGATACTGGTGCGGCCGACTTCTCTGTCCTTGCGGAGCAGCTGCGGTCAGCTGCGGACTAGAGGGATGCCGAATCTCCGCTGACATACAGGGCGAGGGGCGCATCAGGCTACTCTGAGGCTTGGAAGCCGGAACGAGCGGCCCCTGTGCCGCCGGAAACGCTGCAGCGGGAAAGCAGGCCGTGCCAGAGCCCGGTGAGCGGGTCACACCTTTATTAACATTGCATTCACCAAACACCTGAGCACCGCGCGCCCTCGCCTCCGCACGCCCTCCACCGCCCCCAGCAGATTCCGGCTCCCCTTGGGGCGGCTTCCCCTGCAGCGTCAGTGTCCACGGTCTCCTGCGTCTGGGGGACGGGAAGAGCCTGGCCCCGGGACAGACTTGGCAGAGGGGGCGGTGTTCTCTGAGGCCCCGTATGAGGCCCGCGAAGAGACCCGGGAGCCTGGGCGCGACGGGACCAAGGATGGGACCCGGGACCCCGGGCGGGCTGGGGTCGAGGACGCGACCCGAGAGCCGGGGTGGGACGGGGTCGAGGACAGGAAGTGGGAGCCCGCGCGCAACGGGGCCTGGAATGAAGCCCCTGAACCCTCCTTCGAAGGGGCCTGTGATGGGGCCCTGGAGCCCACCCGCGGGAGCCATGTCGGGGTCTGGGAGGCCCCGCGCGATGGGGCTGTGGAGGCGGCCAAGGACCCCTGATGCGAGGCGGGCCGCGCTGGTGGCGGTGGCGGCGGTGGCCGCCAGAGCGGCGGGCCCCCTGGGCCCCGGCGCAGCCAGCCATGCACACGCGCCAGGTCCCAAGTGTCCTCGTGCTCGCGCCGCAGCTGTTCACGCTGCTCCAGCAGCTGGCGCCGCGTGTCATGCAGCAGCTGGGCCCGGCGAAGCAGCCGCAGCAGCTCCTGCCGCAGGCGCGCGTTGTCAGCCTTGATGGCCTGCGTGTGCGCGACGAGCGCGCGCGCCGCCTCTCGCTCCGCGCGCCGCCCCAAGGACTGCACGCGCTGACGCGCCTCGCTCTCGAAGGCCGCCTTGTCCTCCAGGAAGCGCCTTTTCACACGGTGAAGCAGCTGCGTGTGATCCACGCGCATGTGCAGCAGCTCGCGCTCCAGCGCCCGGATCCGGGCCAACTGCTCCAGCTGCAGCTCCTGCGGCGGGGGCGCGGGTCAGCGCCCGGGCGCCGCGCGCCCCCACCCCTCCCGTCGGGCACGTCCGCGGGCGCGCGCGCACTGGCCTTGTAGGGCTGCAGCTCCTGCACCTGCCGCGCCATCCGCGCCGCGCGCGCCTCCATCTCCAGCAGCTGCGCGCGCACTCCGTTCTCGCGCCCGCGGTAGAGCGACTCCAGCTCGGCCCGCTGCCCGTGGATCCGGGTCAGGTCCACGCGGTTCTGCTCTTCCAGCCGGACGACGGCGTGGGCGCAGCGCTGCGCGCGCGCGCTCATGTAGCTGGCGTAGAGCCGGTTCTCCTCGCGCAAGCGCAGCGCCTCGCGGTCCAGGAAGGCGTTCTCCTGCAGCACCTGGTCCACGCGCGCCTCGCAGGCGTCCAGCTGCTCCGAGAGCAGCGTGTACTCGCGCTGCAGGTACTGCGCGCGCTCCGACCGCGGCGGCTCGGCCCCGTCTCCCGCCGCGCCCGGCCGGCGCCCCGCGCTGGTCCCGAGCTGCTTCTTGGGAGCCATGGGCTGGGGCCTGGGGCACGGGCACGCGTGAGAGCACTGCCCCCAGGCCGCTGCTCCAGCTTAGCGCTTCCCTCCCACCCCCTCCCCGCCCGCCCGAAAATTCTAGCGGGGAGGGACGCGTCTCAGGGACATGAGATCGGGGGAGGCAGAGTCAGGGGCATGGGGGTCCGGACATCGTCTCCAACCTTTACTCTTGGGCCTTTTCCGGGCCGTGGACGCCGGTCCGTCGGGGTGTGCCCACCTTCAGTAACTTTGGCGTTCATCCTGCACGGTCTCCGTGGAGACAGAACTTAGTCGCCCTCCCCCACTCCCACCCCGTCGCTTGGGCAACGGCCCGGCTTCCCCTTCCGGCTTCTCCCCACCCCCACCGCCCGCCACTCCCTCGCCCCAAGTGCGTGACAAGCCCGTGTGCGCGCCCTGCAGAGGTCCGATCTCAGATGGGCAGGATTTTGGCTTCCGGAGGAGGACGCAGGACTTGCTTCCGAATCCGACCTAGCAGCAGCCCAAGTAGTCCCCACTGTTCGCGTGCCGGGAGATTTGGGCCCTTCGCCCAGGGGACCCTCACCGCCGGCGCCCCCATATGGGGAAATGGCGCCACGAGTTTCCGACCTCCAGCCGTGGGCAAGCCCCCCACCCCCCACCCCGTGTGAAACTTCCATATCTTGCCGGGACAGAGCTTCCCCACAGCTTATCATCTCTCTGGAGACCCTAGTTTTCTTCGAAGCATTTCGTGATTCTTTTCCCTCTTCCTGGGGGCCTCGGTGGGAGTTAGGGTTACCGGGAAGATCGTGTCCATTCGGGTGTCCACTGTATTTCTTCCTGGGATTTCCTCTGTGGGGTTCCTAAGCCCACACGTGTGCACCTGTTCAACTCATCCCACTCACTTGCTCTTTTTTATTTATTTGAATGTTTACTTATTTTTGAGAGAGAGAGAGCATGAGCAGGGGAGGGGCAGAGAGAGAAAGAGACACAGACTCCAAGGCAGGTTCCAGGCTCTGAGCTGTTAGCACAGAGCCCGACGCGGGGCTCGAACTCACGGACTGCGAGATCATGACCTGGGCGGAAGTCGGACGCCCGACCAACTGAGCCACCCAAGCGCCCCAGATACGGTGTTTTTAATAGGAAATTGGTACCTAACTTTACAGGAACGTAAGAAAAGACCAACTAGAATCAGGGGAAAAGCACCCGAGACCCTGCAGTGGGGGCTCCACGGAGTCAGTGAGGGTGTCTGTTCTATCTCCAGGACCTGGCGCTTCCAACCAGGGCCTCTGCTCCCGGGGCAGACGCCTGCGCTCCTCTCCCTGGCCACCCTCGAGGCCGCGCCGGGGCCACCGCCCCCATTTGCCAGATTGCTACACAGGCCGCGAGGAGCGGAGGACTGCCCACCCCCCTCCCGCCCCAGCCCCTCCCGGGCGTGTGTGTGTGTGTGTATGTGTGTCTGGTTGGCCTCGGTCTTTTAATCTCTGGTGCGAGGCGAGGGACTCCATGCGCAGAGGATTTTAAGTCGTCCCAGCCCCCGGACTTCCCGCGGATTTGTCCCCGCTTTACGGCTGACAAATGCCTCCTCCCAGGACAGGTCCGCCGAGCGTTTTGTCCTCTTCTGCCTCCGCGTTCCTCGAGACTCGCTTCTTCCCAATTCTGCAATGTCCACGGAATAGTCTGGAGAGCCGCGGGGGCGGCCACCCCCGCCCGCGTGCCACCGGATCACCCCCATTCTGGGCGCAGCCCCGGCCTCGCCCGCAGCCCGCGTCCCGCTCTCCCCGCCCTCAAGCCACGCCCAACCCCGGATCGGCTCCGGCCCCGCCCCTCCCCCGCGCCGGCCCCTCCCCCGCGGTTCCCGCACTTCCGTCTCCGCCGGAGTCTCGGCCGCGGGGCGCTGGGCTTCGCCGCCCACCCGCGCCGTTTAGCGGAAAGCGAGGACCCTCGTTTCCTCTGCTGCCTCGCGCTTGCTCCGCGCCGCAGGTCTCGGGGCGCATGGATGGTTCCAGGGACAGTGCCTGGCCCGGAGGCAGGCCGAGATGCACCCCCAACCAGGGGCCTTTCCTGTGTTGGCGCAGGGGTGCCTCTGGCGTCCACCGGGTCCCAGCGCCGCGCACAGAGACAGCTAACCTCCGAGGGCTCAGAGTCAAAGTCAGGCTTTACCCATGACATTTCTCCCCCCTCCTTGGGGTTCTTCCCCCCCCCCTCCCTCCGTGAATAGGGTGGTGGGGCCAAGACTGTGTCTCCCTCAGACTCAGGCTGAGGAGGGTGTGGGGTGAGGGGTCACTCACCTCTTGGGAGAACACCGAGCTGGAAAGGCACTGGGAGACAGGGGGGTGAGCTAGCTGTCTGCTCAGCTTCCGCCCAGGCTGCCCCTGCCCCAGCTCTCTGCTGGGGACTTGCCGCGGACCCCCAAGGCAGTTTCTTGGGTTGAAGCTCACACGACTCGTCAGGGTACTCAGTACCCACCGCACACGCGGCCACACCCCCCACCCGCAGGCGAGCTTCTCAAGGGCCCACTCTCCTGCCCCCATCTTGCTGTGGCTTCTGCCTTGGACGCCCTCCCTACTCAGCTTCTGAGACTTGGGGTGAGCCCCCTTCCTCAGGAGTAGCCGGTGGGGTTGGGCTGTGTTTGATCCCCGGGGTGAGCACTGCCAGCAGCCCCCGCCTCTATTTCACAGATGGAGAAACTGAGGCACAAGGTGATTTCTGTCCCAGGACCCCTGGAGTCACGAGGGCTGTGACTTAGGCATTGGTGGCTTCTTCCCGCCGTATTACCACCTCTTGCCAAGGCTTCCCCCCACCCCTGCCCTGTGTCCTGATGCAAGGGGCAGGGCCAGCCACGTCACTGGACCCACCCCACAGCAGCCTGAGGCCGGCACATGCCTGGTGCCCACGACCCTTCTACCTGCCAATGCCAGCTGGAGCTGTAGAAATGGGTGGATTCAGGAGACACCAAAACCGGTTCTGGAAGCTCAGCTGTGGGTGGGAGGCTGACACTCAGGACAGCCAGATACTGAACAGTGGTCAGAGGAGGGGACCCTGGGGAGCCCGGTGGTAGGGATGCTCCAGCCCCACCCCAGCAGTACCTCCTCTCTTGACCAGAAGCATGGGGTGGTGGGGGGGCGCTGATGGCGATCACCACGACAAAGGGGATGGAGGGCAGGAGCAAAGTCCAGCAGGAGAGCCTATCTACCCAGCGTGTCCTCTGGCTGGGGTCAAGCCCTGGGGAGCCCAGGCCTGGCTGTTCTCTGGGCCCTGGGGGGGGGACCAAATCTGTCCCCTCGCCTGTGTCCTATTTTGGGTACCACCTGCGGGCCTGCCCCTCCACCCCCAGCCCCGGGAATTGGCTTTAGGCTGGGCACCAGGCAGAGACCCTTCTTCCTCAAGTGGCCTCCCCTTCACCCCAGGTACCTTGGAACCCATGCCAACCTCACAGTCAGCCCCAGGTGGAAAGCCCAGATCCGGGCCACGAGGTGCGTCGGCTCCCACAGCCACGGCTGCCCCTGGAGGAAGCGCTCTGCCCTCCCCGACACACGGTGCAGGTGCCGTGAGGGCCCTGGCCGGCCTGCCACAGCTTGACAGGGGCCAAGACAGGCCCGGGCCTGCAGGAGTCGCTGGTGGGTGCAGGGAGCACACGAAGGCCGGGTGGGGCTTGTGGTGAGGCTGCTGTGGTGAGCCTTGGGTCTGGCCTGCTCAAGGTCAGCGGGGTCACAGCTTCGGGGCAGGCTAATGAGCTTTGAAAGGCCTCTCTGGGACCCAGGGAGGGCCTGTGGGCTTGCCCCCCCCCCACGCTGAGGGGGCCAAGCCAGGTAGGCTGGGGCTTGGGGTGTGGCCTAGGTCAGCCGGCATGTCCCCCCTCCCCAGGAATGCCCACTACCTCTGTTTGTGAGGAAAAGGGTGACAGACAGAAGGATGCCCAGTGTCCAGAGCCCCCCCGCAGGCCCCAGTGGCGATGCCCACACCCACGTCTGCAGGCTGGCTCAGAGATGCCCCTGAGAGACAGCTCTGAGGGGGAGCCCAGCCAAGGGCACACCTCCTCCGGGACCCTCATTCCTGAGTCGGGACTCGTGATCTCAGAGACAACCACGTCTATACCCTCAACGTGCCTTCCTGGAGTGACCTGGAGTACCTGAGTCCATAGCCCGTGCCAGGACCAGGAGAGAGGACAGGATGGCTTTGGAGACCCAGGTGCTGGAGGACTGTACCAGGCCCATTCCAGCAGCGTGGGAGAGGCTGTGCATGGCACAGGGTGGGCAGTGGCTACAGCGGTGACGCAGGTGTGGACACAGCTGTGCTATGTCTCAGACTTTGACCCTGAGGGGTGGGGGTGGGGCGCACGCACATGGACGATGAGAGGACGCGGCCTGGGAGGTGGGGACCGAGTGAGTTTGGTCTCCTGAGCTACAAGGAGGCCGGCAACGGATGAAGCAGGAAGTTCCCGCCACATCCTTTCACCCTGGGGACTTTGACCTGCCACACGCCCCCGCTGCCTGCCGGCTCTGGGCCTTCTGGACAAGGCCTCCCCAGGCTGCCATGATTCTCCCACGTGTCAGCTAAAAACGAACTACACAGTCCACTTTTTAGCTAATTCCTAATAAATACTCCAGTTGACGATGCACTCCAAACGAAGCCGAGGGTTACGACCACGTGCGACAAAATTGGTTGTCCGCTAACAATCGATGAGAAAGTAAACTCTTTTGCCCAAATTTACATCTGCAGGGGTAATGTTTGAACAAGGCACCGTGGGGCTTTGCAGACATGCGGCCCCATGAGAATACACGTAACAGCAGCTTTAAAAGATACCAACTAATGGATGAATCAAATGCCCATTGAAAAACTGTCTTAATAATTACATGTAATGAAGTTCACTCGGCAGAATTCTTTATGCTGAAGCTCCCTGATGTCGATCTGATTTTGCTTAGTGACTACACTCTCAGTGGCCAAATGGCAGGGTCAGGAACGCCTCTAGCTTGGGGTTCGTGGGGGAAGGCAAGGAAAAGAGGGACCGGCCTGTCAGTTGTCACATATCTTTGGTGCTCTGATGCCAGCCACCCTCAGCAGGTGCACAGGACTGGGAAGAGGCTCCCGCTAACCCAGCTCATGAAGGATCCTGCTGCCCTCTCCGGGCCTTGGGCTCTTCATCAGTGGGACCGGATCTAATTTCCTGCAGGCTGGGCAACTAGCTATCAGCCCTCCCTCCGTGCCCATCCATGTGCCTTCTCCTCTCCTCTCAGTCCTGGTGGGCTATATAGCTTTTCCATCTGTATTTATGTTTGTTCTTGAGTATATCTGGGGAATGCTCCCACTTGTTCAGTAGGTTTGCCATTTCAGCTAAGTTATCAAATCAATTGATGTGAGGTTGTTCCTAATAAACTCTTGTTATCTTTCTAACGTTTGAAGAATTTGTAGGAATGTACTGTCTTTCATTCCTGACATTGGTAATTTCTTTCTTAGCTCTAATGAGTCTCCTTAGATTGTATTCAATTTACCTAAAGAATCAGCTTTTAATTGTATTGTTTTTTTTCCTCATGCTTATACACTGCATTTCAATGATTCTTACTCTTATCATTACTCCATTCTTTCTACCTATTTGGGGTTTAATTTTGTTGTCTTTTTCTAGCCTTTTAAGGTGGGAACTAAAATTTTTGTCTTTTCTAACATGAGCATTTACAACTATAAATTCCCCTCTAAGTGCAGCTTTAGCTGCACCCAGCACATTCTCACTTCATGTTCTCATTATCTTGCAGCTCAAAATAGTTTCTAACTTCCCTTGTGATTTCTTCTTTGACCCACTGTTTATTTAGATGTGTTGTTTAACCTGCAAATTTTTGGGTGGATTTTCCAAATATATTTCTGTCATCTATTTCTAATTCTGTGGGATCAGAGAACACACTTTGTGTTATTTCAATAATTTTAAATTTGTTGACCTTTGTTTTATGGTACTTAGAATATGGTTTATGTTGGTGACTATTTCATACACAATGGAAAACAGTGTGTATTCTGTTGTTGGTAGATTGTTGTATAAATGCCAACTAGATCAAGTTGGACAGTAATATTGTTCAGGTCTACTATATCTTTATTTTCTGCTTGCTTGCTCTACTAATTATTGAAAAAGGAGTGTACAATCTCCCAACTGACTTGATTATTTCTTCTTTCAGTTCTGTCAGGTTTTACTTTAATGTATTTGAGAATGTATTATTAGGTTCATACATTCTCAGGATTATATTATCTGTTTGACAGGTTGACACTTGTATCATGATGAAGTGTCCCTCTTTCTCCTGGTAATATTCCACGTTCTGAAGTCTACTTGGTCCGATATTAATATAGCCACTAAAGCTTTCTTATGATAACTATTTGTATGATCTATCTTTTTCCATCTGTCTTAGTCTATTCAGGCTGCTGTAACAAAATACCACAGACTGGGTGGCTTATAAACCACAGAAATTTATTTTTCATGGTTCTGGAGGCTGGAAAGTCCAAGATTGGGGCACCAGCCTGGCTGGCTCAGTCATTGGAGCATGTGACTCTTGATCTCGGGGTCATGGGTTTGAGCTACACACTGGAGAGTAGAGCTTACTTAAAAAAAAAAAAAAGTCCAAGATCAAGGGGCCAGAATGGTTGCAATCTAATGAGGGCCCTCTTCATGGTTCATGGCCAGCGCCTCTCTGTGTTCCCACATAGTGGAAGGGGTTAGGGATTTCTCTGGTGCCTGTTTTATAAGAGCACAAATTCCAGCATGAGGCTTTATTATCATGACCAGAGCACCTCCTAAAAGTACCACTTCCTGATATTACCACAATGTCTCAACATATGAGTTCTGGGGTGAGGGGCACCAATACTCAGACCACAGCATCATTCATTTAACTTCTCTATGTCTGTATACTTAAGGTGCCTTTCTTGTAGATTGCATATTCTTGGATTCTGATAAAAAAAAAAATAAGGTTGTGGGTGCCTGGGTAGCTCAGTCGCTTGAGCATCTAACTTTGGCTCAGGTCATGATTGCGGTGGTCTGTGGGTTGGAGCCCCTTATCGGGCTCTGTGCTGACAGCTCGGAGCCTGGACCCTGCTTCGGATTCTGTGTCTCCCTCTCTCTCTGCCCCTCTCCCACTCATGCTCTGTCTCTCAAAAAAGAATAAACGTCAAGAAAAAATTTTAAACAAAAATAAGGTTATGCAACTGCTGCCTTAAAATTTTATCTATTTACTTAAGTAATCTCTAAACCCATTGTGGGGCTTAAACTCATGACCCCAGATCAAGAGTCATGCATTCTTCCTACTGAGCCAACCAGGTGCCCCAACTGCTGCCTTTTTGTTGGAGCATTGAGACCATTTACATTTAATGTAATCATTTATATGGTTGGGTTTAAGTATACCATCTCAGTATTTGTTTTCTATTTGTCTTATCTGTTTCTTCTTAGTCCTCTTCTTTTTCTACCTTCTTTCTGACTGAGTAATTTTTAATATTTCATTTTATCTAGACTATGGGCTTATTAGCTATGTCTCTTTAGGTATGTTTTTATTTTATGTATTTTTAATTTACTTTTATTTTATTTTATCTATCTTTAAATAATATTGTAATTCTTCACATGTAATTTAAGAACCTTACAATAGTATATTTCCATTTTCCTCCTTGGCATATTGATATAATACATTTTACTTTTACAGGTTATAGATCTCACAATATGTTGTTATTCTATCTACTTTAAACAGTTAACTATCTTTTTAATGTTTTATTTGTTTATTTTTAGAAAGATAGTGCACATGCAAGAACCATGGAGGGTAGAGAGAGAGAATCCCAAGCAGGCCCTACTCTGCTAGTGAGAGCCTGTCGTGGGGCTCGATCCCACAAACTGAGATCATGACCTGAGCCAAAATCAAGAGTTGGACATTTAACTGACTGAGCCACCCAGGCCTCCTGGTTAACTATCTTTTTAAAAATTATTTTTAATTGTGGTAAAGAAAAAGACAACATAAAAGTTACTACCTTAACTATTTTAAGTGTATAGTTCAGTAGTGTTAAATGTATTTATATTAAGTATATTCACATGTTCACAGATCTCCAGAATTTTTTAATCTTGGAATCTGAAGCTTGATACGCATTAAACAATGACTCCCCATTCTCTCTTCCCCACAGCCCCTGTTAACCACCATTCTACTTTGTTTCTATGAGTTTGACTACTTTTTATATCCATATAAGAAGAACCGCACAGTATGTATCTTTTTAATGTTTACTTATTTATTTTGAGAAAGAGAGAGAGAGGGAGAGAAAGAGAGAGAGAGGGAGAGAGAGAGAGAGAGAGACAGAGAGAGAGAGAGAGAGACAGAGACAACCCAAGCAGGCTCTGTGCTGGCAGTTCGGAGCATGGTGCAGGGCTTGATCCCACGAACCCATGAGATCACAACCTGAACAGAAATCAAGAGTCAGACACTCAGCTGACTGAAGCACTCAGGCACCCCACACGGTGTGTGTCTTTTTGTGATTGGTTTATTTCACTCAGCATAACGTCCATGTTCACTCATGTTGTAGCATATAACAAGATTTCCTTCCTTTTTGAGGGTGAATAATATTCAATTGTATGTATGGCTACATTTTGTTTATCCATCCGCCAGTGGACATTTGGGCTGTCTCTACCTCTTGGTTATTGTGAATAATGTTATGAAGAAGGATGTGCTAATATCTCCTTGAGACCCTGCCTTTAATTCTTTTGGATGTATGCTCACTTTTGGAAGTGAGATTGCTGACTCATAGAGTGGTTCTAATTTTAATTCTTTTAGGAATAATCATACTGTTTTCCATGTTGGTTACACCATTTTATGATCCCACCCACAGTGTCCAAGGGTTCCAGTTCCACATCCTCACCACCAATTTTACCATTTTCATGTTTTGTTTGCTTTGCTTTGCTTTGCTTTGTTGTTTTTGTTTTTGTTCTTTGCCATCCTAATAGGCATGAGGTGGTATCTCATTATGGTTGTAATTTGATTCGAGAGAGACTTTTGATTATATCGTTGAGTTATCAGGTCTAAGTGGGGCAGTCAACTATCTTTTAATGAAATTTAGTAGATGAGATGAGAAAAATATCTTTTATATTTACCCACCTATATCCCATTTCCAGGGCTGTTTTTTTTTTTTTTTTTAATGTCAATCCAGATTTTCATCTAGAATTATTTTTCTTCATCCGAGAAAACTTTATTTTATTTTATTTTGTAGTGTGGGTCTGCAGGTGTTATATACTTCCAATTTTTTTTCTTTGAAAAAACTATTGTCTTCATTTTTGAAGGATATTTTCTCTGAGTATATAACTCTAGATTGGCAGTGTTTTTGTTTTGTTTATTTTTCTTTTTGTTTTTAGTTCACTAGTCATGTTCTTGCTTTGTCTTCTGGCTTAAAATTATTTTCTGACAAGAACTCTGCAGTCATAGTTATTTTTGTTTCTCTGTATTTTTTTTTTTTTTTATAATTGTAGTACTTTTATCACTTTTTCAGCAATTTATTTATCATGTGCTTATTATGGCTTCCTTTGCGTTTTTCCTACTTAGGTTCCATTGAAATTCCTAGATTTGTGAGTGTATGATTTTTCCTTCAAATCTGCAAAAATTTCAGCCATTGCTCTCAATGATATTTTCTGCATCGCTCTCTTTTGTTGATATGATCCCACAGGTTCTTCGGTTTAGTTTTGTTTTTTTCCCCTCTGTTTCAACGTGGATAGTTCCTATTGCTGTGTCTTCAAGTTCACTGATATCTCTTCTGCTGTTAAGTTCATCCAATGAATTTTCGCTTCAGAGATTTTATTTTTCAACTCTAGCAAGTTCTTTTTTATAACTTCTCATCTCATCATATTCATGTCTTTCTTTAAATCCCTGGGCATGTTTATAACAGTTATTTCTTAAGTCATTGCCAATTCCGTCATCTCTGTCACTTATGGGTCTAGTTCTGTCAACTGGCTTTTCTCCTGGGTCTGGGTCGTGTGTTCCTCCTTCCTCATAAGCTTTGTAACTTTTTTATTGAGGTGAAATTCACATAAAATTACCTACATTAAAGTATACATCTCAGTGGCATTTGGTACTTTCACAGTGTTAAGTAACCACTACCTCGATCTAGTTACAAAACGTTTTCATCATCCTAAAGGGAACCTGTATCCACTAAGTAGTCACTACCCATTCCTCTTCCCAACCCCCTCTCCCCCCGGGAAACCACCTATCTGCTCTCTGTCCTTATACACGTACTTATTCTGAATATTTCATATATGTGGCATTGTATGTGTGACTTTTTGAATCTAACCTCTTTCACTTAGCACAATGTTTCTGAGACTCACCACATTGTAACATGTAGCCAAACTTCAGTCCCTTTTTCTAAAAATTTTTAAATGTTTATTATTTTTGAGAGAGAAAGCATGAGTGGGGGAGGGCAGAGAGAGAGAGAGAGAGAGAGAGAGAGAGAGAGAGAGAGACATGGGATCTGAGGCAGGCTCCGGGCTCTGAGCTGTCGGCACTGAGCCTGACGCAGGGCTGGAACTCACAAACTGAGAGATCATGACCTGAGCCGAAGTTGGAAGCTCAACCGACTGAGCCACCCAGGCGCCCCTTTGGTGTTTCCCTTTAAAGAGTGTTGACGTTTTCTGGCAAGCATTTAAGCTATGTTTGTATAATCTTGTTCCTTTCAAGGCTTGTTCTCCACACTCATGATGGGTGTGGAGTAGGCTTTAGTCTAGAGCTGGTTCAGTCACTTTACTGAGATGTGACCTGTCTCGGCTCTCTCCTGAATGCTCTGGTGTCCAACATGGCTTCTTGGCAGTTAACGACCTCCCTACCTGAGTGAAACCTGAGAATTGTTCAGCAACTCCCACACCTCCAGGCCCCACCCCCTGACGCCAAGTTGTTCTTTGCCTGGACTTGATGGCAGTAGGCCAGGTTCGAGGACCCAGGGGATCCTATAGGACCAGCCAGGACTCTCCTTGGCTTCATGAAGGACGCAGGATGGAAATCAAACATGAGTCAACAGGAAGTGAGAGCAGACATTATTGAAGATACAGGGAGACCAGATACAGACAGAGCATCTGGGAGACTCAGAAAGGAAAGGACCATGAGTCTCATCTTTGTCTGGGGTTTGGGTTTTCTTTTATTTAAAAAAAAAAAAAAGATTTTTTGTTGAATGCTCAGCTGACTGAGCCCCTATTTTTGTCTCATTTAAAGTAATATTTTTTTTAATGTTTACTTATTTCTGAGAGTGGAAGAGAGACAAAGCACGACTGGGGAAGGGGCAGAGAGAGAGGGAGACACAGAATCTGAAGCAGGCTCCAGCCTCTACACTGACAGCAGAGAGCCTGATACAGGGCTCAAACTCATGAACTGTGAGATCGTGACCCAAGCTGAAGTCAGATGCTTAACCGACTGAGCCACCTAGGTGCCCTGTTTTATTTTTAAGTAAACTCTACACCTAACGTGGGGCTCAAACTCACAACCCCAAGATCAAGAGTCACATGCTCTAACGACTGAGCCAACCAGGTGCCCCTGGGTCTGGAGTTTTCACTGAGGATGGTGGTCTGGCGTAGGTGTCCTCTCCGGCATCCAGGAACTGGTCAGAACAAACACCAGGGCATATGGGTTATTCCTGAGAGCCAGGAGGTCTTGGCCTGGAGGTCTGACTTGGAGATCTTGGCATGGAGTCTGGCTTGGTGGTCTCACTTGGAGGTCTGACTTGGAGGTCTGGCTTGGAGGTCTTGGCATGGAGGTCTGGCTTGGAGATCTTGGCATGGAGGTCTTGGCATGGAGGTCTGGCTTGGTGGTCTGGCTTGGAGGTCTGGCTTGGTGGTCTGGCTTGGTGGTCTGGCTTGGAGGTCTTGGCTTGGAGGTCTTGGCATGGAGGTCTGGCTTGGAGATCTTGGCATGGAGGTCTTGGCATGGAGGTTTGGCTTGGTGGTCTTGGCTTGGAGGTCTTGGCATGGAGGTCTGGCTTGGAGGTCTTGGCTTGGAGGTCTTGGCTTGGAGGTCTTGGCATGGAGGTCTTGGCATGGAGATCTGGCTTGGTGGTCTGGTTTGGTGGTCTTGGCATGGAGGTCTTGGCATGGAAGCCTTGGCATGGAGATATGGCTTGGTGGTCTTGGCATGGGGGTCTTGGCATGGAGGTCTGGCTTGGTGGTCTTGGCATGAAGGTCTGGCTTGGAGGTCTGGCTTGGTGGTCTTAGCATGAAGGTCTGGCTTGAAGGTCTGGCTTGGTGGTCTTGGCATGGAGTCTTGGCATGGAGGTCTGGCTTGGTGGTCTGGCTTGGAGGTCTGGCTTGGAGGTCTTGGCATGAAGGTCTGGCTTGGAGGTCTTGGCATGGAGGTCTGACTTGGTGGTCTGGCTTGGAGGTCTTGGCATGGAGGTCTTGGCTTGGAGGTCTTGGCATGGAGGTCTCGGCATGGAGGTCTCGGCATGGAGATCTGGCTTGGTGGTCTGGTTTGGTGGTCTTGGCATGGAGGTCTTGGCATGGAGATCTGGCTTGGTGGTCTTGGCTTGGAGGTCTTGGCATGGAGGTCTTGGCATGGAGGTCTTGGCATGGAGGTCTGGCTTGGTGGTCTTGGCATGGAGGTCTTGGCTTGGAGGTCTTGGCATGGAGGTCTCGGCATGGAGGTCTCGGCATGGAGATCTGGCTTGGTGGTCTGGTTTGGTAGTCTTGGCATGGAGGTCTTGGCATGGAGGTCTTGGCATGGAGATCTGGTTTGGTGGTCTTGGCTTGGAGGTCTTGGCATGGAGGTCTTGGCATGGAGGTCTTGGCATGGAGGTCTGGCTTGGTGGTCTTGGCATGGAGGTCTTGGCATGGAGGTCCTGGCATGAAGGTCTGGCTTGGTGGTCTTGGCATGGAGTCTTGGCATGGAGGTCTGGCTTGGAGGTCTTGGCATGAAGGTCTGGCTTGGAAGTCTTGGCATGGAGGTCTGACTTGGTGGTCTAACTTGGAGGTCTTGGCATGGAGGTCTTGGCTTGGAGGTCTCGGCATGGAGGTCTCAGCATGGAGATCTGGCTTGGTGGTCTGGTTTGGTGGTCTTGGCATTGAGGTCTTGGCATGGAGATCTGGCTTGGTGGTCTTGGCTTGGAGGTCTTGGCATGGAGGTCTGGCTTGGAGGTCTTGGCTTGGAGGTCTTGGCATGGAGGTCTTGGCATGGAGGTCTGGCTTGGTGGTCTGGTTTGGTGGTCTTGGCGTGGAGTTCTTGGCATCGAGGTCCTGGCATGAAGGTCTGGCTTGGTGGTTTTGGCATGGAGGTCTGGCTTGGTGGTCTTGGCATGGAGGTCTGGCTTGGTGGTCTGGCTTGGAGGTCTGGCTTGGTGGTCTTGGCATGGAGGTCTGGCTTGGTGGTCTTGCTTGTAGGTCTGGCTTGGTGGTCTTGGCATGGAGGTCTTGGCATGGATGTCTTGACATGGAGGTCTGGCTTGGTGGTCTTGGCATGGAGGTCTTAGCATGAAGGTCTGGCTTGGTGGTCTGGCTTGGAGGTGTGGCTTGGTGGTCTTGGCATGAAGGTCTGGCTTGGAGGTCTGGCTTGGAGGTCTTGGGATGGAGGTCTTGGCATGGAGGTCTGGCTTGGTGGTCTTGGCATGGAGTGTTGGCATGGAGGTCTGGCTTGGTGGTCTGGCTTGGAGGTCTTGGCATGGAGATATGGCTTGGTGGTCTTGGCATGGAGTCTTGGCATGGAGGTCTGGCTTGGAGGTCTGGCTTGGAGGTCTTGGCATGGAGGTCTTGGCATGGAGGTCTTGGCATGGAGGTCTTGGCATGGAGGTGTGGCTTGGTGGTCTGGTTTGGTGGTCTTGGGATGGAGGTCTTGGCATGGAGATGTGGCTTGGTGGTCTGGTTTGGTGGTCTTGGCATGGAGGTCTTGGCATGAAGGTCTGGCTTGGTGGTCTTGGCATGAAGGTCTGGCTTGGTGGTCTGGCTTGGAGGTCTTGGCATGGAGGTCTTGGCATGGAGATATGGCTTGGTGGTCTTGGCATGGAGTCTTGGCCTGGAGGTTTGGCTTGGAGGTCTGGCTTGGAGGTCTGGCTTGGAGGTCTTGGCATGGAGGTCTTGGCATGGAGATATAGCTTGGTGGTCTTGGCATGGAGATCTGGCTTGGTGGTCTGGCTTGGAGGTCTTGGCATGGAGATATGGCTTGGTGGTCGTGGCATGGAGTCTTGGCATGGAGGTCTGGCTTGGTGGTCTGGCTTGGAGGTCTTGGCTTGGAGGTCTTGGCATGGAGGTCTTGGCATGGAGATATAGCTTGGTGGTCTTGGCAAGGAATCTTGGCATGGAGGTCTGGCTTGGAGGTCTGGCTTGGAGGTCTTGGCATGAAGGTCTGGCTTGGAGGTCTGACTTGGTGGTCTGACATTGATGTCTGGAATACACATGTAATGACTTCGTCAGGTCATTCTCACCCAGTCCTTCCTTAGACATTCTCTGTTCTAGAGAAATCATGAACTCCTTGTTGCTTACATGGAGGATGTACAGTGTTTGCATTCTGAGGCATGTGTAGAGTGGGGTGCGGGCCCTACCAAGAACAGAAGCAGCGGGGCGCCTGGGTGGCTCCATTGGTTAGAGGCCTGGCTTCAACGGAGGTCATGATCTCAAGGTTCTGGAGGTTCCAGTCCCACCTTAAGCTCTGTGCTGACACCTTAGGATTCTGTGTCTCCCCTCTCTCTGCTCCCTCCGTATTCGTGCTCTCTCTCTCTCTCTGTCTCTCAAAAATAAATAAACGTTAAGAGAAAAAAAAAAAAGAAGAAGGGAGGCAGGAAAAGGAGCAAAAAGCAGATTTGTATGGAGTCCTTCAGCTTCCCCGTCTCAGCCTGGGGGGACCTTCTCCCACTCCTCCCCAGACACAGGCCGGCCCTGGAATCGGAGGACCTTGTTTGTTCCTGTTTTGCCAAGATCGCGGTCCTGCGCCGCTGGGTGCCCAACCTACAGACAGTTTCACACGTTTTGTCCAGTTTTCCAGCTGTTTCCCGGGGGAGGGCGCGTCCAGTGCTGGTGACTCGGTCGGAACGGAAGAGCGGCCTCTCTTGGTCCTTCCGGGTTTCTTTCCCGTTTGCTCTCCGCGTCCTCCAACTTCATACCGCGTTACGACTGAAGTGGCACACACTGCAGGTACACGACTGAGACACTTCAGACCCAAGTGTGCACCCTGAGCGCGTCCGCACAACCCAGCGCTTCTGAGGCCTTGGGAAGCTCTGGGGGGCTCGCAACCGCGCCCCTCGGCTCCCCCCGCCTCTCCACGCTGTGCGAAGCATTTTCTGCAGCTCTGGAAAAACGGAATCACCCAGCGGGGCTCGCGAGAAGTGTGGCCCAGTGGGCCGACCGCCTCCGAGGTCCAGCGTGTGTGTTCGCAGGCGCTTCTCCCTTGTTTGCTGAGCCCCGCGCCACCGTAGGCGCAGCCGCCTGTGGTTTATGCACTCCTGTCTCAAATTCGGGTCGTTTCCAGTCTGGGGCTGCTACGAACATCCGTGCGTGATTCTCCGTGTGGACCCAGGTTTTCATTTCTCTTGGGCAAGCACCCAGGGAAGAACGCCGGGGTCACGGTGAACTTACGCTCAAGGAACTGCAAGGAGGCGGCCGGGAGGGAGAGAGCATGCCTGGCCCCGCAGTCCGGCTTCAGAGGCCCCGGGGCCCAGCCGGGGTGGGGGGCGCAAAGGGGCAGCGGGACCAGGGAGGGGGAGGGGGCCGCCGCGGGGCGGTGGGGACCCGGGCGGGGGGGGGAGAGGGGGGCGTGGGGAGCGCAGCGGGGGTGGGGTTACGGGGTGGGAGGAGGGTCGGGGGTGCTGCGGAGGCGGGGTTACGGGGTAGGGGTAGAGGCGTGGGGACCGCAGCGGGGGCCTGGGAGGGAACGGGGTGCGGAAGGCGGGTGGGAGCGCGGCGGGGGCGGAGGCAGGAGGCAGTAAGGAGGGCGGGGGCGGGGCGGCCGGGGGCGGGGCGGCCGGGAGGAGCTCTGGGCCTATCCGGATCGGGCGGGGCTTGGGCCGTAGATCCCGCCCCACGCCAGCGCCGCGGAGGCGCAAGGGAGGGGTATCACCACGCCCTCCCCCCCCCTCCCCCAGTTTCCAAGGCAACCGGGTTCAACAGTTTCTGCGCTGCCGGCGTCCGGAGGCCCCCGGGCGCCCACCTGTAGGCATGTGCGCCGCGGAGGTGGACCATCAAGTTGCCCAGAGATACCTGCTCAAGCGGCGGCTGGGGAAGGGGGTGAGCCCGGCACCTGCAGGGCGGGGGAAGGTCCAGTCGGAGGTCTGTTCCCTCCGACGCGGCCAGGGATCCCTGGGCTCACGTCCTGTTTCCTCCGTGGACTGGAGGGTGGCTTGGGCAAGCCACCGAGCCCCTCGGGCCTCAGTTTCCTGTAGGGGGGCTCTAACAGCGCCCACTGCAAGTGAACCTGTCGCCTGGCTCTAGGTCCACAGCGGCCTCAGGTCAGAGGGATCGTGGACAAACCCTTCCCCCCCTCACCCCACGTCCCCTGCTCCCAGCTGCCTCTCCTGGGGCCCATAGAACACTAAGGAGGCCGGGCCCACCCACTCCAATCACTAAAGGCGATGGGTGGGTCCCAAGCCTGGCCCAGGAAGGGCCTGAGCGGGTAAATGGGCATGGAGTGAACCACATGTGAGCGATTGTGCGTTTGTGTGTGACAGCATGTGGGATTGTGTACAAGAGTGTTTGTGAAGGTGTGTGACTGGGTGGGTGGTATTGGGGAGAAGAGAAAGCACGTTCCAAACAGCACAGACAGCAGGTGCAAAGGCCCTGAGGTAAGAACTTGCTGGCTGTGGGGAAACAGCAGAGTTGATGTGAACTGGTTAAGAGTAACTCCGGGAGGGCTGGGATCACCTGTGGCTTTGGGAAACTGCAGAGATTTCTGGGCATGACACGCAGTGGTAGCAGACATTGGTGCCGCTTTACAAGGCTCACCCTGCCTGCTGTGTAGAGGACAGACTGTAGTGTGGGCTAGGGAGGCCAGTTAAGAGGTTAGTGTAGCGATCCAGACAAGAGATGGGGGAGAGGCAAGAGTCCCAGGTGGGGCAGCAAGAGGTCAGATTCTGATGAAGTTTGGAGGTGGAGCGAACAGGATTTGCTGATAGGCTGGATGCAGGGTGTGAAAGAGGGGAGAGGTGCCCAGAACAGGCTTTGGCTTCCACCCTGAATCTCCCTTTTGTAACCTTATTTCTTCCTGGAGCCTTGCTTCTCATCACCATCTTCTGGAAAACCTGGGGCGGGGGGGGGGGGGTGCTGCTGCAGCCTTAGCAGCCCGCAGCTGTGGGGACCTTGCCCGGAGCCATAGGCCCTCACCACACCCTCACTCCCTCCCCGTAGCCTCAGGCAGCCTGCTGGGCAGGGGAGGGCTGGACAGGAGGCTGGCCCCGTGCCCAGCAAGCTGACCACCGTCCTCGCAGGCCTACGGCATTGTGTGGAAGGCAGTGGATAGGAGGACTGGCGAAGTCGTGGCCATCAAGAAAATCTTCGATGCCTTTAGGGATAAGACGGACGCCCAGGTGAGTGGAGAGGAGGCGTGAGAAGGACAAGGGCAGGGGTGCGGGGGGACCCCTTCTGCCTTGGTGCCTGGAAGCTCCAGTGTATTTCTGAAGCCGATTCACAGCAGGTCTCTATAATTGTTCAGACATGACCGGAACCTGTGGTCCAGCAGGTGTGGGTGACGTCTGTCAATCCCTGTGGATCCTTTCGAGAAATGAGCTTCCGGGGAGCCTGGGGGGCTCAGTTAGTTAAGCGTCTGACTTGTGATTCCGGCTCTGGTCATGATCTCACGATTTGTGAGACTGAGCCCAGCGTAGGGCTCTGCTAGCCTTGGAGACTGCTTACGATTGTCTTCCTCTGCACCTCTCCTGCTCACACAGGTGCTCTCTTTTTCTGTCTTTCCCCCCCCCCCCAAAAAAAAGGAGGCGGGCTTCCTTCTCGCCCCATACTTATGCTCAAATTTCTGTCTCACTCCAGAGAACGTTCCGGGAAATCATGCTGCTCCAGGTGAGCAGCCCGGGCCACCTGGCAGCCCCTCCAGGTGCAGGTTCTCCCAGCAAGGTGGGGGGGGGGGGGAACCCAGATCTGCATCCCCCCCAAAGCACACAGCCCCTGGCTCTCTCCTCAGCAACTTGGGGACCATCCTAACATCATCCGCCTCCTGGACGTGATCCGGGCGGAGAACGACAGGGACATTTACCTGGTGTTTGAGTCTATGGGTAAGTGAGGCCTTCTCACCCTCCAGCCTCGCCTCAGTCCTGGTCCAGGAACCTCCAATGGCCTGGATCCCTTTACATGTCCCTCTGCGGCCGGGTCACCGCAGTGGTCAGTTGTCACCCAGAACAGTTTCTTGGTGTGGCTGGTGCATGGTCAGCGCCTGGGCCTGGCAGTGACCCCTGGAGCCCACCTCCATGAGGCTCCTGCTTTTTCCACTGTTTGCAACTGTTTTTCCTTTTTCTACCCATGTTCTAAAACAAAGCAACATGAGATAAAGTATTAAAAACCACCCCAGAAACTGTTATTACTGTGCCGACAAAGACAGAGCAGGCCCGAAGAAGCCTGCTAGAGCCACTGGGAAGCGTGTGTACCCAGGACAGGGTTAGGAACAGGGCTCTGAGGGTGGCTGGTGCCACCTGGGGACCGCGACCGGGGGAGGGCTGAGCACCCCTACAAGGGTCAAAGGCGGGGCAGACTTGTCCAGTGTCCCCAGGCCCCCCAGACTGACCTGCGTGCTCCCCCAGACACTGACCTGAACGCCGTCATCTGTAAGGGCAGGCTGCTGAAGGACGTCCACAAGCGCTTCATCATGTACCAGCTCCTGCGGGCCACCAAGTTCATCCACTCAGGAGGCGTCATCCACCGGGACCAGAAGGTGCCACCCACAGTCCAGTCACGGCTGCCCCCCAGCGTGTGCACCCACCATTAGCCCTCAGCCCACCTCCTCTCCTGCAGCCGTCCAACATTCTCCTGGACGCCAGCTGCTTGGTGAAACTCTGTGACTTTGGTCTCGCCCGCCCTCTCGGGGGCCTCCCTGAGGGGCCTGAGGGCCCGGCCCTGACAGATTACGTGGCCACACGCTGGTACCGGGCTCCGGAGGTGCTGCTGTCCTCGAGCTGGTAACAGCGTCGCCCCCTCCCCCTGCAGTACCCCCCCCCGTGTCTTCTCACCCAGCCAAGGCCCCAAGGCCTTCCTGTGCCCTCACTTTGTGCCCTCACCGGCCCCCTCCTAGCACCCCAGGCCCTGCCCCTTTGAGTGTCTCTCCTCCTCCCTCCACATCTACCTCTGGGGTCCCCCCCCCCAAGCCTCCACCCCTTCCTGCCCCAGGTACACCCCTGGGGTGGACATGTGGAGTCTGGGCTGCGTCCTGGGAGAGATGCTTCGGGGGAGACCCCTGTTCCCAGGCACATCTACACTCCACCAGCTGGAGCTGATCCTGGAGACCATCCCGCCTCCATCCAAGGAGGGTGAGTATGTGTACAGGGGCCTGCTGGGCACCGGGGATCCCAAGGGTCAGAGCACACAGCTCTGGGGGCAAGCACATGATGGGCCAGGAGTGGTAGGGAGGAGTCTGGGGAAGAGGGGTGGGGAAGGTCCAAAGTTTCAGGAAAACCTGAAAGGGCAGGCCCCACACATAGTAGGCCCAGGGAGGAGCTGCTGGGGGCTTTGGGATAGCAACTGGACAGGTCTGCAAGGCGGGCAGGGCCTGGCCACAGGTCCTTGAGGGCCGAGCGATGCTCATAAAGGGTCCAGCTGAGCGGCTGAGGGATGGGGGCCGGGCAGGGGAGGTTGGGGGTTGGGGGGAGATGTGGGGGAAGGTAGGCTGCGGCAGAGGTAGGTAGCTTAGGTGGGGGTGGGGGGGGTGGGGGGGTGGGGGGTGGGGAGGGTCTGTCCTTGTTCCTGGGGGAGGGAGCAGAGCAAGAGAGGGGAAGGACCAGGTGGGGAAGTCGGGGAAGGGGTTCCTCCATGGAGGTGGGAGTGCCTGGATGTGGAGCGCATGCGTGGGGGTGTAAGTGTGCAAGGGCCAGCACACGGGTGGGGCACGAATCCAGATACTGAAGCCCTGCAGAGAGGCCACTCCATGGGGCAGGAAGAACGACTGGCCCCAGAGCTCCCTGGGCCAGGCCCCCCTGACCACACACCACCTCTGTCCACCCTCCCTGCAGACCTCCTGGCTCTCAGCTCAAGCTTCAGCGCCTCAGTCCTGCCCTGCCTGGGGTCCCGGTGAGCGGGGCTGCTGAGGAGCCTGGCTCGCACTCCTCCTGTAAATCTGCTGGCCAGTCTGCCCGCCCAGACCCGGGCCCTGGCCTTCTGATGGCAGGCCCAAACCCAGCGAGTTGGAATTTCCAGCACCGCCCGGCTTGGCCTGGGGGCATGGGCAGGCCGGCGGGAACTGCACTGCGCGCGGGGCATGGAGAGCAAGGGACCAGAGGACGAGGCAGGGAGGGGTCGGCCATCAGTGCCATGCTGCCTGGGGGTGTCGTGTGGGGAGGGGAGATGCACGGAGGCAGTTAAGTGGCGCTGGGCGGAGGATGGGGAGGGGCCCGCCCTGGAAAGGGAACAATATGCAGGCACCTACAGGCCACGGCAGACGCTGGACGCCCTCCTGCCGCCAGACACCCCCCCGGAGGCCCTGGATCTCCTCAAGGGACTCCTGGTATTTGCCCCGGGCAAGCGGCTTAGCGCAGCGCAGGCGCTGCGGCACCCCTACGTGCAGAGGTAGGGGCGGGGTCCCCTGGCCCAGCTCCTGCTTTGCCCGTCTTGTCTTGGGTGTTGGGTCCCGGACCTGGGCTCGGCCGGAGAGGCCGTCTTGACCGCAGCCCGAGGCTGGCTCCCCGCAGGTTCCACTGCCCCGCTCGCGAGCAGACCCTGGATGCGGCTGTGCGGCTCCCGGTGCTCGAAGGAGTTCAGCTGTCAGCCCCTGAGTACCGCCGCCGCGTCTATCAGGTGCTCCGGTCCGCGACCACGATCTTCCCACACCCACGCTCACCCTCGAGTGCCCCCCTTCCCCCCCCCCCCCCGCCTCAGCGACCCCCAGAACCCTCTACACCCGCGCCGTCCACCTCTGAGCGCCCCTCGCCTCCCGCAGATGATCCTGGAGCGCAGGGGCGGCGGCCCCGTCCCGAGAGGGAAGGGCCCGGGGGGCACGCCCCCGGGGACGGAGCCCAGCGTCCCCCGGGCCCAGGCGCGCCTGCGCTCACCCAGAGCCGTCCCTCAGCTGTCCCCGGGCTCGCCCTCGCAGAAGCCCGGTGCCGTCGCCCAGAGCAGCCTGGGTCAGCAGTCCGCACACGGTGTGTGCCCCGCCCCCCCCGGAGCGCGGCCCCTGACCCTTCTGGGTGGAGCCACCAAGGGTCCGCAGCGCCGGACTAACCCCGGGGTTGGTCTTCAGACCCCACAGACATTCCCTGCGGAGCCGAGAACCTTCCCCGGCCGAACGTGGTGCCCCTGCTCCAGCCCCCGCCCCCAGGGGGTCTCGGGAGGGCGGAAAGGCCCCCCGGGGTGACGGCACAGGCCTCCTCGGGCCACTCGTGGGTAGGTTGACCGGGGAGGGTCCCTCTCACTGTACTTCCGAGGGCGGCGCCCGGTTGGGCGGTGACCCTGTGACGCGCCCCCTCCCAGGTGAAGCCCAGCGTGAAGGGGGCGGCGCCCTCCCTGGCCTCTCAGGCCGCCGCCCGGGTGGCCGTCCAGGCCCTGATCCGGAGCGACTGGAATCCGGGCCGTGGGGTGAGGGCGAGCGGCCCCCCGACCGCTCCCCCAGCCCCCCGGCCCCGCCCCCTCGCGCGGCCCCCAGACTGTGTGCGGGTCCCTCGCGGGCTTCCTGCGGATGCGCGGCCCGAGCCCCGGCCGGGCCGGAGGATGTTCGGCGCCCCGGCCTGGCAGGGGGCGCAGGGCGCCGCGAGGGCCGCGCTCGGGGGCTATTCTCAAGCCTACGGTACCGTCTGCCATTCGGCGCTGGGCCGCTTGCTCCTGCTCCCGGGCCCCGCGCGTAAGCCGCCCTGCCAGCCCACGACCTAGCTCCTGTGCTCAGCCCGCGTCCCTCGCCCAGCCCTGGATCTGCCCCCGAGTGCCCCGTGCTGCCCACCCCCTCCTACCCGCTCCCCCTTTTGCCTGCCCACACCCTTGAGTTCCAGGGAGCTTGTCCAGCCGTCTCTGGGGGGAGTGGGAGAGGTCCCCACCCACCCCCAGCCACTTCCTCCAATAAAGTCGTGTTTGGCCACAGTCTACCTGTTCGTCTTTTGTCCTCAGTGAGGGACTCCCTCCGAGGCCACGGAGTCCACCCCCTTCCGAGAACCCAGATGTCTAGTATAGAGTCGATGAGAAGCTGCGTGGCCCCCCTCTGCCCAGCGCCCAGTGCTTTCCCTCTAGGCTCACATCACCAAAGGCTGGCCCCGTGGGGGAGGGGGGCTCCTTGGGTCCAGCTTCCCGTCCTCTGTCCACAAATGCTCTGGGGACTGCGTGGTGCCCATCAGAGGGACCACGCTGTCCCCAGGGGTTCCTGGAAGGGCAGGGGCTTGTGTACCTGCTGCCTGGATGCAAGCCATCACACGACTACATTTGTGACCCTGAGCCAGAATAAAAGTGGAAGAGATGGGGTGGTGCCCCAGGGTACAGCTCCTGACTGGCTGTTGTTGCTGACCCCAGCCACCTCTGTCACCAACAGTGACTGGCAGCTGGTTTGTCCTGACGGGGGTGGGGGGTGGTGGAGGGGGTGGGGGTGGGTGGGTCCAGGGTGTGGGAGCTGAAGAGATCCAAGGGGCCTGGTGGGCACCTGTCTCATGGCTCCAGGGTGCCTGGCACCACACGTGACCCTGGGCAGGGGTTGGAACACAGGGGAGGCTGTTTTCCGGCTGCCTGGTGGGAGCTCCCAGTCTAAAGGGTGCGGCCTTTGCTGTGCTGGGGGCGGGGCTGCTCACAGCAGGAGCTGTGAGCTCCTGGAAAAGCTAGGGGCCACTGGGGGAGGCACAGGAGGGAAGGGCCAGGAGAGCTGGCCAGGCCGGGGGAGGGGGGGGCACAAGAGAGACAGAAAGCAGAACAGGATTTGGGAGGAGGCCAAGAGGGGCGGCAAGGATAAATGCTCCGGTCCAGGCTCGGAGGTAAGCCAGGCACGGAGGGGGCAGCGTGTCGGGGTCCTAGAGCCCCCGGCTGATGGACAGGGGGGCGGATGAGGCCCTGGGAAGTGGCACGGCAGCCCAGAAAGGAGCAGGCGAGGCCCCAGGAAGCCCACCCCTGCAGGGGAGGCTGGGAAGTGTGTGTGGGCTCGGTGACCTGGATCCCCCAGGGGCGCACCAGTGAGGGGCGCAGGGCTGGTGGAAGTGGGGAGCGGGAGTAGTGGGCTAAAGCAGGTTGGCCCTGAAGGGGAGCCAGTCACGATCATGGTCACCATCACGGTCACGGGAGAGGGCTGAGGTGGAAGGAGTCTTTCTTCGAGGTTAGGGGATGTGGCGAGAGGTGTTTGCGGTACAGGCGGGCAGGTGGGGGTCTTCCGTGGTCCCCACAGGGATGGGCGGTGGAGTCCAGAGGGACATCTGACAAGTTCACAGGACTAAAGTTTGCAACGTACAACTGGGCGATCATAGGTATTTAGGAACGTGTTGGAAAATCTTGTGTTTTATTGTTAACACCGAAATGTGCAGGGTCACATTTGAGATGTTATTCGGCACGAGGCAGAGGACGCACACAGGAGGCTGCCAGGGCGCCCCTTGGCAACAGGCCGGCACCAGGAGGGCGCAAGCGGATTTATCAGCAGGCGCGGCCAGGCCAAGGGCACTGCAGCGCATCTGGTTCCTGGGGGACCTTTTCCGCCTGGCCCAAAGTCCCTGCTGTCACCTCACCTGGCTAGTGGCTTTGGTAACCAGACTGAGCTGCTGAGGAGCAACTGTCCCCCCAGCCTCCCTCTCCTGCCACGTGGAGTCACAGTACTGCCTTTGCTCAGTGACCTCGTGTGTCCAGTCCTTCCCCGGTCCGAGTGACTGCCATTTTTTATACTTAAACCCCCAAAACTGTTGCACAAACACTAACTGCACAATGTTAAAACTTACAGCAGGGGTCTTCCTCAGCATTTGGTGCCAAAATGTGTCATTCCAAACGAAAGTCACTCTCCACAGGTGAAAGAGACACAAGAAAGGTCGGCAGGGAAACTCCGATCTCGTGGGTTGGTGACAAAGCAGAAAGGAGCCAGAACGGGGCGGACTTGGGGTCGGCTGGGACCTGAACCAGAACCCTCACCCGTGAGTACTGGCCCGGCACTCCACATCCAGCCCTTCTCGGGCCAGCCTCATCCACCTGAAGGGTTTTGTGCTGCAAAACTCGGAGCTCTTACCCCTCACCAGGTGCTGGCTGGAGCACGGCCAGGATGTGGCCAGGCCTGCCTCAGTTCTCTTGGCAGGGCAATCTCTCAGGTCCTTTGCGCCCCCATCTGCCAGTGGCCCAGCAGACAGGACAGTGCCTCCTGAGGGACCGCCTTTGGGTCTGGCTCCACCCCCATCACGCGTCACCCACAAGCAGCTCTGTCCCCACAGGGAGAGGATGGGCGGCTACGAAAGGTACCAGGAGGCAGAGAGGGAGGCAGTGAGGAGAGCAAGCAGGGCAGGAAGTGAGACCTGAGCCACCTGTCTTGGTGGGGGGGGGGGGGGGGGGGACACACACCGGGCTCTGGGGAGGGGGGAGGCTGAGGGAGAGGGGCTGGGGCTGCCGGGAAAGAAGGACCGCCAAGCAGCAGCAGCAGAGCCGGGAGGCAGTGAGCAGAGGGGAACCCTGAGACACGGAAGCCCTGAGACGTGAGGCCCCCAAAGAATGGGGGGCTGAGGTGCATAGATGGCCCCCCAAGAAGATGGGGGCCGAGGCAGAAAGAGGTGGGCCCCCCAAAAGGTGGGGGCCTAAGGCACAAAGAGATGAAGCCCTGAGGCGAACGAAGGTCTATAGGGGACCTGAAGCTCAACCAGGGGGTGGAGGCAGAGGAATCTGAAGGGGGAGGCTCAGGGCACAGGGGCGGGCATGGAGCCGGAGGCGCAGGGCAGTGAGGGGCTGGAGCCCCAGAGGGGAGAGGCCAGAGGCAAAAGGCAGGCCCGCCGCTGGGTGAGCTCGGGGCGGAGCCAGGCTCAGGCTGTGCTCCGCGGGCGGCCCGGCCCCCCCCCCCCCCCCCCCCCCCGTGAGAGCAGGTGCTCTGCCTGGTGGGTGGCAGTGACGGCAGGCACCTGGACCTGGGCTGCTGCTGGGCCAGGAGACTC
This sequence comes from Neofelis nebulosa, assembly GCF_028018385.1. Taxonomy (NCBI): domain Eukaryota; kingdom Metazoa; phylum Chordata; class Mammalia; order Carnivora; family Felidae; genus Neofelis; species Neofelis nebulosa. The sequence goes on from NC_080795.1 coordinate 82,643,841, forward strand.
ACTTCTTGCTTTTGAAGGTGCCCAGGATCTTGGGCATGAACTTGCCCACCTTGCTGTCCCTGGTGTCCTCCTCTGCAGGGGCCTCCCCTGCCCCCGTGCCCCCGGCCTCTTCCTTTTTGCAGAAGACCTCGAATCGGCTGTAGACGCGTTTCTCTTTGCGCATGCTCTCCATGCGACGCAGCAGCCGGTCGCGCTCCTCCGCGCTGGCGGGCATCGTGCGGCTCAGCCTGCCCTGTGTCCCCGGGCTGTCCGAGCGGAAGATGGCAGAACATTTGTCCTTGTCGGACATGTCCGGGGCCAGGCCGCCGGCAGCTGGTGGGCGGCCTAGTTCGGGACTGCTGTGAGCCAGGCCCGGGGCCGGGGCCCCGCGGTGCTTCTGGCCGTGGGCGCTGATCTGCTCCAGAATGGCTTTCGTGTCGTCCCGCAGGTTGCTGCTGTACAAGGCATTGGCCGTGGCGGAGGTCATGCGCGCCCGCGGGCTCCGCTCGTCACCGGCGGCAGCCTCAGCGCTATCACCCCTGCCCAGCGACGGCCGCCGGGGGCTCTCTGGCTGCCCGTTCTCCTGTGGCGCTGGGAAGCCGCCCTCATCCTCCGTGCGCCGCTCACCCTTGGGGCTCAGCAGCTGGCGGAGGCGCAGGGAGCCCTTGCGCAGAACTTCCATGGGGCCGCCGGCCGGCTCCTCCGCGGTCCCCGTCTTGGGAGACTCCCCGGAGAAGGTAAGGGTGAGGCTGCCTCTGCGCTCCGGCACGAGGGGCACGGGGGGCACGGGGCTGCCCCTGCGCTCCGGCAAGGGGGGCACGGGGCTGCCCCTGCGCTCTGGCACAGGAGGCACGGGGCTGCCCCTGCGCTCGGGATAGGCCGATGTGGGGCTCCCTTTCGGCTCAGGGTAGGCAGAGGTGGGGCTCCCTTTTGGCTCAGCGTGGGGCGCCTGGCGGGCGCCTCCCTCCAGCGGGGGGCTGTCCCGCCCTTGTGGGGAGGAGGAACGGCCCTGGGCAGAAAGGTAGCGGGAGGGCAGCCGGTCGGTGCCGCTCCGGCCCAGCGTGTCTAGCAGCTGGGTGGCAGTGAGCGTGGCCGCTCCGGGCTGCCTCTCGGCCTCCTGATGCAGCCGCTGTGCGAAGGAGTCGCGCAGGTCCAGCAGGCAGCTCTCGAGGCTGCGGCGCTCGCTTCCTGCGCCACCCGGCGCCACCACCTCCTCCCGCCACGCCTGGGACACGACAGCCTTGCTGTGGCTGGCGACCGTGACCGGAGCCCCCGCCCCTCCGGCATCACGCGCCGGGCCCTTGTATTTCTCCAGGAGCTCGGCCACCTTGGCGGAGGTGGCGGAGCGCACGGCCTCGCCGCCGGGGCCCAGCGTCTCGCTGACCGTCTGCTCCTTGTGCAGCAGCTGCACCTTCTCGGCGGTGGCCGTCGTGGCCCCACCCGCGCCCTCGGCCTGCGAAGCGCTGAAGATCAGCGAGGAGCGCAGGCGCGAGCTGCGCTGCACCAGCGGGTTCAGGCGCGAGCGGAAGGAGTCCTGCTTGGCCAGGCCCGCCTCCTCCGGGCCGTCGCGCTCCGGGCCGTCGCCACCGCCCTTGGCCGGGAAGAGTGCGGGCCCGCGGGAGGCCGAGGGGAGCAGGTCCCCGGGGGCCACTCGTCCCCCGGGCACCAGAACATCGTCTTCGTAGGCCTCGGCCTCCATGGGTACCGGCAGGCCCTCGTCGGCCGCGTCCTCGCCATGGCAGCCGCTCAGGTAGGAGGCCAAGCGCCAGTGCCGCAGCCCGGCCCGCCCCTCAGGGCCGCCCCTGCGCTCGGGCTCCGCGTCGGGCGCGGCCTCGGGGCCCAGCCTCGCCACCGCCTGGCACGGGAAGCGCTGGCCAAGGTTGGGGCGCGGGGCCCCGCCGGGTTCCAGGCCGCGGGGCCCGGGGCCCAAGGCCGGGTCCGAGCCGTGGCGCACCTCGCGCGACGCGCTGGACGGCACGTAGTCCAGCCGCTGGTGTCCGTCCGGGCCGAGCTCGGGGAAGCGTGGCCCGCCCCCCAGCGCGAGGTCGTCGTGGTCGCCGAAGCCGGGGCGGCCGGCGCGCAGCTTCTCGAACAGGCCCTGAGGGCGCGCCGGCGCCAGCTGCGGGTCCCACTGGTAATGCTGCTGGTAGAGCTGGTCGCGGTGGAAGTGACTGGTCTGGAAGCGGAAGTCGTCACCGTGGCTGAGGAACGTCTGCCGCGACACCTGCCGCGCGGCCGCGAAGTTCTCCACCGCGCCCGCGCCGTCGGCGGCCGCGTAGCTGTGCCGCTTGAAGGCGTCCATCTCCAGATGCCGGGCCTGGAAGAAGCCCCGCGGGCCCGCGAGCTCCCCGCCCGGTCCCGCCTCGGCGTCCAGCCGCCGCGACAGCGGCCGCAGCCCCGCGTGCGGCTCCAGGGCTCCCGCGGGCATCCGCGTGGGCTCCTCCCGGCGGAAGGCCGACAAGAAGTGGCGGTCGGGGTCGAGGAAGGAGGGGAAGCCCAGGCCCTCTTCCCGGGGCGGTGGGAACAGGAGGTGCGCTCGCTTAGAGAAGGAGAAAGGGGTCGGCGCCCCGGTCACCTGGCCGCCCATAAGGGGCCCGGCCCCCGCGTACGGAGCCAGGGCGTAAGCGTCCATGCGGGCCAGCGCCCCGGCCGAGGGCACCAGCGGCTCGGACTGCGCGAAAAGGATGCGGAACTCCTCATCGAAGCTGGAGACCAGCTCGCCTTGGAACACGTGCGCCAGGCTTCGGTGGATCTTCTCGAAGGACCACATAAAGCTGCGGGCGGGGCGGGGCGGGTCAGGGGCGGGGCCAAGCAGCCGCGAGGGCCGCAGAGCCCCCACCCGCGGCCCGCCCCGGAAGCGTGAAGCCTACCCGAACCCCGGGGCGGAGGCGCGTCAGGGGCTGCGGGACCCGGGCTCCTGCAGGGGAGGCCCTTAGGTGGGGAGGTGCTGGGGCCGCGGGGCCGGGCGCACCTGTAGCTCCCACTCATGACCACGGCGCAGTCCACCAGCAGGAACTTCTCCTTCACGTGGCCCTTGAAGGACTTCCCAGTGCGGCAGTAGTAGGTGGGGCCCGCCACAGTGCGCACACGCAAGAACTGGGGAGCGAGAGGCGTTAGGTCTGTGCGCGGGAGTCTCCCACCTCCCTCCCCGCCCCCTCTCTGTCACTCACATCCACGTGGTGCAGGTTGACACGGCACTTGTCGGCCATGTCTAGGAAGTGCTGCGCGTTCATCTCATCCAGGAGGATGTAGACCGGGACGCGGCGTGCCGCTGCCTCCAGCACTTCCCCAAGCAGGTCCACGTCGGTGAACATGTCCATCACCACGGCCACCACCTGCAGGGGTCGAGTTAGGGACAGGGGACAGACCCCTCTGCCGTCCCCACCATTCTCTGGCCATACCTGCACAGCCCACACGGGGGCCCCTGGGTCTCCCACAAACACTGCAAATTGTCCTCTAGCCCGTCCCAGAGGAGAGCAGGGACCCTGTCCGGGAACAGGGCTCAGGAGGAAAAGGCCTATCATGGGGGGCTGTGGGGCTGCTGGCGGGTGGGTGGCCCATGATGGCCGGACAGGGCCTTCTAGGCAGGCACAGAGGGCCCACCTCCTTCTGGGAAGGGGCAAAGGCAAAGGAAACCCCTGCGACAGCCCCCGCCACCCCACCCCATAGATGGCGGAGCCCAGGCTCTAGTGCTGCCCAGGGTGCAGAGGGCAGTTGGGGTCTTCAGCTGCAGGACCTGTGGCCCCCACCTCCAAGATTTACCAGGCTTCCTTTGCTGTTTGCCACCTGTTTGGCGGGGGTAAGAAGCCCTCAGCTGGGTCAAAGTTAAAACTAGAGAGACTTTTCTGAACCATAAATCCAACCGGGAGACGTGTGCAGCCATCCCAGAGCCCCTGAGTTTCTGGACGCTGGCCAGGACCACCGGCAAGCAAGCCTGTGCAGCATGCAGCCTGCAATAACCAGACCCTTGGTGACCCCAAAAGTTGTCAGCCAGGGAGCCCTCGCTGGTGCTTGAAGGCTGGAAAGGCGTGGCCAGCTACCCTGGCCTCACCCTTGCCCCCGAAGCTGGGCATGCTCATATTTCTTTCACCTGCACACTCCTACTCATGCTTCAGGGTCCAGCTCGGGCTGCCCTGCCCCCACGGTCCACCCAGCCCATGACAGCGCACCTGCTGGGCTGAGCGGATCATCCTTCGAGCCTCATCCTTGATGCTGGGGCTGTCGGGCGGTGGCGGCTGCACCAGGGTGGTAACCTCAGTGCCCTGGAAGCCGAAGGTCAGGGGCCAGCCTAGGTCGAGTTCGGGCACTGCCTGGTCTGAGTTCAGGGGCCAGTAGGTGCCTGAGGAGCCATCCATGTCCACATTGGGAGGACTGCCTTCAGGGGGCTCTCGAGCAACATGCTGTGGGGGCCGCAGGTGACGGCTCACATGCTCCAGCTCCTCAGGGCACAGGAAGGCAGGTGCCCCCTCGGACGCCAGGAAGCGGCTGTAGGCCTCTGGCCCGCCCTCAGCCAGGGCGTCCACCGCCAGGCGGTAGTACTCTTTGTAGTGAGGCGGCAGGTACCCGGGTGCCAGTGGGTTGTCCCCCTGCGAGGAGCTCTGGGAGCGACGGGCCATGTCGGGGCCAGCGGCCTGGGAGGGGCGGGGAGACACGTTACTGGGGCAGGGGCTCCGTGCCCGCCCCCCACCCCGCCAGCAGACACACGTTGTAGAAAAGGGCTGGTGGAGTGCAGGCCATGCCTGCAGGCCTTCCAGACACGCCTGGACCCAGACTGCCCCCCAGCTGGGGCAGCCAGCAGAGCGCCCGGGCACAGGCCCGCCCCCGGCCCGGTCTCATGTTGTTCGTGCTGGCTGGGCCCTTGCTCCGGCCAGGACCTCAGGAGTGCTTGCGGCCTGGTTTCCCCGCAGGCGTTCCGGCTGCACGCAGACCCCGCTCTGTGACCCAGGCACCTCTTTGTGGGCCCTTCCTCCATGGAAGAAAATCAGTATTTTATGATTGTTGTTATAAGGAAAACACGATCCAGACCGGATTCTTTATTATGGTTACTTTTTCCTTCTGCCTTTGGCATTAATGTATTTTTGTGGGCCTCTGGCATTGTGTGTACCGACCAGTCGGGTGGCCCCCCGCCTGTCTGTCCGCAGTGCAGGGGGCTCAGAGGGGACCCAGGGCCACTCACTGCCTCTCTGGCTCATTATCTCCACTGGAAAATGCAGCGCTCAGGGTCGACCTGATACCACACCCGGCCCAACATGAGCTCAGCACACAAACTTGTCACTACTTTTGTCCCAGGACCCGGCGTGAAGCTCAAGAACTTCCTATGGGGGACCCCATCCTATGGGTCACCGTGAGCCCCACAGCCCATTCACGGACTTCACAGCCCTTCCAACTCTGACCCCTGCCCACCGGGACCACTTGCTTCCCTCTGGCCCACCCCTCCACTGTTTTCAGCCACTATTTATTTCCAGATAAAATCTCCCGAGCGCCCCCCCCCCCCCCAGATGTGGGCAGCGGTGGTCTTCCCAAGTCCCCGGTCATGCCCTGCTTCTCACTGTGTTCCAGATGAAATCAGAGCCCTTTGCTGTGGCCGTCAGGCTCATCCTGGGCTCCAAATGTGCCTCCCCGTCCTCACCACTGGCCCCAACCTCACACTGACACCCAAGCCAGGCGTGGCCCGCTCCAGTCCCCCTGTTCCCCAAGGGCCCCTGGGGACCTAGGCTGGGAGGAGCTACCACTAGCTCCGGAAGGCCACGTGGGGGCCGCTTTTGGATCCACAATCGCCAGAACCGCCTGGATACCCTGGAAGGAGAGCCCCACGCACTGCCCGCCCCACCGAGGCTGCAACTTGGGGCCGGGACTGAGCTGGATTTCACATCCCGCCCAGCTCACGGGTTCCTGGATGGGGTCCTGCGAGACTCCCCAGTGTGCCCTGCTCAGCAGGAGCGGCGGGTGACGCTGACTGGATGGGGACACTGGGCAGCCAGGGAACATTGGGACCAAGACTGTTGTGTGCGGTGACCTGAGCAAACTTTCCCGTCCACCTTCGGTGACAGGCTGAGCATGATGTGAAGGTTAGGTAGGGGGGCCTGTCCACCTTCTGGGGTGGGGGACAAGCTAACCCGAAGGGGGGGGGGTACTTCTCTGTGCCATCCAGTCCACATCCAGCAGATGCTACCTGGATGTATTAAGGAAAAGTTCTTCGAACACTCCCTCATGGGGGCACCACCCTCTGGTGTGGTTACATACAGGATCCCCATGCTGTCCTCATAGCAGGACCACGTTAAGGAACAAGGTGCAGGCCTGTCTGTAGTGGGGCCTCCCACTGTGCCTGACCCCGGGGCTGGGGGGGGGGGGCATGTTTCACACAGTATCTGACAGAGGGTGGTGCTGGGCAGACACTGTGGACCTGGCTGTATGGGGTCAGTGTTGGGCCAGGCAGGGCTTGGGGGCACTCTCCTGCTCACTACATTTGAGAGGGAGCACTTCCCAAGGTGGGGAACCACAGAAGGGACCCCGCCCCCTGCACTTTACTCAGAAGGGGATTCAACACAACCTGTCCAGGCTGCCTGCAATGGGGGGGGCGGTGGTGGTGGTGGTGGAAATCCCATGATGAACAAGGAGCCAGCTCATCTGCCAGGGCCCACCAGGAAGGGGGTGCCCATCCTGAGTGACCACACCGGTGACCCTGCATGGCCTCACGCCATAATACATCCATGATCCAATGACCTTAGTCCTTTCACTTTGCACACCCCTGAACTGTGGACCGGGCAGAGGCCGCTCTCCAGCCCCCTCTGGGGAATCCGTCGTCTGCGGCAGGCCTGCCCTAAGGGAGGGAGGGGCACTATCCCACCCGAGCCCATGACTCAGCAGGGATCTGCACCTCCGCTGCTGACCGCTGACCTCTGACCTCTGACACAAGGCCCACGAATCCTCCAGGGCCCTGAGGGCTCTAGGAGCTTTCAGAGCGTGGGTCCTTCCCACCTGGGCAGGAGGTGGGTTTTCTAAGTGACGGGTAGGAGGGAAGGCTCTGGGGCTAATGCACAGGAGGTGACCCCGGGCTCCGTGCGGACGTGTGCGGGAGGCTCACCGCAGGAAGCATGTGGAAGCGTTAGGCATATGGAGGCGGGGGCGCGGGAGGGGGGCGGGGGTCGGCCCGATGGGACTCACAGACTGGAAGTTGGCGAGTCGTAGTTTTCCGGGTGTGCCCCGCAGGACCGAAAGGGATTACTGCACCCAAGGAGTCAGCGACCGCCCAGGCCTGGCGTCCCCACCCGCCCCAGTTCGGGACTCCGGGCGCGAGGGGACGCGGGCCTCCCGCTCTCCCTACGCTCCACGCAGGAAACCAGACCGCCTGGGCCACCCCAGCCGTCCCCAGGCCCAGGCGCCCCCAGGGAAGCGGTCAGGCCGGGCCCGGCACTCTCCCCAGGCTCCAGCTAGGCCGCGAGGGAGGGAGGGAGGGGGCGAGCGCGGATGGCCTCGGCAACCCCCCCCCCCCCCCCCCCCCCGGCCCCTTCCCACTCGGCCCCTGCCAGGCCGGCGTCGTGGGAGGGCGCGCCCGTCCACCCCGGCACACGCGGCCTCGGCGCCCTCCGCTCCCCGCCCGGGCCCACCTGGCCCGGCCCCCGCGCTCCCGCGGCCCCGGCCCAGGTGCGGGTGGGAGCGCCGCCCAGGTGAGGCCGCGCCGAGGGGCGCCGAGCGCGCCGACCCCGCCCCGCGGGCCGGGCCGCGGCCTCCCCCTCCCCCCCCACTCCCCTCCGGCGCGCCCCGCCCCGCTCGAGCCGGGGGAGGGGGCCCTACCTGGCCAGGTGCGCGGGGTCTCGGGACAAGGGCAGCAGGAGCCGACCGCCGCCCAGCGGCCTCGCGGTCCGGTCGGTCCGGCAGCCACTCCCTGTCGCGGCCCGCCCGCCGCGCGGCCTGATTCACGCGCCCGCCCCCGCCCCGCCCGCCGCTCCCGCCGCCGGCCTGCCCGGGCAGCACCTGGGGGCGGGGCGGCCCCACCCGCGGCGCGCCCGCATTCCGCCGCCCGCCGCCGCCGCCCGCGCGCCCCCGGCCCCCGCCGCGCCCCCCGGCCCCGCGCCCCCGGCCGCCCCGCCCCCCGCGGCCCGCCGCCCCCGGGGCCCATCCGCCCGCCCCAGCTCCGGGTCCCTACGCCTGACCCCTGACCCTCGCCCCGGAAGTCGAGGTGACTCGGAAGTTCCGGCTCGGTCGCTAGGAAACGGGTCGGCCCGACGTGCGGGGCGGGGCTTCTCGCCCGGGGTCCGCGAGTTGGGGGAGGCAGGTGAGGCAGGTGAGGTCGCGGGGGCGGTGTCGAGCCCGGGGCGGGCCCGGGCCCGGGGACCCTGCGAGCGCCGGGGGTCCCCCGCCACACTCGAGCGCCCGCTAACCTGATACCCTCACGGAGGACCCACCGCCGCCGCCCCGCACACAACACTCCCAAGTACCTGGGCCCCCACTGGCACGCAGGGACGCTGCGGTCATAGACACCCCCCGCCGCCACCACACACACGTACACCGACCCTCTCCCCACACCTATAGACCCTCCCAGGCCAATGCCCCCTATGTAGGTTGGACCCCCCAAGAACAGAGGGACCCGCGTAGGGACCCTGCGGGCACAGGGGCCTCTGCACACACCCACCTCCACAAGGACGAGGGACTCTACAGGCACATGGGGTCCACACACGCTTACCTCCTTCCGCACCAATGGGGACCCACCACGGGGACCCCTGCACGCTTAGGGGACCCTACATGCACACCACCTCCACATGCCTGTTACCCAGGCACACGCCAACGTCCACCCACACGCGTAAGAGACGCCCCGTGCACTTGCGAAGCCCTCACACACCGGCCCCACACGCAGACAGGGGACCCCGCCTCCGCTGATCCCCCACGCACACAATTCCACGAGCATCGGGACCCTCCCCCACAGACCCGCGCCCTGTTCAGGACCCCACACGAACACCGGGAGTCCTCCGCCCAGCAGGCACCTGCTAGTACTACTCCACAGGACAGGGGGCCCTGGATGCACGCACTGACACCCTCAAAGCAGCCCTCGGCCCCCCCCCCCCCCGCCCCAAACACTGCAGATCTTTGCCCCAGTCCCCCATCAGACTCCACTGAAGTCCCCTCACCCCCTTAGGCCCTGCCCTGTGGTCAGCCATGTGTCCGAGCCAGGTCCCCTGTCCAACTGTCCAAGCCTTCCCCCTTCCCCCCCTTCCCTCCCTCTTCCTGCCGGTCTCTGCTCACCTTCCTCCGTGTCCCTCTTGCCACATGACCCCGTTTTCTGGGTCAGTTTCACTAATTCCTTCCCCGAACACTGTGAGACACCAGCAGCACAAGTGGCACGCACACGGGCCTGGGGTCACACCAGGGCCCATGCAGTGCTAGGGTGAGTCACCTGTCCATGGGGGGAGGCAAGGGGACCTCCCAGGGGGAAATCAACTCTGGGGTCAGCCGCCTGGACTAGGGAGAAAGGCATTGCTTCCAGGCCCTGACAGGAACACCTGCCAGGGCGGAAACAAGGGCCGGTTGGGGTCACAGAAGTGTCAGTGTTTTGGGGGCGCTGGGGGCAGTGGGGGGAGCACGGAGGCTTTAGCGGAGCAGGACTGAGCTGTGCGTTAGGAGGAAGCTTGTCCAGCTGGCCGCCCGGTGGTTTGGAGCAGGGACGTAGGTTCCAGACACCCAGCGCTGGGGGTGCCGGTCAGGGCCTGGGAACCAAGGATGGATGAGCCAGGGGGTGGAGACAGCAGGTGAACAAGGGCAAGGGGGTGAGCTGTGGCTGGATGTTCTTGTCGCGCACTCCCCCTGAGCTGCTGGGCGCACACAAGCCAGTGGCCAGGGGCAGGCAGGTGGGCCAGGAAGCCGGAGGGAAGCTGTGTTCGGGGCGGGGGGGGGGGGGGGGGGCGTCCACACAGGCCCAAGTCCGCGCGCGAAGCTGGTCCTTGCTGCCGCTGCCACTCTAAGCACACACTCCTTGACCTTTCCTCCCCGCCCCCCGCCCCAGGAAAATGAGCAGCAAGAAGGGGGGTGCCAAAGCTGCACCATCAGGGAAGCGGCAGACATCGTCCCTGGAGCCAGGCCGGGAGCCCCGAGAGCCGTTGCCGGTATGTGAGTCTGATCTCCGGGCACCTCCACTCAGACACCGGCTTGTGAGACCCTCTGCGCAGCCACCGGGGATGGTCTGAGAAGACCCTTCCCCCTGAGAGTGGCTTTCAGGGGACCTCTGAGATGGGCTTGGGTATGACAGACTGAGGGTTCAGGGCTCGGCAGTCCGTTCCAGGCCCTGACCCTGAGACTTGCACCCCCGGGCTGGGACTGGGGAGCAGTGCGTGGAGGAGCACAGCTTGAGACAGAGCTCGGTGACAATTCGCGCTGGGGATCCTCGGGCTGAGTGTGTGGTCCGCTCTGACCCTCTGTTCCACCTGGGCCATCCGCTGCTTTTCCCTGCCTGCTGCTGCTCTCTCGGGCCACCCTCTCCGTAGCCACTTCCAGGCTGAATGGTGACCGCTTGCCCTTGGCTCAGCCCTGCCAGGGGTCGGGAGGGGCACCTCCCCCCAGCCCTCGTCCTTCCCTTCTCTGAGTCCCACGTCTTCTCTGTCGTGGCGTTCGTCTGAGTTGTCTACTTAGCCGCCGGCCTTCCCGGCGGCAGTTCTGGGTCCCTCCAGCTCCCAGCCTGCGCCAGGGGTCTGTGGTGGATAATGGAGCACCCACCCTGTTCCCCAGATGCGGCCCCTCTGCCTGGAGGGGGGCGGTCCAAGTCCCTGGACCCCAGAGGGCTCACAGAGCGCGTGGCCTGCCGGGACGGTTGGGACGGTGGTGACTACTCTTCATGTCAAGCCGGGGTCGGACCCTAGTTTCCCAAAATAGCCCCAGCGGCGTCTGAGGAAGCAGCCTTTCTGGAATGAGGATGACAGGCTGAGGGCCGCACGCTGCCTCTGTGATCTCAAGCCCTGGGAGCACACACTGCGGTAAACAGTGGAGGCAGGGCCAGCCGGCCTGGAGGCCGCGTAGGGGGCGTGGGGGCAGGCGTGTCCTCGCTTCTGCTGCCTGCTGACTGTCCACCCGGGTCCCTGCTGCAGGTGGCCCTGCGTACCCCGACATTGCCCCCGACGGCTCCTGCAGCCACCTGTCCTGGCCCAGCTGGCCAGGACACCCGGGTCCTCTGCAGGAACACCTCTGCCTCGATTTCCCTGAACAAGTGTCCCGGGACGGCTTGCTGTCGCACGGTCTTTGTAGCGCCCTGTGCCGTGGGCGCCAGCCTCGACTTGCAAATACGAAAACGCGCCCACGGTTAGCCCGCGGCCACCCCGGCCGCAGCAACGCAACAGCAGGCGGCTGGCCCTCGGCGGGGACCTGTGAGCCGCCTGCACGGTCACCACACCCCCACACGTCGTCCGGAGGCCCCCCCCCCTCCACCCCCTTACCTGGCCTTGGGTCTGCAGCACCTCAAGGCCCTCGCTCCGGAGTTGCTCCAGGGCCATGGCCAGCTCCAGCCCCTCCACGCGAACCCAGGCCTGCTGCTCCTGCAGCTGCTCCCTCCACAGCTGCTCCTCCTGCCACAGCTGCTCCCTCCACAGCTGCTCCTCCTGCCACAGCTGCTCCCTCCACAGCTGCTCCTCCTGCCGCAGCTGCTCCCTCCGCAGCTGCGCCCGCCGCCGCCGGTCCTCCAGCAGCAGCTGCTCCTGGGCCAGGCACAGCTGGACCTCGTGGAGCCTCAGCAGCTCGGGACCCAGGCCCCCCGCTCCACAGCCTTCCATGTCCGCAGCGGGGACTAACACCAGCTCGGACCCCAGAGCGGTGGCCTGCACTGGCCGCTCGGCTACTTGTGGCCGCTCTGGCTCGGCCACCCTGGGGTGTCCCTGGGCAGCTGGCTTGTTGCTGGTCACGTGCCCTGCAGGGGCCACCCCCACCTCGTCCCGAGGGCCCCCTGCGGCAGGGGGCGGGGGCTCGGCCTCAGGGCCCTGCTGCCCCGAGGCCTGCTGTGCCTTGCCCGCCCTCCTGGCTCGGGCTCTTCGAGCCCGACTTCGTCTCCCCGACATGGCCCGCGATCCGGCGCCTTTTACCAGGTGTCTGCTGCCCCGGGGCCCTAGCTCATTGCCGGCCGGCCTTGATCAGGCGGGCTCAGGGGCCATCCCCGGGAGGCCACAGTGGGTCCTCCGCTCCTGCCCTGCCCCTTGGCTGGTGTCTATGATGCGGCGGCTCCGGGCCCTGGCTCTGCCTGTGGGGCTCACGGGCCCCGCTCGTTGGGCTGGGCCACGCTGGGGAGTTTATAGGGACTCCGGCGGCGTGGTGGCTCACCCAGGCGCGAGGGCTGACTAACGTGCTGACACAGGGCGCAGGACTTTACAGGCCACAGGCCTCGTTGGCCAGACTGGGAGGGAGACTGAGAAACCGGCGGAGGTGACTCGGCAACCAGAGCGCAGGCCGTGTGTAGCGAGTCTGGTCCTGCCCTGGGCGGGCCACAGTGCCTCCGCCCCCCACCGCCCACCCCTGCCCCCGCCCCACCCCTGGTCCAGCTCAGGGCCGGCCTGGCCTGGCCTGGCCTGGCCGGGAGCTGCATCCCAGCCTGACCACAGAGAGTCCCAACCCAACTGGCATGGGAGGCTCCAGATCACACTGAGCACCCTGGCACCCCCCCCACCCCCCAGCCGGCCAGAGGGGCCCCACGGGGGGGGGGGGCCACGCTTGCCTGGGGTGCTCTGTGGAGGTGACAGAGCTGTTCGCCCAGAGTGGTGGCCTCTTGGGGGGGGGGGTGCTGGCACTCAGTGGGGGCTGACGGGAGAGGTGGGGCCTTGAAAGGCATTTTGTGGACTGACATGGGGTAGTAAGCAACAGTCCATCCTGCCCTGGGGTGGGGCCGTGGCTCTGGAAGCCTCGTGCTTGGGGGTCCAGCTGCCCTGCCCACAGAAGCAAAGGCCTTTGGATCCCCAGGGGCGGACCTTGGCCGGTGGGGGGGTGCACAGGGCCGGCGTCCCCCGGGGCTTCCTGTTGGGAGGAGGCCCCAGACGGCCTCCTCCCCAGCCCTCCTCCCCAGCGTTTCCCCAGCCTGGGGCCGCTGACTCACACCCACGCCCAGGGCCCCATCCCAGCCGGCTCTGCCACACTGGCTTGACCGGTTTGCCTCGCCCAGCCCTGCTGGGAGCACCCTCTTCGTCCTCCCGCTGGGCCCTCGCCCCTGAAGCTTCGGGGGAGCACAGGCGGACACACAGGGAGTAGGGCCTGCGCGACCGACGCGGCACCAGATGCGGGCGGCCCTAGGGGTGGAGCAAACAGCGGCTCCTCCTCCCGGAGGCTTCGCAGCACCTGGGCTCGCGGGAGCTGGGGCCTCGGGACCCAGGTGCAGGGGCGGCCCTGCCTGCCGGGCTCACCGGCGCCCCCGCGCGGCAACCCCAGGGGCGATGCTCTGCTTTCCGTGGAGGGCCGGCCCCCGGGGTGGGCGCTCCTTAACGGCGGGAGGCAACTTGCTTGGCCAGGAGGTGACTGCACTCGGTGCAGAGTCGCCTCCCGAGGTTGAGGGGAGAGGGAGGGTCTACGTCTCGAGCGCGCTGACCGCCCCCTCCCCCAGGGAAGCCGGGAGCGCACCGCCAGCCGCCAGGGCAGAGGGAGACCGGCCCGCAGGCCGAGGCCCCCGCAGGTGAGAGCCCGGGGGCCGGCGGGGAGGGGGAGGACTGGGGGGTGGGCTGGCGGGAAAGGGGCTGCCCTGGGCCGGGACGCGCGTGGCCAGCATGCACGGGAGTGCGCGCGTGTGTGCGAGTGTGAGCGTGCATGCGCGCGGGGGCTCGTGCAGCCGCGCGGCCCTCCCGGGAGCAGGCGGCGCGCGAACCCGGGCCCTCCCTCCCTCTGATGCCTCCGGCCTCCTGCTTTCCCGGGGAGGTGAGGGCTGGGCGGGGTTGGCTCCGTGCCTGCCTCCCTCCCAGGGGCGCGGCCTCTCGGGAGTCCCTCTCCCTCCTGCCTTTAACTCCCTGTGGTCGTGTCCGTCCCTCCTCAGCTCCGGCGGCCGGCAGGTGTCCCGGGGACTGGAGGGAGGCATCGCCTTAGTGTCCCACCGGGCCTCTCCTGCTCACTCTTGGGCGCCTGCGCCTGGGGCCCCGTCCCAGGCCGTCTTCCCTCGCACAGCCTCCGCTGCCGTCTATGGGCACTGACTTCCAGGGCTATGTCTTTACCAAACCGTCCTCCTGTGCGCGATCCCCTATTCGGCTCAGCCCCCCAGCCCTCTCCTGGGTGTCCTCAAACTCGCCAGTGCATCCAAGGGTAGACCCTTCCTCTCTGCTGTCCAGTCTCCCAAGACTGCTCCCTGGTGACCTGAGCCAGAGCTCTCGTGCCCACGGAGAGCTCTTCGTGTTCTCGGTTTCTTTCCCTCTCCTGGCCCTGGTCTTTTTGCCTCCTGAGTCCCATTTTACTTCTAGTCTAGTCCCCCGAGGGCGAGCGGGCTCACACCCCACACAGACTCGGTCGTGTGCGGGTGGTGCTGGCCTGGCTCCAGGATGAACTCCCAGCACCCCACCCACACACCAAGGGCCAGGACAAGGAGCCTGACCTTGTCCTGAGGACAGGGGTGGACCGCAGAAGGTTTGTGAGAGCTAATGGTTTTATAAAAGCTATATATGCCCGATGTATTCATCATGGTTCTGGATTACGTACAGAAGGAACATATTCTATGCAGTTTAAGTAGAAATGGAATGTACTGGAAGGATACTCATTAGCTGGGGATTTGGGCTGGGAAAGAGGCAGAAGTGATCGGGAGTACAGGACGCAGGCAAGGTCAGACCCTGGACGAAGGCTGCGTAGGATGCCCCTTCTGTCACTGGAAGCCAGTGCTGGCTGGACTGGACTCTGGAGCTCCACGGAGAACTGTCTCTGCTGAGCCCGTGGCCTGGTGTGACTTTTCCAAGACTCCTGGGGAGAAGCTGTTCACACTTAGGTCCCACTCTCGGTGTCAGGGGAAGGAGGAACAGACGTCATTCCCTGCCTTCTGTTTAGGTTTCCGTAGTGGGCAGCGGGCTCCCACCGAATTCTCCGGAACAGCACCCAGTCCAACAGGGTGGGAGTCCTGAGCCTCCAGCAGGCCCTGCCACTCGTGTCCGAGGCCAGCTGTTCTGGGGCGCGGGATGAGACCCGACGGGCCCCTGCACTGTGTCTTTCTGCTGTGAGCCGCGGGTTGGGACTGGCACTGGGGGGTTAGCAGGTCTGTACAGATGGCACCGTGAGCAGAGCAGGCGGCCCAGCAGGAGCCTCCCTGTGGGAACCCACGTCAGCCAGAATAAATGGTGTCCCCTTTGCACGGAAGTGTGTTCGGGCCTGGGCACCCGGAGGGGGAGGGTGTGCGTGGCCCTGCCCTGCCGCCGGGGGCATGTGGCTCCTGAGTCCTGGGACAGTCTCCGCGTCCGTTTGCTAAGCCAGAGCCACCTCTGCAGCGGGGGCGGGGGGGCCGGCCACAGTGGGGAGCACGGGAGTGTTCTCACGCTCTGGGTTTATTCCGAGAAGTCCCTTCGGAGGGAGTCCTCCCCAGGCTCCTTGCCGCCCCCCAAGTCCCGGACGTGGGCTGCTATGGAGAAGGCCATCGGGCGGGACAGCATGTGATCTGGGTCAGCCTGGATGAGAGGGGCTCATGCTGTTGGGTCCAAGTGTCACCGGCGCCCCCACCACTGCGGCCACTCCGCTCACCGCAGGCCTGCACGTGAGCACTGGGCGGCCGAGCAGAGAGGCCGGCCGATACCCACGGGTCCCTTGTGCTGTCCACCTGGGTGTTTGTCGTCTCCTCCGCGGCGGGCTGTGTCTGGGCGTGTCACAGTGAGATGCAGAGCCAGCCACCCTTGTCTGGTGTCCCCAGCCTGCTCCTGCCGCGTGCCTATCCTCGTGCCTTTCCAGACCTGCGTGTCTCTGTCATCCCAGTCCTGCTCAGTGTGTGTTCCTGAGGAGCCAGCCAAGCCTTTCACCAGTGTCCTGGGGTCCCATTTTCTGCACAGTCGCGGCCACTCTTCCCACCCATAGGGAGGGGTGACCAGGTGCCCCTGGGGGAGCCCCTCCACCGCCGTCTTTTAGGGTCCCCCTGACAGAGGAGCGTAATAGGCGGTGATCACAGGGCTGAGCCTCCTGTGCCTCAAGGCGAGACTTTGCTCCGCCTCCTGTCCTCCCAGGTGGCGAGGCTGTGATCCTGCTGGAGAGAGGACAGGACGGCAGGACCGTCTGGGTCACGGAATGTACTGTGCCTCCTCGGTGGCTCGTTGTTGTCACGCAGTGGATTGCCGCTGCGTGTGCCCCGTGCCGGGGGTCCACGGGTGAGGACCCCAGGCGGCGATTGACCGCCCAGTTTGCACATCCTCCGGTGCCCCAGCCGGACCCCCGCCTCCCCAGGGGCCAAACCACGAGCGGTGTTCTGTCCCGGAAGGCAGAGCCTTCCTCTAGAGTCTGCGGCCGTCCCTCGGCCTTGCTGACGGCATCCTTCTCCCCACAGACCCTCCGGCAGGGCGGGCCTGCCTCCGCCACAACCTCCGGGCCCTGCTGGAGCCGGTAGCCTTTTCTGGGTCTCTCAGTAAGCGGGGTGGGCCGTACTCCCAGGTATGGTTTGTGCTGCTCTCAAGTCCTCACGGGCCTGCCTCTTCCTCGAACAGGGCACAGCCATTTCTCTTTTACCTTGAGATGTCCCAACGCGCCTCGGATTCATGAACCCTTAAGACTTCACCGGCATGGTTTTGCCTCCGCTGTCTGGAGCTCCCTGGACCGGGGAGGTGCCAGGAGCATCTGGGCTCCCGTGTCCACTGTCTGCAGTTGCTGTGACAGCCAGCACTGTAGCTTAGAAGTCCGACACGGGCCTCGGCGGGTGACAGAAAGGCCAGGGCAAGACCGAGATCCTTCCTGGGGCTCCAGAGGGAAATCTGTGTCCTCCCTCCTGGAGGTGCCCACGTTCCCGGCTCCTGGCCCTTCCTCACCTTCCGGGTCAGCAGTGTGGCATCCGTTTGACCTTCTTTCGGGTCACAGCTCCCTATGGCCTCTTCTTTCTTCCACTTTTTTTTTTTTTTAAAGCTTCTATATTTTGAGAGAGAGCACATGAGCAGGGGTGGGGCAGAGAGAAAATCCCAAGCAGGCTCCGCACTGTCATCACAGAGCCCGACGTGGGGCTGGAACTCACGAACCGTGAGATCATGACCTGGGTCAAAATCAAGAGTCAGACGCTCAACGGACTGAGCCGCCCAGGCGCCCCCTGTCTCTGCTACTTGTAAGAAGCCTTGTGATTGCATCGCGTCCACCTGCATAACCCAGGGTGATCATCCTATTTGAAGGTCAGCTGATTAGTGCCTCAAGTCCATCTTCAACCTTAAGTCCTTCCTGCATGGAACACAGCACATTCGCAGGCTCCAGGGACCGGCACGTGGGCATCTTCGGCAGGGGCATCGTTCTGTCTCCCACGGTCCCTATGAGCCATAGCGGAGTAGAAGGCAGAGCGTAGCCGGGGTCTCGAGAAGACACGGTGAAGGGAGACTGCTGCCCTGGCCGGGCCCACCCGGTGATGGCTGTTGAGGGGAAAGCATGTGCCAAGTCAGTCGCCACATACGGTCTGCCGGAGGCGGATCGGCTCCCACGAAGGCGCCACTTCCGGACGGCAGACCCGACCGGCCCTGCCACCCATTCAAGGTCACCGTGCTCGTGCTCCATCGTCTTCCGCCATTACTCACTTTCTGCAAAGGCCAGATTGGTGAGTTCAATGGAGATATTCTGGGGACCCCACTCCCGCTCTCCTCGAGCCTTCCTGCCTTCTTGTTTAAATTAAGGCTTTATTTTTTAGAGCACGTTCAGGCTCCCAGCGGCACTGAGGGGAAGGTACACAGACTTCACATATACCCCCTGCCCCCACTCGCGTGCGATCTCTCCAGCTGTCAGCATCCCCGCCAGAGTGGTACCTGCGTCCCAGTCAGTGAACGGACACGGGCACCTGATCGTGATGCCTCGTCAGCAGCCGGCATCCACAGTTTACCTCAGGGCTCACTCTAGGCCCGTACGGTCTGCGGGTTTGGACAGACGTGTAATCCGTGTGCCCGATACTGAGAGTGTCACACGGAGTAGCTTCACTGCCCTGAACCCTCTGTCCCTCCCGTCCCCCCGACCCCTGGCCCCCACTTGTCTTTTACCGTCTCCACGGTTTTGCCTTTTCCAGAACGTCACAGACTTGGAATCCTACCGTGCGTAGCCTTTTCGGACTGGCTTCTTTTACCTCGTAATATGCATCTAGGGTCCCTCCGGGTCTTTTCACGGCTCGACAGCCCGTTCCTACTTAGTGCCGACCCACATCCCGTTGTCTGGATGGACCGCAGGTTGTCCGTTCACCTGCTGACGGACACCTCGGCTGTTCCAGGGTTTGGGGGCTCTGAATGAAGCCGCTGTGAACACCCGTGTGCAGGTTGTCGTGTGGACCCAAGTTCTCATCTCCTTTAGGTAAACAGCAAGGAGCGTGACTCCAGGATCACGTGGCCAGAGCATGTTTAATTTTATAAGAACTCTCCAGACTGTCTTCCAAAGTGGCTGCCCCATTCCGTTTTCC
Source organism: Neofelis nebulosa (assembly GCF_028018385.1). Lineage (NCBI taxonomy): Eukaryota > Metazoa > Chordata > Mammalia > Carnivora > Felidae > Neofelis > Neofelis nebulosa. Next base: position 82,662,349 of record NC_080795.1, read on the forward strand.
CACCAGCCACGAGCCAACGTTCCTGTGGCTCCGCATCCTGACCAACATCGGGTTATTCGGTGCTCTGGATTTTGGCCGTTCTAGTAGGTGTGCGGGCGGATCTCGTCTTAATTTGCATTTCCCAGATAACATGTGATGTGGAGCATCTTTTATATGATTGTTTGCCATCTGTTTATCTTCTTTGGGGGACTTGTCTGTTAAGGCCTCTGGCCTGTTTTTTAATTGTGTTGTTTGTTTCCTTTTTTTTTTTTTTAATTTTTTTTTTCAACGTTTTTTAATTTATTTTTGGGACAGAGAGAGACAGAGCATGAACGGGGGAGGGGCAGAGAGAGAGGGAGACACAGAATCGGAAACAGGCTCCAGGCTCCGAGCTGTCAGCACAGAGCCCGACGCGGGGCTCGAACTCATGGACCGCGAGATCGTGACCTGGCTGAAGTCGGCCGCTTAACCGACTGCGCCACCCAGGCGCCCCTCTTTTTTTTTTTTTTTTTTTTAATTTTTTTTTTTCAACGTTTTTTTATTTATTTTTGGAAGGCCTCTGGCCTGTTTTTTAATTGTGTTGTTTGTTTCCTTACTGCTGAGTTTCAAGAGTTCTTTGTATACTCTGGATAACGTGGGTTTTTTTTTCTTTTTTTAAGTTTATTTATGTATTTGAAGAGGGAGAGAGCAAAAAAGGGAGGGAGAGAGAGCGTCCCAAACAGGCTCCTTACCGTCAGTGCCAAACCTGATGCAGGACTCAAACTCAAGAACCGCGAGATCCTGACCTGCGTCTGTGGCTTGTCTTCTCACTCTCTGACACTGTCTTTCACAGAGCAGGAATTTTTTAAGTTAATGAGGTCCAGCGTATCAATGATTTCCTTTCTGGATGGTGCCTTTGAAGTTGCATCTAAAGATGGGCAGCATACCCACGGCCATCCAGGTTTTCTCCTGTGTCATCTTCTAAGAGCTTTATAGTTTTGCATTTTACGTTCAGGGCTGTGATCCATTTTTTTTTTTTAAAGATTTTGGTTTTTTAAGTAATCTCTCCACCCAGTGTGGGGCTTGCACCCACAACCCCGAGATCAGGAATCGCACACCTCACCAGCTGAGCCGGTCGGTCGCCCCCGGTCTGTGATCCACTGTGAGTGAATTTCTGTGAAGTGTGTCCGGGTGTGAGCCTACGTTCTCTCCCCCTTTGCGCGTGGGTGACCAGCTGTCCCTGCCCGTTCGTCGGAAAGGCGGCCTTTGCTTCTTTGTAAAGATCAGTTGACTATTTATGTGGGTCCCTCCAGTCCTTGGTGTCGCGGCTGATCTCCACGAGTCCTCCAGGAAAGCACTGTTTCTATCTTGTCCACCATCTTGGTCGGGAGGAAGTTCCCTGGGGCCCCGCTTGGCTCTTCCTGCCGTAATGACCCCGCTGGTCGAGGCGCTGAGGTGAGCGTCCTGCCACAGATCTATCCCAACGTACAGGTCGGATCCATAGACCTGCCGGGCCCGGGGGAGACGACTCAAGCCACGGCGCCTTCCTCGCGGACGCCCCTTCTGCGAGCAGAGGACCCTGACGCTGCTGCAAAGCTGCGGGTGGCGGTGGCAGTCTAGATGCCACCCCCGGGGGCCCTCTGAAGGTCTACACCCCTCCCCCCGTTGCCCAGTGTGCGCTTCATTCAGCTACAGGGCCACGGACCCCTCTGAGGAAGGACTGGGAGAGTGTTCGGCGTGGGGACAGAGCTTGTGGCTGGGTCCTCCTCCCAGAGCGACTCCGTCTTTGACTTTGGCGCTTGTCTGGGACCGAGGGCGACTGTGACGGCTGACATCAGATATCTGCTCGGCAGACCTGGGGTTATTCCGACTTTACAGATCGAACGGTGCCCCACGCACTGCCACGTGTCCCATGGCACGTCAGAGCGCCCCGGCCACCACTCTGCCCTCTGCCTGTCACGACGCCACCCTGCAGCCGCTTAACCGCTTCTCTTCCCGAAACGGGTCATTCCCCTCAGAGTCGCCACTGAGCTCCGCGGTCACTCACGAGTGTCTTTCTTCCTTTTGTCTTTTTAAAGTAATTTTTCAAATGAGCTTGTTTATTTTTTGAGTGAGAGAGTGGGGGAGGGAGGGAGGGAGGGAGGGAGAGAGAGAGAGAATGAGAGAGAGAGAGAGAGAGAGAGAGAGAGAGAGAGAATCCCAGGCAGGCTTCGAGCCACCAGCACAGAGGGTGATGCGGGGCCCAAACCCATGAACCGCAAGATCACCACCCGAGCCGAAGTCAAGAGTCGGAAGCTCAGCTGAGCCACCCAGACACCCCTCTTTTTTCTTTTTTCTTTTCGAGTGTATTTATTTTGAGAGAGAGAGAGACCGAGCACGAGCGGGGGAGGGGCCGAGAGCGAGAGAATCCCAGGCAGGCTTAACTGACCGAGCCGCCCAGGCGACCCCACAAGTGTCCTTCTTACTGTTTTAGCGCAGGGGGTGCCCAAGGATCCCAGTCAGGCGGAGGCTTTACAGACTCACATCAACCGTTTCCTGCAAAAAAAGAGTTTTTTGAAAGCCGGCTATTTCTTCCTGGAGCCGGCTTGCACTTCCCCGCCCGTCTGCTCGGACCCCTGGCTCTGATTATGGGCCGGTGCGGTGAGAGGTCCCGGGGGCCTCGCCTCTCAGGGCGGCCGCTTCGGCGGAGGCCACCGCCTGGTTCAGAAGACCGGCCTCCTCTGACACGGAAGCGGCTGCGTGGCCGGGGCGGTGTGAGAATGCGCAGCAGAGGGGGAGAGCAAGCCCCTTCTCCCTCCTCCTGCCTTCGGCCCCCTCTTGTGCCCCAGTTCCACCATCTCCTGCCCACGAGAAGCCCCCGCTGTCACTAGAGGGCCACGGTGGTGTTTTGGGGCCCCGGTGCTTGGTCCGAATTCTGGCCCCTGCCCTCCCTCCGGGGCCGAGTCCCCCTCGCAAACGGGGCCGTTGGGGAGCTTGGAGGCGGGTTGACTGCGAGGGGCTCAGGGCCCCCCCCCCCCCCCCCCCCGAAGGCATCCAGGCCTCCTGTTCAAGCACAGGTGCCGGTCTGGTTCGTTGCCACGCTGCTTCTTGCCACGGATCACGGGCATCTCACTTCCTGCTGGCCAGGAGCTCGGTACCACGGTCAAAGACGAGAGCGGGACCAAACTGATCGTGTGATTGTATCTTTTAGGGTCTGTTCTGGTACCAGGTACTGTCCCTGTCAGAATGCCCTCCAGGAAACAGAAGCTTGCTAAAATCAGAAGACAGACTTTAAGAGGACAGTTGGTTGAACAGCTGTTGGGAGTCTAAAAAATCAGGAAGGGAACACGGAAGCTCACAGAGATAAGCCTCAGAAGTGGCCGTCTTCCCTGGGCGGGCAAGGGGCTGTCGAGGGGACGGCCCGAGCTCCGGGGCTTGTGGGAGGCCGGTACCTGGGCGGCTGTGCAGGCCAGGAGCCCAGCGGCGGGCCCCCAAGAGCTGGGCTTCCGCCTCCCGAGTGGGCGGCGGAGGCCCGGCCTCGGGGCACCTGCAGGCTGCCGAGGGCCGCCTAGATTTCGGAAGGGTGGCCGTCCCAGACCCCACACTCAGGACGCGGGCGAGACTCACTTCAGTTGTCACCTCCCCAGAAGTCAGAGCCTGGACCGCCTTCGCTACACCCGCGTGGAGGCAGGGGTGGGGTGGGGGGGCCCGGGATGATGGGCCCCCGCGGGGGCGTCCCTGCCTGCGTCTCTGGTTACTTCATCGGGCTCCTTTTGCAAGGCCTGCGGCAGGGGCGGGCGGGCGAGGTGCCGGGCTCATTGGCCTGCTCGCACCACTTGTGTATTTCTGTTGTGTGATCATACCTCCGACTTCTGAAATATGTTTGTCGCTTTGAGCAGTTGTGTGTTAAAAGTAACAGTAGTGACAACCCAGAAGAACTTTTTTTATTTTTTTCATTTTTTACCGTTTAGAATTGTTTTAATGTTTATTTATTTTTGAGAGAGAGAGATAGAGTGTGAGCAGGGGAGGGGCGGAGAGAGAGGGAGGCACAGAATCCAAAGGGGGCCCCAGGCTCTGAGCCGTCAGCACAGGGCCCGACGCGGGGGCTCGAACCTACCAACCACGAGATCGTGACCTGAGCCGAAGTCGGACGCCAAGGCGCCCAGGCGCCCCGAATGTTTTCTTTTTAAAGCTTATTTAAGTAATCTTTACATCCAGGGTGGGGCTCGAACTCATGACCCTGTCCGTCTGCTGCGGTACGAAAACTGAGGAGCTCAGTTCCTCCACTGTGCCGTGAATCTACACATCCTCTTAATTATGCTATCTTTTCTTTGATTTACTCTTCTGGTAGGAAGTTCACAGCTCTCCCACTTGGCTTTTCGTACAATAACAGCGACGATGAGGACACTGATCGTCACACTTCTCGCATGCTCACTGCGGGTGAGGCCCCGCCCTAAGTATTTTGTATCCGACTAACAAATACAAAGAACCAAAGCCAAAACCCCGCGAAGCAGGTGGGGACGGTGGTGGTGGTTTTCCGACACACGCGACCGAGCCTGGAGTTGGTGCTTATCTGCCTGTCCTGCGTCTGTGAGATACAAGAGGTCGTTTTAACAAGGTCTCGGGCAGCCCCTGAGGCCTCCATCTGGGAACTTAGGGGTGTTCATAGCGCGTCGCTCTCTCTCGAGGACCCCGTAATTCTTGAAGCGTCCGTGTTCTTCCGATCGGATCTTCTAGCGATGGGAGGATAGAGACAGAAGCGCCAGCCGTCGGGGGGCGCCGGCCGGAGGGACCTCCACAGCCGATGGTCCCAGCCGTGCAGGACAGGCGCACGACTATGAGATAGCACCCCCAAGCCCCACGCACTCATACAAATTTGAAGCCGTGCCAGAAAATCAAAGGAAAAAGCAACAAATCACCCACGCGCCCCGCCGTTCGGAACGAGGCAGCGTGGACACGCGTGATGTCCAGTTTTCTCCCCCCCCCCCCCCCCCCCACTCCGCCCCGGCCCCCTGTGCGGCTCCGGACGACTTCGCGCGCCGGGAGCCCTGGCCGGCGGGGTCCGTCTCCCTGTCTCGCCTCCCCTCACTGTCTTTCATCCCTGTGGTTAATCGTGGCTACCTGGAGTCTACCGGGGCCGATGGGAGGGTCGTGCCCAGTCACGGGAGAGGGCTCCCCAGACCCGGCCCTGTCCGCGGCTCTGTCCTCGACGCGGGGCTGAGTTCTCACTGCGCGTGTCCCTCAAACGTCCCCTCAATGTTACCCCGCGCTATTTGGGATTTGAAAGAGTTACCGTTTCCATCCGGGTGTTTGGTCCTCGAAGTGGGGACTTGCCCGCTTTCCCCTTCTACTTGCAAAACAGCCCCTTGTGCTCTGAGCTCGTCTTTGTCAAAAGCAGCCAGGGGCGCGCTGCCAACGTGTGCTCCCGCCTGGCCTCCTGGCGCCACAAGTTCACGCGGTGCCTCGTGTGTCCCAGAGGGCGTCCTCTGCGCGCCCCCCGCCTCGGCCCGAAGCCCAGGCCACACGGTTCAGTCTGAACGTCTGCCACCTGCTTCTGACTCGGTCAGGATGGGCCGGGTCTTCAGGAACAAGTTTCTTGGTTTCAAATGGCAAAAGCTTACTCCCCCCTCGGGCTCTGCCGCGCGGCCCGACCCACGGAGGAGGCATCGCCCTCGGATAGCGCTCTGCGCCCTCTGACCGCGCGGCGGGACCCACGCGCGCCGTGAACATTTGCTTCCACGTACTTTATCGTTTTCCTCCTCTGACACGCGGCTTATGGTAAAACATACTTCAGAATTTCTAAATATATGGGTATCCCTACATGATTTTTCCTTATTTGATCTTAACCTTAACCGTGGTGACAGGTGATGAGGTTTGGGGGTGACGGTGGGGGGTCCGGAGCCCACCGCCGAGAAAGAACCCTCGAAGTCGTCTTTGGTGCAAGAAGGTGATTTTAGTAAAGCCCGGGGCCAGGACCCGAGGGCAGGGAGAGCTGCCCTGGGGTCGTGCAGAGTGACTGCTCGTATACTGTGCGGTCGGTCGGTCGGTCGGGGAGATAACCTGAGGAGGAAGTTTCTGGAAGGGATTTCCACATGCTAAAGAGGATTCGAGATTCCTGGAGGCCCAGCTAGTGTCACGCTGAGGTGGTTTTCCCTCTAGCAAAGCATTAGCCCTGAGGCAGGAGGGAGTTTCTGGAGATGAGGCCATTGAGAAGACTGCCTTTTTCTTGGAATTTACTTGGAGACTCAGGCCCTGCAGGACTGTGATCTCTATCGGTTAAGCATTGGTTTCCTTTCCTCTCCTTTGTCCTGAGGAATGTCCCACATAACCCATGATGTGGGGGGGGGGGGGGGGGGAAGGTGCTAGCTTGTGCTGGGCCCCGGCCTGCCCCGTGCTCCCTGTCAACAGGGTTCAGTGGTGACAGAGTCCCGCGGTGACGGGGATCGGTGGTGACTGGGTCCTGCATTTTCAACATGTCGGCCAGGCAGAGTGTTAGCCGTAAAATAGACGTTTCCTGTGTCGTTACACACGTTATGGTTTTATTTATTAACGTTCATTCAGTTTTGAGAGACAGAGAGTGAGCGGGGGAGGAGCAGAGAGAGGGAGACACAGAATCCGAAGGAGGTTCCAGACTGAGCCGTCAGCACAGAGCCCGACGCGGGGCTCGAACCCGTGAACCGCGAGATCATGACCTGAGCCGAAGTCGGACGCTTCACCGACTGAGCCCCCAGGCGCCCCCCTAGTGCGATTTTAGATTCGTCGGTTTCTGTTCATAGTTTTGCTCGGTGCATTTTGAGGCCTTGTCAGCAGAGGTGGACGTCTTTGTAAGAGCCATACTGCCTGGCAGACTGCTCCCTCCCCTTCTGGAATGTTCTTTAGCTCTAGAGACGCCTGTTGCCTTAGACTTTACTTACCACTCGCAGTTGGGCATAACTTTGTGTTTTCTGTTGCTGCCTTGACAAATGGCCACAAACTCAGTAACGGAAGACAGCTCGCGTGTGCCGTGTTGCACTCCTGCGGCCCGGGCGTGTGCGTGTGCCTCCCCGTGGCCTTCTCGCGGGGCCCACAACAGCGGTCCCCGTCTGCCAAGGGGGAGCCCTGTAGAGCGTGGGGTAGCCGCGGGGCGCAACGCCCACCGCCTGCACCACACGGACGGCACCCCTGTTCCAGGGGAGGGCGGACACGGGGCCCAAACTGCTGGGCGCCACCCCAGGCGTGCCTGCCAGTGTTTCTATACTGATCCTGCTGCGGTCACCTGTCCTGGAGTCTTCAAGTCCGGTGGGACTGTCCCCCGTCCTGACAGGGCGCGGGCCTCGGCACTTTGAACTACCCCTGCCCTCCTCTGGGCACATGCCCCGGTGTTGTGCGTGTCCTAGCTCAGCTGTGTTTGCGACGGCAGCGCTGTCTGGGGAGCATCTGCCCCGCACGTGCGTTCTCTCCGTGGCCCCTGCCCCTGCCCGCACCTGCACCCCTGCTGGGCTGCTCTGCGGCTGCTGAGGCCCTTTTGTGTGTCCAAAGGTGTGTTCATTTTGCCTTAATTTTTTTTTTTTATCCCTTTGAAGGCAATAGACCTTTTTTCCTTTAATTTGAAGACTTTTCTTGCCGTCTTTAGTTTTTAGCAGTTTTACCGTGGCGTGCTGTGGGTGTGAGCCCCTGTTTGTTTTCCACGTCTTTTGTTAGTTTTGAAAAGTTTTCTTTGAATGTTGCTACCTCATGCCTGTCCCTTAAGCTTGCAACTTGAGTTACGCGTGTGCTAGACCTTTCCTCTGGCCTCTGCACCCTTAACCTGGTGTCTCCATGTGTCTCGCTTCCAGTTTTGTTCTGTTTTCAGCTGTGTCTAATATCCCATTGAGCTTGCTCATTGAACTCTCAACTTCAGGTTTTATATTTTTACCTTCTCAGATTTCCATTTAGTCCTTTATTATTATCGTTTCCAGTTCTCTGCCCCAATTTTTTTTTATTAAGTTTATTTATTTTGAGAGAGAGGGAGAAAGCGTGAGCAGGGGAGGCGCAGAGAGGGAAAGAGAGAGAATTCCAAATAGGCTCTGCCCTGTCAGCACAGAGCCCAACACGAGGCTGGAACCCACGAACCGTGAGATCATGACCTGAGCAGAAGTCGGACGCTTCACCGACTGAGCCACCCAGGTGCCCCCCATTTTTTTTTAATGTTTAAAAAAATTGTTTTTTAATGTTATTTATTTTTGAGAGAGGGAGTGAGACTGGGGGAGGGGCAGAGAGAGGGAGACACAGAATCTGGAGCAGGCTCCAGGCTCCGAGCTGTCGGCACAGAGCTGGACGCAGGGCTCGCGACCTGAGCCGAAGTCGGACGCTGAACAGACTGAGCCACCCAGGTGTCCCAAAGCTTTTTAATTTGTCTTTAATTCTGAGAATGTGTCACTCAGACATGAGGTCCGTGTCCAAGAACTCCTTATTTGCTCTATCTGGGTTTCTTTCTGTTGTTCATTTTCTTTTTCAGTGAGATGGTGTTTCTTCATTTGCCTGATGATTTTGGTACGTGGCACCCAAAACACTCTGGGGCAGGCATGGGGGGCGGGGGGCGGCGGGGGCGGCTCCAGATCTGGATCCCGTCAAGGACTGATGGATTTGCTGGGGCTTCTGTTCCTCGTCCCCAAGACTGGCTCCTTCAGGGCCCCCGCCCAGCGTGGTGCCCCGTGAGATGAGGGCGCTCACTGACATTTGCGTTTCAGGGAAGCAATGGGTCCTTTTCTTCCCGTGCGGCTCCCAAACTGCCTTCTGTATTTCCATTAGCTGAGCCTAAGCCCAAAGCCTTACGGGCGCGCTCCGGATCGCATGCAGGTTCTGTCCCCCTGGCGCCGCGCGAGTTGCCCGACGCCCTGCTGGGTCTGCGGCCCCCTTCCCGGGCCGGCCGCTCCCCCTCCCCCCTTCCACTCGCACCTGCGACGCAGTCATGCTGTCCTCCTGTGTGTCGGTCTGAACGCCCCGCTCTGCCACTGGGAGAAGAGTCCCTGTGGATCTTCAGCTCCTCTTTTCCCTTCAGTTCTGTGGACACCAAGTCCCTGACCCGTGACCTTTCCTGTGGCCGGAAGTGTCTTAGGAGAAGCCCCAGTCGGCTTCTCTTTCCATCCGGAGGCTCAAGGAGCTTTCTGGCTGTTGTTTGAAGGTTCAACGACCTAGTTGCGGCGCGCCTGATGCCAGAGGTCCGTTTCCCGGTACGTTTTTCTCGCCACCCGTAAGACTCAAGTCAGGAGATCTGTTGGTGTTTTATCTCTGGAACGCGGAGACCACAACAGGGAGACCTCCAGAGTCTCGAATTATTCTCACGTTTCATTGTTCTCGCCTCCCTTTCTACGCCGTCTCCGCTTATCTTGTCCACTTTCCGCCGCACCAGCTTTCTGGCCGCCCGGCCTCGCTCACTGTCCCCGCCCCTCGACTCCTTGTCGCACCGAGTCCCTCTCAGGCTCTTCCGCGGCTCTGGGCGCTTTGGGTGAGCGGCCTTCGTGGCCCGACGCTGCGAGGTCGCGCTGCGGTGGCCCTGCCACACTCAGGCGTGGCTCCCGCCCTGCCGCTCTGGCGCACGACTCCAGGAGCACGTGCCGAGCACTGAGTAAGTCTTGGGAGCCCGCAGGGGCCCCGTGGGGTGTCACCGTCACGGTTACCCCGGTTTGCAGAAAGGGACGCGAAGGCCCAGAGAGGTGAACCCACCCGATCTCAGGTGGGCAGGGGGCCAGGGCACGGGGCGCGGACCCTCGTCCAGTGCGGGTCGGGTTCCCGTGCCCTCTGCGGGGTGCATAGCCCCCCACGGAGGCTGCGTGGGGCCTGGAGCTCGGGCCGCAGGCACCTTGGGCTCCCTCTTCCGAGTCCCCGTGGGCTTGTGCCCGCCGTGCCCAGCCCCTGCATGCCCAGGCGGGGCCTGTGGGGGGCACGTGGGGGCTTCTCTGCCCGAGGCCATGTTTCTCACCATTCCTCCGGTGCCAACTAGCTTCTCCGGCTGGTCTTCCGCAGCGGGGGTCTCTGGGGGTCCCAGCTGTGTCTGGGGTGGGGCAGGTCAGGAGTTGGGGGCCTAACTCTACTCTTGCCTGTGGGTCCTCCTCCACCTTTGCTCTCGGCCGGTGGACTATTCCCGAGCGGCCACATTTGCCAGTCTTAAAGATTTTATTTTGAAGTGACCTCTACACCCCACATGTGGCTGGGACTTACAACCTTGAGATGGAGAGTCACTGCTCTACCAACCAAGCCGGCCAGGTGCCCCTGTGTTTGCAGATTTTAGAACATTTCTGTCCTTTGGTGGGGTGAACCTGGAGGTCTGGCACACCTGGTGTTGGGGTCCCAGCGGCTGCGTGACCGCGGCTTGGAGGGGGCCAGGAGCCCCGAGCCCTCTCTCCACCCCCAGGGCCCGCCGCGGAGGATGGAGCGGCCACGATCATCCAGTGCGCGTTCCGGCAGCTCCTGGCCCGAGGGGCCCTGGCCCGCCGCCGGCAGGAGCACCGCAACTACCTGCAGCGCGTTGAACGGCTGGAGAGGGAGGTGAGGCGGCCGGGCTGGCTGGGCCCGGAGGTCCGATCCCAGTGGCGGGAACTCTGCACAGCCGGGGTGTGACCGCGGGCGGGCCCGTGACCCGGGGTGCGCGACTCCCCGGTGCGGGTCTGCCCGCAGGCCTTCGTGGCCCTGGTGCGGAAGGAGCAGGAGGCGGCGCGAAGGCGGCGGGAGGCGGAGGAGGCGGCCGGGCGGCGGCGGCGGCGGCGGCAGGAGGATCGACAGCGCGGGGCGCGGCTGCGGGAGGCGGCCTTCGCCGGAGACCTGGGCGAGATCAAGGCGGTCCTGCGGGAGGTGGGAGGTGGGAGGTGGGGGGCGCGGCGAGGGCCGGGGTCGGGGCGCCCCCGGGGCCCGCGCGCAGGTGGACGAGCTGCTGACTCGCGAGGGCGTGGGCCACGACGAGGCGGGGTTGGCGCTGCGGAGGCGGGGGCGCGTGGCCCTGGTGGAGAGCGAGGACCGCGGCGGGAACACGCCGCCGTCGGAGGCGGCGGCCGGCGGGCAGACCCCGGCCATCCGGCTGCTGGCCGAGCGGGGCGCCAGCCCCAACAGCAAGGTGGGCGCGGGGGCCCGGGGCGGGGGGTGGGGGGCGCCCGCGGCCCCCGGGCCTCGCTCGGGAGCCCCTCGCGCAGGGCGCCTACGGCCGGACGCCGCTGTACCGGGCGGCCTTCGGGGGGCACCTGGAGGCTGTGGAGGTGCTTCTGGAGCTCGGAGCGGACCCCCGGGTGTACGCAGAAGACGGCAGCACCCCGAGCAGGTGTGTGAGCGTGGCTGGAGCACCGCCTCGCACCGCCCTCCTCGGTCGTCGGCGGGGGGGGGGGGGGGGGGGGGGGGGGAGGGGGAGGGGGTGGCCCCTGGAGCCGGGGAGGCTTGAGACGAGGGGGGCGCCAGCGGTGTCCTGCGGACAGCCAAGAACGGGAACCGAGGGCTGGAACCCTCAGTGCCAAGGGTGACCCGGGCAGTGGACGCCTGCTTCTGCAGGGGGCCTGGGGAGGGAGGAGGGACGGGGGGTGGGGGTGGGAAAAGGAGACCTGTTTGGTCTCGGGAGGGAGGCCCGGAGGACCCTCGGCGGTCCCGGTCTTTGGGGGGAGCTGCACCATGACGGTCAGGGCTTCGGGGGCCCTCGGAGGGTGAGCTGTGACAGCCGCACCCTTTTCTCTAAACGGGAGAGTAACCGAGCCTCCTCCCGGGCCAGGCGGAACACAGGACACACGTGCTGAGCTCCTCACCGGTGTCGTCTGTCACTAGGTGGCCTCCCTGGACGCCGTGGTTAGTGTGCTGGGGTCCTGGGACCTAGGCCTCACTGAGGCCATGCTGCAGAGCATGGAGGCCGAGCGACAGGAGGAGGCACAGGCCAAGCGGTGCGGCCGGGGGAGGGTGGGGGTGGCGGTGGCGGCAAGGGGCGGCTCTGAGCGGGCTGTCCCCTCCCCCACCAGCCTGAAGTCTCGAGCGCAGCAGCTGGCTAAGGAAGGGCGGCGGCGCCACAGAGAGGTGAGGGGAGCCTGGCCGATGGGAAGCCGGGGGCGGGGCGGGAGGCCCCCTGCAGGCTGCTGGCCCCGGAGGGAGGCGCTGGGAGGCGCTGGGCCGGTGTGCGGGGCTCCCGGCCAGCCTCCCCCGAGCCCTCCGGCCCAGCTGCAGCAGGCCCACTGTGAGCTCAACCGGAGGATCGCGGAGCACGACGAGTGTGAAGGGAGGCGCCTGGGCCACACTGAGCTCACGCTGCAGGTGGGCTTTCTCCCTCTCCGGCCTGGGGCTCTGGGGCAGGGGTCTCCTCCCTCCCCACCCCCCAACGGGGGTGTCACCTTTCAGCAGCAGCCTCCCGGGGTGGAAGGGGGCCCGCTATCCCCTCCTTGGGTGTATGGGACGCCCTGTGTGGAGGTGTAAAGCCTTGCTCTGAGCGGAGTGGGGCCCCTCCTCCAGGCCATCAAGGACGCGGAGGCCCAAGTGGACAGGCTACGTCTGGAGGCCCCGAAGGCGGAGGAGACGCTGGCCATGGCCAGGCTGGAGCTGCGGGAGCAGACCCGGGAGGGTGGGCGGGGCTGGGGGGCGGGGCCCACTCCTGGGCGAGTGGGGGGTGGGGGCTTTGGGTCCCCCTGCCTCGCGGCCACCATCCTGCGACCCCGCAGGGGAGGAGGAGGAGGCGGCGGCGGGCCCCGGGGCTGAAATGCCAGGTCACTGAGCTGCACGACGTACTGATGAAGGATGTGGGCGACTGCATCCGCGCGGATGGCAGGTCAGTAGCCTGGGTTGGGTGATGGTGAGCGGAGGAGGGTTTGGGTGGACGGCGGTGACCCGGTGGCCGCTCCCAGGTGGCCTCTTGTCATCGACCCTTCGGGCCAGGCGGCCATCTTCCTGCGCTACCAGGACACCAACTACGTGGACGCGGTGAACCCGGACCACTTGCGGCCCGAGAGGATCCGGCTGGCGCTGCTGGGGGCGCTCAGGTAAGGTGGGCGGAGGGCAGGGGCCCCTCCGCCGGCCCCTCACCCACCCGCCTGCCCCGCAGGTACGGGAAGCCGCTGGTGTTCGACCTGTGCGACGTGGACCTGTTCCCCGCGGTGCGGCAGCAGCTGGAGTCGGTGCAGCCCGGCCTGGCGCAGGAGCTGCTGGGCCGGAGCTGCTGGGCCGCGGGCTCCTGGAGCGGGAGCGGTACCTGTCGCTGGTGCGGCCGCCGACGGCCCCGAGTACGGCCCCGCCGGGTTCCAGGAGGCGCGCCTGCGGCACTTCCGCCTCCTCTTCGTCACCAGGGCTCAGCGGCCGGCCGTCGGAGGAGCAGCTGCGGGTGCTGCTCCCGGTGCGCGTGCAGCTGCCCCGCGGGGGCCTCTAGCGCCCGGCCCAATAAAGTCGGCCCCGGGATGCGGGGCCGTGACCCCCAGGACCGTACCCGCCTCCCACTGTGTGCACGCCACCCGGTGTGGGGAGTGGGGCGGGGTGTGCGTGGGGGCCCCGGATGGAGGGCACGCTGCTCCCGGGTGCACGGGATGGGGGAGGGCCTGGGGGTTCAGGGTTGTTTCCGCCCCGCCCCCGCCCCCGCCCCCCCCCCCCAACCACCATGAACCCCAGCCGTGGGGTGTGGGCAGGCAGACAGGAGGTAAAACGTAGTCAACTTTATTCTTCTTAAACCACAAAATAGAGTCTTTGGTTGTACAAACGTCACTAGTTACAGTCTTGCCAACAGGTCCCAACTGGGGAGGGGCCTCTTTAAAATGCTAACACCCAGGTTAAAAGACTCGGGGCAGGGGCGGTGGTGCTGTGGGCAGGGCCCCCACCCGAGTCAGGGGAGGTACCCAGGACCTCTAGGAGGGCACTGGGCCCAGGCCGCGGCGCCCTGGCCGGATCGGGCGGCGGCTGCTGCACAGCGTCACCTCCTCGGGGCCAGGCGAGGGCCTGCCCAGGAGCACCACGGCCACCTCTCCGTCCTCCTCCTGCAGGCCTGGTGGGCAGAGGCAGGGCAGTGAGCCGACAGGGGGTGGGGTGGCCTGGGGGCACCCCCGGGCCTCACCTGTCACTTACCAGGGCCAGGAGACGGTTCCAAGGACCTCAGCTCCTCAGCAAAATCTGGGGACTGTGATGGGGAGAAGGGTTGGGTCAGGACTGCAGCCAGGGGCTGCCTGCAACCACCCCTGAGAGCCGGGGTGGGGGTCCCCGCGCCCACGGAACAGGACTGGAGACAGGCAGAGAGGGCGGGACAGGCCTGGTGCAAAGGCGGCAGGAGCCCATGCGGCCGTCCCGCGGAAGGGCCTGTACCTGCAGGTCATAGACAGGTCTGGAAGAAGGGAGGGCTGCAAACACCCTGTAGTCAAACTTCCTCCCAGACAAGGCCTTGAAAGGACAGCGTGAGGGAGAAAGGCAGAGAGCGTGAAAAGGGTGAGGGGAGAGGCAGAGTCTGGGGAGGGGGGTACGGGACAGGCATCGACTGCTGACTCCTCACCAGGCGTCCAGGGGAGGTGCTGGTCTGGGGGCCGAGGTCTGGCGGGGGAGGGGGGACAAGAAGTGGGTGTTGGGGGAGGTGTGGGCTGCAGGGCAGACCCGCCGCCTCCCCTACCGGGACACAGACCTTCCAACGGGGTGGGTGACGGGGTGGGCGCCGGTGAGGGGGCCTCCGCCAGCCGCTCCAGGGGCCCGCGCCTGCCTCGGCCCTCCTGGGACTTGCTGAGGACCATCTGTGCACGGAGGGCGTCCTGTTCCAGGGACTTCATCCTGAGAGCAAACGGGAGGTGGGGCTGGGCAGGCGGTGCGGTGGCCGCAGGCAGCGGGGGCAGGGGAGGCCTCGCTGGGCCGCAGGGGCCTCACCTGGCCGCCCGCCACAATGCGCGCTTCTCGGCCTCCAGGGCACGGCGCTCGGCAGGGGACAGAGCCCGATCAGGCGCAGGCAACTCAGGGCTCTGGACACGGAGTCGCTCCTGATGGCGCCGCTCCGCTTTGGCTGTGCGCACCGGGGCGCTGCCTCCCGGAGGCAGGGGGGACGAGGGTCCGAGCCTGGGAGAGGAGATGGGACAGGAGATGGGACAGGAGGGCCGGGTGGGTGGAGTGCTGGGGGTACAGGGGCACCCGGGGAGACGCTGGGTGCTGCCCCCTCACCCTGTGCTGGGGCCGGTCGGGGGAGGCAGCTCCTCTGGCTCATCGGGGGGTTCCCCATCCAGGTCCAGGGGGGGCCCGGTGCCCTCTGCCTCCCGCATCATCTGCGCCCTCTTCTGCTGCAGCTTCCGGGCTGGGAGGGAGGAGGAAAGGGGTGTGGCGGGGGGGGGCCCGACAGGTCAGGCCCTGGCCTGGCCCCAGCCCTCCCCGCTGCCCATCCGGCCGCTCACCTTCCTCCTCCTGCATCTTGCGCAGATCGTCGGCACCCACCAGGGACACGCGCTTGGGGGGCCCCTCGGCTTGGGGCAGCCGCACCTCCAGTTCAAAGTACTTTTGCCGCTCGCGGAAGGAGAGCTGCTCCGGGGAGGCCGCGGGCCCAGGTGTGGGGGCCTGGGGAGAGCGGGTCCTGAGGCCCGGCCCCTCCGGCACGCACCCCGCAAGCACACGCAGAGGTAGGGCGGGCCGCCCACCGTGTACCTGGGCGGGGGTGTCCGGCGGGTGTGGGCCGGGCACGGCGGCAAAGGTCCTGTAGGCCTGCTTCACGTTGGTGGGCAGTGCGTCGGGGGAGGGCGGGGAGGGGAGCTGAGGGGTGGGGCGCACGTGAGTCATGCAGAGACAGCCATCATCAGCCACCAGCTGTCCCCACCAGCTGCCCGAGACGCCCGCGCACTGGAGGTCAGAGCGCTCACAAAACGGGGATCACCTCTATCCCTGGGGGCCACAGAGTCCCCTGGCCAGGCCTCAGCCGCTTTTGTCACCAGAGGGAAGGATCGGGGTTCAGCTAAGGGTGGGGGGGGGGGGGAGTTGGTGCAGGAAAGAGACACGGAGCCAAGGTGAGCGGTCAGGTTGGGTACCCAGGGGCACGGGGCCGACACTTACCTGCCTGCCGTCTGCTGGGCAGGGGCAGAGGCCGGGAGCTGGCCTCTGAGTTGGCATTGCCAGTGCCCACCCCCCGCTGCCCTCTCATGCAGCCGACCCAGGGAGCCTGAGTAGGGCCAAGCTGGCCCCCAGGGCCTCACAGACAAGAGGACAGGCAGAGGTGAGGCAGCCCTGACCCCGGGGGCCCCGGGGAGCCCTCACCCACATCACCAACCACCTCTGGCCAGGGAGGTGCCGGCAGGCTGTGCCCTCACAGTCCGAGTGGCAGCTGGGGGGAGGTGCTGTCCCCTCCCACCCACTAGGCACTCACCTGCTGGCAGCTGGGGGAGGGGGAGCAGGGAGCCTCGGCCATCTTCCCTCCGGCTGTTCCAGACAGGACCTGCAGGCGTCAGGCTGGAGTGAGGGTCAGGCAGGGGTGGGGCCTCACAGGGGGTGGGGCGCTTGGCAGAAGCTGGTCTTTGGCTCCTGACCTGACCCCAGTCCAGGGGGCACTCCCAGGTGGACATAAACACCTGTTTGGCCAGTGTGAAGGGTCCCCCCCCCCCCCCCAAAGGCCACAGCCTGGAGCCCCCCAGGATCCCCTCTGCACCCCACGATGCCAGGGGGACAGGAAGGAGGCTCTGACCACAGCGAAGGCAGCTGTTCCGTGGGCAGCGCCCCCGGCTCCCCTCCCCGTGTTCTCTGAAGGGGCGTGAGCCAGGGAGGCCCGGACCCTCGCCTGCCACCCCGTGGCATAGTCCTCCTGGTCAGAGGACACGGGCCCCAACCCTGCCGTGGGGTTCCCGCTCTCAGCTGTTCACAGTTGAGGGAAGGTCTACAACCGAAGCCTCCGAGATGCCCCCCAGCACGACTCCCCACCGCTCTCGGTCATGTTGGCGCCTCGGGCAGCTGCTGGGAGGGCTGCTCCCATCTCGTGGGGGAGGCCTGAGGACCCGACGTCCGTCCCGTCCAGCACAGCTGTCAGCAGCGGGCCACTTCCCTCCGGCCCGGCCTTCATCAAGGCTGCTCAAAGCTGTCCTCCTCAATGGCAGACCCCCAGTGGCTCTGGAGGCCTCCAGCTGCCTCTGCCCGCCCCTCCCCAGCCCTCAGGCCAGGCTCAGGCTCTCCTCCGGTGGGTCTGAGAGGAGGGGGCTTCCTGGGACCCGGCCCCCAAGCCCCGCGTGCCTCTGCCTCAGGTGCCCCTGTGGGCCCTGCCTGGTCCCTGGGGTCTTGGGGGAGGAGGGGGGCTAAGGCAGGGGTGGGTCAGAGCCTAGAGGGCAGACGAGAGAGTGGGCCGGGCTGTGACCTGGACACTGACCCTCTGCGTGCTGCCAGCGCCGGGCGTGGCGGCCAGGGTGCGGTGGTCCAGCTTCAGGCCCTCCGGGCCCCGACCCTGGGGAGCAGAGTAGACAGTGGTGTGAAAGGCCGTGTCTGCACCCGAGTGTGGGACAGGTCGCTGCCAGGGGAAGGGAGGGCCTGGTGGGCATCTGGGCCGCTGCCTACTGTCCACCCTGGCACCCTGCGGCGCCCCAGGCCCGAGTGTGAAGGGAAGCCTAGTGTACAGGGCAAGGACACCTGGACACTCACCACAGCTTCCAGTCCCCACTGTGGGGTCTGTCCTGGTAGCTCCTTCTCCTATGAGCAGAGAAGACACTAGTCAGGGACCACCGGCCTCAGGCTCCGCGCCCACCCCTCCCCCCACCCCGCCCCCTGGGGCTGAACTGCAGGTGGTTCTGACCTTGCCAGAGCCCTCGGGGCTCAGCTCCCGGTCGACGGAGGAGATGCTCTCCAGGCTGTTCCGGCGGCCAATTCCTGCCGCGAAGGGGTTGGCAATGACACCCGGGGACACCTAAGGAGAGACGTGGGCTAAGGGCGGGACCCCCGGTCTCGGGGTCCCCTCCGCAGGTAGGCTGAACCTGCCAGCGACCCATACGGCTGAGGCGGCCTCTGGGCTGGGCAGATCCGTGACCGGGTACCGCCGGCACCCCAGACGTTGTGCTGTCACTGCGTCTGCCATGGATGCACATCACGAGCACCAGAGGCCATTCTGACACGTGGCAGGAGGCAGGGGAGGCTGACCGTGTACACTCAGCCCGGGAAGCAGGTGACAACACCGAGATGGGGTGGGGATGGGGGGCACCGGGCAGGGGTGCCTGGCGGCACAAAGCCTCTCCCGACTCACAGGCTGCTTCTGGAATCTGCAGCGCGAGCACCCAGAAAGCATTCTGAAACAAAGGACACAATGCAGGACGCAGCCCGGCAGCTCGGGGTGGTAAGGGGGCGGGCACCGTCTCCTGCCAGGTACCGGCCGGCAGAGCAGTGGGAGGAAGGAGGGTAAGAGCGTACGGTCTGTCCACAAACTGCGCTTTAACCGTGAGCCCCGAGGGTGAACACAGGTGGGCGGAAACACGGGAAGGGCTCACTCCAACCCCACGAGAGACAAGAGGGAGAACTCAGCCGTGAGCAGCAGCAGGAACGGGAGGGGCGGCACGGGAGGCACGGAGACTCCCCTCGGTGTGAACGGCTCCCGCTGACGGGGGCGGCTGTCGGTGTGGGCCAAAACACCTATCCGGCTGCGGCCGACACTTCGAAAGCCCGAGTGAAGGGGCGAGCGAGGGGAGGGCAGAGAGGTGCCAGCCACATGGAGAATGAGGACGGGGGGTGCCCACAGCAGAGAAGAGGGGCTCAAGGATGGAAACAGTGGACAGACAGGGACGCTGTCATGCCGAACGGAGCCATCCATGAGGCAGGTATGACAACACGAACTGGGTGCCGGACAGGCGAGAGGCTAGAGGGGGAGAGCAGAGTCTGCTAGGAAGGCTGGCTCGACAGAAACCCTGCAGCGGGAGACCCCCAACTGGGACTGAGATTCTGGCAACAGTGGAAGATATAACAGACGCTAAGGAGCCCACCTTCTCAACTTCTGGAACACGGCAGTCAGAAGGCCGCAGGCGGGCCTGAGAGAGGCGGGGCCCTCAGACCAGGGAGCACAGTCGCGCACGGCGACTGAGCGGAGAGCACAAGCGGCAAGGCGGCCGGGTCCCTCGTGGCAGAGGAGGCCACGTACACAGGGAGGGGCCGGCCCGGGAGGCCACTGGGATGGTGGATGACGACGTGAACTCCTGCTTTTCCACAGTCAGAGACACAAATGTCAACACGCACCCACTCATGGAAGAGCCCGGCCGCCGAGAGGCGCTGAGGCCACGAGCACACCTGGGGCCCAGATCTTGGCTTCTAAATACCACTTTCCACTAAAAGGAACGAGCACTCCTTGGAGAAATGTGCCACAGAGTCGGGCGGGAGAACATGACATGAGCCCAGAGTGACCCGTTGTGCCGGAAACTAGGTTGCTCAAAGGATCGTGGTCCAGGTTAGAGGGGCTGGCGGGAAGCCCCTTCCATCGGCCAACTCCAGGGCTACTGGAGCATGAAAGCAGCGGCCATGGCGACAAACCATCACCGTGAAAACAACGTGGAGGCCAGTGAGTCTGCGATCGGGGCAGACGGGGGAGTATCTAACTGCAGAGAAGGGAGAGCCCCTCCTGGCAGCACAAGGCCGACCGACAAACGCGGGAGGAGCAAGTTCAGAATGTCATCATTGGCAATGACCGCGACACTGACGCGAGACACACCTGCAGGCGCTAGGGTTGGCGGCGGACACGGGACGAGTGACGGACATTCAGACACTCTGAACGTCCCCCCACAAGATACTAATTTCAAAGGGAAAAGAGTCACTTTACAGTGAGGACACCTGGGGACAGCACTGTGGAGACCGCGGGTGACGGGCCAGACCGCCATCTGTGCGCCCTGCCAGGAGGCTCTGTGGGGGACAGGGGTCAGCCTGTGGGGAGTGGCCACGGGCCACGGTGCACAAGGTCAGGGTCGGGGAGGCTGCAGAGACGCGGCCACCAGGCTCCCACCCGCGCACTCCCGCACTGAGCCCTCTGCGACGAGAGACGCCGTGGGACCGTGGGGGAGGCGCACACACGGCCTCTGGGCGAGAGATTCTGTGGTCTGTTCTTGCCTTTTTCCAAATTTAAAATCATTTTATGTACTTGCTCATATTTTTCAAAAAGAAATCATGCAGACTAACCCCAGACCGACACACCTGGTGGCCCGCAGGGACAGAAGTCAGACTCGTCAAAGTGCTGTTTGTAGTTTTGGCTTTGGGACCACGTAAAGACTTACACTAGCACAAAAGAGCGGTTTGAAACCATCCCTAAAAACCGAGAATGAGGAAGCCCAGCTGCCTACCAGGCTGGCAGCATAACAACACGACGAGTTATTCCAAGTCACTTAAAATACAGTATTGGGATTATACACCCTAGTAAGTCTTTTTTTTTTTTTTTTTTTTTTTTTTTTTTAATTTACTTTTGACAGAGAGAGAGAGACAGAGCATGAGCAGGGGAGGGGCAGAGGGGGAGAGAGACACAGAATCCGAAACACGCTCCAGGCTCTGAGCTGTCAGCACAGAGCCCGATGCAGGGCTTGAAATCACAGACCGCAAGATCGTGACCTGAGCCGAAGTCGGACGCTCAACGGACTGAGCCACTCAGGCGCCCCATAAATCTTAAGAACTCGGGGAAATCTTAACTTGCTCTCAACGACCTTGGTATTAACAGCTTCAGAACTATCGAACATAATAACAATACTTAAAGTTTTGATAGAAAAGAGACACAAATATAAAATCAAACGTAAAAAGCCTGCAAACTTAATTATGAATTAAAAATAACAGCACAGTGGGACGCCTGGGTGGCTCAGTTAGGCATCTGATTCTTGGTTTCGGCTCAGAGCAGGATCTTATGGTTTGTGGGTTCGAGCCCCATGTTGGGCTCTGTGCTGACAGTGCAGAGCCTGCTTGGGATTCTCTCTCTCTGTCCCTCCCCTATACTTGCTCTCTATCTCAAAATAAATAAGTAAATGTTAAAAAAAACAAAAACAAAAAACAGCACAGTGACACCTGGCTGACTAATCAATGGAACATGTGACTCTCGATCTCAGGGTCACGAGTTCAAGCCCCATGTTCGGTGTGGAGCCTACATAAAAAAATAAAGAACAGTACAAACTCATGGCTTTCCTCTTTCTAGAAACATCCACATCCTGGGCCGCACGTGCTGCAGAGGCTGGGAAGCAATGAGCCCAGCACCATGAGTGCCGCAGGCCAGTACAGGGCGGGGCGGGGCGGGGGGTGCCGAAGCGCCACCCGTGGCTGAGAGGTGCCAGAGTCTTCTCAGAAATGGCCGATTCCAGGGCCGGGGGAGGAAATACCTGGTCACTCAGGAGGACAAGGAAGCTATCGAATGACAGGTGCCACACTAAACAGAAGCCACATGTCCAATGAGGGGACAGTGTGAGTGCAAAACACAATGGGTTCAAAGACATCAAGAACACACAGACCTGTGAATTCACAGTAACGCTAAAAACAAAAACAAAAAAGGGTTCGGTTGCTACCCTTGAAGCTTTCCGAGGCCCCAGCTTGTTATTTAAAACCCCGTCAGGGGGCGCCTAGGTGGCTCAGTCGGTTGAGCGTCCGACTTCAGCTCAGGTCACGAACTCACGTTTGTGAGTTCGAGCCCCGCGTCGGGCTCTGGGCTGACGGCTCAGAGCCTGGAGCCTGCTTCCGATTCTGTGTCTCCCTCTCTCTCTGCCCCTCCCCCATTCATGCTCTGTCTCAAAAATAAACATTAAAAAAAAAAATTTTTTTTTAAAAAAAATCCCGTCAGGACAACGGGAGGGACCCGGCGTGCGGTCTTGCCTGTCCCGGGCAGCACCTTGTCTCGGGCCCAGCGGCCGGGAGGGGCTCTCTTCCTAGAGGCACACGGAGGCGTGCGGGGCGAGTCCCTCACGGCAGAGACTAAGGGAGCGCCGGAAAGGAAAGGTACCCGTGGCCAAAGCCCGAATGCTGGCCCCTGGGAAAGCCAGTAAGAGACACGCTGGCAAACGTGAGCCGGAGGGCAAGATGACAGCTGCGCCGTTAGGAAGGGACGCGACCGCACAGGGGAAGGGCCGTGGGCGCAGAGGCTGGGATGAAGGAGCCAGGTGGCCGTCCGTGTGGACAGGACGGTGGGCGTGTGCCGTGCCGTTCCCGCCGCCCGATGCTCCCTGGAAGCGGACGCTACACTACACAGGCGAGGACACCGAGGCCGGGAAGCCAGCGCCTGCCCAAGGCTCCGCAGTAAGGAAGGGCTGTGCCCCGGGTTGCGCTGGAACAGAGGGAGCACTGGCCTCGCCGGTGGAGCCGGCTCCAGCAAGTTCTCATGAGCCCCGCCTCTAACGAGCTGCCAGGGGCGCTGGGGAGGAAGGCGGCCAGTGCACCAGCTGGCACTGAGAATGGTTTTCAGGACCCGAAAGGGTTCAGGGGACACTCGGCAAGCCCGGACCCTACGGGGCTCAGACGGGCTCTCACACGAGCCTGACACATGGGGTACGACACCGGGGGGGGGGGGGGGGCAGCGAGGAGAGCATTCTGAGGGCCCTGCCCCGTGCCCTGGGGCACACAGAAGTGTGTGCAGTCCACTTCTCACTGCTGGCACGGGGGCAAGGCCACCAGAGCGGACCAGAGGGGCCTGACCAGGAAAGCGAGACCCGCATACGCCGCTCAGGACGCAGGACCTCCACGCGGAGGACGGTAAGCAAAAGCAGAGCGGTCCACACGTGGGCTTGGAAAAAACACATTCTCGCGGTAGAACTCCCGAGATCAAAGCTAATTCTCGAGTCCTAATCAACTTTTGTTACAGAACTTGACAGGTTTGTTTGGAACAGAAAACACAGAGAAACAGACTGAAGCTTTTCTAAAGTAGAAGCAAAAGGTGACGTGCCCCATCAGGGATCCAAGTGCACCAGAAAGTGACCGTATTTAGGACCACGTGCAGCAGCTCTGGACACACTGAACTCTCACAGAGATGGCCCCAGGTCCTCAGACCCATGGGGAGCGACAGGTGAGCGTCCCCACTCCTGAGATGAGACATCGCCCACTCAGAAAACAATCCAGGGGGACTGCAGAGCTCTGTCTTTAAAAAGTTACATTACTACAAGCAAGAAACACACAGCGACGTTCTGACAATTCTTTGAAGCAAGGAAGCAAAGCCCAAGATCCAAAGACACAAAGGAAAGATCAGAAAACTTAACTCACAGAGAACTTAGGTTTCTAAAACCTCAAAGAAATCACTCTTAAAAAGCAAAAGCGATAAAAACAATCGCGTCCCACATAACAAAAAGCTGACGCTCAAAACACGAAAGAGCACGTGTCGGTCTGCGAGGACGGACGGACGGTCCGAGTGCCCCCAGGCCTCCTTCCCGCACAAACGCCCCCAAAGCACAGAGACGGGCTCCCGAGCCTGCTGGCCAGCGTGCTGGAGGAAGGCGCAGACGTGGCGACCTGTGGAGGGACCACTAGGCACAGCCACGTGAAAGGGCTACCAGCAGAACCACGTGCCCAGACGGTAAAGCCAAGTGTGGGCACCCCCGTAACTCGGGGACATGCCAGCCCCACTCCCTCGGGGGTTTGAGCCCCTCACCACGTAGTTGTTCTTTTCTCTTCAACTGAAAGGCTTTCAAGTCAGCAAACTTGTAAACTTTTCTAAACACACACGGGAAACGCACAAAAGGTAAAGCCTTTTCTGGGACCACACGGTCTAAACCTCAAGTCCTAAGAGAAACCCCTCCCAGAAGCCACCACCGGGGTTCCCGTGAAGGCAAAGGGAGGCGTGGGCGCGGGGCATCCAGCCTGGCCTGGAGTGCAGAGCGTGAGCATGGCCTCCCTTCCACGCAGCAGACGATACACAGAACCAGGGATGAGCCCCCACTGGCAGCGCAGGGACAGGGTGGCAGGGAGCCACCGTCCCCAGGATGCGCTGCAGACGGCCAGTCTGAGGGGGCTGCCCCATCCCCAGGCAGAGTAGGCAGCCACTGTGGCGAAGGGTCCTCAGAGGCCTGTTTGGGGCGCAGGCACAGCCGCGTCACCTTTTGCCCGGGGGCCCCGGGGACAGCAGTGGAGAAGGTGGGAGAGGGTGAGACAGGGGACCCTCCAGAGCAGAGGGGAAGCCGGGCTCAGAGGCCAGACTCCTTCAGACCGAGGGCCCCACACACGCCCCACGTGGCTTCCGCTCTGAGGCAGGTCCTGGGAAGCAAGGTCCCCTGAGGGGTCCCCACGCGTGTCTGCAGGCAGAGTCCCGAGGGGCCCCAACTTCACCGCGTGCGTGGCTCAAAGCCATGCTGTCGCGGCTCGTGGCCCTGCCCTGCAGATGCTGCCCACCTGAAGGCACCCGGCTTCTTCTAGGGCCCAATCGTGCCGTCAGTTCACACGCCCTGTCCCACCTGGGACCGCAGCCCCCTCCCACGTGGACTCACAGTGGCCGAGGGCTTCCCCAGGCCTAGAGATGGAAAGACCAGCTTTTCCAGCCCACACAGGGTCACTCCTCGAACGTCTAGGCTGCGTTGCAAACAGGACCCTGTCCTTGTGGCAGGGCGCCGATGGGGGTGGGCACTGACCTCGGCAGGGGCGGCAGCGTCGGTGTCGAAGCCGTCACAGACGAGCACGGTGAGGGTGTCGCCCACGCCGCGCAGCAGCCGCACGGCCTCGCCGTGTGTCAGGCCCAGCAAGCTCTGCTGGTTCACCTCCAGCAGCCGCAGCCCCACCCGCAGCCGGCCGTCACGCCCCGCTGCTCCCGTGGGGCTCACCTGCAGAGAGACCCGGACCTCGAGGTCTACGATGGTTCCTCTTCCCCGAGGAACCCAGTGGGGCGGGGCTGGCCGAGGAGGGGCCCTCACCTTGGAAATGAAGATGCCCTCGTCTGTGGGGTCACAGGGGTTCCCCGCATGGCCCTTGGCGCCCCCTCGGATGCTGATGCCCAGCTTCTCGCCGGGAGCCTTCTGGATACAGAGTTCCCGCATGCCCGGGGGTGGCGGGTCCCTCCTCACAAGCAAGACCAGCTCCAGGCAGGGCCGAAGCAGGGCACTGACCGCCTCCTGGTGCGTGGCCTCCCGAATGTCCTGCCCGTTCACTGCCAGGATGCGGTCCCCAACCCGGAGGCCGCTGCGTGCAGCCAGGCCCCGTGGGAGCACCTGTCAGTGGGGGTAGGGGTGAGGTCCGGTGGGCTGCAGGCCTTGCTGCCCCCTGCCTGGGCCGGGCCCTCCTAGCAGAGACACACGCGGGGCCCACTCTACCTTGGAGATGAATACGCCAGGCTCCTGGATACCAAACGGGTGGCTGGAGTGATCAGAGCCCCCGACGATGCTGAGCCCCAGTGGGCCCCCGGCTCTCGGCAGGCAGATCTCCTGGGGATACCCAAGGGCGTGAGGAGCTGGTTGGAATGAGCCTGTTGGGGCAGCAAAGGGATGCTTCTCCAACCCAGAGGGTGTACGGGCCCAGGGCGGCTGCACGCAGATAGGTTGTCAGGGATGCTGGGCGGCGGCCCCGTCACGTCAGGACTGACAAAAAGACCACGTGGGGAGGCGGCCAAGAAACGAAGGCCCAGGGGCGCCTGGGTGGCGCAGTCAGTTGAGCTTTCCACTTCCGTCAGGTCATGATCTCACGGTTTTTGAGTTCGAGCACCGAGTTAGACAGCTCAGAGCCTGGAGCCTGTTTCGGATTCTATGTCTCCCTCTCTCTGCCCCTCCCCTGCTCACACTCTGTCCCTCTTGAGAATAAGCACCAAAAAAAAATTTGCTTTTAAATAAAAAGTAAAAAAAAGAAACGAATGCCCAGTGGCCCGGCACCAGAACGGAGAGGGCGGGGCGCTCCTCCCACCCGGTGTGAACCCTCTGGACGTGGAGGGGAGCAAGGGACAGGCAGGGGGAGGGCCACGGTCTCACCTCCACTGGGTATGGCCCCTCCAAGGTGGCAGCCGGTAGGCTGGGGGCCAGCCGCAGCGGCCCAGACTCCCCAGGGGTGGCAGCGGCCACGGCGGTGCTGGCCACACTGGGAGGCGTGGGGGGGGGTGGCGGAGGGCTGGGGGGAAGGGGCCCTCCGGCCCCACGCTCCAGCAGCAGGGCGATGGTGGGGGAAGCGGCGGTCAGCAGAGAGACGGCGTGGTCGTGCCTGGCTTCGGTCATGTCCACCCCGTTGATCTGCAAGAGCGAGGCCCGTCAGGGAGCCCTGGGAGGTGGGTGGAGCAGATGTGGCGGTCAGCCGGCCCCACGACGCCCACTCACCGAGAGGACTCGGTCGCCGACCTGCAGAGTACCCGCCCGGTGGGCAGCACCCCCCTCTGCGATGCGGGAAATGAAGATGCCCTGCAGGGGAAAGGAGAGCTGAGTGGCATGCGCATGACCCCGGCCCCGAACCCGAACCCAGGCCCTGCCTCACCCCATCGCCCGGCTCACCCCATCCCCGGCCCCCGCCTCACCCCATCGCCCGCCTCACCCCATCCCCGGCCCCTGCCTCACCCCATCCCCGGCCCCCCGCCTCACCCCATCCCCGGCCCCCGCCTCACCCCATCGCCCGCCTCACCCCATCCCCGGCCCGGTAAGGCGTGGAGCCTTTCCCGCCGGCGATGCTGAAGCCCAGCCCCTTCTCGCTGCGCACAAGGCAGGCCACGTGGCGCTGGCGGAGGGGCCCGGCGGGGTCCGGCTGGAGCAGGGGCAGGCGCAGGGCAGCTCCCCGCCATTCCCGAGGGCTGTAGTCGTCCTCCGGCCGCAGGGGCGTGACGGTGACCGCGTTCTCCGGTTCCACCATGCGCTCTCGCCACAGCCGCATCTGCACAGTGCTGCCGGCCCCCCGCAGCGCCTCCACGGCCTGGTGGTGCTCGGCACCGTGCAAGGCCACGCCGTTCACCTGCGGGGCGGGACACCGGTCAGGCCAGGACCACGGCCGCGGGGAGGCCCTGCGCACGCTCCCTCCACAGGCGGGAGAGGGGAAAAAGAGCCAGCCCCGCGACTCGCACGAACCCGGGGTGAGGCCGCGGGTCGGCTGACGGACACGAGGGTGTCCTTTCTGCTGGTCCGCACCCGTCCCTCGGCCCAGCGGCTCGACTGAAGACGCCCAGGGTCGCCGGGTGTCTGAGGCCATCCCTCCTCCCTGACCCCAGCCTGGTCGGGCTCCCTCTCCTCCGCTCTCCCTGCCGTACTGGCCACGGCACACACTCCTCCACAGAGAGCTGCAGCGTGGTCTCAGCCCTGCCTGGGCGAACGCCAGCCTGGCCCATAGCCTCCGTTCCCGGCCCCTTCTGGGCCCTGCAGAAAGGGCACGTTGCCCTCAGACCTCACCCCGCTGTGTCCCCCAAGAGCTCCCGGATGCCCCTGCCCAGGCTCGGGAGCAGGAAACCAAGCCAGCGACCCAGCCTGCCAGAGGTGTGACCACCTCCCCGACCAGCCTCCACCCCCGGCACAGCCAGTGCCCTGCACCACCCGGATTCCCTCCCTGACAGCAAGGGCTGTGTGCAGCCTGGGGAGGGGGGAGGGGGGAGGGGGGAGGGGGGAGGGGGAGGGGGGGAGCCCTGACCCACCTCGAGGAGCTTGTCACCCACCCGGACTCCCGCCCGGGCTGCAGGGCCCTCCTCTGACACTCGAGAGATGAATATACCCTGGAGAAGAAGCAGAGGCTGAGCGGAGAGACAGGACGGAGGCCGCGGAGGGGGTCCCATGCTGTCCCGTCCCGTCGGGGGAGCAGCTGGGCAATGCCTGGAAACCCTGCACCAGGCCGGCAAAGATGCCCGAGGGCGCAGGGCAGTCACGGGCGCTGGGCTCGCCGCCGGAAGTCCTGTGAGTCAGGGAGCTAGAAGGCCCAGGTCAATCTCTTGAGACGGTTTTCAATCCCAGACCCAACAGGGGTGACCCACGGAGGGAAAGCAGGATGCTGAGGAGAGCGTGGGCACCCGGCACTGCCTCCAACTAACCTCCCCGGCTCTGTCCCCG
Organism: Neofelis nebulosa; assembly: GCF_028018385.1. Lineage (NCBI taxonomy): Eukaryota > Metazoa > Chordata > Mammalia > Carnivora > Felidae > Neofelis > Neofelis nebulosa. Next base: position 82,690,086 of record NC_080795.1, read on the forward strand.
GTCAGCCATCAGGGCCGGGCACCCGGGGCCAGGGGTCCCTGAGGGTGAGCAGGCACCAGAAGAAAGCACACCGTGAGGTTGGAGAGTGCAGTGGAACAGCTCTCAAAACCACGAAAAGCCTCGCAGAAAAAAGGTGGGGATGCAGGGAGAGGGGGCCTCGTGGGCCCTAGGTCCTCACCTCGTCATCCCCTTTGTAGGGCGTGGAACCCCTGCCACCAGCGATGCTGATACCCAGTCCCCCCGTCTGCCGCACGATGGTGAGCGTGAGCTGGAAACAGAACAGGCTGGCTGTCCGAGGGCCGCCTGGGGGCCTGCACAGCGACGGGCACTGACAGAGCAGAGCACAGCCTGGACCGTGCCCAAGGCCCTGCCCCCACCCGTAGATACTGCCTCAAAGCTCCAGGGTCCCCACAGCTGGGAAGGCAGGGGACGCCCCAGCACCCCTGCTGACACCGGCTGCCTGCCCCAGGCCCGCACCCATCTCTGTCCGTCTGGGTCAGAGGGACGGCTGGCCCCGGCACCGGGGAGGTGGGCGGGATCTGCCCAGGCGTGTGGGGGCAGGGGGGCAGGGGGGCGGGGGGGGGGGGGCAAGAGGCGTGAGAGCTCACAGCCCGGGAAGCAAGACCAGCAGCCCGGGACACAGAGCACAGAGCAGAGGCCAGAGCAGGTACAGACCTCTTCCTCCTCAATGCGTGCGGGCTCTATCAGCAGGTTATTGGCCTGGTCAAACGACACCCCCTGTTAGGACGGGACCAGCGAAGGCATGCAGGTGAGCCCCGACCCTGCCCTGCCACCGCCTTACCCGGCCCCGCAGAGAGCAGAAAAGAGAAGAAAGACCACACCAAGCTCCCGCAGCCCGAGCACTGGCCCGTCTCCCGGGGCACGCGGTCCCCTCCGCTCCAGACGCAGGGCTACCACTGCCACCGCCAAAACACCAAATGGGGCGGGCTCAGCGGGTCGGGGGCCCCCAGGGCAGGCTGAGCCTGTGTCTGGCTGTCCCAGAGTACGGCCACCTAGGCCCCTCAGCTGCCACGGCATCACACCCGCTCTCCACGCACAACCTCGATGTCAGATGCACATTAGTGCTGTGGTGCTGACGTGTCCCCAGGGAGCAGGCAGGACCTTGTGCGGGCCCACGAGAGCCCCCTGAGGGCCAGGGAGAGGACTGGGGCGTGGGTCCACAGTGGGGCCGGCAGGGCCTCGGGACCCAAGTCTGAACCCAGCCCAGGAAGACCCCGCGGTCAGCAGCCCTTGGGGAGGAGCCGAGAGCTGCCGTGAGTGCCCCGAGATACCAGTGTGGATGGAGGCCCGCTGAGGAAGAGTGTAGACCCTGCGGGGGCCAGCAGAGCCTGGGTCGACCGGGTGTGTGAGCTGAGACCCACCTTGATGGAGGGCGCGGAGACCAGGGTCACCTCCTCCGCCGCCTCCTTCTCAGCCTCCTCTTGGTCCGGAGGAGCCTCCTCCTCCGCCTCCTCTTCCTCCTCTTCCTTCTCACCTTCCTCTTCGTCCCGAGGAGCCCAGGCCGTGTGGAGGCCGTTGTGCCAGCCCCCAGGCCCTGCCGGGCCCTCCCCGTCCGGCTGTGCTCCCTGCAGCAGGGCCACGACGGCCTCGGGCTGGGGCAGCTTGGAAATCTTGAAGTGCTTCTTATAGTGAGGCGTGTCCTTGCGGATAAGGCGCTGTCTCCCACCGGGCAGGGGCCAGGGCGCCTCCGGCTGCCCCTCCTCACTCTCGCCGTCTTCCCTCGGGGGGGGCAGCAGCAGCGTGTCCTCTGCGAAGCGCACTGTGGGCTGCGTGAAGCCGGGCGTGAGGACGGCGACGTGGTCTGCACGGGCCCCCTGCCCGGACGCGGCTCCCGGACGCTGGGCAGCACGCCGCTGCAGACCTCCGCGGGGCAGAGGCCCGGCCTCACCTCCTCGTAAGTCTCCTCCGCAGGCTCCTCTGGGGTGCCCGGGCCGGCTTCCTGCTGGCTCGGCCCCTGCGTCTCGGTCAGCGGCCCCTCGGGGTCACCCTGGGAGGCCGTGCTAGCAGACGGCTGTGAGTCCTCGCTCAGGCCAGACTCGGTGCTCAGCCTCTTCTCCTGCGTCAGGGTCAGGCAGCTGGTCGGCCTGGGCGTTCTGCTGCCCCGATTGCAGAGCCCCCGGTGGGCTCACCCCCTGACGGGTAGATGGAGCCCGTCCCAGCCCCCGGGGAAGCCACGCCGCCATCAAGATGAAGAGACGGTGTGCGAAGCCACAGATGCGTGGCGCAGCCCCTCAGGGGTCTTCCCGCAAGACACAAGATGGGGCCAGGTAGGTTCCAGAAGACCACCAGACCGACAACCGCCAGGCACCCAGACGTGAGCACGGTTCCACACATAAGCCACGGCGGCTTCACAGAGCGGGTGGCCCGGCTCCACGTCCCTCCAGGCTTCAGACACCCTGCTGCACCCGAAGCGTCCCCAAGCTTTCCCCGACCCCAACGCCAGGAACCTCTAAACGAGCACCACCGGGCCCGCCTGACTCAGGTCCCCGCGTGCCACGCCAAAGCCGGTCGTGCCCCTTCCGGCTGTGTGAGGACCCGAGGCAGGTGTGACCCGCTCACCTCGCTCTCCACCCCTACACCACCTCTGGTTCCTACCCGGCGTGTCTACACCACACGTCCCCCTGCACTCGCGCCAGCGGCCCTTGTGTGACGTGGCCCTGCTCCGCTGGAGAGCGTGGCGGACTTGGCCCTGGACCCCTGCCCCTCAGGCTCATCTCCTCCCAGCCCCCGCGCCCACCCCTAGGCGCCCAAAGCCCCACACCCATGATGGACAAGACACCCGGGGCCAGGGTCCCTTCTGTGCCAGGCGGGTTCCCATAGGCACCTCCTCCAAAGGCGAGGGTGGCCCAGACTCGGGCCTGCAGGACAAGGCTTCGCCCCGACGTTCCTCGACACCCCTCTTCATCACCTTCAGCTCGCTGGGGTGAGGCGTGGCCCGACGCTGCAGGCCCTGCAGTGTGCAGGGGGGTGAGGCGGGGGGGCGGGGAGGATGCGCCCCCTCCCCCCCGGGGCGCCCCCACCATACCCGCTTCTCAGCAGCAGCTTCCTCGGCGTCGTCGCCACAAGCGGGGACCTCCAGAAACTGGATGACGCTGACGCGACCGAGCGGGGCGTCGCTCCAGCTCTCAGAAGGGCTCCGCTGCCCCGGCTCCTCTGAAGGACGCGGTCGTCAAGGGGATGCCCGGCCCTGCCCCTCAGACACAGCCGCCCCGGGGCCCCGTGGCCGGTCACCTACCGAGGCTGGGTGGGGGCTGCTGCGGCAGCAGGTAGCAGGTGAGAACCTTTTCGCCGGTCTGGGCGTCGTCCTCCGTCTGGAACCGGAGCATAGGCTGTGCCTGGTTCTCAGCCAGCCATAGGGCCTTGAGGTTGAGGTGGGTGAGCGCAAACGGCAGACTCCGCAGCCTGGGGACCGGGGGGGGGGGGGGGGGGGGCGGGTGGCACGGGAGGTTCAGCGGGGGCCGGCAGGCTCGGCTGGCTCAGCGGGGGCCGGGCAGGGCGAGCACTCACCGGTTTCCAGCCACGTCCAGCACGTGCAGCTCAGCCGTGTGGGCGAGCTCGGGCGGCAGGGCGGCCAGACGGTTGTCCCTCAAGGAAAGGACACTGAGAGCCACACAGCCTCCGATCTCGGGCGGCAGCACCTCCAGACGGTTGCGGTCCGCGTTGAGATTGGTCAGCTTGGTCAGCTTCCCCAGAGAGCGGGGCAGAGCCTGGTCGGGGCCGAGGGAGGGTCACAGGTTGGTGGGAAACTGCCCCGGTCCGGAAGTAGAAGAGGACCTTTCTGCGGGGTTCGGTCTGGCACCGCTCCCTGTCCCCCGCAGGGAACCGCTTCCGGCCATAGCCTCCCATCCAAGCAGAACCCCGGGGCCTGCCACACGGTGCTCCTCTCTCCCCGCCTCAGTGTCCCCGGTCCCACCGGGCCGGGGCCTACCGTCAGCAGGTTCTCCGTGAGGATCAGCTCCGAGAGGTTCTCGCAGTCACCGATGGCCTCCGTCACCTCGCACAGACGGTTCTGGTCCACCTTCAGGATGGACAGCTGTTTCAGCTGACCTGGTATCGGGGAGACACGATGACACCGCTGTGTGGGGCAAGGGCCCGGCTGCCCGTGTGGGGCACAGCTCAGAGCCCTGCCCTGCTGCAGACCCGGCCCCCATCACCCAACCCACCTGCCCTTGCAGCCCTTCGAGCTCCCTGCCCTGGAGCTGAACCGCCAAGCTCCCTCACCCGCTCACCGGGCCCATCCCCACCCCAGTTTAATTCCCCTTCTCAGGGGCATCTCTCGGAGTCCAGGTAAGTAGAGTCAGAGCCCTCCCCGAAAGGGCCCTCCTCCAGGCGGGGGTTCCCCGCCAGCCACGCCCCCCCAGTGCCCCGGCCGGTGCTGACCGATGCCATCAGGGAGCCGCTGCAGCAGGTTCTGGGAGAGCAGCAGGTCCGTGAGCAGCAGCAGCCCGCCGAGCTCAGAGGGCAGCTCCTCCAGCCGGTTCTCCGACACGTCCAGGCACACCAGGCGCCGCAGGTTCCCGAGCTCCTGGAGGTGGGCGCAGGGGGTCAGGGAGCAGCTGAGCACGGGCCAGGGGGTGCCGCACCCTCACTCACCGGGGGCAGTGCGGACAACTGGTTCCGGTCCAGCCACAGCTCTCGAAGATTGGGCAGAGCCCCCAGGGTATCAGGCTGCGAAAACAGATGGGGACAGGACGACAGGGTCAGAGCGAGAACCTGAGGTCCCCTGCCCTGCCTCGCCCGAGACAGCCCCGCCCTCTCCGCACCAGCACTTCCAGCTCATTGCCTCCCAGATCCAGCTGTTCCAGCTTGACCAGGAAGGACAGGGACCTGCGGAACAAACAGCAGGTGTCGCCTCGACTGCGCGGCCTAAAGCCCCGAGGGCCTCGGCCCAGGCAGGCACCGGATGAGGACCCGAGCCCACTCACGCAGGCAAAGACTTGAGCAGGTTCTCCCGGAGCTCCAGGGTCACCAGGTTGGCGAGGCTGAAAGAGAGATCAAGGTGGGGCGTGACAGAAACAGAGAGACGGTGGGGACAAGTGGAGAAGCAGGGCCGAGCCGAGTTCCCCTGCCCTGGAGGGCACTCACTTGCCCACGTCCCCGGGCAGCGCCTGCAGGGACACGTCATTCAGGGCCAGGTGAGCCAGGCTGCGCAGTTGAGTGAAGCCTTCCGGGAGCCTGCGCCAGAGGAAGGGGACCTCAGGTGTCCAGAACAGGGCTGCATAACCTCCCGCACCCACTACTGCCCCCCACCCCTGCCATGGCCATCACCCACCTAGACAAAGGGTTCCCGCTGAAGTCTGCAATCTCCAAGGCCTTGCAGAACTTGATGCTCTCGGGGATCTCCGGGATGTCTGTGGTAGGAGAGGGATCGCCATGGAGAGACACCCATGGTCTCCGAGGACCCTGAGTCCTTCCTGCCTCCCCTAGGCTCCACCCCAGACCCGCCCTGGGCTCCGCACCGTTCCGGGACACGTCCAGCTCCACCAGCTGCATAAAGTTGGCCACCTCGGGGGGCAACCGCTGGATCTCGTTGTCACTCAGGCCCAGCTTCCGCAAGTTCAGCAGACGAAAGAAGGGCTGTGGGCAGGGAGTGGGGTCAGGGGTGCCTGGACTCTAGCAGAGGGTCCCTCCGAGGGCAGACACGAATTCACAGCTCACGGATCCCATGGGCCCCTGCCTGCTGCAGGCCCCACAGAAACCCAGGGTCCTGCCACATCACCTCAGTCTGCAGCAGGAAAAGGAGAGAAAAACGCACACCCCCGTCTCTCCAAGCTTCTAAGTTCCTTTTGGTACCTGGTCCCTTCTCGTCAACTCAGACACGTTCCCTGCCGCTCTCTTTCCAAAGCGTTCCAAATCTTGGCTGGTGAGTACTCTCACGTCTAGCTGGGTGATTCTCCATTCCTCACCCTGGGTGCTCCCTTAATGACTCCACATGCAACCTGAAAGCCCTCTTCCCCCCGTCCAGCGGCGAGTCCTCCAGGGCCCCTGCTGGCTCTGCTGCTGCACCCAACCGACCCGGCCCAGATCTGCGGCAAGGACTGGGCAGTCATGAAGAAAAGTGACAAAATCAGCAAAGTACCCCAAGTACAGTGGTTTCGTGTACAAGGGGGCCGAAGACTCCTGGAGGTGGTGAGGGACAGAGCCCTCCCTCCCATCCAAGCCCAGAACAGGGTCACCACACCCTTTGTGGCACACAGCCCCAAGCACTGGGCCGCTTAGCAACCGGTCTCCAAAAAGGAAGTCCTTTTATGACCTGCTTCCTTTAGTAACCTCTTCTCCAGAGCAGCCTTAGAAAGAAAGCAAGCTGACCGGGACGCACAACCGCAAGGAGAGGTAGACAGGCGGCAGACCTACCAGGGACAAGGACCTTGAGGACAGCTCCCCTACCCTGCCTCAGCCCCCAGGAGGAGAGCAGTCGGAGAACGGAGAATGCCGGGCTCCTCGCCTCCCGGGCAGTGTGAAAAAGTAGTCTTCACCTGCCAGACCAGGTTCGCCTACCCACCTCGACGGGCTCCATCCCATCCACCGCCCCCGTGCTTGCGCTCCCTTCGCTCCTAGACTGTGGCTATCCCTGTCACCCCCAGGCAGGCACCCGAGGAGCACTGCCACCTGGCGCCAACACCCGAGGTGAGTGAGGAGGGTGGGGCTGGCCAGTAAGAACCAGCAGGGCCAGCTGGAGGCTGCGGTGCCCCGCCCGGGGCCAGCGCCTGCTGACGAGCCCTGGGCGAGCGGGAGCCGCCGCGGGGCCGATCCCGCCGGCCGGTGCCCACCGGTGCCCAGGGCCGGGCCGGGCGGCAGGTAGGGGCGGGCGGCCGCTCACCTTGGGCAGCTCGCGCAGCTGGTTGGCGTCGAGGAGCAGCTCCTCCAGGCTGCGGCTGTAGCGGTAGATCTCCTCGGGCACGGCCTGCAGCGAGCAGTGCCGCTTGTCCACCGACTCCACGTGCCGGTTGCAGCGCCACAGCGGGATGCACTTGAGCATGGTGCGGGCTGGCGGGCGCGCGGCGCTGGCTCAGGCGCGGGCTCGGGCGGCGGGCTCGGCCGGGGGGCGGGGCCCGGTCCGCATGAGCGCCGGGCCGGCCGGCCGGGCGGGGGAGGGGCGGGGCGGCGGCGGCGGCGGCGCTGGGCCCGGGCCGCGCTCGGAACGCTCGGCCCGAGGCGGCCCGAGAGGGGAGGGGGTGGGGGGGGCGCGCGGCCCGGCCGGCGCTCAGACTCTCAGGAGACGGCGGCGGCGGCCCCGCATCCCGCCCAGCCCGCTCGCCCGCCGCTGTGCCGCAGCCGGAACGGCCGCCGCTGCCCGCCGGACTGCCCCGCCGACAACCGCCGGCCGCCGCGCAGCCCGCCGGGAAGCCGAGGCCCGCCCTCGCCGCCCATCGCCGCCGGGAACTGCAACCCCCACAAGGCCCCGCGGTGTCGGCGCCTCCGAGAACCCGTAGCGGTCCCGCGCACAGCCTGTCGGGAAGCTCAGCTCCGGTGCCCGGGCGCGAAGCACGATGGGACTTGAAGTCCGCACAAGGACCGAGCTCGCGACGCTGGCCGAAGGCTTCCGGAGGTTCCGCCCGGGCCCTTCCCTGGGGTGGGTCCCGCGACCACTGGCTCAGCCAGCCGCCCCTCCCACCGGGACCTGGGCTCCCTCGGGGCAAGGCGACCAGCGGAGCCGGCGCTCCACTTCCGGGCCGACTTCGTCCCGGGGCGTGAGGTGCTCCGTGCCAGTCTTCCGGCACTAAACCTGCACAGGCGATGCCAGGACCGCGGAGCAGGAGAGCCCCACTCTGTACGGGGGCTGCTCAGGGCAGGATGTAACCAAGCAGGCCTTGACGAGCACTGCAAACGCCTTCCTCCCCTGTTCTCCAGCAGGCCTGAATTCAAGGCCCCCTCTGCCCATCCCTTCCCCCAGGCTGACTTCCGGGAGACAATAAGCACAGGACCACTGTTACACAGGGACTTTTGGGGCCAAGAGCATCTGCACCTTTATCCCCACGCTGGGTGGCTAGGCCTGAGACACCAACAAATCACTCTATAAAACCCAGAGGAAACAAGGAGCAAGTGCAAGTCCAGGGAATAGGGCCAAGGTCACGCAGAAAGGTCACTGTTATCAAAACGCTCCTGGTCATACACTTCAGCCACCACCTTGCGGCCAGCAAACCAGCGCCCATTGAGGGCCTGGATGGCCTTGTGAGTCTCGGAGGCTATGGAAAACTCCACAAAAATCTTGACGATGATCTCTGCGTCCTCCTCCTCGCCCTGCTTCTCCTGGTATATGATGACACGGTTCACAGCACCAAACTTGCCACACTCCTCGGTCACCTCCCCCTCCAGGTCATCGTCGATGTCCTTGGGGTCCACCATGTTACGCAGAACCATCACCGTGGACTGTGCAGGGGAGGGGACAGCTGAGAGCTATGGCTGGCTGGGTCACCCTGCCCCACCCACCCCAGTGGCCCCGGATGCCCACCTCCTGCTTTCGGAGCAGCTTCTGCATCACCATGTGGCGGGCACTACTACCGGAGATGCTCATGTGCTCCTGCTCGCTGAGCATCTCTGGCCGCTCCGACTCGGGGAAGAGCTCCTCCTCCTCCTTCTCCTTCTTGGGCTCCAGGAGACCCAGCGTCGGGGGGCTGGCCAGGATGGGGTTCACCACTCCCACAGAGGGGATGGTGACCGGAATGGGAGGCCGGGCTGGGGTCACACCTGCAGCAAACCCACCAGGTCCACTGGTCACTCCCCCGTCTCTGCCCTTCCCAGGAAGGAGTGTAGCACCACCTACCCGGGCCTGAACCATGGCCTGTCCTGGCCACAGAGGGCTATGCGCAGAGGGGCAGGAGAAGAAGGGAGGCCCTGACCCACCCAGGCTCACCTGTGATGACTCCTGGCGCCTGGGCAGCCATGACAGCCTGGGGCAAAGCCCCCAGAGGTTGGGCCAGAGTCAGTGCAGGGGACACCAGTCCAGGAGTGGCCAGGGTACCCAGCACCGCTGCTCCAGCCACTGCTTCCTGCAACTCAGAAAGCCACCACACTCAGTCCCCGATCTGGCTGCCTCCACTCAAGACCACCCAAAGAGCCAATCCCCAAAGGATGAGGGAAAGAGGCGCTGTCACCCACAAATGAACCACACAACTGCACCAGCCCTCACCTGAGCTGTGATCTTGGCTGTGGCTGCAGCTGCAGCCACGGCAGCAGCAGGTGGGAGGCCTCCGGGTGTGGCAGGTGTAAGCAGGGGCATGGGGGGTGTGACAGCCTTGCCCACCCGCAAGTACTGGCCACCCAGATCAAACAGGTTCATGGAAGACACGGCATCCTGGGATGACTGGGCCTTCTCATACTCTGCAGGGCAGAGGCAGCAGTGAGGGTTAGCCCCAGTGCCAGGTGGGCCCCACCCTCACCTCCGTCTCCCCAAACTCACCAATGAACCCATAACCCTTGTGCTTGCCAGTTGTGGGGTCCCGGGCCAGTGTGCAAGATTTGATCTTGCCAAAGGCCTCAAATACGCTCTTGATGTCATCGTCGGAAAGATCCTGGTGCACAGAAGCCACGTAGATGCGGTTGAAAGCTCGCGCCTCCTCAGCCAGCTGGTCTATGATAGGCTGGGCCTGCCCTATATTGCTGGGTCTGCCCACCTGGGAGAGAGGCAGGGGACAAAGAGTCCCCAGTCAGCCCAGGCCTGGCCACTTCGGGCTGCTCTGCGTCTCCCAGGGGACTGAAACTAGAGCACACCCGACGTCCCGGCCCCGAGGCCCACCTCCTTGGCCCCTACCTTAATGTTCCTGCCTCCTAGCATCACTGAGTTCATCTGCTCCAAGGCGAGCTGCGCAGCTTCTGGGACCTCGTACTCCACAAAGGCAAAGCCCTGGACACGTGAATGTGTCTGTCGTTAGGCCAACAGGGCCCGGGGTGGGGGTGGGGCGGGGTGGGGAGGGGCAGACTAAATCTCACCTTGTGCTTCATGGTGACGGAGTCCCAGGACATGTCAATGCTCTTGATGGGTCCGAAGGGAGCAAAAGCCTGGCGAATGGTGTCCTCCCCAAGCTCATAGTAGATGGAACCCACGTAGACCCGACACATGATGGCCAGCGCCCGCTGCCGCTGAGCTGCCATCTGGAGCAGGACACAAGGGGAGAGAGAGCCACTGGCTTGTGAGGGGGTTGCAAGAGGCTGGGCAGCCCGCTCCCCTCCTGGCCCACCTACCCAGCTCCGCTGTGGGGAGAGCTCCCCACACGGCAACAAGGTGCAGGCTCAGCTCCTGCAGTCAGGGGAGCAGGGGTCAACAGGACCCCACCCCCAGGAAGGAAGGCCAGGCCCAAAGGCAGGACACGGACGCACCCCGGCCCATCCAGGTCCTGGGCAGACCGGCAGCAAAGCCGACAAGCGGCTGGGAGGCAGGGCTGCATGCCCTCCCACCCTGCCCACCTTCCAGTCTGGGGGCCAGGTACCCCAAGCTGGGCTAGAAGATCCTCCCAGGGTCCTGGTCAAGTGCTCTAGCAGAAGAGGGAAGGGGAAGCCATCCAAGCTTCAGGGACCCACTGGTGTGGAGGCAAGAGAGGGGGCAGAAGACAGGGCAGCTACTGCCCAGAAGAGAGCCCAGGGGAGGAGGTCAGGAGCCCAGATGGGGGGCTCCCTGCAGAGACAAAGGGCAGCTGCTCATGCGGGGCCAACTCAGGTGGGGGCTTAGCATTTGGCAAGCCCCCCAGTGTGTTGGACACCTGGCAAAAAAGGGCTGGCTGGAGCTCACCCCTGCAGCCCCCAGGCCCCGCCCCCAGAAATGTCAGAAGGTGGCAGAGCTGCCCAAAAGGGAAGCCCCAGGGCTCCGTGGAGCAGGGAGGGAACAGGCCCAGCGGGCCCAGGACTCTGCTCGGGCAGACGCTGCCTCTGTGCCACCGCCGCCGCCGGGGCAAGCTTGGGCCCAGGGACCTCCCCATGCCCCTGAGGGGCGGGGTTCCCACCCCCGCCACCGCGCACATGACATGCCGGGCAGGGGGGTTCCCAGAGCCATATGCAGTGGGCGGCCAGGAGCTGGGCCCCGGGGAAGACATCAGAGGCCCAGGGCAGGCAAAGAAGATGGGATCCTGGCTCTAGTCCCTCCATAAACACGGGCTCCCCTCACCCTCAAAAGGCTCCCCGTAACCAGAGGCTAGTTTCCCTCTTTAGACACCAACCGGCCTCTTATGTAGACCAGACCTCCCCCTCCCTCAAAGAGGAGCCTAAAAATCAGATCCATGTGTTCCCCCAACTAGGAATTTCCCCCCAAATGGGACTGCCCTTCTCAAACTGGGCTCCTGACAAGTCGGCCTCAGGCCCCTGCAGAGACCAAGGACCAGCAAAGGTGGAACTACGTCCCCTCTCGCACCAGACACCCCACACATACACCATCTACCCCTCAGGTCAAAACCCCCCAAGATAACAGCACATCTCCTCTCCAGGGTGGGCTTCCCAACAGCAGGTGGGCCAAGAGCCCTCCTCCCTGACGTCTCCCCATAGACAGACACTCCTCAGCGAGGACGTCGGGTCTGTCTGGCCCTCGACAGGGCCACATCTCCCCTGTGAGAGCAGCACACCCAGGGATGACCCCCAGGGGATGGAGCAGTGTCTCTTTCCCAGACTCCTCCGCCCACGGCAGCCAAGGCCACAGCCACCGCCTCTGCCTCCTCCCTGGCCCACTCTGGGCTCAGCCCCTGCCTGCTCCCTGGCTGCATGGCCTCTACCCCTTGCTGACAGCCAGGCCCAGAGGACCAAATTCTTGCCCTTCCCTCTCCTGCTTGCTTGGGACCCCCCCAGCCCCCCGCCCCATCCATCCATCCTCCCTCCAGGGTCTGATGGGGCCGGGAGTTAGGACTCGTCTCTCCTCGGGGGCCTGACCCCAACCCAGGAGCCCGGGCAGCCTGGAGACCGGCAGAGCTGAAGGCCCAGGCGCTGCGCCTCGTGCGTGCAGGCGACATGGGTGAAGGTGGGCCTGGCGTGGGCAGCTGCCCTCCTGGCCTGCTGCCCTCCGCAGTTACCTGGCCGGTTAGTTTTAAGGCGGGACCTCAGAGCAGATGGAGGCCTCCCCAGGGGCGGTCCCGGGTGGGTGCCCGCCCACACCACTGGCCCCGCCACGCCTGGCGCTCTGCTGCGCTCGTCCCGAGCTGGCGGGCAGGGCCGGCTAGGGGAGCAAGGTCCCCAGCACGCGGGCTGCACTGCCCCCCTCTAGCCCTGACTAAGGACATGAGCCCCGGAAGAAGTGAGCATTTCTATTGACCGATTGCAAAGGTGAGAGAGGATCTCCAAAGCCCATTGTCACTGCTGCCATCTGAAAGACAGTAAAGACAGAGTTCAGTCTGTTGGAGCCGAGCAGTCTCCCGCTCTTGTCACACCTCACGCAGACAGCGGCAAGGCCCGGAGTCCCCGCCCTGCCAGGGAGGCCCGCCTGCCTTCCCAAACTGCCGGCCAACTGGCCAGCCGCCGGCACCTGCCCAGGGGGGGCCTCAGAGCCCCAGGTGCCCTGCCCCGCAGCCTGGCCGGCGGGGCAGAAGGAAGGGAGGGGGAGGAGGGGGGGAGGGGGGGAGGGGGAGGAGGAGAAGGAGGAGAAGGAAGAGGAGGAGGGTGCGGACGGAACAAGGTGAAGAGCCAGGGCATCTCCTGGCAGTGTGGATATCTGAGGGCCGGGCAGGGGGGCAAGGGGCTCGAGGCCCAGGCATCAGTCAGCCTCTCCCTGGCCTCTTCCCCACAGCCACTGCGGCTTCCCGTCACAGGGCCAGAACAGGGCCCCGTTGGAAGTGCTCCCAGCCTGTCCTCTCCATCCCAGACCCCAGTCCGGGTGGTCTGGGCTCACTGCAGGGGTCGGGGCCTGACACCTCTGATCCGAGGCCGTGGGGGGTGGGGAGGAACGCCCCTACATGCTGCACCCTCAACTGGGCGCAGAGGCGACCTGAGGCAACGCTTTCAAGTCCAAGAGGAGGAGCCAACTCAGGGTGCGGGGCAGGGCTACAGAGAAGGGTGGGAAGGGGCCGCGGGCACTCAGCAGATGGGTAAGGCTGGGCCACTCGTGCCTCGCGGAGAAGCCTGGGCGTCCCAAGAACGAGTCCTTGAGAAAAAGAACCGCGACACCTCGCGGGGACGGCCACAGGCACAGGAGGAGGAAGAGAAGGAAGAGGAGGTGGGTGGCGGGGAGGGGCGGGCGGAGGCTCCCGGCCCGGGCGGGCGGGGCCGGCCTCGGGCGGGGCCGGCTCCGCGGCCGGAGGGCGGGGCGCGGGCGGCTCACCTGCAGGTTGGTGAGCTGCTGCTGCTGGTGCGCGATGGTCTGCTTCACCAGCACGCTCTTGATGCTCTGCTCCATGGCATACTTCTTGGCCTGCGGGAGAAGGCGGTGAGGAGCACTGGGGGGCCCGGCCTGCGGGAGATGCGCTTTCCTCCGCCGCCTGCTCCCCGCCCCCGCTGTGCCCTGGTTCCCCAGCAGGTACACTCTCACCTTCTGGAGGGCCTCTTGCTGCTCGGGCGTCAGAGGAGGCAGTCCCAGCTTCGCGGTTGTGTTCTGCCCGTTCTCCATCTTGATGGAGTCCGTCCCCTGGTAGTAGGGAGCGGGAAATCATTAAGAATAAGCTCAAGGCCACCCCACGTGGCCCCAGGAACCCCACCCCACCTGCCTCCCCCTACACCTGCACGTGGCCTCGGGCCCAGTCCGTTCCCAGGGACAGACAGCTCCTAGTCACGGGCTGTCCCTGGCCTGGCCTAGATATGCGTCTGCCCCTCCGCCATCCCTGTGCCTGTCCCTAGTCCGCCCTCTCCCAAGACTCCTGAGCAGGACACACGCTGAGGAAGGCAGGTACGTCGGGGCCCGTGGACAACCCTGAACAGTTTTGGGGCCCAGGCCACAATGGCCTCCTCACGAGATACCGAGACAGGCAGCGAGTAGTAAGAGGGGCCCATCCCTTGGAGCAAGCCTGACCCCAGAACCTCAGGCCCACACGGTACAAGAAAGCTGGCCTTAGCCATCCCTTAGAAGGAAGAGGGGCCATGGTTCTCTGGATGTGCTGGGACTCCTCATTCCCGGACTGCCTGTCACCCGCCTCTGCCCTCCACACCGCCCCACAGACCCAGCCATGGTCACAGACTCAGCTTTCCTGATTGGGTGGAGTACCAGGGACCACTCAAGGAGCAAGTGTGGGAAAGGACCTCCCTCCCAGCATACCTTCAGGCAGCGCCCCATCCCCTATCCCTGCACACTGTTGAAAACCTGGACTTGCTCTCCCAGGCCACCACAGCCCCAAGGAGGACTCCAGTCTCCTGGGAAGAGAAGCCAGGAGCAGACCAGCCACAGAAGAAAAGTGGACCTGCCAGCACCCTAGCCAGGTGAGCATGGGGACCAGGAGACATTTTGGGGAGGGGGGTGGGGGGGGAGCAGGCACAGCCTGCTGCAGACCAGAGCGAATGCAGCTAGGATTAAGGTTACATTCTTTCTGCCAAAATACATTTCTAAGCTGTGTGCAGGCGAAAAAATACAGTTCTGTGAGCAAGAAAAAAACCACAGCCATCAGACCAAAGAGTACGTGTCTCAGGAGTCAGACCACACCTGCCTGCCCAGGAGCTCAGAGGGCCTGGGGCTACCCCAGCAACCGCAAGGATAGACCACCACCAGCCCCCTCCAGAGGGGATGCTCTGCAGCTCCCAGCACAGCCTTGGGAGGGACAGCAGAGGAGACAGACAGACCCCCAGCACAGGCATGATGAGCAAGGACATCAGAGGAGGCAGGAAGGGGCCAGCTGACCCAACCCCCAGGAATCCCCATCCTGACCAGCCCAAGAATTAGGTTTCCAGCACAGGATCAAAGGGCAGAAGGGGCCTGGAGGTCCCTACTCTGGCGACCCAGTCTGGCCCAGAGGCTTGTCCTCTCTACCCTCCCGGCTGGCCCCAAGCCAGGTTCTCCTTAGTGAGACAAAGGCAAGAGTGCCAGGGGCTGTGACTCTAGAGCAGGCTGTCACCATGGTAACCAATGCCAACCCCCTTTCAGCCCCTTAGAAACTTTTCAATCTCCTCTTTGTCTTGGTAAACAAAAGGCCCTTCTCTCATCAATCAGGGCAGGGGAGGGCTGGCTAGATGGACACCCTGGCCCCTCTGCCCATCTGCTTCAGCCCCCATAACTTCCCAGGATCCAAGCCGCATATCACGGCCAAACGTCCCCTGAGTGTGTGGGGGCCTGCAGGAGGGTCCCACTCCAGCCGGCCCCCAGGCCACCTTGTTGAGCCCCCACTGGAACCCGCTGGGGGCAGGCGCTGCCATGGAGAAGCACAAAGAATCCTACTGCCCAGGGACAAGGACTGGCTCCACCTCCCATAGGACAAGCTCCCAAGGACAAAGAAAGCGGAGCAGGACGAGATCTGCCCAGACCCACTCTGAAGTCTGGCCCGAGTCCCATGCAGACCCCGTGCTCTGACTTACACATGTTCTGCTTCGCTGTTTTATCTAAATTCGAGGTCTGAAGTGAAAATCTCTGTTTCTGGCTCTTAACACCCATCACACTCTGAAAGGGCACATCTGCCCTCTTCTAGGACACCCGTGGCGAAGGGCGTGCACTCGCTCTGGGTCAGCCCCCAGCTAACCATCATCACTATCTGCCCGACGTCTGAAGACACGAGGCTGTGACCCACCACAAAAGCAGGGCAGATGCTAAGGGGAGAGCCAGGCCTGAGGCCGGGTGGTGAGGGGACAAGACAGGTGCCTGCATCCAGAAGGTAGAGAAGAGTCCCTAGAGCTCCTCCCACCCCACCCCCACCTCTCTAGGCCCAGGGACACGCAGGCAGGCGGGCGGGCGGGCGGGCGGGCGGGCGGGCAGGCGGGCAGGCGGGCAGGCCTGAGGGCAAGGACGGTTAAGGTCAGTACCTGTGGAGGTTTCCATTTGTCTCCCGCTGCCACCACTGCCGCCGCCGCCGCTGCCGCCGCCGCCGCCGGCTCGGACCCCCCTCCTTGCTGGCCATTGACCTGCTGCAGGCAGGAAAGAGATGTTGTAACGGACAGTTATAAGACCCACCCACCCCGGCCCTCTCTCCCCTTCCCTAGCTAAAGGCCAAGTGTCCATGGACGAGAAAGAGAGGCAGCAGAGGCACAGGACAAGACCAGCTCTGGCTTGGCCCCTGAGCATCCGACAGTGTCCCACTCCACCCCACACCGCCCATTCCTCCAGGACACCTGCAGCTGATCAGGGTCCTGGCAAAAGGGGCTGGCCTGTCAGAGTCTAGGGCAGCCCAGAGTTGGCAATGAGTCACCACGAAAGGACAGGACAGAGGATAAGAGCTCCTGCCCCATGTCGAGGAAAGGCATCCTTCCCTAGGTCTAAAACTGCCCTCTGGCCACACAGCTGAGGTCTTAAAGATCAGTTCCTTTCCTGCCGGCAGGCTGGGCCAGGCCACAAGGGATGACAGGGGGCACAGCTGGCCATCCCCCACATCCCCCCCTGAGGCAGACAGCGGAACCTCTCTAGCTGCCTGCACACACGTCTGGGCCGGCCCCATGGCTCAGCATCAGTCCCAGTGCCTTCCACAGGCTCTGGCCAAGCCCACACCCCAAACCCTTCCTGAAGACACCTCTGAGGAGAGCTGTTCTCCGAATAACAGGCTCTGGTACGTGGTCTGCACACACAAGCCTCCCTTCCCCCGCAAACTGTCCGGGGCTGTCTAACTGCAGGGAGGGCAGCTGAGAGCTTGGCCATACTCCACACCCAGAGGGGCATGGAGCCACTGCCAGGCAGAGATAGCCCAAAGGAGAGAACAGCTCTCAACTCAGCTCAGCAGGAGCAAAGACAGGCCACAGGCAGGAGGCAGCAACGATGGGGGCTGGGGGACTTGGAAGGGCCCGGAGATCTACTCCACCTTCTCAGGCCACACAGCGGGAACTGAGAGCACAACACACTTTCCCCACTCCCAGCTCACAAGACCCACAGACATCTAGGAACACAGGGGACAACCACGCTTACCCTGGGAGCCCTGTGCACAAAGCCAGAGGCTGGGATGACTTGGTCAGAGCTCGTCTCAGGCCCTCTAGCCCTAAAGAAGACGGCAACACAAGCCTGTCTGTGCTGGACACACGGCCAGTGGGCACAGGAGCTGTGGCTAACCCAGCCCTGCGCCTTGCCCAGAGCTGCACCACTCAGTTGCTGAGCTCAGCACCACTGTTACTTAGAAACGATGCCCCACAGAGAGCCAAAGGATGGGGGACCCTTGTGGCATGGCCCCACCGACTGGGCGTATGGCAGCTGGGGTCAGGGTCCATGTCTGGCTTGCCTCAAGCACCCTGGCACCCCCAGGAGCACATCTGGAGCCGAGGCTGCCCTCTCGAGGCTCACAGCAAGAGCTGACTTCAGGTCTGCGAAAGCAATCCAGCACCTAGGCCTGTGAACAGAGCCAACCCGAGGGCACATTTATCAACGACTTCTTGCTCTCCCAAACTAATATAATAGCCAACATAGGAAACAGGCCATTGCTGAAGGTAGTACACGACTCAGAAGAGACTTCTCAGGAACAGTCAGGCCGGCAGGGGAGACCACAGGAACATGCCACCACCTCCTCGGACACAAAGGCGCTAGTCCCACAGAGCCCACGGTTCTGCTAAGAAAGCTTGGAGAAAACTGCTGTTTATGATCACAGATGGCCACGTGCTGTCACCCTCTGGCAATGAAAACAGGCGGCTTTGCAGTCACAAAGCTCCCTGTCATCAGGCAGCAGTGCCTCAAAGGGTGAGAAGTCCCCTCTGGGAGGCAGTGCGGCCCTGTGATTCTGGGCCCCAAACTCCAGCGCTGCCACTGCTCACCGGCCTAGGCTCAAGACGAGTACTTCCATCAGAAATGCCAGAGAAGTTAAAGTAATTACTTAACGTGTCCAAGACTCGGCCTCTTCAGGCCTGTGTCCCGGGGCTGGCAAGCAGGTTCAGTGAGTCACCCCGTGTAAAGTACTCAAGGCTCTCCCGGCACAGAGCAAGCAGCTCTAGGTCTTAGCCATCATCAGCACTGGTACAACACCCAGCGTCAAATCCCCAGAGCAGAGCCACTGCGGGACGCCCTCCGTCTGTTCAGTCCTCTATACACGGTGCCACGTGGTCTACCAGACGGCTGGGCTCTGTGCTGGGCACTTTGCAGCAAAAACCAGGCAAGTGGCACCTACATAAGAAGACTGCTGTAGTTCACGAGCACAAGAAGAAACCACCAAGCGAACGCAGGATGCGAAGAAAGGCACCGAGGGTGCTCCGCTGAGGCAGCCAGGGAAGGCCGACGAGGTAGGTGCGGACCAT
Source organism: Neofelis nebulosa (assembly GCF_028018385.1). Taxonomy (NCBI): domain Eukaryota; kingdom Metazoa; phylum Chordata; class Mammalia; order Carnivora; family Felidae; genus Neofelis; species Neofelis nebulosa. The sequence continues at coordinate 82,708,353 of NC_080795.1, forward strand.
CTTCAGAAGAAGAAAGCACCGGTGCCCACAGGGAAGGGAGAGGGTCTGGCGCCCCTGCCGCATAGATGGAGACCAAGAGGAATGGCTCCAAGTGGGAGCGAGCCCAGTGGTCACAGGTAGGGAAGAACGGAGTGATAAGTCACAGACACACGATGCCACCAGAAGACCACGCCCCTAACGAGAAGGGGCCGTGGCCTGTTTCTGCAGCCAACAGGTGGAAGGCACAGAAGGGACAAGCGGCACTTCCGCATCTTCCTGCGTCCTTCCCTAGTGATCGCTGTCAGCCAAATTCGGTGCCACTCTATCCCCACGTCCCACAAGAGCTGAAGCCACATCTCAGGACAGCACCTGTGCTGCTCAGCATGCACGGACCACGGGACAGAACAGGCTCTCACTATGCCCGACTGAGACCGAACACAGGCTGTCTAGAGAGCCACCCACTGGAAAGGTCAGAAGAGGAACATGTCAGACCACAGCCTGGACCTCACTCCCAGAATCTGACGTAAGCCTGAGACTGTACGGTTTTCGGACACCCGCCAACGTATGTACGTGTCAACCTCTTGAGAGAATTCAAATGAGCAACAAACACCCTTACGGAAAACCTCGGTTTGCGGGACTCAGACTCACTGCCCGTGGCCACCTCTACTGTGAGGTCACCTCTGTCTGGCACCACGCCACAGCGCAACTGAGCCCAACTCATCCCTCAGTGTCCGTGAGTGCAGGGCGCTGCCAGCTCCAGCCTCCAGCACCCACCGAGGCCAGCGCTCGGTGTCCATGCTGCCGCTGCAGGAGGCTTGAGGGAAACCAGGCACCCACTCTTCACTGGCTTCTCCTCCTCCACATTCCACACTTTCCCAGGAGTCTGGGTCCTCGTCTCCAAGCCTCCCTCTCCTTCGCTGTCCAATTCTAACCACTGTCCGGGACAGTCGCCAAGTCCTCTATCTCCGTCTCTTTTCTAACTTCCTCTCAGGCAGGTCGTTTGCTCCTGTGCTTTCAACAGGGAGCGGGACACGGTAGAAAGAGGACAGTAAAGTTAGCAAGGTCGGAGAATCACATGCTGGGCTCCCCTCACAAGCTGGGGCCTCCCCCCACCCCCCAGCCTGTTCCTGTCCCAGTGACTCCCAGTGACATAGGTCCAGCCTCCCTCATGGGTGTCGGCCCCCAGCAGAGGGCCTGGCCAAGATCTAGTTCTAACCTAAGTCCACTCCCTGACCTCAGGTGTCTTCCCCATCAGTCCAGCGTCCAGCCACCTGCAACAGGTGCCTTCTCTGACAGACCTCACCATGTCACCGTGGGTATGGATTAGGGGCAGGTAAGTGTAAGGTAAATAAAGCAACGGAATGATGTTGTGCAAGGTCCAGGAGAACAGTCATTTAAACCGAATAGGAAGAAAAAAGGGTCAAGGGAGACTTCACCATGAAGTGTGGTGTATGTAAGCGTTCTCCATCAATGCTAATCGCTCCAGGTGACTGAAAGGTAGGGGAGCACTGAGCAGGGGAGGGAGAGGCTCCTTCCGCTGGATGTCCACACCACCCTGAGCACAGGTCCCTCGAGCTCACAGTATACATGGGCCCCGTGGGTGGCAACTGGTCCTCAGGGTCCGCCAGACCCCAGAAGGGGGCCGGGACTACGTCTAGTTGCCCACTGTGCCCCCAAGTGCTCGGACAGAGCCTGGGGCAAAGAAACTGCTCAAGAAACGTGATGCGAGAGCACATTCTCTCCTTCCTAAGGAAGCCGGGATGGAGTCCCTGTTAGCTGGTAACCACTTCCCGCGGAGCATCAGCGGAGAGCAGCAGAGTCGCAGCTGTGGATGCAAGGAGCCAAGGCCACCACCCTTCCCACCGGGCCAAGATGCCTTCCTACAGGCCCTGCACGCCTGGCGGCTCGTTCCCACGGACAGGAGGAGACGCCATCACTGCCAGGAGCCCCGCAGTCAAGCCCCGGCCACAGGCGCACCCGTCGGCAGAAGGGTACGACAGCCGCCCGGCTCCGCCCTGAGGCTGCGACTCGGCGGCGCGACCCGAGGCCGCTCGCGCAGGCCCGGCCGGCCGCCCCCCGACCGGGCCGCCCTGGGCGCGCCTCACGGCCCCCAGACTCCGACCGCCGGAAGCTGTAGCCCGCGAGCCGGAAGCTGCGGCCGCGGGCCCGGCCCCGCCTCGCGCCCGCCCCCGCCTCCGCCTCGCCGAACCGAGAGCCGCGGGGGCCCGGGAGCTACCGCTGCGTCCCCAAGAGGCCTTCGGCGCCCTGGCCCGGCCGACGACCCACTCCCGCCGACCGAGCGGCGGCCTGCGCTCACAGGCGGCTCACTTACGAGAGCTATGGTCGCCGTCGCCATCTTGCGTCCGTCGCGGCCGCCGCGCGCGCCACACGCTCCTGCTCCCTCCGCGGTCTCGCGCGATCTGGTTTGCCAGCGGACGCGCCCGGAGAAGGAGGGAAGTCTCGCGACAAAAGGCCCCTTCGCCCTCGACGAGGGAAGACAGAGGAATGAGCTTCCGGTGTGGGGAGGGACCGTTAAGGGCCCGAAGAGGAGCCGGCGGACGGGGCGGGGCCGGGGCCGTGTGGGCGGGGCCGGCGGCGCGCACCTCTTTCCCGGTTGCCTCACACATCTTGTCTTTCGCAGCGCTTACCCTTCGCCGGCGGAGGGCCGTCCGGGCTCGGTGTGTCTGTTAGCCCCTCGCTTCACCCTCCTGCCCCTCCTCCCGCCGCTGCTCCACTTTTCTGCCTCCTTAACAGAAAAACGGGTGATGTGTGTGTCTCCTGCGTCCCCGCTCTCACCCAAGAGGCAGGACAGAGGAAGTTTGGATCCCCTCCAGGGCTGAAGAAGTCCCATCTGCCCAAACGATCTTGTTGAAAGAGGTCACGAAGAGTCGCCATATTTCAGAGTCAGATTTCAAGTTACATCTTCTTTGCGTCGTGCCATCTCTGAAGTCAGCATGCGCCTACCAGTGAATGATGTGCCTTCGTTTAATTAGCCTCATTCTCTTTCCCAGTGAGTCATAAAACAGCAGTGCATCTTGAAACTGATGGCGTCATAGATTCAATGACATGCAGTCGGTAGAACGGGAATCCAAAAGACAGGCTGTGAACCCATCCAGTGGGAAGGGCCTGCACCCAGAGTCCCCATCGGGGCCTTGAGCTGCCCTAGACGTCTGCCATATGTCACACCCAGCCCCAAGACCGTAACACAATGAAGCCACATCTGTAAGCTCAGTGAAATTGTCAGTCCAACAACTTCGGCCTACCTGAGGCAACAAAGTGTCTTTCCCAGTTAGGCAGGTCTCTTCTCAATCCTGGGAGGCTTTACCGTCTAGTTAAACAGGGTTGGATATTTTCTTCATACCCCTCCCCTCTAAAATGATAGAATTTTATAAAGACAAAAACCCACGAACACAGAAGTGAAATATTGTGGAACTGGAGGAAGGTGGAGAAGGGGGCCTGTTTGGCCACCTGGAGGTTAGCATCTGAGGGGTAGTGTGTGAAAATGCAGCTGCAAGAAAGAGGAGACCCCCAGGACCTCTATCCCTACTGGCAGTGGCTGGGCTGTCAGAGCAGAACCCTGTTCTGAAAGGGAGTGAGATTCTTGCCCTGTCCCCACCTCCACCCTGGCTCGAAGTCTAGCCCCCAGCATGTGCCCACCACAAAGCTCAGAGCTCCTCTCTGCAGTAGCTCCTGGCTCAAAAGAAGACTGGCAGCTGGAGGGTGCTCAGGAGAATGGCCTGGCTAGATCCCTGGCCTCAAAGCTCACCAGGCAATAAGCCCCACCATTAAGATCGTATCACTCTTAAGAGCAACTGGACAGCCCAGGATCACCAGACACCTAAGGAGAAGGAACAAAAATGGAAATGGAAAAGGAACTCAGAAGGAGCAGAGACAATAAAGCAAAGAGAAAAAGAAGAAAAGCTAAACTCATATCCTCAGATACTAGAGAGGATGTTGCATCCAAAATCAAGAACAAGCAATATATTGCACACCTGAAACCTAACACTGCATGTCAGCTAACTGGAAGTAAAATGAGAACTTTTTTAAAAAAGAAAAACAAAATCAAGAACAGGAGGCTATAAAGAAAGAATATTCAGCAAATGATAAAGAGTGCTTACAAATGAAAAATATGGGAGGAAAATGAACAATTCAGTAGAGGGTTGAAAGATACAGTTGAAATCTTCTAGGATGTATAGAACAAAACCAGATAGGTAGAGAAGACCAAATGTAACCATAATCACACTGATCAGTATTCTTCAGTGCTTAGAACTGGACTGGCACTTCAGTGGCCTCCATGATAGAGAGGGATGGGTGAAGTAGTGAATGGGCTGGGACTTGCCACCACCACCACTGCAGGAGAGTGGGAGGCACAAGCACCACTGTCTGGTGGCAGCTTCCCCTGTGACATTTGACATTGACGTATAAGGCATTCAGAGTGCTTGTGTTCTGGGCACTGTTCTCGTTACTTTACAAACATTACCTGTGTGATCTTTACAATGATCCCATGGAGTGGGTACTGTTATTATCCCATTTTTACAGACAAGAAAGTAGGGGCATGCCATCATACCTCAGGAAGCGGAATGGCCCCACAGCCTATGCCCTTAACTACCGTGTATTGTGCCTCTCAAAGCTCAACATCTAAATAATAAAAATTCCTCAGAATAAGAAGGGGAAAGTCAACCAAAAAAAAAAATTCCTAGAACTGAAGGATTGGGATCTCTGGACAACAGATAAAAGAGAAGTTTTCAATGAAGAACTATCATTGAGGAGGGAGAGAGAGGAAGAGGAAGTGAGAGAGACAGAAATCACAAGGGGTCAGAATTCAGAAAGGCATGAGAATTCTTAGGACTAGAAGAAAATCACATGATACTCTCAAAATCCTTGGGAGAAATAATTTTCAACTTAGGCAAACTTTTGTGCCTAGCTACACTAACAAGCAGATGTAAGAGTAGGCTAGGGACAAATGGGCAGACTCCATAACTTCCCATGTACCCTCTCTCAGGAAACTTGGAGAATGTTCCTCCTCAGAGGGTGAAGGAAGGAAGATGAGAGCTAAGGATCCAAAAGAGAAAGGAGGTGCTCCAGGATGCTGGTGAAGGAACAACTAACTCATGCTGACAGCTGGGTCACAGGCCCAAGAACAAGCAGCCTGGGGCAGGCAGAGAGCTGGCACAGTGGGGGCTCTGGGAAAAGATGAAACTGAGAAGTCAGTTATGCAATGAATCTCAAGTATTGAGAGGTTCACACTTCAGTAGGAGAATCTAAGAATGAATTCATGAGACATGTATAGAAAACTAAGCAAACCAAAAAATAAGGCAATTATTAACTCCAGGCAAAACAAAAAGTTGTGCAAGAAAGCAAATATAACCCTAGGACACCTTGTTCTCTGCTGAGACCTGCAGTAATGAAGCTGTAATAATACCCACCACACTGGGATGATGCTGGGTCAGGAAAATGAGGCTAGTGATCCTGCTCTTCTCCCAGGACACCAGCCGGGGAAGACCTTAATGTAGAAAACCCAATAAAAAGCAGTAAAAGCATGTGTCGTTTTGTGGAAGATGGGTTTTACACGCCCGAAGAAATAGCTAAGAGTTAAATTTGGAAACAGAGTTGGAGGCTGCATTGGTTATTTATTGTTGGTTAAAAAAAAAAAAAGCATTCCACTTTTAAAACGATATGTATATAACTTTGAAAAGATAAAAGTTAAAATGAAAACCTCAACATAAGCATGATTAAATGGAGCCATGATAGTATTGATATTTTTGCGTTCAGTTTAATCACGGGTACAATCTGGGGCGCCTGGGTGGCTCAGTCAGTTGGGCATCCAACCTCGGCTCAGCTCATGATCTCGTGGTCCATGAGTTTGAGCCCCGCATCGGGCTCTGTGCTGACAGCTCAGAGCCTGGAGCCTGTTTCAGATTCTGTGTCTCCCTCTCTCTCTCTGACCTTCCCCCATTCATGCTCTGTCTCTCTCTGTCTCAAAAATGAATAAACGCTAAAAAAAAATTAAAAAAAAAATCACGGGTACAATCTGTTATGCATTTGACACTCAAATTATTCTAAGGTGATAGCATTAGGATTTCCAACCGGACGTGTAAGTTATTTTAGATTTGTTAATTAAGTTGGAAGATGTAAGAATTTGGATAACTTTGTAGAGTATTGGGGTGTTTAAGACAACTTGAGATTCACCATGTTTGTACATTTAATTTATTTGAGACACCTTGGTAACTTGGTTTTGGTTTGGTTTTTGGTTAGGGCAATGTGGTAGGTGGAGAAAGGACACCTTCCCTCCAAGATGTCCGTGCTGTAACCCCAGAACTTGTGAATGTTACTTTATATGGCAAAAAGGATTTTGTAGGTATGATTAAGGAACCTTGCGGTAGGGAGATTATTCTGGATTATCCAGGTAGACCCAACCTAATTACATGAGGCTTTCCTGGCTGCAAAAAACCAGACAGACGGTTCATGAGAAAGACTTAACTAGTTGTTGCTGGCTTTGGAGATGGAAGATGGGTACGTGAGCCAAGGAATGTGGTGCCTGTGGAAGCTGACAATGACCTTCAGTTTCTTTCAGGGCAAGAAAATGGGGACCTTGGCCCTACCATTGCAAGGAAATGAATTCCTGCCCAGTGCCCACAGCTTGCACCATGCCTGACACCTGCAGACCCAAGCTGAAGGAACAGAAAATGGAAACCTAGGAAATGGCTCTAGGCTCCCCTAGAACTTCCAGAAAGGAACATAGCCTTGCTAACAGCTTGAGTTTAGTCTGGTGAGACCTGTACCAGACTTTTGACCTGCAGAACTATAATAAATTTGTGGTATTTTAAGCCACTAAGTTTGTGGTAAATTCTTATAGCAACGACAGAGAACTAATGCAACCGTGGGCTTTCCTGATTTGATACTAGAAATACTTAAAAAGGAATCTGAACGCACTAAATGTATACATGCGATTTAAAATGTTTAAGAATGTTTAACTCAATTTGAAGACGGAGGGGAGGCAGTCTGGGAGAAATGAGGCCAGGGCAATGAGGGGTGGGAAGGAGTTGAGGGGGAGAGACGGGGAATCAGGAGCTGACAGTCTCAGGACCTGGGAGGCAGCCGCCATGGGAAGAGGTGAGGGAGGTAACAAAGGGGGTAATGGGTTTGAGAGGAGGCACAGTGAAGAGCGGGTATCTGCCCGAGCCCAACCCATCCAGGCCAGGGAATGGAAGAGAAAAGAGCCCTTTGGAGGGGGGGTGCAGGGACCAGAGAGTATCTGCAGAGGGCTGGCAGATCCCTGTCTCAGAGCAGTGGAAAGTCTGAAGGGGGCTCCATGGCGGGTCTGCACTGGGCAGCGGTTGGAGGGCTGTGCAGAGGCCACATCAAACTATGAACTTGGGCTCCTGGAAACTTCTCTGTCAACTGCTTCTCCTGCCAGGTTGTGGCCCTGTCCTGTGCCCAGCACTGTGCCTGACGTCTGCAGGTGTGGTGCCACTGGCTTAATGTGGGGGTTCCTCACGTGGGTCTGTGGTTCCAACAGGGGGTGGAGCATTTCCCTGGCCAGACATCTGTCCAGAACACGGGTCCCCCACCCTCAGCACTGGGCTTCCCTGAGGGGCAGCCTCCCCCATGCTGAAGGTACAATCACTGGCCGGATATCCTGGGGTGGGGGGAGAGCTCTGGCCAGGAAATGGTGGACACGGGAAAGGATTCTGAGTTGTGGAAGCTGGCTAGGTGGGGGGGGGATCCTGATCCTAAGGACATGTGGGACCTAACGACTCCCCTGACCCCCAACCTAGGCTCCTTCACCCCCTGATCGTCCCCCTGTAGCTCCAAAGCCACCACCTTCCCCACCCCACTCCAGGGCCTCCTTGGAAGCTGTAGAAGGCAGGTGTTTGGTCATCAGCCCCCAGCATGTAAGCAGAGGACAGCCTCTGGTCCTCTGAACCCTGGGCCAATGCTGAGCTTCCCCATGCGGGCTGCCAGGGCTGGTCCCTAGGGGCTGGGGTTGGGAGGTCACGGCTGAGCTCCAAGGTACTTGAGGAAGGTGCTTTCCAGGAAGGCAGCCAGCTTGGTCCGGTCATCCTGCAGGGTGGGAGGAAGGCGTGGGGTGACAGAGGGGTGCAGACTCTGCTGTGCCCCCCTCCCAGCTGGCCGGGCTGGTCACATACCTCGTGAACGAAGCCATAGTGTACCAGCTCGGCAGCAAGGTCCTGGGCACTGTCCGCTGAGGCAGGGACGTAGGCAGGGGTGGGGCAGAGGCGTGAGGCCACCGCCTGTGCCCACACCCGCACTCATCCCTGCCCAGGGCCCCGCCCGCCCGGCTTACTTGGGAGCAGGTCGTAAGTGAGCTGCCGGTGCAGCCGGTCCTCCAGCACCAGAAGCAGAGTGAGCTGGGGAGGCAGGAGGGCGCGGTTGGCTCCTAGAGTCCACCCCATCCCCCACTTCCCTTACCCTGTACCTCTGCGGGTCCCAGCGCCGGCCCTGCTCACATGCCAGCGGGCCTTGTCCTCACTTCTCTCCAGGTTGCATTGCATCTGGATCACCTGGGGATAGGGGCGGATCAAGGTCACCCTCAGAGGCTTGACCTCAGCACCGAGTACAAGGGCAGATGCCACCTTAGGGGGCCCAGAAGGAAGAGTAAGGACTGGAAACGGGGGTAAATCTCTAAGGAGAGCCTAGAAAGCACATCTCACGTCACATCACATCACATGAGTGGTCTGGTAAGTTAAGGAAAACTTCCAGAAGAGTAGACACCGAGTCTGGGCAATGAGGGAGAAACAGAGTTTTCACAGGTGGAGAGAACACCTCAATAAGGAGCCAGCTGGGACAGCAGTGGAGGAGAGGGGTCAGGAGGAACATAAAGGAGCAGACACAGGGGGCGCCAGCGGGGCCAGGCCTCAGAGCACCTGGGAGTCATGCTGAGGACCCCCCACCATCTCTGTGGGCCGCTTTGGACGTTAGCACATGAATCCTGGCTGCACTGTGGAGGGAAGTCGGGGGGGGGGGGGGGGGGGGGGGGGGGGGGGGGGGGCGGTGAGGCTGAGCAAGCCAAGGGCAGGGAAGCAGAGATGCCTAGGGGTGGATGAGATTCCCAGATGGAGGCTGCTTGGAACACAGCAAGGATGGGGCAGGGATGGGGGGCTGGCAGGCAGGGGGTAGGTGGGGGGGGGGAGGCAGGGAGCAAGGGGAGGGGACTTCAGGGGGCAAGGAGCCTCTGAAAAGGGGGTATCCTGGCTTGTCTCCTACCCCCAACAAAAGGGTCAGCTGGGACCTGGTCTCTGGCAGCCGGGAAGAGAGCTGAGCGGGGGGGGGGGGGGGGGGGGCGCTCAAAGCGCCTGAAAAGGGACCCCTGTGGGCTGTGGACAGGCCTGAGGATGGGCACCATGCAGCAGCAGCAGGGGCTCACCTTTCTGGTCTCTGAGTCAAAAGGTTCCGGTGTCGGGGTCTTGGCCTTCTGGGTCTCCTCAGGCGGTGGGGCCAGCACTCGGGGAAGCCCCAGGGGTCGAGCAGCGGCAAAGTTCATCAGCGGGTAGATCCCATTCCTGGGGATACACTGGGGTGGCTGGGGGCCCAGGCCTGGTAGCCACCGGATCCCCAAACTTAAGACAGCTCTCACCTGACATCCTCCAGGAATTTGTCAAGCTCCAGGTAGGAGACCTCTGAGTACCTGGCATGGGGGTGACAACCACATGAGGGCAGCCAGTCCGCCCCGCTGGGGGGTGGGGGGGGTGGGGACAGGACTGGGGGAGGGGCTGGCCGAGAGCGGAGGCCTCTGGGCAACAGGCACTCACCGCCACTGCAGTGGGGGCCGGGGCGGCCGGGGAAGCTCCGCCAGGACTGCATTCAGGTCCACCGCCTTGGTCTTTTCCTCCACCACGTTCTCAGGCATGAGGTCTGCAGGCCACAGGAGCAGTCAGGGCAGCGCACCCCGAGCCACAGGTCCTGCCAGGGCCCTTCTCATGTCCCGCCCCCCCCCCCCCCCCCCGGCCAGGCCCTTGGTGCACCCCCAGCCTGCCTGCCCCTCACATTGGTGCTGGAGGAAGCAGTGAGCGGCCAGGAGCTTCAGGGAGTGCACTTCGAAGAGCACGCGGTGGAAGAGGAGGTTGTGGGCTGAGGGCCGCCGGCTGGGGTCCCGGGCCAGGCAGGAGAGGATGAACTCCTGGGGACGTGGAGGGGAAAGGCCGAAGTGGGTGGAGCCTCGGTGCTGTAGCTCCACAGGGTGAGGAGAGGAGGCCCCTGAAGTCCCCAGACCCCAAGGGTCCCGTCCTCCAGGCTCTTGTAGGTCAGTGTAGCCTAGCATAAACCCCCCTACCCACAGACTGCCCCTCTTTTGATTGCGTCCGTTCAGGCCCAACTCCAAAGATGACCTTCACAGCTCTCTACCCTACTGCACACATGTCCTCTGTCGCCTCTCATATCTATTCCGGGCCTACTTCTCACCAGCCTCATCTAGTCCCATCACTCCTTTTTTTTTTTTTTTAAGTTTATTTACTTAATTTAAGAAAGATAGAGAACACACACACACACACACACACACGTGTGTGTGTGAGCAGGGGAGGCACAGAGAGAGAGAGAATCTCAAGCAGGCTCCACACTCAGTGAGGAGCCTGACTTGGGCTTGATCTCACAGACTGTGAGATCACGACGTGAGCCAAAACCAAGAGTCAGATGCTTAGCCGACTGAGCCACCCAGGCTCCCCAAGGCCCTATCACTTCTGACCCCAGAAGCCATGTGGTCAAGCCAGACAGTCTAGAGAGATTGTGGCTACAACTACATCCCCCTACAGCTCCCTATTCCCCTTCTCCCCTACCCTGCCCCCCCCCCCCACACACACACACACATAAGCTGGAGCCACATTGCCTCTACCTTGTTTCCTGGAGGCCTAAAGGCAGGGATGCGGGGTAGAACACTGGGTCTGCCACTTCTCCCAAAGCCTTGGGCAAAGTACTTGGCCTCTCTGAGCCTCTTTCTCATCTCCAAGACAGGCACAACGGTGGTGCTCACACGAGGAGCATCCCTCTGGTCTCCCCTTCCTTAGAACGTGCCTCAGAGCCTTAGGGCGGTGGGTAAGGGCCTCCTGCGGGCAGGCCTTTGGGCACCGGGGCTGGCATACCCCTCAGCGGCACCGGCCCGCTGCACCTCCGGGCCTGCTCGAAGCACCTTCCTGGCCCTACCCGGAGCACTGCGAGTCAGCCGGGAGGGGCAAGGCAAGGTGCTTACCCGCATGTTGGGGTCGCTGAGTGAGTGCCTGGCGCGAGTGATGGCCTCCTCTGTGACCCGGGTGTCTCCATTGGCTTGGATCTCCAGCACAGCCATCTGGGAGGCAGGGCCAGGTCAGGCGTAGAAAAGAGACAGCACAGGTAAGAGGCAGGGTGAGCTAGCTGGGAGGCCACAAGGCCACCGGGCTGGTACCTCCAGTGCACACATCCCAAAGGAGAAGATGTCCACGGCAGTGCCGTCAGCCACGTCTGAAAGTGGGGGAGCAAGTCAGGCTGGGTGCGGCACACGAGGTGTTCGCGGGGCACGGCCGGGGCGCCTGCATTCTGGACTCACCGCCGTACTCTGGTGGGAAGAAATGCAGGTTCCGTGGTTCCTCACGCTCCACACGGATAGGGCTCCGGAGATCATCTGGGAGTGCTGTGGAGACAGGCGAAGATGAGCAGGCTGGCCTCCCCGTGCCCTCCATCCCCCCAGGGCCCCCACGCACCATTGGAGAGGATGCGGTGCCACACTGCACCCACCACCGCAGGGAGAAAGAGCAGGCGTCAGCGTGGTGGGGCGCCGCGCGTCTTCTGCCCACGGCTTCCGGCAGCCCCCTCCTCCCCCTGCAGCACCCCCCCCCCCCCAGCCCCGCCAGCACCAGAGCCAATCTTGACGAGGCCATTGTGTTGTATGAAGACAGTATCGCTGGTCAGGTTCCCGTGGATGATGGGGGGGTTGCAGGCGTGTAGAAAGCTGCAGGGGGAAAGGAGAGCACGTGCGGTCGGGTCAGGGGTCACCGGGGGCCGTAGGCGTGTGGCGGGGTGAGCCCAGACCCTCACCTGAGCGCCGACAGGATCTGTGTGCACCAGCGCTTCCAGGCCTGGTGGCGGATGGACTCTGTCCGACCGGTGCGGGAGAGGCAGCTGGGCCTTTGGTGCCCACCCTGCACCCTCACCTCGCATCCCTGCCCTGGCCCCGGCCCGTTTAGGTCCCCGGAGCTGCCCCTCGCCCACCTCCCCAGCGCAGCCCTGTCCCACTCCCCATACCCGGGCGTTCATGGCTTTGTGGTTTTTCTTGGTCTTCTTGAGGAATTGCTTGAGGCTGCCTGACGACACGTACTCGGTGATGAAGATGACCTGTGGGGCGGGCAGGCTCCGCCAACTGCGGGTGGATGGCTGCCACCGCCCCACCCCCACCCGGCCTGTGGCCACATCCCACCCCGTGGTGTGCCCGTGGTGTGCCCGTGACCGTGGCTCACCCGTGCCCGGGCTTCCGAGGCATCCAGCCAGTGTTTGTGCAGCTTGACAATGTTGGGGTGGTCTACCAGGGCCAGCTGCTCAAACATGGTCTGGATCTTCTCCTGGGAAGGGGGGTGCGGTCACGGGGTGGTGGGGGTGGGGGGGGCCGCGGGCGCTCGAGGGGTGGGCAAGCCTCACCTCATGGGCTGCGAAAGCCTTCCTGTCCCCGAAGTGCAACTCATTCCACACCACCTCCACCCCCTCCTCAGTGTCCATGGCCAGGAAGGTGCTCTGGACCCCTGGCATGTTCCCCTGGTTCACCTGGCAGTGGGGGAAGGGCGTATGAGTGTGCTGATCTGTGTCAGGAGACGGAGTGGGGGCTTGGTCTCCGCCCACACCCTTGGAGGGGGAAGCTAGCTTGGGGTGCTGGCTCTGACCCCCTCTAGGGGAAGCCGCGGGACTGGAGGCGGGTTGGGCTCTACCGGCCAAGTGGTGGTATCCAGGGGCTGGGCCGAGGAGATTCGGAGCGAGGTTCGGGGGATTCAGGATGGTGTTGGGGGCGGGGGGTGGGGGGCGGCTGGTCTGGTCACAGAGGCACGGGGAAGTGGTCCTGGGAGGAGGCTGGACTTTAGGAAATTGGGAGGGTCGTCACCAGGGCGTGGGGACCAGACCAGACGGGTGCAAGGGCCGCCCAATTAGGGGGCTGTCTGCGCGAGGCCGCGGAGAGGTTTCTGGCCTCCCGGCTTGCCCAGCGGTCCCACGGCCCCGCCGTGGCCTCCCGGGCCCTCCGCCGGAGGTGGGGGATGACCACCCTACCCCCCTCCTCCCCCCTCCCCGCTCCGCCGTGCCCACCTGCTCCCGCCGCTTCTGCCAGCGGCCGCAAGGGCTCTCCTCCAGGATGTCGCTCTCGTCCTCGCTCTCATCCTCCCGCTCCCGGTCCCGCTCCCGGCCCCGCCTCGGCGCCGGCTCCGGAGCCGCCATGGCTTGGCTGGCCCAGGCCGCCGCCCTCCGTGGGATCCGCGGCCCCGAGCCGCCGCCGCCGCCGCTCCCAGCCCGCCCTGGCCCAGAGCCCAGACGCCCAGGCGGGAGCGGAGCCGCCGACTGCCGCCGGGAGCCCGCGCCCTGCTCCGGGAATTGGGAGGCGCGGGCGCGCGGCCAGCCGGGGGTGGAACCCGCCCGCCCCTCCGGAGCCGCCTCCTGGGGCCGGAGCCCTAATGGAGATTCCTGGCGGAGGGCAGAGCCCGCGCTGGCCCCGCCCACCACCGGACAAGGCCACGCCCCGGCCACACCCCAGGCCCCATGAAGGTGAAGGTCCCGCCTCCGGCCTCCCCACCCCCCCCTGCCCCGCTACGGCCACGCCCCATCTGAGGCCGCCAGCCCCAGGCCCCGCCCACCCCCAGGTAAGGCCGCGCCCTTTGGCCCCGCCCCACCCGAGGGGTCGCCCTGGGCAGAGACCCCACTCGCGAGCCCCATCCCTTGTGAGGCGCCCTCCCAGGCCGTAGCCCTGCCTAAGGCCCCGCCCCAAGGAGTCCGCCCAGGCTGAGGCCCAGCCTATCCGGACTAGAGCCCGCGCCCCGGGCGTCCAGCTCCGGTCGGGGTAAGACGCTCCTGCAGCAAGCCTCCGCTCTCAGAAGAGGCCACGCCGCCAGCCGGAGTCCAGCGAGCCGACCACAGGGGGTTCGGCGCCGGCCTGGAGCCGTGTACGTCGGGTCCTCCACGGGCGCTCCGTGACCTGCATGGACCGGGCCCGGGGCTCCGGGAAACGCCCCTGTGCAGCTCTTGGAGCCGCAGGTCCTTCCCGCACCACTTGCCCACCACCCTCGCGCGGCACCGCGGTTGTCTCCAGGCTTCCGTCCCAGGGTGGGCCCAGTGTGGGCCCAGTGTGGAGCGCGGCCTGGGGGCTGCTCCCCGAGGGTCTAGGAGAGGACCTGGGATGGGGCATCTGGAAGGCCAGCTCTCCTGGCGCGTCGCGCCTCCGCCAGGGAACACGTGGGAGGGCCACTGAAGTGATAAACACACCAGCAGGCTGACCGGGAGACTTTAATTCATGATCACAACCCGCCCCGCCCCCCCCCCCCCCCCCCCCATCCCGCCTGCCCTTCTGGGCTTGCCTTTCACTTGCTCGGTCACCTTCCCACACTCGAAAATGCCAATTTATTCTTTTCTCTTGCGGTTCTGCTGATGGCTCCCCTGGCACAGAGGAGCCCAGCGTGGGGAGCCCCTCCCTCCTCACATGCAGCGCCTTTCTCTCCAGGAGGCCCCCGGTGACACCCTCTGGCCATGTCAACAAGAGACAGGCTCTCGAATTCTTGTCCAAAGGCTCCCTTTACCCCACACCTCCCCACTGCCTTCCCATGGTTTCACCCTGTCACAGCTGCTGATTCCTCACCTCAACTTCATCATTTCTTTCTAGAGAGAAAAGTGGTGCACGCACACACGTGCCTTCTCTCACACTCGAACCCCAACCTTGAACTCTTATTTCTGTGTATAGGCCTTCAGCCCCACTGGTGTATCAGAGTTAATAGGGACACTTCTCTTTTCCCCAGATGCTGCCGTGGATGACATCTGACTGCTTCCAACATCCCTGTGGCTGTCAGGCTTCTATGACCAGCTTTGCTCACCAAGACCACCCAGCAGCTTGCTCCCTGTGTCCCAGCTTCCCCCCCCCCCCCCCCAGGACCCAGCAGTACTTTGAAAATGTCACTCACCCGCTCACTACTCCATATAGTGAAGAAGGAGACCAGGGAGGACTGGCCCTTTGTCCCAACTGCACACCCTTTAATTAATGACTGAATTACCAAGCTCTTCAAGCAGTCTTTGAGTATGACCTAACTACAGTGTTCTTTTATTATTATTTCATTTTAGAGAGACAACGAGTGAGCACCAGTGGGGAGAGGGGGAGAGGGAAAGAGAGAGGAGAGATCTTTTTTTAATGTTTATTTTTGAGACACACAGAGAGAGAGAGAGAGAGTGGGGAGAGGGGCAGAAAGGGAGAGAGAGACTCCCCAGCAGGCTCTGAGCTGTCAGCACAGAGCCCAATGCAGGGCTCGAACCCACAGACTGCGAGATCATGACCTGAGCTAAAACTAAGAGTCGGACACTTAACCAACTGAGCCACCCAGGTGCTCTGAGATTCTTAAGCAGGCTCCATACTCAGCGTGGAGCCCAACATGGGGCTGAATCCCACGTCCCTGGGATCGTGACCTGAGGTAAAATCAAGAATCAGATGCTCAACCAACAGAGCTGCAGCGTTTTAAGAGACTATTCTAAATGTAAGTCTATGTTACCCTACATTTGTGATGGTTATTTTCCTTGTTTAACTTATTTCTACAATTAAAACATCCACCACTCAAAACTCTGAAGTCAGAGACCTTTCGTTAAACACAAACATTTCTTTGTAAATTATAAAGCATATAGTTACAAAATGTGCTAGTTACCAACCCACGAGGGGACATACCTAATAGAAGGGCCACGCCAAGAACATATTCAGGCTGAGCTTTATTGAGCACAGCAATGGGAAACACGGCCACCAAAGAGGGACCCGAAATAGCCACGAACCACTGAATTGAAAACAAAACTTGATAGGAAATGAGTTAATCCACAAGCAGGACATATCTTAAAAGTGGAAAGGAAAGGGGTACCTGGATGGCTCAGTGAGTGAAGCGTTTGACACTTGGTTTTGAGTCGGGTTATGATCTCACAGTTCATGGGTTCAAGCCCCACCTTGGGCCGTGTGCTGACAGCTCGGGATCCTGTTGGGGATTCTCTCTCTTCTCTCTCTCCCCATCTTTGCCCCTCCCCCCTCATGTTTTCTTTGTCTTTCTCAACATAACTAAACTTTAAAAAAAGGAAAAAATAAAATGGAAAACAGAGCATTTAAAAAAAAAAGAACATAAGAAACTAACGTATATACAACAACAGCAACAAAAAAGGGAAAAATTTTAACTATTTTAACTATTACTGCAACACAGTTTAATACAGAATGTCTCAACATCCATCCAAAAGGCACACACATAATAAAAATTCACAAGTAAGAAAACGGGGAGAAGTGCAGACTGGTATGAGGAGTGAGGGTTATGTTATTTTCCCACAAAATGGGATGTGGGGGAACTAGGGGGATGATAAAAATGTTGGGTACCTTACCAGATACATATATAGCACGAGTGACAAAAGAAAGACAATTAATTGGAATATACCAAGAATTTTGCATTAATGACAGATGCTTTTATATCTCTACATAGCAACAAGGAGAACGGCGATTCAAACTCCACGCAGAGACATAAATAACAGTCCGGTCTCAGGATCAGCAGTAGCTCTCTCCAACAGCTGCAGGTAGGTGAGGTTCTCGTGCGTGTTGGGGTCGAAGAAGCCCTTGGTGTCGTCGCTCGGGTCCGCCAGGACGCGGTTCGTCTCCTCGTCGAAGTAGCCGCGCCGGTAGGCCACGTCCACGGGCAGCCGGTGGCTGTGCACCGGGTCGATGATGCCGCCCGTGGCGATCTGGGCCTCCAGCAGGCGGATGCCGTGCTCCCGCACGATGAGGTCCTTCTTCATGGCCTGGAAGAGGGAGATGCGCTCCCCGGTGTAGGGGTCGGTGTAGCCGGTGACGGCGTGCTCGGCCGACAGCAGCTTGTCCTGGATCTCGCCGCCCACCACGCCCGCCGCCACCGCCTCCTCCACGGACAGCCTCTGGTTGCGCACGGGGTCGACGACGAAGCCGGTGGCCGCCTGCGCCTCCAGCAGCACCAGGGCCGTGCCGGGCCGTAGGACGCCCTTCCACATGGCCTGATAGATGCTCATCTTCTCCTGCCGCCCGGGCTCGTCCTTGGCGGGCACCAGCACGCCCGCAATGCAGCTCGTGCCCTGCAGGTAGCGTTTGACCGAGTCCATCTCTGTCACCTCCTGCAGGGTCTTGGTGCCCTGGGCCAGGTCCCGCAGGGTCTCGGGGCCCAGGATCCCGGACGTGTGCAGCTCGGACGCGGACACCTGGCGCCTCAGGCCCGGGAAGGACGCCTCGCTCAGCCGCTCCTCCGCCTCCTCGATGGCCTCGGTGAGGATGGCGGTGAGGGCGGGCACGGCCAGGGCGCCGGCCGCGTGCTGGGCCAGGAGCTCGTCCCGGCGGGCCTGGCTCAGGTAGGAGGAGAAGAGCACGTCCCACACGGAGGGGCGCTGGCCCCGGAACTGCCCGGCGCGCACCTCCATGGTGGCGGCACGCAGGGCCCGCTCCTGGAGGCCGCTGGCGGGCTCGGCGTCGGCCCCGGCCGGGGAGGGGCCCGCGTCGCCGTCGCCGCGCCCGGGGGGCCGGGGCTCCCGCTGGCCGCGGGCGGCGTCCCCCGACGCGCCCTCGGTCCCGCCGGCCGCCTCCGCCTCCTCGATGATGGTGGTCAGCCTGCGGGTCAGCGCGGGCAGGCCCAGCGTCCCCGAGCCGAAGCCGGCCAGCAGGTGCTCGCGCGTAACGCTGCTCACGTAGCTGGACGCCAGCACGTCCCACACGGGCACCGCCGGCCCGCGCAGGCGGCCCACCTTGACCTCCATGGTGGCGGCACGCAGGGCCCCCCGAGGGTCCGGGGGCGCCGGGCGTGGGCTCCCGTCCTCGGCACGGGCCAGCAGCGGGGTGAGGGCGGCCCCCACCTCCTGCGCGGTCAGCGTGCCCGCCTGGTACCTGCGCAGCAGGTCCTGCCTCAGGCCCTCGGGCACCTCCCAGTAGAAGAGGAGCTCCCAGATGGAGACGCTCTGGCCCCGGAGGGCGCCCGCGTCCGGGGTCACGCGGGCCTCACGCAGGGCGCCGCGCAGCTCCTCGCTCAGCTCGTGCACGGCGGAGCCCCGGCCGGCCAGCTGCAGCATGTAGAGCCCGGTGCCGGGGTCCTGCACGCAGCGGCGAAGCAGCTGCAGGTAGGTGAGGTTCTCGTGCGTGTTGGGGTCGAAGAAGCCCTTGGTGTCGTCGCTCGGGTCCGCCAGGACGCGGTTCGTCTCCTCGTCGAAGTAGCCGCGCCGGTAGGCCACGTCCACGGGCAGCCGGTGGCTGTGCACCGGGTCGATGATGCCGCCCGTGGCGATCTGGGCCTCCAGCAGGCGGATGCCGTGCTCCCGCACGATGAGGTCCTTCTTCATGGCCTGGAAGAGGGAGATGCGCTCCCCGGTGTAGGGGTCGGTGTAGCCGGTGACGGCGCGCTCGGCCGACAGCAGCTTGTCCTGGATCTCGCCGCCCACCACGCCCGCCGCCACCGCCTCCTCCACGGACAGCCTCTGGTTGCGCACGGGGTCGACGACGAAGCCGGTGGCCGCCTGCGCCTCCAGCAGCACCAGGGCCGTGCCGGGCCGCAGGACGCCCTTCCACATGGCCTGGTAGATGCTCATCTTCTCCTGCCGCCCGGGCTCGTCCTTGGCGGGCACCAGCACGCCCGCGATGCAGCTCGTGCCCTGCAGGTAGCGTTTGACCGAGTCCATCTCTGTCACCTCCTGCAGGGTCTTGGTGCCCTGGGCCAGGTCCCGCAGGGTCTCGGGGCCCAGGATCCCGGACGTGTGCAGCTCGGACGCGGACACCTGGCGCCTCAGGCCCGGGAAGGACGCCTCGCTCAGCCGCTCCTCCGCCTCCTCGATGGCCTCGGTGAGGATGGCGATGAGGGCGGGCACGGCCAGGGCGCCGGCCGCGTGCTGGGCCAGGAGCTCGTCCCGGCGGGCCTGGCTCAGGTAGGAGGAGAAGAGCACGTCCCACACGGAGGGGCGCTGGCCCCGGAACTGCCCGGCGCGCACCTCCATGGTGGCGGCACGCAGGGCCCGCTCCTGGAGGCCGCTGGCGGGCTCGGCGTCGGCCCCGGCCGGGGAGGGGCCCGCGTCGCCGTCGCCGCGCCCGGGGGGCCGGGGCTCCCGCTGGCCGCGGGCGGCGTCCCCCGACGCGCCCTCGGTCCCGCCGGCCGCCTCCGCCTCCTCGATGATGGTGGTCAGCCTGCGGGTCAGCGCGGGCAGGCCCAGCGTCCCCGAGCCGAAGCCGGCCAGCAGGTGCTCGCGCGTAACGCTGCTCACGTAGCTGGACGCCAGCACGTCCCACACGGGCACCGCCGGCCCGCGCAGGCGGCCCACCTTGACCTCCATGGTGGCGGCACGCAGGGCCCCCCGAGGGTCCGGGGGCGCCGGGCGTGGGCTCCCGTCCTCGGCACGGGCCAGCAGCGGGGTGAGGGCGGCCCCCACCTCCTGCGCGGTCAGCGTGCCCGCCTGGTACCTGCGCAGCAGGTCCTGCCTCAGGCCCTCGGGCACCTCCCAGTAGAAGAGGAGCTCCCAGATGGAGACGCTCTGGCCCCGGAGGGCGCCCGCGTCCGGGGTCACGCGGGCCTCACGCAGGGCGCCGTGCAGCTCCTCGCTCAGCTCGTGCACGGCGGAGCCCCGGCCGGCCAGCTGCAGCATGTAGAGCCCGGTGCCGGGGTCCTGCACGCAGCGGCGAAGCAGCTGCAGGTAGGTGAGGTTCTCGTGCGTGTTGGGGTCGAAGAAGCCCTTGGTGTCGTCGCTCGGGTCCGCCAGGACGCGGTTCGTCTCCTCGTCGAAGTAGCCGCGCCGGTAGGCCACGTCCACGGGCAGCCGGTGGCTGTGCACCGGGTCGATGATGCCGCCCGTGGCGATCTGGGCCTCCAGCAGGCGGATGCCGTGCTCCCGCACGATGAGGTCCTTCTTCATGGCCTGGAAGAGGGAGATGCGCTCCCCGGTGTAGGGGTCGGTGTAGCCGGTGACGGCGCGCTCGGCCGACAGCAGCTTGTCCTGGATCTCGCCGCCCACCACGCCCGCCGCCACCGCCTCCTCCACGGACAGCCTCTGGTTGCGCACGGGGTCGACGACGAAGCCGGTGGCCGCCTGCGCCTCCAGCAGCACCAGGGCCGTGCCGGGCCGCAGGACGCCCTTCCACATGGCCTGGTAGATGCTCATCTTCTCCTGCCGCCCGGGCTCGTCCTTGGCGGGCACCAGCACGCCCGCGATGCAGCTCGTGCCCTGCAGGTAGCGTTTGACCGAGTCCATCTCTGTCACCTCCTGCAGGGTCTTGGTGCCCTGGGCCAGGTCCCGCAGGGTCTCGGGGCCCAGGATCCCGGACGTGTGCAGCTCGGACGCGGACACCTGGCGCCTCAGGCCCGGGAAGGACGCCTCGCTCAGCCGCTCCTCCGCCTCCTCGATGGCCTCGGTGAGGATGGCGATGAGGGCGGGCACGGCCAGGGCGCCGGCCGCGTGCTGGGCCAGGAGCTCGTCCCGGCGGGCCTGGCTCAGGTAGGAGGAGAAGAGCACGTCCCACACGGAGGGGCGCTGGCCCCGGAACTGCCCGGCGCGCACCTCCATGGTGGCGGCACGCAGGGCCCGCTCCTGGAGGCCGCTGGCGGGCTCGGCGTCGGCCCCGGCCGGGGAGGGGCCCGCGTCGCCGTCGCCGCGCCCGGGGGGCCGGGGCTCCCGCTGGCCGCGGGCGGCGTCCCCCGACGCGCCCTCGGTCCCGCCGGCCGCCTCCGCCTCCTCGATGATGGTGGTCAGCCTGCGGGTCAGCGCGGGCAGGCCCAGCGTCCCCGAGCCGAAGCCGGCCAGCAGGTGCTCGCGCGTAACGCTGCTCACGTAGCTGGACGCCAGCACGTCCCACACGGGCACCGCCGGCCCGCGCAGGCGGCCCACCTTGACCTCCATGGTGGCGGCACGCAGGGCCCCCCGAGGGTCCGGGGGCGCCGGGCGTGGGCTCCCGTCCTCGGCACGGGCCAGCAGCGGGGTGAGGGCGGCCCCCACCTCCTGCGCGGTCAGCGTGCCCGCCTGGTACCTGCGCAGCAGGTCCTGCCTCAGGCCCTCGGGCACCTCCCAGTAGAAGAGGAGCTCCCAGATGGAGACGCTCTGGCCCCGGAGGGCGCCCGCGTCCGGGGTCACGCGGGCCTCACGCAGGGCGCCGCGCAGCTCCTCGCTCAGCTCGTGCACGGCGGAGCCCCGGCCGGCCAGCTGCAGCATGTAGAGCCCGGTGCCGGGGTCCTGCACGCAGCGGCGAAGCAGCTGCAGGTAGGTGAGGTTCTCGTGCGTGTTGGGGTCGAAGAAGCCCTTGGTGTCGTCGCTCGGGTCCGCCAGGACGCGGTTCGTCTCCTCGTCGAAGTAGCCGCGCCGGTAGGCCACGTCCACGGGCAGCCGGTGGCTGTGCACCGGGTCGATGATGCCGCCCGTGGCGATCTGGGCCTCCAGCAGGCGGATGCCGTGCTCCCGCACGATGAGGTCCTTCTTCATGGCCTGGAAGAGGGAGATGCGCTCCCCGGTGTAGGGGTCGGTGTAGCCGGTGACGGCGCGCTCGGCCGACAGCAGCTTGTCCTGGATCTCGCCGCCCACCACGCCCGCCGCCACCGCCTCCTCCACGGACAGCCTCTGGTTGCGCACGGGGTCGACGACGAAGCCGGTGGCCGCCTGCGCCTCCAGCAGCACCAGGGCCGTGCCGGGCCGCAGGACGCCCTTCCACATGGCCTGGTAGATGCTCATCTTCTCCTGCCGCCCGGGCTCGTCCTTGGCGGGCACCAGCACGCCCGCGATGCAGCTCGTGCCCTGCAGGTAGCGTTTGACCGAGTCCATCTCTGTCACCTCCTGCAGGGTCTTGGTGCCCTGGGCCAGGTCCCGCAGGGTCTCGGGGCCCAGGATCCCGGACGTGTGCAGCTCGGACGCGGACACCTGGCGCCTCAGGCCCGGGAAGGACGCCTCGCTCAGCCGCTCCTCCGCCTCCTCGATGGCCTCGGTGAGGATGGCGATGAGGGCGGGCACGGCCAGGGCGCCGGCCGCGTGCTGGGCCAGGAGCTCGTCCCGGCGGGCCTGGCTCAGGTAGGAGGAGAAGAGCACGTCCCACACGGAGGGGCGCTGGCCCCGGAACTGCCCGGCGCGCACCTCCATGGTGGCGGCACGCAGGGCCCGCTCCTGGAGGCCGCTGGCGGGCTCGGCGTCGGCCCCGGCCGGGGAGGGGCCCGCGTCGCCGTCGCCGCGCCCGGGGGGCCGGGGCTCCCGCTGGCCGCGGGCGGCGTCCCCCGACGCGCCCTCGGTCCCGCCGGCCGCCTCCGCCTCCTCGATGATGGTGGTCAGCCTGCGGGTCAGCGCGGGCAGGCCCAGCGTCCCCGAGCCGAAGCCGGCCAGCAGGTGCTCGCGCGTAACGCTGCTCACGTAGCTGGACGCCAGCACGTCCCACACGGGCACCGCCGGCCCGCGCAGGCGGCCCACCTTGACCTCCATGGTGGCGGCACGCAGGGCCCCCCGAGGGTCCGGGGGCGCCGGGCGTGGGCTCCCGTCCTCGGCACGGGCCAGCAGCGGGGTGAGGGCGGCCCCCACCTCCTGCGCGGTCAGCGTGCCCGCCTGGTACCTGCGCAGCAGGTCCTGCCTCAGGCCCTCGGGCACCTCCCAGTAGAAGAGGAGCTCCCAGATGGAGACGCTCTGGCCCCGGAGGGCGCCCGCGTCCGGGGTCACGCGGGCCTCACGCAGGGCGCCGCGCAGCTCCTCGCTTAGCTCGTGCACGGCGGAGCCCCGGCCGGCCAGCTGCAGCATGTAGAGCCCGGTGCCGGGGTCCTGCACGCAGCGGCGAAGCAGCTGCAGGTAGGTGAGGTTCTCGTGCGTGTTGGGGTCGAAGAAGCCCTTGGTGTCGTCGCTCGGGTCCGCCAGGACGCGGTTCGTCTCCTCGTCGAAGTAGCCGCGCCGGTAGGCCACGTCCACGGGCAGCCGGTGGCTGTGCACCGGGTCGATGATGCCGCCCGTGGCGATCTGGGCCTCCAGCAGGCGGATGCCGTGCTCCCGCACGATGAGGTCCTTCTTCATGGCCTGGAAGAGGGAGATGCGCTCCCCGGTGTAGGGGTCGGTGTAGCCGGTGACGGCGCGCTCGGCCGACAGCAGCTTGTCCTGGATCTCGCCGCCCACCACGCCCGCCGCCACCGCCTCCTCCACGGACAGCCTCTGGTTGCGCACGGGGTCGACGACGAAGCCGGTGGCCGCCTGCGCCTCCAGCAGCACCAGGGCCGTGCCGGGCCGCAGGACGCCCTTCCACATGGCCTGGTAGATGCTCATCTTCTCCTGCCGCCCGGGCTCGTCCTTGGCGGGCACCAGCACGCCCGCGATGCAGCTCGTGCCCTGCAGGTAGCGTTTGACCGAGTCCATCTCTGTCACCTCCTGCAGGGTCTTGGTGCCCTGGGCCAGGTCCCGCAGGGTCTCGGGGCCCAGGATCCCGGACGTGTGCAGCTCGGACGCGGACACCTGGCGCCTCAGGCCCGGGAAGGACGCCTCGCTCAGCCGCTCCTCCGCCTCCTCGATGGCCTCGGTGAGGATGGCGATGAGGGCGGGCACGGCCAGGGCGCCGGCCGCGTGCTGGGCCAGGAGCTCGTCCCGGCGGGCCTGGCTCAGGTAGGAGGAGAAGAGCACGTCCCACACGGAGGGGCGCTGGCCCCGGAACTGCCCGGCGCGCACCTCCATGGTGGCGGCACGCAGGGCCCGCTCCTGGAGGCCGCTGGCGGGCTCGGCGTCGGCCCCGGCCGGGGAGGGGCCCGCGTCGCCGTCGCCGCGCCCGGGGGGCCGGGGCTCCCGCTGGCCGCGGGCGGCGTCCCCCGACGCGCCCTCGGTCCCGCCGGCCGCCTCCGCCTCCTCGATGATGGTGGTCAGCCTGCGGGTCAGCGCGGGCAGGCCCAGCGTCCCCGAGCCGAAGCCGGCCAGCAGGTGCTCGCGCGTAACGCTGCTCACGTAGCTGGACGCCAGCACGTCCCACACGGGCACCGCCGGCCCGCGCAGGCGGCCCACCTTGACCTCCATGGTGGCGGCACGCAGGGCCCCCCGAGGGTCCGGGGGCGCCGGGCGTGGGCTCCCGTCCTCGGCACGGGCCAGCAGCGGGGTGAGGGCGGCCCCCACCTCCTGCGCGGTCAGCGTGCCCGCCTGGTACCTGCGCAGCAGGTCCTGCCTCAGGCCCTCGGGCACCTCCCAGTAGAAGAGGAGCTCCCAGATGGAGACGCTCTGGCCCCGGAGGGCGCCCGCGTCCGGGGTCACGCGGGCCTCACGCAGGGCGCCGCGCAGCTCCTCGCTCAGCTCGTGCACGGCGGAGCCCCGGCCGGCCAGCTGCAGCATGTAGAGCCCGGTGCCGGGGTCCTGCACGCAGCGGCGAAGCAGCTGCAGGTAGGTGAGGTTCTCGTGCGTGTTGGGGTCGAAGAAGCCCTTGGTGTCGTCGCTCGGGTCCGCCAGGACGCGGTTCGTCTCCTCGTCGAAGTAGCCGCGCCGGTAGGCCACGTCCACGGGCAGCCGGTGGCTGTGCACCGGGTCGATGATGCCGCCCGTGGCGATCTGGGCCTCCAGCAGGCGGATGCCGTGCTCCCGCACGATGAGGTCCTTCTTCATGGCCTGGAAGAGGGAGATGCGCTCCCCGGTGTAGGGGTCGGTGTAGCCGGTGACGGCGCGCTCGGCCGACAGCAGCTTGTCCTGGATCTCGCCGCCCACCACGCCCGCCGCCACCGCCTCCTCCACGGACAGCCTCTGGTTGCGCACGGGGTCGACGACGAAGCCGGTGGCCGCCTGCGCCTCCAGCAGCACCAGGGCCGTGCCGGGCCGCAGGACGCCCTTCCACATGGCCTGGTAGATGCTCATCTTCTCCTGCCGCCCGGGCTCGTCCTTGGCGGGCACCAGCACGCCCGCGATGCAGCTCGTGCCCTGCAGGTAGCGTTTGACCTGTTCTTTTTCTCCGATGACATCTGAGGTGCTGGCCCCCTTGACCATGTCCTCTAGCATCTCCTGGGTTATGATTCCAGAGTCGAACAGTTCGGAAGCTGTGATTTGCTTTCTGATCCCTCGGAACCACAATTGTTTGTTGCCTTTTTCCCTCTCATCGATTATTCCTAAGATGATGTTTACTACCTTCTGTAACTCTTGGGCGGTGTCCTTTTTGTATTCACCTATCAAGTCGAGCTTTCTCTCCTCCGTCACGTATTCTGAGTTCAGGATCTCCCATAGCGATGGCTTCTGGTCCTTGAACCTTCCCACCTGTACGTCCACCTGCTCAGCCTCCAGGGCCCTCCTCGTTGGCTCATCGATGTAGGCAGGCTTCTGTTGGTCCTTTACCACCGGGAAGAGCGCCCAGCCTGTCCCTGTTTCCTTTTGGCTCCTTTCCTGTAGTTGTCGGTAGGTGACCCTCTCCTGAGTGTTTGGATCCACAAACCTTTTATTCATGTGCTTCTGATCTGAAATGAGCGGGTATGTGTCCTGGTGTAGACACCCCCGTCTGTAGGCCACATCCACAGGCAGGCGGTGGTGGTGCTGTGGGTCGATGATACCCCCTGTGGCCTCCTGTGTCTCAAGCAGTCTGAGCGCGTCCTCTCTTCTGACTAAGTTCTTTTCCATGGCCTGGAATAGCGGGACTTTGTGTCCCGTGACCGGGTCTGTGTAGCCTTGGGCGGCCTTCTGGGCGTCCAGAAGCCTTTCCTGCATGTCCTCACCCACCAGGCCCTCAGCCACGGCCTGTTGCACAGAGAGCCTCCTATGGCTGCAGGGATCCAGCATGAACCCAGTGGCTGCCTGGGCCTCCAGCAGCTGAGCCGCAAAGCCCATGGGGATGAGTCCTTTCCTGCTGGCGTCATAGAGGCTCATCACCTCTTGGGTGGAGGGCATAGTCACCCCCGCGATGCAGCCACGACCTTCCAGATAGGTCTTCACATGTGCCAACCGGCTGAGATCCTGCTCACCCCGTGCCTCTCTGTGCAGTACATCCAGGGTCCTTTTATCGATGATTCCAGAGTTGAACAACTCCGCAGCTGTCACCTGTCCACCGATGCCTGGCACCTGGATCGCCTCGTACTGCTTTTCTGTTCCCTCCACAGTAGCTGTGATGAGCTCCAGCAGCCGCTCGAGGGGTAGATTCTGGGCTCTATACTCCTGGATGAGTTCCCG
The DNA here is from genome assembly GCF_028018385.1 of Neofelis nebulosa. Lineage (NCBI taxonomy): Eukaryota > Metazoa > Chordata > Mammalia > Carnivora > Felidae > Neofelis > Neofelis nebulosa. Next base: position 82,734,633 of record NC_080795.1, read on the forward strand.
CTTCCTTTCCTCTGGGAAGTACTGGGAGGAAAGCAGGTCCCAGAAGGAGACTTTCTGATTGGCAAACCTCCCCACGTGCATTTGTGTAGTTCTGGACTGTAGGACTTGTTTTGTGGTTTCATCGATATAAACGTAGGTCTCTCCTTTCTTTACAATTTGTAACATGTACAGGCCCGTCTCGGGGTCCTCCACGCAGCGCTCCAACAGCTGCAGGTAGGTGAGGTTCTCGTGCGTGTTGGGGTCGAAGAAGCCCTTGGTGTCGTCGCTCGGGTCCGCCAGGATGCGGTTCGTCTCCTCGTCGAAGTAGCCGCGCCGGTAGGCCACGTCCACGGGCAGCCGGTGGCTGTGCACCGGGTCGATGATGCCGCCCGTGGCGATCTGGGCCTCCAGCAGGCGGATGCCATGCTCCCGCACGATGAGGTCCTTCTTCATGGCCTGGAAGAGGGAGATGCGCTCCCCGGTGTAGGGGTCGGTGTAGCCGGTGACGGCGCGCTCGGCCGACAGCAGCTTCTGGTAGGTTTCCCTGCCAAACATCCCTGATGCGAACGCCTCCTCCACAGTCAGCCTCTGGTTGCGCACGGGGTCGATGAGGAAGCCGGTGGCCGCCTGCGCCTCCAGCAGCACCAGGGCCGTGCCCGGCCGCAGGATGTGCCTCCTTAGGGCCTCGGAGACGCTCATCTTCTCCTTCGTGCCCTGGACGAGGACCCCGGCAATGAAGTTGCTTCCCTCCAGGTACCGCCTCACACTGTCCATCTCTGTCACCTCCTGCACAGTCTTTCTCCCCTGATTCAGCTCGTCCAGTGTCTCCTTGTCAATGAGCTGGGACCTGAACAAGTCGTTGGCCGACACCTGCTTCCGGAGTCCTCTAAAGGCGGCCCGTGAGGGCTGTGTCTCTGCAGCCTCGACCAGGGTGGTGACTGCCGTGGCCACCTGCCGCACGGCCGTGGCCCTCCCGGACTGGCAGAGGGCCGCCAGCTCTCGCCGCTTGTGGACGCCGACGTACTCGGAGTGCAGCAGGTCCCACAGTGACACGCGGAGACCTTTGAACCTCCCGGCGCTGACAGGTACCTTCGTGGCCTTCAGGGCCACCACCGTGTGCTCATCCACTTCGAGCACCATGTCCTGGGCGAGCGGCAGCAGCCAGAGGCCGGTGTCCCTGTCGGAGACACAGCCCTCCTTGAGCTGCATGTACGTCACCTTGTCTCGCGTGCTGGGGTCGAAGAAGAACTTGTTGTCCTCGTCTTTTGAAGTCAGCACCCGGCTGACCTGCTCATCCAGGAGGCCAAACCTGCAGGCTGCCTCCTGGGGCAGGTGCACCCCGTGCACAGGGTCCACTGCGCCCCCCGTGGCCAGCTGCACCTGTAGGAGCCGGAGGCCCTCACTTCGGGGCACCAGCCCCTTCTCCACGGCCTGCCACAGTGAGAGGGAGCCTCCTGTGTAGGGGTCCGTGTACCCAGCCACGGCCCTCTCGGCCTGCTGGAGCTGCTCGCTCAGTGCCCCGCCCACCAGGCCCGCCTTCACTGCGCCTTCCACAGACAGTCTCTGGCTGGTCAGAGGGTCAATGAGGGAGCCACATGCCACTTGGGCCTCCAGCAGCCTTCGCCCCAGGCCCTCGGGTAGGAGGCCGTCCCTCATGGCCTGGCCGACGCTGGCCTTGGTCCCCGACGGCTGCAACAGCAGGCCCGCTACGCAGCCCGTCCCCCACAGACGGGCCTTCACATTGGGCTCCTCGGCGACCTCCGCGGGTGACCGCGTGCCCCGAGCCAGGGCCGCCAGGGTCTCCGCGGTGATGATGCCGGCGTCACGCAGCCAGACGGCGGGAACCTCGCCCCTGGGGCCGGGCACCGTGACGTGAGCCCGTGCCAGGAGTTCCGCCTCCCGCGCCTGCTTGTGCACAGCTGCCTGCGGCTGCTGCAAGGTGGTCCTCCCCAGCCCGAAGTCCTCCACGAAGCTGTTCCGCTGCTCCTCGGTGAAGTGGCCAGAGCCCAGCAGCTCCCAGAGGGACGTGCCGTCCTCAGTCCCCTGCGCCGCCTGTAGGGTCTCCTGGACCTGCTTGTCGGTGGGGATGGCCGGAGCGTCTTCGGGCAGGGGCAGGAAGTAAAGGCCAGAAGCCTCGTCCCTCAGACACTGCTCCAGCAGCCGGGCGTAGCTGGTGTGTCCCCGGCCGTCCGGCGTGGGGAAGGTCTCGGATGAGCTGGACAAGGCCTCCTCCATCTCCTGGTCTATGTAGCCCCGCTGGGTGGCCACGGGCATGGGGAGGTGGTAGTGGCCTGTGGGGTCAATGACCCCCCCTGTGGCCAGCTGGGCATCCAGGAGGCGGGCGGCCTGCTCCTCAGGGATGAGGCCCTTCTTCATGGCCTGGAACAGGGACACACACTTCCCAGAGAAGGGATCTCGGAAGCCAGTGACAGCGTCCTCAGCCCGTCTCAGCTGGCGATACAGCTCTGGCCCCACCAGCTTCCTGCGCACGGCCTCATCCACCGACAGGGTCTCCAGACTGTGGGGGTCCACGATGGCTCCAGTGGCCGCTTGGGCCTCCAGCAGGGCGAGGGCCACCCCTGGCCCCAGGACCTTCTGCCTCATGGCCTCGTACAGGCTGAGCCGCCGGCTGGCGGGTCCCAGCAGCACGCCGCCGAGGGCGCCGGAGCCGCGTAGGTACCTCTGGACGCAGTCCGTGTGGAGGAGGGCTTCGGGGCTGACCGCCCCCTCCAGCACCCGGTCCAGGAGCTCCTGGTCGATGATACGGGCCTCCAGGAGCTGGTAGGCCGTGACCGGGCCCCGCAGCCCGGGCAGCGTGATGTCCGCCCACCTCCCCATCTCCCTCTCCAGCCACTGCGCCACCTGCTCCAGGGAGATGCTGTGCTGCTGGTACCTCCGCAGGAGCTGCCTCCGCTGGTCCTCGCTGAAGCATTCTGAGTTGATCAGCTCCCACGCGGAAACTCTCCGCCCCTGGAAACGCCCGAACTTCCCCGACAGCAGCAGGCTCTGGAAGGCCTGCCGGGTGGTGCCGTCCACAAGCGGGGGCTGGGTGCCGTTCAGGGGCAGCAGGCGCAGGCCCGTCTCGGGGTCCTCCACGCAGCGCTCCAACAGCTGCAGGTAGGTGAGGTTCTCGTGCGTGTTGGGGTCGAAGAAGCCCTTGGTGTCGTCGCTCGGGTCCGCCAGGACGCGGTTCGTCTCCTCGTCGAAGTAGCCGCGCCGGTAGGCCACGTCCACGGGCAGCCGGTGGCTGTGCACCGGGTCGATGATGCCGCCCGTGGCGATCTGGGCCTCCAGCAGGCGGATGCCGTGCTCCCGCACGATGAGGTCCTTCTTCATGGCCTGGAAGAGGGAGATGCGCTCCCCGGTGTAGGGATCCTTGTAGCCGGTGACGGCGCGCTCGGCCGACAGCAGCTTTGCAAACACGTCAGGCCCTACGAGGCCAGCCCTCAGCGCCTCCTCCACAGAATATCTCTTGTTTTCCTTCGGGTCGAGAATGAAGCCCGTGGCCGCCTGTGCCTCCAGGAGGATGAGGGCCGTGCCGTGCCTGAGGAGCCCCCTCCCGCGAGCCTCGTAGATGGCGAGCCGCTCCTGGGAGCCCGGCAGCAGCAGGCCTGCGATGCCGCTGGTGCCCTGCAGGAACCTGTGCACCGAGCCCAGCCTGCCCACCTCCTGGGCTGTGGTCTGCCCTCGCTCCAGCCGCTCGTACGTGTCCTGGTCGATGATCTCTGCTCTCAGCAGCTCTCCTGGGGCCACGGGCACCCTCAGGCCGGCAAAGGTGGTCCTGGCCGTGGCCGCAGCCTGCTCAAGGGCGGCCCTCAGCGCAGCTGCCAGTTCCTCCCCCGAGATGGCGCCTTCCTTGTGGCGCTGGGCCAGTGCCGCCCGCTGCTGCGCAGGGATGGGCTCAGAGAAGAGCAGGTCCCAGAGTGATGCGGGCCGGCCCTGGAACTCGCCCACGGCGACGGTGGTCATGGCCTCACTCAAGGCCTCCCGGGTGCTGTGGTCAATGAACGGGAGTCCTCGTGGCTCTTCTCCAAGGGGGCCCCCTGAGAGGGGGAGGAAGGCCAGTCCTGTTTCTGGGTCGGTGACGCAGCGGGCCAGTAGCTGCCCATAGCCCACGCTCTCCTGTGTGTTGGGGTCCCAGAAGCCGGTGGCCCGGGACAGACACTGCTGAGTCTCTTGGTCCAGGCATCTGAAGCGCAGGGCGGCCTCCAGGGGCAGCCGGAGCCTGCGGGCCGGACATACCAGCCCACCTGTGGCCAGCTGGGCATCTAGGAGTCGCAGAGCCAGAGGCCTGTCCACCAGCTCCTTCTTCATGGCCTGGAAGAGGGGCACTCGGGCGCCGCTGAAGGGGTCATGGTACCCCGTCACCGCCTCTTCCGCCACCAGGAGCTGCCTGTGGAGCTCTGGGCCGACCAGGCCCGACCTGACCGCCTCGTCCACCCGGAGCCGCCGGCCGGTGGCCGGGTCCACCAGTGTGCCGGTGGCGGCCTGAGCCTCCAGGAGCGGGAGCGCGGTGCCCATGGGGAGCAGGTGCTCGCTGACGGCCCGGAAGAAGCTCTTCTTGTGGCCCGCGGGCAGCAGGACAGCCCCCGCGATGCTGCCGGTGCCCTGCAGGTAGCGCCTCACGTCAGCCCGCGCGCTCACCTCTCGGGCCGCCAGCCTGCCTTCCCGAAGGCCCCGGGCGGCCTCGTCATCCAGGACCCCCACCTCTAGCAGCTCGGCCAAGCTCACTGCCCCACTCAGGGTGGGGAAGGTGGTCTTGAGGGGCAGCAGCGCCAACCCTGTGTCAGGGGCTCTCACACACCGGCCCAGCAGCTCGCGGTACGACAGCCGCTCCAGGGTGTTGGGGTCCAGGAAGCCAGGGGCACTGGGGCTGGGCTTGCGCTCAGACAGGCCACGCCACGTGTCCTGGTCCAGGAGACCCTGCTGACAGGCCGGCCCCGGGGCCACCCGTGTACCCCGAATGGGATCCACCAAGCCCCCCGTGGCCAGCTGGGCCTCCAGCCAGCCCCGCCCCAGCGCTCCGTCTACCACCTCCTTCCCGATGGCCTGGAAAAGTGCCAGCTTCCCGCCACCGTAGGGGTCAGGGTACCCAGCGACTGCGCGCTCGGCCACCAGCAGCTTCTCCTTTAGCTCCAGGCCCACCAGGCCCTGCTGCAGGGCCTCGGACACAGGGAGGAACCGGCCTTGCGTGGGGTCCACGAGGCCCCCGGTGGCCGCCTGGGCCTCCAGCAGAGCCAGCCCAAGCTCAACGGGCAGGAGGCCCTGCTTCATGGCAGCGTAGAGACTCTGTGCCTGGCCGGAGGCCTCCACATACACCCCCGCGATGCTCTTAGGCTGGGCAGACGGAGTCCCAGAAGGGGTGCTGGTTCCCGGCACGGCCTTCATGGTCTTGGGGACGGTGGCCGGGTCAGTGCTGTTGGTGACCAGGACATCAAGAGGAGGAGAGGCGTGGCCATTCATCACGCTCAGCCTGTTGTGTAGAACTCACTCACCCAAGGTCCACTGCGTCTGCTTCCTGTAGGGGGTAGAAAAGGCTCTGTTAGGGGCCCTGGAATGGCCCAGGTGGACGGGAGGGAGAGAGTCAAGAGGTCAATCCCAGACCCTGAATCAGCCTCCAGGCATGGCTTGCCCTCCTGGGGGATGGGGGTCAGCATCCAAGTAAGGTCTTTTGCCTTGCCCCATGGGGTCCCAGGAGGGACCATGGGGGACCTCCGGCCAGCCAGGGCGGCCTCTAGGACGCGTGGGCTCTGTTTTCCTGCAGGCCATCCTCTGCTCTCCATCCCAGCCCAATCCCCTCAGCTCCTGCCCTCAGGGTCCCGTGGTGGGGGCTGGGCCACCTGGGCCAGAGCCCCTCCCCCCATCTCTCACCCAAACCTCCCGTCTGCTCCCCAGGGCTCCTCCCCCGTCCTTGGGTTCAGGGACATCAGCACCCTTCCCTCTTCCAGTCACCGCCTCCAACCCCCCGCCCTGCCCCAGACCCTCTGCTCTGGCTTCTGTTCCTTCCCAGATCTCCACTGGGCTCCAGCCAGAAGCCCCCATGGTGTCCCGCCCCAGCCTGGCTCTGTCTGTGTCCTCCTCTGCCCACTCCAATCCTTGTGCTCTCTGGGCTATGGCCTCTTTGTGCCCACACTCGACTCGGGGGCCTGAGGGAACACAGACTCCGTGTTTGCGTGCCAGTCCCGTGGGAGCCATGGGTATGGCCACGTCTCTGGCCAGCTGGCTCCAAGCCCCAGAGAGGCTCCAAGGCTGTCCCCTCTCAGCAGACGGCTCTGTGCCCCAATTCTCTGAGCAGCAGTGACAAGTGCTTCACACCTGCACACCAACTCCTCCACCCAGGCCTGTCCCCTTCCTGTGGGATTAAATTGTGTCCCCCTGAGAGATATATCCAAGTCCTGACCGCCAGTACCTATGACTGTAGCCTTATTTGGAAATAGTCTTTGCAGATGTAACTCAGTTGAGGTCACAGAGGAGGAATGGCCCTAATCCAAAATGACTTGAGTCTCTATAGGAAGACACAGGAGAGAGCCCATGGGGCACCGTCTGGAGCGCCCACAAGCCCAGACGCATCGAGGACCACCAAGCCCAGAAGCATTGACCTCAGATTTCGGCCCCTTGAACCGAGAAGGAGTTTCTGTTGTTTGAAGCCATCCAGGTTGTGGTAATTGTTGCGACAGCTTAGGGAGCCATAGCCTCCCTCCCGCCTCCGCCCTTCCAGCCGGCCCACACCCGGTTTCTGCAGAACCACACCCGGGCCCCCCTTCCCCCTCCCCCCGGGCGCAAGCCCACACTTTGCTCCCGCTGGCACCGGCTGTCTGCCCAAGAGCCCGAACACGTCTGTCCTGGCCTCCCAGCCAGCCCCCAGCCTGCCCCCCAAGCCTGCTCCCGTGCCCGCTCAGGCAGCTGGCTCGCCCCCGCCCCGAAGCTCTCACTAAGATGAACTCGGACTGTGGTTGCCAAACCCAACAAATGCATTTTGGATCTCATTGCCTCTGGGTCGTGGGTGTGGGGCCTTCTCGCTGGTGACAGGGCTCCACTCTGCCCCCACTTGCCCATTACATCAGGGAACCCCTCACACCGCGTCTCAGGCCCAGCCCGTCCCGGAGTCCAGGAACCACGTGCCCCGGTCTCACGAGGTGCCTCAAACTCCACTGCACCCCCACGACTGCTGGTGTTCTGTAAAGGGTTCCCCCACACCCACTCCGTGCAGCCTGAGCCCTGAATTGCTCAGCCCCCACTGGCCCCACATGGGGTCGCTGTTTCAAGCCGGCCCCTCTCCTGTCCTGCAGCCTCCGTGGCTTGCTAGTTACCTACTGTGGCGCTCAAGGCCACCTTCGTTGCTCCTGCCCTCTCCACCGACCTCCGGCCCAGGAGCAGGGTGGGATCAGCAAGTGGCCATGAGGCATCCATGGGAGGCCTCAGCGCCAGGGCGGTGCAGGGGGCAACATGGCCCAGGGGGTGTCGAGCGCCCCCCAGTGACAGTAAGAAGCTGGGACTCCGACAACACACACATCTGGAAGGGTGGACGCTTGGGGGCATGACCCAGACCCCATCTGGGGCTTCAGGAGGGCTGTTGGCAGACGGCCCCCACTTCGGCCCCCTCGGGAATTGCCTTGCCCGTCCTGGGGCTGCACTGGCTCAGGCCCTTGACTTGACATGGGGCCGCATGTAAGCCCAGCCCCTGGGAGTGGGTGAAATCCTGCCTCACCCTTTCCCTACACAGACGAGGGGCCCTTCCCACCCCCTGCAGCTCGCGTGCTGCTCAGCTCAGACTGGTGGTGCCAGGACCAGGCAGACACTGGGCGAGGCTCTGGAGGGGCACACCGCCACCCGGCTGGCCGTGTGAGCAGGGATCGGGGAAGTGCCTCCATCTGCCAGCGTTCCGAGTAAACGGAGTGTGGGATCAGGCATCTGGGATGGGGGTTAGTGCAGAGCACACGGTGGGGGTGGGGGGCATTGCTAAACAACGAGACTTTGGACGAACACAAAAGGCTGTGAGTGGCCAGCTGGATGACAAAAAGTCCTTGTGGACACCTGAGGCTTTGTAGTGACCAGTCAAGAGGCTCTGATCTCTGCAGCGCAGGGCAGGCTGAAGGCTCCATCGTGAAAGGGCCACTGCAGGCAAGCTCCAGCACCAGCTCACCGGGGGTCCCGTGACCGGGGCGGGGGGGGGGGGGCGGGGAAGGGCAGTGACCATTCTAGAATGTGATGTGTCTGTCCCTGCAGCTAGACCATATGGGTCCAGGAACCAAGCGATGGGAGCAGACATGGCCCCCACCATGCCTCCGATGACCCCGCCACCCATCCCTGCAGCTCCGGGGTCAGTCCCACAGGATGAGTACTTCTGCCACGGACACAGCCGCAGTCCCACTGAGCTGAAGGCCACGGCTGCTCCCAGGGCACCCCGGCTCCTTGCGTCCAGGACCAAGGGTCTGGGAGTGACCCGACCACCAGGAGAAGGCAGGGTCTGGGTGGGGTGGAGGCAGGGGTGTGGCCATTCCCGCAGCTAATGGACACGTGTAGCCACAGGGGACCTCAGGGGCAACGGTTTGCACACCCCAGGTGGGCACCAGGCCAGGCCGACGTGCGGTAGGGGTGGGCGAGGAGAAGGAGGAGTGGAGCCTTAGAGACGAGGCCCATGCCGCAGCTCTGGCTGGGGGCCCACCTGTTCACCGTCCCCCGCGCGTCTCCCCAGGAAGAGAAGCCCACGGGTGCCCTGGGAGCAGGGTTCCAGGGCCTGGTGTGACGGCGGTGAGTGCACGGCTGCCTCGACCTCCTTCCAGCTGCGAGCGGGGCTGCACCAGAGGCTGGCTCTCTCCTGTTTTGTGTCCTGCACTCAACAGGGGCCACTCCGAGTCCACTCCCCAATATGCTTGCCATCAGACCCTGCTTCTGGGGCCTGGCCTGGACACATGCCTGGCTGCCGGCCGGGATACTCCCTTCGCACAGGGTGCCCTGTGCCAGGACTGCCTTCAGCGGGTCTGTGAGCCCGGGACAGGCCTGCCCGTCTCGGCAGGAATGCCAGGTGACACGGCTACTGGGGCAGTTAGATAGCTAGAAGAGTAGAAGAGCGTGACTTTCCCTTGGCAATGGACAAAGGTGGGGAGAGGAGAGGGACCTCACTGCCCAGCAAAGGGAAGGAGGGACATTCGGAGCCACGGCGGGTGGCCCTTGGCCTGGACATAGACAGACGGCCCAGAGCCCTGACGGGGCTGTGCTGGGTGGGGAGGGGCAGCGCCCAGACAGGAAAACCAGAGCAGTCACCAGCTTGGGGAGCAGGAGGTTCCAGTTCCCCGCACAAAGGGGATTCATGGGGGAGGGTGCCTCCGGGGCTCCGTCGGTTAAGGGTCCAACTTCAGCTCATGATCAGGTCATGATCTCAAGTTTCATGGGTTTGAGCCCCACGTCGGGCTCTGTGCTGACAGCTGGAGCCTGGAGCCTGCTTCGGATTCTGTGTCTCCTTTCTGACCCTCCCCTGCTCTCTCTTGCACGCGCTCTCTCTCTCTCTCAAAAATAAACATTAAAAAATTAAAAAAACAAAGGGGATTCATGGTGGGAGGGGGGACCCAGGAGCCTGACGGAGTACTCAAGCAGGAAGTGGGGGCCTAAGGCCAGGACAGGCCCTGTGCCCTTGGCAGTTGGGCCACGCCCCCTATTTGGTTGGCAGTGACCTTGGGCCAGGTAGGAGCCTCTTTGGACTCTGCCCAGGTGAGACAGGAGCAGGGTTGTGGAGTGGAGACCTTGGGAAGGCAGCTGGACAGAGGGGTCTGGAGCTCGGGAGAGAAGACCATGGTATGTGACTGGTGTCCAGGGCCCAGGGAGTGGGGGAGGGGGCGGCTTCAAGGGCAGGACACCCTGGCCAGCCCAATGTCCTACAGAGGTGGCCAGCAGCAGAAGGTGGGCATGGTGTGTGACCCGAGGGGTAAGGGCCTTGGGGCTGAGCAGATTTTCCAGGAAGGAAAAGGGAATCTGAAAGGGAAGAGGGCTCTTCCTGCGGCTTCCCTGGAGGAGGGGAGGGTGGGGGGACAGCCCTGGGTGACAAGGGGAGGGAGGACAATCCTAAGGAGGGTGGGTCTGCATTCCTTGGCTGTGGGCCACCTTCTGCCTCTGCCCTGAAGGACATCCCCCCTCTCCAGCCTGGGGCCGGGAGGAGGGCAGAGGGCTGGCTGTCCACCTGAGCCAGATAAGGACAGAACTAGGTTGCAGGCTGCCTCAGGCCCACACAGGGAGGCGGCAATCTTGGCTCTGCCCCATCGGGCAGCTGCGGAAGGATCCCACTCACCTCCTCGGGGCAGAGGCCAGCGGCAGAAGGAGCTTGGTAAGACAGGTGGGTACAGGGAAGGCAGCCCTCCTGAGCCCCGTCCTGGCAAGGGTCTTGAGATGACCCCATGCGGTGTCACTGCCGCCGCCCCACGGGGGACAGCAGGTGGCTCCCGGATTGGTCAGTGCCCCAGCCAGGAGCAGCACCGCCCTCTCAATCTGTCAGCCTGATTACCGATTACCTCCGCCCAGGGCGCCTCCACCCTCCGCCGAAGGGGGGCGGCAGGCGGAACCTGACCTGCACACCCGCCCGGGGCCACCCCAGCCTTGCCCCCTGCCGGGAAACCGCTGGAGCCGGGAGGAACCCCCACCCCCAACCCGCCACCGCCCACTCCCACCTCCCCGGGCCGCATCTCCCACGTCCCTGCCGGTAACCTGCATCCTCGCCCACCAGGGAGGGCGGCCGGCCCGGGGCTCAGACTGCCCGATCCGGGCGAGCCAGAGCGCGGAGCTCCCGGCCGCTCCCCGCTCCACCGGCGCCTTGCCCCCCCACGCCCGCCCCAGCCTCCCGGACCCGAGCTCAGCGCCCGTCGAAGGAGCTTCGGTCTCTGCTCCCTGGCCTGCCCGGGTCTGGCCCAGGCCTGGGTGTCCCACCTGCCCGCGCGGCGCCCCAGCGCTCGGAACGCAGTCTCTCGGCTCGCGGCTGGGCCCGCGCCACCCGAATTTAAACCGGCCGCGGCCCCGCCCTCATCTGGGGGCGGCGGCCCGGGGTGGGGGGCGCGCCCCGAATCCGGGTGGGGCGGGCGGGTACCCAGAACCCGGCGGGGGCCAGGGCGGCGCCCCGGGCCCGCCCCTCGGTAGGCTGGCCACCCGTGAGCACCCCTGGTGAGGAATGGCCCCGAATTGCAGGGGGGCGGCTGCCCTCTCCCTCCTGCCCCTTTGACCCCTTCCCCAGAGTCCCCGCGAGGGAGCGGAGGTGGGCACAGGGTGCTGGGGGAGGGGTCCATCCCCCCCCCGCCCCCCCCCCCCCCCCGCCCCTCTCAGCGGGTTCAGTGGACTTTGTAAAGGAAATGCACACCTGACCGGCGGTTTCACTTTCCAAAACGCGACTGTATTGCGGAGAGCCGGTCGGCAGGGGTTCGCACAGCTCCTCTGCTCACATGTGTGTGGGGGTGTGGGGGGAGTGCGCACTGCTGGCCACCTGCTGGGTCTGCTCAGTCAGGGGGCTGGGGGTCGGCTCCCCCCACTGCTGCTTAGGTCCTGGGTGGGCTGAGCCAGGGTTCCGCAGGGGCTCCCCTCTGTGTGCCCCTTGGAAGAACTGGGGTTTCTGTGTCCCCAGCTGGTTCCCCTGTCTGGAAAAGATGGCCAGACTTCACCCCACCCCGGCTGAGGAGCCTCCCCCTGGGCTCAGAGGAGGTCCCGGGTGCATCCCAGAGCTCCTGGCCCTCCTCTCAGAGGCCCACCCTGGCACCGTGAGGCAGTGGCTGCTAGAGGTGTTGGGGATAGAGGCCCGGAACCTTGGGGGCACCACCTTGGTGCCTCCCACCAAAGCAGAGCCCGAGGCTCTCTCCCATCCCCCAGTCCCTGCCTTGAGGGCTCAGTCTCTCTGCCCCCCTAGCCCTTATCTTTGCCTGGTTCATTTTTTTTTTTTTTAATTTTGTTTTTAAATGTTTTATTTATTTTTAAGACAGAGAGAGACAGAGCATGAGTGGGGATGGGGCAGAGAGAGAGGGAGACACAGTATCCGAGGCAGGCTCCAGGCTCTGAGCTGTCAGCACAGGGCCTGACGCAGGTCTCGAACTCACGAACTGTGAGATCGTGACCTGAGCCGAAGTCAGACGCTTAACCGACTGAGCCACCCGGGCACCCCTGCCTGGTTCATTCTTGACCACATACTTGAACAGGGCCACCCTGACAGTCACCGAAAGTGTACCTGGAGACGCCCGTGCAGGTGCAGGCATTTCTGGGGTGGAGGGTTCTGGGGTCCACCCCCGTGGCTCTGCCCTCACCCCCGCCTACCAGGCCCATACTCCCACCTGCTCACCAAGGATCCCTGGCCCCCGGGGCTGGCCTCTGGCCACCCGTGTGCCCTGGTGCACATCCACCCATCCACGCTTGACGTTCTGTGTGACTGCCGCTGGCCACCGGGGAGTCCTGACCCCCAAGGGTAGTGAGCTCCGGCAGGGGCCCGTGTCCAGCAAGGGGCGCTGGCCCAGCTGCATCTCTGCCCGCGAGGCCCCAGGACACCGTCCGCGATGGCCCGCTGGGAAGCGTGGCTGTGCTGGCTGTGGCTTGTGGCCCAGAAAGTGCCTCAGAGTCACTCCTGCCCACGGCCAAGCCGTGCAGGCAGCATCGCCACCAGGCCGCGAAACCCAGGCGCGTGCCAGCCCCTCTCGTGGGAAGGAGGACAAAGGCTGGCCCTGTCCCCGCCGTGCCCACTGGTCCTCTCCCGGTGTCTCCAGTTTCTTGCAGGAGCCTCCAGGTCAGCCTCCGGGACCCCCTGGGGAGCAAGCCTGGGTGACTGTCCTACCTCCCCGGCCCCCAAGCCGACCCCGATCAGGACCTCTCAGAGCCGGTGCCTTCCCAGAGCCCCAGCCCAGTGCGTCTGCCCAGCCACCCCCAGGCCTAGGCCTGCACTGCGGCACAGCAGGGAGGGCCTCAGGGAATTAGGGGGAGGGGCTGTGGTGTCAGGAGGCCAGTGGGGTGACTCCCCCTATTCAGTCCTGCCAACTGCTCTACCTGTGGCCGTCATGTCCTGAAGCTGGTGGCCCTACCCCAGCCAGCTGTCCTGCTTCCCCTAGAGGCCCTGTCGGCCAGAGGCTCCGAGGAGGGGGTCCCAGGGCCATGTTACCGTGCTGACCCTGGCCTGGTCTAAGAGGTGGCCGTGTGGGCTGCGGCGCTCGGCTACAGGCCCCATTCGGGGCCTGTAGGGCTCGGCCCAACTCAGCCTATGGGTCCGTACGGCAGCTCGTCCACAGAGTGGCCCTCGGAGAGCGGCCCTGTCTCCTCCAGGAGGCGCAGCCTAGCGTGGCAGTGTGGCAGAGGTGGGCAGGGAGCGGAGCGGCCGGCTGACGTCTCTGTGGCAGCCCAGTGGCTCCAGCGGCAGGCCCGGGGGTTGGTACCCACGAAGGCAGCCCCTCCTTGCAGGGCCGGGCCCCTCCAGCAAAGGGGCAGAAGGAAGCTGTGCTCCCCGCGGCCCCCACGGGAACCCCTGTCATTAGAGGGGCCTCATGACATGCCTGCCTCCAAGAGGCGCCGCTGCCTCTTACCCCCTCAGGACCCCCCTATCCTGGGCCCCCCACCCCGTGCCTCATGCTGCTCCCTCTGTCAGCAAGGACTCACGGCACAGGCGGGCCCGGGCAGTGCAGCCGGAGGACTGGGCCATGGCCTGGCTTAGCCCAGGCGGCTGTGAGCCTCAGGACATAGCTGGGGGGGTGGGGGCGGGGAGCCTCTGCCCAGACAGGCTGTCGTGCCGGACGCTCAGCGCTGGGGTGAGCTGACAGGGTTATGCCCTGTTAGGGGTGGCATTGTGTCCCTCCCCCATGCTCATATATGAAGTCTTGACCCCTGAGCTCCTGAGGACATGCCCTCATATAGAAGGTCGTTGCAGGGGTAATCAGTTAAGATGGGGCCTCCTGAAGTCCCGACTGCCGTCCTCACGAAAAGGAGACTTTGGACAGACGCACGAGGGAAGATACCACCTGCAAACCAAGGCAAGGGGCCTGGAGCAGACCCTTCCCTTGTACCCTTCAAAAGGAATCAACCCTGCCCATGGCTGGACTGTGGGCTTCCAGACTCCAGAACTGTGAGTCAATTTGTTTTTCCTTTATTTTTTGTTTTTTTTTTTTAATTGTTTTAATGCTTATTTATTTTTGAGAGAAAGACAGACAGAGAGAGAGAGAGAGACAGAGAGAGATAGAGAGAGCAAGCGGGGGAGGGGCAGAGAGAGAGGGAGACACAGAATCCGAAGCAGGCTCCAGGCTCTGAGCCGTCAGCACACAGCCGGATGCAGGGCTTGAACCCATGGATGACGAGATTGTGACCCGAGCTGAAGTCGGATGCTTAACCGACTGAGCCACCCTGGCGCCCCTCGTTTTTCATTTCTGTTGCTTAAACCACTCAGCCTGTGCAAACGGAGATAGTCCCCAGTTGTGAGAACCAAACCTGGCAGAGCAAGTGAAGACGGGGTCTGGGACTTCGGCACAGGGGGAGACCTGGAAGCCGCTCCTTCAGGCCCCGCCGCCCCTGTGCTACAGGACAGATGAAGGGGGCGAGGGGAAGGTGCGGCCAGGGTGGACCCATCTGGTGACTCCCAGGCTGGGCATCGAGGGTGGATTAAACTAGGCAAGATGCCTGACCTGTACTTCAGAATTAAATTTCTCTGCATCTTGCTCCAAATATGTTTCCCTTCGAGTTATTGCATAAACAGGAGTCAACAATAGCAATACCGAGGTCTTAGCTGGGAGCTCTGCTTGTAAAGAAGAGGTGGAAGCTGCACCCTCCCTGACCCCACTCCCAGGACGGCTTGGCGTCTGAACGGTGGCGTCTCCAGAGCCATTTTCCCCGGCCTGTCGTTCGTGCCTCTGGAGGCTGGCCGCAGGGCCTGCCGCGGCTCCAGCCCTGACCCCTGCCGGGAGAGCGGGCTGAACTTGGCGTGGGGACCTGAGGCTGCACACGAGAGGAGAGCCGAGTCTGGAAATCGCCACGAAAAGCCTCTGGTCACGGCGCCTGCCCCGGCTTTTCTTCCTCTTCGTCTCTCGAGGGGGCGGGTCTCTTCCGAGGGCAGGCAGGGCCCCAGCATGGAGCCCCCAGGTTGTCCAGCTGCTCTGGGGCCACCTCTCTTCTCCCCGGGCACCCTGCAGTGGGCTGTTCCCCAACCCCCCCCCACCCCCAGACTTCTAAGGTACCTGCAAGGCTGAGGCCCGGCTGTTCTCAGGCCAGAGCCCCGCCAGGTCTGCTCAGCCGGCCCCGTGTGCCCTCCAGCCCCGTGTCCTGCTCCTGAGGCTCTGACCAGTGCCCCCCACCCCCACCCAGAGGCTTCACCTCTACCTGGAACACAGCTCAGGAGAGAGAGGACCATCTGAGAGCCCGGCCTGGCTCCCTGCACGCCTGCCCCCACCGCCGCCAGCCCACCTGCTGGGCCTGGCCATGTGCCGTCTCTACAGCAGCCCCTGCAGAGCCTGGGATACCCACTAGGAGGTTTGGTTCTTGAACAGACCCCGGGTGTGCCACTGCCCGGCCAGGGGCCTCTGCCCTGCTGTACCAGCAGCTCCAGCCGGGCGGTCCTCTGGGGGAGGAGAGCAGCGTTATCCCAGGCAGCCCCCATGCAGCAGAAAGCCTCCGCGTCACCCCACCGTCCCTCCGCCATAGCCAGAGGGGATAGGGCAGGTAGAGACCACCCCTTCGGCCCTCCCGGCCCGCCGGGGGGCAGCCAACGAGGGCACCACGCCCGCTCTTGCGTCTTGAGCTCGTGGTGTTTGGAGGCTGCCCCCTCCGGCTCCAGCTGGCCTGCCAGGCTTACAGGGGGGAGGCTTCACGCGGCGCCCTCGCCAGTCAGCCTGGTCCTCTGCAGCTCGCGCCGGAGGCGGTGACGGCGCCAGGGATGTGGGCACCTGGAAGGACCTTGGACTGGAGGTTAGGACGTCAGCACGAAGACAATTCCCGGAGGCAGTAGGAGGAGGAACTGGGGGAGGGGCTTTTCTGGGAGCACCCAGCTACGGAGCACCGAGGACGCCACGGCTGACGGGCCAGCTGGTGGGCCCAGCCCTGCCCGTTCCACTCGGCGCCCAGGCTCAAGCAGCACCTCCAGCCTCCGGCGGCCCCCTCGCACGCTCCCTGTGAGCGCTCGCACACCGAGCTCTGGGCAGCCCCCAGCCCCTGCCCCGGGCCTGGGGCCGTACCTGTGGGTGCTGCACCGACCCTTGGGCCCTCAGGCCCCGGCTGTCCGGGAGCTGCTTGAGGAGGGGAGCTGCGCCAGGCAGGCTCCACAGACAGCCAGGTCGAGCGGCTCCGGGAGTCCCCACGTGGGGACAGGACGGGGGTCGGCATGGCCTTCCTGTGTTTGCACTGTCCCCGCCCCTACGGCCTCGCTTGGCCTCTGCCCGCTGCGCCGGGCCATCCCACGGGGCCTGGCACTGCCCTGCCACCTGGGGGAGGGTGTGCCGACCACCACCAGGAGCTGGTGGCTCGGCCTGGGCTGAGTGGCCCCCACCTGGCCCTGCCCCCCACGCCCTGTATCTCCTGCCCCCCTGAAGCTGGGCGGCAGCCACCATGGTGTTGGGGGTCAGGCCTCCCTGCCAGGCCTGCAGCCCCTCCACACCATCCAGCCAGCTGCCGGGTTGTCCAGGGTCCCCGGGGGGCACCTGCGAGCAGGACACATTTCGGCCCCACTGGGGGAGCCCCAACATGACCCCCCCAACGCTAAGACTGGCCGCCCTCCCGGTCAGCAGGACCCCACCTTCATGGCCTCTGTCGCTGCCGTCTCCATGACCTTGTCACTCTGTCACCTCCGCGGCTCAGGGACATCCCTGGTGGGAGCAGCCCCTTGGGCCCCCTGGACAGGCCAGGACGTGACTCCTCCCCTCCACCGGGTAGCCCAGCCTGGAGACCGGTGTCCCCTGGTGGACGGGGCCTGGGGCAGCCTACGGCACGAGGGACTGGCAGTGGGGTTGGGGGGAACCACGTGGCCTGCCCAGCACCCCTATACCTCTGTGCCTAAGGCTGGGCTTACGCTGTGGGCTTGCCGTCTGGGCGTCCCCGCTGCTGGTCGCGGCCCAAGCAGACCCAGGCTGCGGCCCCTGCCCTTAGCGGCCTGCGTGGGCGGCCCTGGAACTTCGGCCACATTTGTCCACGTGGACCTGCTGGCCTTCTCGGCACAGCTCCACCAGGCCCTGGAGCCAGGCCCAGCCCTCCCTGCTGAGCCGCGTCTCCCTGTTTCCCAGAAAATAGCCTCAGGGCCTCAGCCGTGAGGGTGGGGGACAAGCAGCAGAAAAGGGATGCAGGGCTGGAGCCTCTGACCCTAGCTCAGTTCCCTGTGTGGTGGCAGGGGCGGAGGGCTCTCACCCCCAGCCAGGCCCCATCCAGCCCACCTGCGCAGCTGTGGGGCTGAGCAGGAGCCACCGCTGACGGACACCAAGCCTGCCTTGTGTGTGACCTGGGGTGGGGGTGGGGCAGCGGAAGTGTGGGCAAGGCCCACACTTCGGGGAAACCACCTCCTCTGCGGCCACGGAGACCCCTCCTGAGCCCGATCCTGGGCCCTTGCCGGCCTCTCCCTCCTCCCCTAGCTGCCCCACCCTTGGGGCCTGGTCACCCCCCACCTGAGACTTCCCGACACTCCTGGACTGGCTCTTGCTTCCGGGAACCCCACACCTTGGCCACACCCTCCCCCATCCAGTTCGGGGGAAACCGGCCCCTCCAACCTGGAAGTCCTTCCTCCCAGGCCTGTTGCAACAGGGGCGAATCCCCCCCAGAGGGGACGCTCCCAGGTCCTTGCCAGCCCATGGTTTTCCAATGTGCTTTTCGGTCTGGCAGTCAGGTGGGCCACCCCATGGGCCATTCACTCATTCGAGTGTCGATTCCTCTATCCGATGGCCGCTCCCCAAGCGTAGACACTGTGTCCAGCAGACAAGCCAGGGAAGCTTCGTGTCCACCACTGTGCTGGCCCCCTGCCCTCCCAGGAGCACGCCTTGCCTGGGGAGGGGTGCCCACGAAGGAGGGGAACCCCAGCCTTTGGGGGAGCTGGGGGCATCGATGGGCCCCCTCAGCAGCCTAGCCCTCCCCCCCCCCCCCCACCGACCTCGCGTTGGTAAGCCCTCAGGCCTGCCCTTGCCCGGGTACACCCTCTTCGTGGAATCTGTGCTGCCGCTACCCTGGGAACTTTCCATCGGAAAATGTTGGGTGGGGTGGGCGGGCGGACAGGCCGGGGCAGGCCGCAGACGCACTGTGGGTGGAGGGGCTCGCCCATCCCACACCGCAGCACGGCCTCCCTGCCCTTCACATTCTGATCTCATCCTCTACCCTCAGGCCCGGACAGTGCCTGCTGTGTGGCACCCCCCATGCCCCCCCCAGTGGCCAGGTTGTCCTCTCAGCGCCCAGGGAGTTTCCAGACCGGTTGCCCCATCTGGCCCCTGGGCCACTTCCCCTCCCCCCCACTCCTTCTCAGACCTCCCGGGGGGCGGGAGGGGGGGCTCTGGGTCCTCACACCCTGTTCACGCATCTGCCTCCTGCCCAAGAGAGGGTGCCTCTGCAGAGCTAGCCAAAGGCTCATGGCTGAGGATGGGGAGGCCAGGGGCCCGGAAAGGCCTTGGAGCCGACTCAGGGCAGCCTCTGGCCCTTCCCAGGGGCACTTGGGGCCAGGGTCTGGGGCTGAGCCCGGCTCCTCCTGGGCAGGGACAGTAACAGCCACCCGGTGGGACTCCAAGATGGCCTCACCCCCCTGGTGGCAGCCTGGGCTGGCCAGGTGGCCTTCCTCCCACACAGAGTCCAGCCCTGACCTCCAGGCTGCATCACATCCCGGTCTGCCGACACGGCAGAAATTCGTAGCAAACCACGGCTGTGGGCACCGTCATTCTCAGGACCTGTCCTCAAGGCTGCCACTGGGTTCTGGCACAGGGTACGTCCTCTTAAGATGTCCCTTCTCCTTGCGCATTTGAGCTGGTGCTCCCCGAGCACCCCTTCCTGAGGCCCCACCTGCCCTAGTGCCCCTGCCCCACCCAGGCCAAAGACAGGACCAGTCCTGCCAGTGCTGGCTTCTACCCCTCCAGCCACAGGCACCAGGGCACAGGTGGTGGCGGGCTGAGCCAGAGGGTAAATGCCAACGGAGCCAGACCGGGGCCTTCCGGAAGGAACGCAGTCAGCATGAAGTCTGCAGACACAGCCCAGACTGGCCCCTCCGAGCCCCACAGCAACGACTCCCCGGCCTTTGTCGGGGTGACTCTAACTGGTGAACACGCTGTACACGCTGGGGCACGTCTGATAGGGGCAGTGAGCCCGGTGGGGCCGCGGTAGTCGGAGCCCATGTGGAGGAGCTGCCGTCAACAGGGCCTGATGCGGCCTCGCGAGTCCGGAGCAGCTCCCAGGTTTGGGGGGGGGTGGGCGGCAAGTCTGCTGGGGTGAGGAGGCTGAGATGGCCCGAGGGGGTCAGGAGGGAAGGAGGGAGCCCTCGGGAGGGGTCTCGGCTGCAGCTGGGAGACCAGGCCTCGCGGGGGGGGGGGGTGGGGGAGCAGCTCGAAGGCCTGAGGTTCCACCTCCCGCCCCCGCGGGGCTCCAGGTGCCAGGAGGAAGGGGCTGCCATGGGACGGGGTCGTCTCCCGGAGGGAGCCCAACCGGGCACAGCCCCACTTATCTCCTCCTTGATTGGCAGCAGGTGTGTGTTAAAATAAGAAGGGGAGAAGACGTGACAAGAGTCACCCTTTGTGTCACCGGTGCGTGTGTCTCTGTGAGAGAAGAGCCCAGAGTCTGGGGGAACCTGAGATCCAGGGGCCCGCACCCCCGTCCCAGCTGCCCCCCCTCCCCCACTGAGCTGGAGGAGAAGGTGGCAGGCCCAGGCAGAGGCCCCCGCGGTCCCCTGGAGGGACGGGCACACCCTAGGCTTTTGTCAGTCACCAAAAGCCCAACTCCAACTGCCTACAGAAGGGAGCACGTCTTTCCTGAGCTGGCCGGGCCAGGCGAGGAGCAAACACACACGTTCTCCGTCCGTCCCAGGCTGCCTGACGCCCACCCGCCTTCCTCCTTCCGAGCACACTGAAAGGCACACTGCCCAAAAGTCACAGCATGTTGTGTTCAAGCACCCTCCCTGCCCCCCACCGCAGAGCCGCTCACACGACCCTGCTCCCGAAGCCGTGCTCCCCGCCATCGAGTGGCCTGCTCCTCCCATCCGGCGAGCGGTGGACCGGAGCCGGGCAGGCGGCACTGAAATCTCGGCACGGGGCACGGGCCGCGGCACAGCCTACATCCTGTCCGACGGAAGCAGCCAGGACTCGTGTGCCGGGGACAGCCGGTGCCTCACGGGGACCGTCGCCTTGACCTGACACCGTGAGCCGAAGATGCCCCTTCTGGTGGCCGCTCGCGAGCCGACAACTCCAGCACGTGGCTCGCCCGGTAGGTGAGCAGCTCCCAGAACCTCTTTGCCAGCCTCAGGCCTCACTTCCGGTACCGTCCCCCTGAGAGCTGGGTGGGGCTGGCCCACTGCAGCCTGTCATTCCAGGGCCACCACCAGCCGGAACTTTTTCCGGCCGTCCAGGCAGCCCACCGCCTCGGCCCAACCTTGAACGACTTGAAAGAGACACAGGGGCGGGAGGCACAGTCACTTGCCCGGGCCTGGGCCGAGTTTATCACACCTTTCCTGAGCAGGGGAGGCCTCTGCGTCCCCCGCCCGACTTCATCTGGGGCCACGACTAGCAAAGCCCGTTCCTTCAGGCCGCAGGTGACAGAATCTCTCAGAGAAGGCAGTTCGGGCAGAAAAGGAGCTTGGCAGCTCCCATGCATGAGACGCCAGGCAAGCGAGCCTTCAGGACCGGCTCGATCCAGTCCACCGGAGAGGGCCACGCTGTTTCCTCCTGCTCTGGTGGCTATCGTTTCTGCCGTTTGGTTGCCTTCTCAGGCTCTGTGAGGCACGGGTGATGGCCCTCGGTGCACCTCGTCATGACGGGAAGAAAGGAACCTACTTGCCTCGGCCACAAATTCTAGAAACGGTCACACTGACTGCCACTGGGACCCTTGCTGTTCGGGGCTGAATTGTGTCTCCAAGAAAGATGTGGAAATCCTAACCCGGCACCTGTCAATCTGACCTTACTTGGAAGTGGGGTGTTTGCAGGTGACGTGACCAAGTAAAGATGAGGTCATTAGGGTCCCTAATCCCGTGTGACCGGTGCCCCACAAGAGAACATGTGAACACGACACGTGAAGGCAGAGACACAGGCGGGGAGGATGCAGTGTGGTGACAGACGCGGAGGCGAAGCGATGCGTCCCCGGGCCAAGGGTTGGCGGCAAGGCGCCGGCACCCGGAGACGCGGGCAGAGCCCAGCACACGGGCCGCAGCACCTGCGTTTTGGGCTCCGGCCTCCAGAACCGGGAGGGGACATGTTCTAATCCCAAGGCTCCCGGTTTGTGGCCCCGGGAGACGGACACACGTGCACACCTGAGACGCGATCATGGTGGCCCGGCCTCCGTGCCACGCTGGAGCTGGGATGAGGTCATGCAGCCCGAAGGCAGAGAGGGTGCGGCTCCGGGAGAAAAACCCGAGGTGTGCTGACCAGGGAGGGCGGGGAGGGTGCCACCGGGGCTGGGGCACACGGCCGAGACTTGGGCCTCGTCGGGCGGGCCTGGGGCTACAGGTGGGCCGTGACCTCCAGGGCTGGCCGCTGGGCAGGGGTGACCCCATCTCAGCCGAGGCCAAAAGAGGGCCACTGTGATGGCGGCTCAGACGCAGGATCCCTTCCCGGGCTCCTGCCCGCCTTAGACCGCGTCCCGGAGAAAGCGGGAGCTGGCGGCTGAGCCCGAGGCTGGGGGGGGGGGGGGGGGGCGCAGGGTTGGGGTGGGCGGGGGGGGGGGAACACAGGAAGATGTGAGAGGAGCAACGGCCGCAGACTCCACACTTGTGCTCTGAGGCTCTACTGGCTGGAGGAGGCTTCATGCGGCTGCAGAGAGCAGAGGGCAGCACGAGGAAGACGCTCTGAGCCCCTGACCCGCGGCCGAGAAAATCCGTCGGCAAGGGAGCCGATGCGCCTCCTCGTTGGCCTGAACCAGGCCTTCGTGGGCCAGCAGGGCTCGGCCCACCCCCCCACGTGCTCACGGCCTTCGCACACGCCGTTCCCTGTTCTCCGTTGTCCGTCCATCTCCACCTTCTGGATTGGGAGGTGTCTGAACAGAGCTCCCGCGCTATCACCTGGTCCCGCGAACGGGAGGTGTCAGAGGACTAGCATGGAGCTCCGTGGTCCCAGACCACGGGGGACCTGTGGGCCTCGCTGGGACCGAGGGCGGGAGCGCGCTGCCCCGAGGCAGGGTGTAATGTGCATTCCGACCCATCCCAGTGGACGCAGACCATTTGGGCTTCTCTTCCTCCAAGCGTTCCAGGGCTCAGAGGGAGACTCGCCCGCGCAGGATTCTGCAGGGGACGACCTCAAACCCAGGAGCCACCTGATGGCAAAGGAGGCGACGCAGCGGGCGGGAGACGTGGGACCCTGTCGTCCTCCACACGGACACGGCCCCAGGGTGGTTGGAACCGCCTCTAGAATCAGCTGGTGAGGCCGGGCGCTGTTCTCCGAGGCGGCTGTAGGTCTCGAACCCATAACCACGATGCGTACAGGCAGGCTGTGTGCCTCTGGGCGTGACGGGGTGGATGCGGGCATGGCCCACTCGTCACCACTCCCGTGGCCCCTGGGAGCCGTGACTCTGTGCCTCCCATCCTGCCCTGCAGGTCCAGAGGTGCTGGTTCAGGGGGGTTTGCTTCCTCCGGGGGGACAGCGGGGTCACACTGCTCCTACAGCGCCGCCTGGTTCCTTTGGGCTCCGCGTGCCAGGAGGCGAGCAGGCGGAGAAAGGAGCTACCATTCTGTAGAGGGTGGTGGCTGCTGCTGGCCGGGGCCGGGGAGTGTGGCCTGGGTCCGGAGCACGGAGGGGCCCCCTGAGATGCTACTGGCGACACGGGCCGGTCTTACCTACACGTGGCAAGGACCGCCACCTTGACTCGGCGCCGGGCCAGCGAGGGAACAGGAAGACGGGCCTCTAGGGCGGAGGGGCGGAGAGTCGGCTGTGGCTTTGGGAGCAAATGTGGCGCAGGTGCGCCAGCTCACCCGCCCGGCGGTTCTGGGGAGGAACCTTCCCTCCGTGTGGCAGCATCTGGCTGAAGTCTGTTTCCCTTGTTTCAAAAGCTCCAACAGAGGGACCCCTGGTGGCTCAATCAATCGACGGAGCGTCTGACTGTTGATTTCGGCTCAGGTCGTGATCCCAGGGTTATGGGATCGAGCCCTGTGTCGGGACTCTGTGCCGAGCGTGGAGCCTACTTGGGATTCTCTCTCTCTCTCTCTCTCTCTCTCTCTCTCTCTCTCTCTCTCTCCCCACCCTGCCCTCTCTCTTAAAGCAAACAAATGCTCCATGAGAAACCGGTGCAAGTCCCCGTGACTTATCATGGCACCAGGCACACAGCAGGGGCACAATTAATGTTGAGTTCCTCGGTGAATCCAATTGGGTGTGGGGGCACCCGGGTTCCCGCCGGGGTACTGGGCCGGCACGTATCTAGGATCACGGCCCGTGCTTTGCCCCCTCGGCGCCTGCCCCTGCCCCTGGCTCTCCCCGTGGCGGACGAGCTCCCGTCTCCCAGCCTGGACTCCACCGTCGGCCCACGTAGTTCGGGCTTGGGCTGCCAGCCACACTCTCAGACCCTGGATGTTGAGGGCGTGGTTCAAGCTGAGCAGATACGCCAGGCTGTTGGTGGCTGCGGCTACCGTGGTGGGTCCGTGGAGATCACTGCCTCTGAGCTCTTCGGGCCACATCTGGTCCCCTTCTTCCTAGGGCCCCCCGTTATCCTTCCAGCGCAGAGTCCCGGATTGCTTCCAGGGGGAACACAGCAGACAGCGAGCCGTCCTAAACGGAGTGGTCTTGGGGCCGACACGGGGTGCGGGGCAGTGGGGGCCCCTCACTCTCTGGGGGGAGAGGTCTCCTGCCTCCCAGGACCCAGGACAAGCTGGC
This sequence comes from Neofelis nebulosa, assembly GCF_028018385.1. NCBI lineage: Eukaryota > Metazoa > Chordata > Mammalia > Carnivora > Felidae > Neofelis > Neofelis nebulosa. Next base: position 82,758,557 of record NC_080795.1, read on the forward strand.
TGGCTGGGTCGACTGAGGGCTGGGGCTCCAGGTGATGGTCAACCACACCCATCTCCTAACTTAGAAGCTGGTTAAGAAATAAGACACAGGCACAGAGAGGCAGAGATAGAAAGGTCCATTGCCTGCCACTGAATTGAGGCCACAGCTCCCATCGGCTCATTTTGCTGCCCTGAGCCCCTTCCCCAGCTGGAGGTGGCATAGCATCCCGGTGCCGCCCTCTCCCCAGCTGCACTGGAAGGGAGGACACTGTGTGTCCCGCGGACTGGTCTCCCTCACCCCCCCCCCGGGATGCCCCCTCTTCCCCAAGGTGGAAGCCCCCCCCTCAGAGGGTTAGGTGAAGTCCGCGGTGGAGTTCAGAGGCTGTGGGCCGGAGCTGTCTCTACAGCCCTGGACAGACGTCCCCCCTCCCTGGCCGGAGGCATGGACTCAGGCTGAGAAAGTCACTAGACCCTGTGGGCGGATGATCACAACATTGACAGACGTCCCCAGGGGAGGCCAGCCCTTCCCCGAGGCTCTTTCGCCCTAAGCAGCCTGTCAACACTGCTGACGAGCACCCCCTGAGCGAGGAAGGTTCTTCCGAAGCCAGGTGCCCGTATGCTGTCCCCAACGTCCCTGGGACCTCACCCTGAGCGCTCAGAGCCGCGTCAGACCCAGGAGGCTGAGGCAGCACCCACACCCACGTGACTTTTGGAATGAACTCGAGCAGCACTGTGGATCGCACGGGGGATGGGCTGGGGCACCTGGCCACGCTCGGGTGTGAGTGGGTCCTGCACTGGGGGTGCTCCCACCCCGCCAAGGTGGTCCCTGCCTCCTACGCACCCTGCTGGGACTCTACAAGCTGCTGGCTCTGGGACCCAGGCCCCTGCGTGGGGGGCGTCCCCTCCTTGAGGCTGTCAGAGGGGGGCTGCTTGCTCTGGGGTCTGTGCTGTGCCGGCCTCATTTGTGGTTGGTCCCTGCCAGGCTCAGATGGGCCTCTCCCAGTGGCCACAGCCTTGCAGGGCCTCCGTCCCGGCCATCATCACCTATGACATGCAGATGGGACACCTGTTCCCAGCTTCCCCCGGCTACGCGGCTCCTCCATACCAGGACTCAGGAGCAGCCTTGGTCGGGTCCTCGGAGGGGGCGGGTCCTCGGAGGGGGCGGGTCCTCGGAGGGGGCGGGTCCTCGGAGGGGGCGGGTCCTCGGAGGGGGCGGGTCCTCGGAGGGGGCGGGTCCTCGGAGGGGGCGGGTCCTCGGAGGGGGCGGGTCCTCGGACGGGGCGGGTCCTCGGACAGGGCCAGTCACTTACGAAGAGGACTCGTCTGCTGGGACCTGCCTTGCCAAAGGCACTGGAGGCTGCACGCAGGTCTCCCCTTGCAGGGACAGCAGGCGCCGTCCAAGCGGCTGTGTCCTAAGGCAGAGCCGGACAGCCTGCACAGCCTGCTCAGAGGGGTCGGTCTGAGGTACCCCCAGAGAATGGCGATGGCCTCCGAAGAAATTCACCAAGCTCGCGCCTCCCAGGTTTGTGTGCGAGTCACAGTGGTGTTTATCCTCTGCTCTAAGATGAGTTTGCCCTCTAAGGTGAGGGCACGTGAGGCTGGCTGGCACTCGCTCCTCGGAGTCCTGTGAGGCTGGTGCTGTCCGTGTGTCTCACCCACCTCGCCTCGCCCTGGCGTCAGTCCTCACGGGGCGGGGCTCTTGTACCCACACGCCAGGCAGGAAGAAGAAAGAGTCCAGGGGCTGAACGAGACCCCCCCCCCGCCTCCGCCGCCGTCCCAGCTTTGTGTCTCCCAAGATGCAGAATGGAATAACCCCCTGAGCGGAGACACAGCAGGTTGACCAAAGTCACAGGTGCACTCAGCTGAGGTCCCAGACGATCCTGGGGGTGTCCCTGCACCCACACCTGCGCTCTTAAGCAGAGACTTGATTGAGGGTCTCTCTGCACTGCCAGGCTGGCGAGGGTGGAGGTTAGAGAGGGTGCAGGCATCATCAGAGGCCAGTTCAGGAGCCACAGCCCATCCCCAGCACCAGGCAGCGAGCGGCTGTGGGAAGGAAGGGACGCTGGGCAGCACGTCGTGGGACCATCTCCAGGCTGCAGGCCCTGCGTGCAAAGCGGGACAGGACGGTCACAGAATGCGGCTTTTCGCCTCGTTTCCCGAGGTTGCCGTCACGATGACCACAAACAGCAGAAGTCACCCTCCCACCATCTGGGGACCAGACTCTGGACCCAGGTGTCAGGGCCGCGGTCCCCCAGACCACTCCGGGATGGGGGGACGCTGCCCGCCCCCTCCAGCTTCTGGGGCCCCAGTGTCCCTGGCTTGTGGCTGCATCCCTCAGTCTCTGCCTTGGTCTCCACGTGGCCTCTTTTTACCTCTGTGTGTCTCTCACAGTGACACCTGTCGTTTGATTTAAGGCCCACCTGGATAATCCAGGACGGGGTCACCTCAAGAGCCTCTATCCACTTGCACCCCTGCTAAGACCTTCGTCCTACATTCACAAATAAGGGATTAGGGTGGAGGTGCATCGGGACCTCGGCTCTGCCCGGCGACGAGTGTGAGTAGGACCGGTTGCCAACTCTCGCCCGAGGCCCGGGCACTCCCCGTTACAGCCCCTCTGGGGGGTGGGGGTGGCAAAAGACTGAGGGGGCTTCCGCGGGCACCTTCCGCAGGGACCGGGCCGCGGTGGGGCTGCTCCTGCCAGTCTGTGGTTTTGATGCAAATCAGGGGAGCCCTAAGGGTTGCCCATTTATTTTAGTTCTGAGGGTTTATGGTTGAGGGGACAACCCTGGGGACCCTGGTGGGCCCTGAGGCCCGAGTCCCTCTTTCCTCTGGCCGCTGGGATCCCACCACCCGCACAGCAGCCAGAGAGCAGGAGGGAGAGGGGGCAGGGCGTGACGAACCTCAGTTACACACTCCCCGCCACCCGCAAATCTGCGCGGGGGACAGCCTGTGCGCGCTTCCAGCCCTAAACCACCTTCCGTCTCTGTCACACGCGTGTCCCACGGGTCGGGCTGCTCACCTATGTCAGCAAGCCCTGTCCGCAGGGGCCGTGCCCCCTCCCGCAGAACCGGAGGAGCTCCTGGCGCAAGGAGGGGACTGTGGACTCCAGGCGCCCGCGTGAGGAGCCCTGGGGACGCGGGGGGCGTGGGGACGCACGGGTGAGCCCGGGGACTGGCCCAAAGCCTTGGTGCAGGCAGCTGGGCAGGGGAAGGAGAGACAAATACAAAAGGAAACGGCAGTGCAGTGGACGTGGAGGCGAAGATCCCAACATGGAGGTGCGGGGACTCCGGAAGGCGGGATGAACGGACCCAACAGTGTTGGGAGGAAGGTGGAGCTCAGCTTGCAGAGTCAGGGAAAAAGGACGGGATCACAGAAGAGACGAGGAGAAGTGGGCCTGACACACAACAGTGGGACTCAACGGTATCCAAGACAAGAGGAAGCTTCTACAGCCATTGGGAGAGGAAGATGAGGCCTCCGTGTGGGCCGGGCTCATGAGGGACGCTGGATGCCAGACAACAGTGTGCTGTTGTCATGCACGAAGCGGGGGGGGGGGGGGGGGGGGGGGGTCTTTGGGCCTTAGATTTGCCCAAATCTATCCAGCCACTCAACTGTGGTCACAATAACAACATTCTCAGATGGCCCAGTCCTCCCATGGAGAGAGCATTTGGAGCTGACAGGAAGAAGGAAATAAGGAAAGAAACCAATGGACGGGGTAGGGGACAATGGACTGAAGATAAGAGCACGGCCAGAAGAACCCAGAGACAAGGCTCCATGATGTTGCCCTTGAAGGTGAACGTGGGGCCGGGAGGAGGCCAGCCGCCCTGCCCCGTGGGAAGACACGCACCCATAGAGAAGGGAAATGAACAGGAGTGTGAATCTTTGTTTTAATACAATTTATTTTACTTTATATTAGAGAGAGAGAGAGAGAGCGGGCAGGGGAGAAGGGCGGAGGGAGAGAGAGAATCCCAAACAGGCTCCACGTTCAGCCCAGATCCCTGACCCTGGGATCGTGACCTGGGCCGAAATCAAGAGTCAGATGCTCAACCGACTGAGCCGCCCAGGCGCCCCCGATATATTTCTTTTAGAAATCAGCGAAATTAGATTTGTCCAATAGGAAGCAGAGAAGTAAATAGAACAGATGTAATAACATGGCGGAAATCAATCCGAATGTGCCAGTAGGTACACGACGCGGAGTGCGTTAAACTCACCATTAAGGGATTCTTGGACTGGACTTGAAAAAAAGCACCAACGAGATCCAGCATGTGGTCTGCAAGGACCAGCCTTGAAAAGCCGTTTGAGCCAAAGAAAGCTGTCCTGATCTGTGACCCAGGCAGGGCTTTCTGGAAAGGAACGGGGCTGCTGTGTGTGCTGATAAACGGAGCAGCAGAACAGGGGGCGCCCAGCAGCCCCTCGGGATCTGTAAGAAACGCAGGGGCACCCGCCAACGGCACACGTCTCGAGGAACTGCTTGTTCGGAAAGACGAAAACGGAAGGCACATACCGGAGCCTCAGCGAAACAACTAAATACGACTCGTCAGACAGATACGTCCTGTAGACACAGCACGCCTGCTTTTTGAGTCCGTAGGGAACGTTTCTGCCCAAATATCAGGCCACAAAGAAGTCTTAGAACATCCCAAACAGTCAATAACTAAAGATTTAAACAAGATTTCTTTAAAAATCAAGCCATTTGAATACCTAGATATGATGGACACATTCCTAGAGATATGTATCAAAATTGGAAAATAAGAGAGACTGTCAGGGGTGCTGGGGTAGCTCAGTCGGTTAAGCATCTGACTCTTTTTTTTTTTAAGTATATTTATTTACCTTGAGAGAGAGAGAGAGCACAAGTTGGGGAGGGACAGAGAGGGAGAGGGGATCTCAAGCAGGCTCCAAGCTGTCAGTGCAGAGCCTGATGTGGGGCTTGAACTCATGAACCCTGAGACCATGACCTGAGCCAAAGTTGGATGCTTCACTGACTGAGCCACCCAGGCGCCCCAAGCATCCGGCTCTTGATTTCAGCTCCAGTCATGATCTCACAGTTCGCGGGTTCAGTCCCCACTATCAGCACAGGGCCTGCTTGGAATTCTCTCTCTTCCTCTCTCTCTGCCCCTTCCCTTCTCCTCTCCTCTCCTGTCCTCTCTTCTCTTCTCCTCTCCTCTCCTCTCCTCTGCTCTCCTGTCCTCTCTTCTCCTCCCCTCTCCTCTCCTCTCCTCTCTTCTCCTCTCTCAAAATAAATAAATAAAATCTTTAAAGATAAACAAAGTCTTAAAACCCCAACTGGTTTCTCACCCATCTGGTTCCAGTTAGCTCTGTGTGCCAGAGGACACGCCCTCAGATCTCTGAAGACTTGATAATCCCTTTCCACTTTGCAAATCCCGTTCTCCTTTTCTTGACTTAATCGTGAACACTTCAGCCCCATCCAGAACCTTTAGTGTCTTTATCTGGAGCCATTTTGTTACCCGAGAAGATTTACCAGGTGCTCGCCTAACCCATCAGGGATCAAGTGTGGGTATGCTGTGCTCCCCTGACTTAACCCTTGACTTAAGGCTGAGGTGTATAACAGGCTTCTGTCACTCGAGGTGCTCCTGTCCACGGCTGAGAAGCAGTTGTCTCTTGCAACTTTCTAAGTCCCTGAAATCAGGCACTGGCTTCCTTTCCCTTTATCTTGCTCGCAAACCAGCCCGTGCTTGTCTGGGCATCTCGCCGTCTCTCTCAAAATAGAATTCACTGTCACGAAAGTCACCCCTTTAAAAGCGTACAGTTGTTTTTTATTTTTTTTTAGCATATCCCAAGGCTCGGTGACCATCAGGTCCAGCCAATTCCACAACATTCCGCCATTCCTAAAGAAACCCCATACACTTTAGCAGGGACGGTCGCCTATGTTCTGTCTCTATGGACTGGCCTCCCCGGGGCGCTTCCTGCGAATGGGCTCGGACCATATATGGTTTGCGTCCGACTTCTTTCACCCTCCCATCGCGTTGTGAAGGTCCGTCCCCGCGGTAGCAGGTGTCAGCACCCCTTCCTTTTTAAGGCTGACTAATATTCCGTTGTGTGGATCCACGACATTTTCTTTGTCCGGTCGTCGGCTGATGGGCGGATTGTTCGCACTTTTTAGGTGTTACGAATAAAGCAGCCATGAACGTTAGTGAGTTTTTGTAGGGACGTGTGTTTGCAATCCTCTTAAGTTCACTCCTCGATTCCTAGGAGTGGGACTCCTGGGTCCTATCGTCAGACTGTTTCCCCCAGTGGCCGCACCGCCTCGCATTGCCGCCAGCAGCGTACGAGGGTCCCCGCGTCTCCACATCCTCTCTAGTGCTTGTTCACCTGCTACCCTCTGTTCGTCCGTTTTAAGTTCCGGCTGTCCTCGTAAAGTGGCATCGCACTGTGGTCTTGATTTGCACTTTCCTAACGACTGATGACATTGACGTCTTTGCCGTGCTCCTTAGACATTTGTGTGTCTCCTTTGGAAAAATGTCCACTCAAATCCTTTGCCTTAAAAATCTTTTTTTGTCGAGCTGTAAGTGTTCTTTATGGATTCTAAGTACAAGACTCTTATCAGACAGGCGATTTCCAAATATTTTCTCCCATTATGTGGGTTATCTTTTTCCTTTCTAGATGGTGTCCTTCAAGGCACAGGAAGTTTTCATTTTGATGAAATCGAATGTCTTTTTTCTATGGTTGCTTATGCGTTTGGTGTCTTTGTAAGAAACCATTCTTTTTTAATTTTTAATTTTTATTTGTTTGGGAGGGCATGAGCTGGGGAGGGACACAGAGAGAGAGAGGGCGGGGGGGAGGGGGGAGAGAGAGAATCCCAAGTGGGGAGCCTGCCAGTGCGGAGCCTGATGCGGGGCTCGAACTCACAAGCCATGAGATCATGACCTGAGCTAAAATCTAAGTCGGGGCGTTTAACCGACTGAGCCACCCAGGCGCCCTTGTAAGAAACCACGGTTAATTCCAGGTAACAAAAATGTATGTCTGTTTCTTCTAAGAGATTAGTAGTTTGGCTCTTACATTTTGGTCCATTTTGAGTCCATTTTTTGTATGTGATGTGAAGCAGATGTCTAGCTTTGTTCTTTCGCATGAGGCTGTCCAGCTGTCCCGGCACCATTTGCTAAAAGATTACTCTCTCAAGTCTTGATTATTTTCCAGTAACCAATATGTCTGTCCTTAGGCCAGGATCACACTGTTGATTTGTAGCAGGTTATTGAATCTTTGTGGTAAACTGTGGTACAGAATTTGTAGTAAACTTTTAAATCGAGAAATGTGAATCCTGCAATTCTGTTGTTTTTGAAGATTGTTTGGCCATTCTGAGTCTCCCACAGCTTCACAGGAATTTTAGGATTAGCTTATCCGTTGTTTTTAAATGTTTATTTATTTAATAAAGAGAGATAGGGAGTGAGCACACATGGGGGAGGGGTAGAGGGAGAGAGAGAATCCCAAGCAGGCCCCTCCCCCCCCCCCCCCCCCCCCCCCCCCCCGCCGCCGCCATCAGCACAGAGCCCAGTGCAGGGCTCAAACCCATGAACCGGAGACCATGTCTGGAGCCGAAATCAAGAATCAGATGCTCAACCAACCGAGGCACCCAGGCGCCCTAGCCTGTCCATTTTTGCCAAAAAGCACAGCTGGAAATGTTGGAGATCGCACTGACTCTGCAGATGAACTTGGGGATCGGTGCCATCTACTGGTGGGAAATCTCTGATCCGTGAACACAAGATGACTTTCCATTTATTTAGATCTTTTCTAATTTCTTTCAACAACACTTTACAGTTTCCAGTACACAACCACTTCTTTGGCTAAACTTATTACGAAATATTTTATTGTTTTTAATGCTCTTCTTAATGGGATTTTTCTCAGTTTCATTTTGGATTGTTCCTTGTTAGTATGAAACACAGCCGAGTTTTGTATGTTGATCTCATATCTCAAGTCTCGCCAAACTCGCTTCTGACAGCTACCAGTTTTCTGGCGTGCTTTCTAGTGTTTTCTATATTTAAGATCATGTCATCTACAAAGAGAAACGCCTTTACTTCTTCCTTTCCAATCAGGATGACTTTGGATTATTTTCTCGCCTAATTGCCTGGCTGGCATCTCCTGCACAGGTTGAACAGGAGAGGTGAAAGTTGGTGCCCTTGTCTGGCTCCTGATCTTGGAAGGAAAGCTGTCCTCCCTCCACCATCAAGTATGATGTTACCTGTGGGTTTTTCCTAGATGCCCTTTATCGGGTGGAGAAACTTCCCTACTCTTTCTGCTTTGCTAAGTGTTTTGGTCATGGACAGATGCTATGTTTTGTCAAATGCTCTTATTCTATCTGTTGATGACCATGTGGTTTCCTCCCTCTATTTATTTAATATGGCGCGTTACATTGATTAACTTTCATTCGTTGAACACAACTTGCAATCCTGGGATATTCTCCAGTTGGTACTGGGGATAATCCTTTTTAAATGCTGGTGGGTTTGGGTTGCTAGTATTTTGTGGAGAATTTTTGCATCCATGTTCATAAGGGATATTGGTCTGTAGTTTTCTTTTCTTGTGATGTCTTTGTCTGGTTTTGTTATCATGGTAATGCTGGCCTCTTAGAATGAGTTAGTGAGGGGCGCCTGGGTGGCTCAGTCGGTTGAGCGTCCGACTTCAGCTCAGGTCACGATCTCATGGTCTGCGAGTTCGAGCCCCGCGTCGGGCTCTGGGCTGATGGCTCAGAGCCTGGAGCCTGCTTCCGATTCTGTGTCTCCCTCTCACTCTGCCCCTCCCCCGTTCATGCTGTGTCTCTCTCTGGCTCAAAAATAAATAAACGTTAAAAAAAAAATTAAAAAAAAAAAAAAAAAGAATGAGTTAGTGAGTCTTCCCTTTTTGAAAGCTTATGACAAACTGATGTTGATTCTTCATTAAACTTCTGGTGGACTTTGGTAGTAAAGTCATCTGGGCTTTTAATGAGGGAAGATTTTTAGATTGCGATCTCTCTTCACCTGTTTCAGGTCCACTGTAAGAGTAGAAATTTTCTATTTCTGGGGCACCTGGGGGGCTCAGTCGGTTAAGCACCCGACTTCGGCTCAGGTCATGATCTCGTGGTCGGCGGGTTTGAGCCCCGCGTCTGGCTGTGTGCTGCTGACAGGTCAGAGTCTGGAGCCTGCTTCCGATTCTGTGTCTCCCTCTCTCTCTGTCCCTCCCCTGCTCATGCTCTCTCTCTCTCTCTCTCTCTCTCTCTCAAAAATAAATAAAAACATTTTTTAAAAATTTTAAAACAAAATTTCTATTTCTTCTTGAGCTAGTTTATATCTTTCTAGGAATTATTTCATTTCATCCAGATCATCTAATGTGTTGGCATATGGTTGTTCATAGTATTCCCTTATAATCATTTTTATTTCTGTAAGGTCAGTAGTAATGTCCCCTTTTTCATACATGATTTTAGTGATTTCAGTCTTCTCTTTTCCTCTTGGTCTGTCTAGCTAAAGGCTTTTCTATTTTATTTATCTTTTCATTTAATGTTTATTTATTTTTGAGAGAGTGAAAGCAGGAGAGGCGCAGAGAGAGGGGGACAGAGGATCTGAAGTGGGCTCTGTGCTGACAGGCTGACAGCAGTGAGCCTGATGTGGGGCTCGAACTCACCAACCATAAGGTCATGACCTGAGCTGAAGTCGGACTCTCAACTGACTGACCCACACAGGCGCACCTATATATCTTTCTAAAGAACCAACTTTTGGTTTCACTGATTTTTTTTCCTACTGTTTTTCTATTCTCTGTTTCCGTTCTAATCTTTACTATTCCCATCCTTCTGCCTGCTTTGAGTTTAGTTTACTCTTCTCTACCTTCTTAAGGTGAAAGATTAGTTTATTAATTTGAGGTGTTTGTTATTTTCAGTGTAGGTGTTTAAAGATATCAATTTCTCTGAGCACTGCTTTTGCCGTATCCCATAAGTTTTGGTCCGTTGTGTTTTTGTTTTTAGTCTTTTCAAAGTACTTTCTAATTTCCCTTGGAATTTCCTCTTTGACCATTAGTAATTTAGGAGTGTGTTGTTTAATTTCCACAGAAGTGTGAATTTTCCAAATTTCTTTCTTTCTGACGATTTGCAATTTCATTCTATTTTGGTCAGAGAATATTTTTTGCATGATTTCAATCCTTTTAAATTTACTGAGACCTATTTTATGGCCTAACATGCGGTCTGTCCTGGAGAATGTTTCACATACACTTGAGAAGATTGTGTATCCTTTTGTTGTCGGGTGGAAAGTTCTATTATGCCTGTTAGGTCTAGTTGGCCTGTAGTGGTTTTCATGTCTTCTCTTTCTTTGCTGATCTTCTAATTGTTCTATCCATTATGAAAGTTGGGTATTAAAGCTTCCAACTATTATTGTTTGTTTTTTTTTTCCAACCAAAAGGTCTCACATATTTATTACTGAACCACTCACTGGAGCAGAAGCTTAGCAACAGAGGAAATCATTTCCCTGGTAAAACAGGTCTGTTATTCAGGTAGTAGGGATGTTACAGAGCCATCAGACAGGAACACGTGACGTTCCTGTAGCATAAGTATGTGTGCTGTCTCATGTGCGATCCCTTAGAGACCCAGCTTGGTTCTTTTCCAATGCCTCCTCTTGGAGTTCTGCCTGATTTAATTGCCAATTTTCATCCAAATCCACCGGGCAATGGGCCCATTCTGCTTTTGTTTCTTGGCCAGGAATCGCTTAATCCTGAAAGTCTTGTGAGAAAACATGGCGAGGAACAGTCAAGCACACACACCACGGTGGTGGGAAAAAGGCGAGAGCTCCAACTATTATTGTTAAATTGTAAGTTTCTCCCTTTAAAGGTTTTGTCAGTTTTTGCTTCATGTATTTTGAGGCTTTGTCGTTGGGTGCATATATGTTTATAAATATCGTGTCTTCTGGATTGAGTGACACTTATATCATTATAAGATGTTATAAGACAATTTCCATATGTTTTGTGAGCATCAACTTAGATTTACATTGCTTCTGTAGCCGTCCTATAAGTCAGGGAGGAAAAAAAGCAGTTATAAACAAAAACTACTCATATGCTGTCTTTTGTATTTATCTTTGCACATAGCTGTACTGGTGTTCTGAATTTCTTCATGTGAATCTGAATCGTTGTCTGGTGTCTTTTCACTTCAGCCCAAAGGACTTGCTTTAGTATTCCCTGTAGGTCAGATCCACTAACAACAAACTCTCCCCTCTTTGGTTTATTATTATTAAGAATGTTTTAAGCTTTTCTTCATTTTTTAAGAATGATTTTGCTGAATATAGAATTCTTGGTTGACTTGTTTTCTTTTGATTACGTCATTCTACTTTGGGTACGTCAGGTCTCTGAGACGCTGTTCATTTCTTAATTTATTTTTCTTTCTAAGACTAGATAATCTCAATTGATATATCTTCAAATTCGATGATTCTTTTTTCGGCTTGCTCAAATTTGATTTTGAATCCCTAGAGTGGATTTTTTTTTTTAATGTTTCTTTATTTTTGAGAGAGATAGAGACAGCGTGAGAGAGGAAGGGCCAGAGAGAGAGGGAGACCCAGAATCTGAAGCAGGCTCCAGGTTCCGAGCTGTCAGCACAGAGCCCAATGCAGGGCTCGAACTCATAGACTGTGAGATCATGACTTAAGCCAAAGTCCAACACTTAACCGACTGAGCCACCCAGGCGCCCCCTATTTGATTCTTTTTTTTTTAATTTTTTTTTTTTTTTTAACGTTTACTTATTTTTGAGACAGAGAGAGAGAGAGACAGGGCATGAACGGGGGAGGAGCAGAGAGAGAGGAAGACACAGAATCGGAAGCAGGCTCCAGGCTCTGAGCCATCAGCCCAGAGCCCCACGCGGGGCTCGAACTCAACGGACCGCGAGATCGCAAGATCATGACCTGAGCTGAAGTCGGACGCTCAACCGACTGAGCCACCCAGGCGCCCCTCTATTTGATTCTTTAAAAAAAATATTAGGACCTCCTGCCTGACTCAGTGAGAAGAGCATGTGACTCTTGGTGTCAGGGTCATGAGTTGGAGCCCCACATTGGGTATGGAGATTACTTACATGGATAAAACTTTTAAAAATTATTTTAAAAAATAAATAAAAAAATAAAAATTTTTATATTGTGTTAAAACATGTAAAACAAAATTTCCCATTTTAACCATTATAAAGCATACGCTTCAGTGGCGTTGAGAACCTTCACGATGTCACGCAGCTGTCGCCACCATTCGTCTCCACTTTTTGATCGTCCCTCGATGAAACTCCGCATCTATTAACTCCCATGTACCCCCCAACCCTAGCCTCCGATAGTCACTGTTCCACCTCTGCCTCTATGAATTTAACTCTCTAGGCCTCTCGTATAAGTGGAACCCTACAGTCTTGTGTCTGGATTATTCCACATAGTATCGGGACTTTAAGGTTCATCCAAATTGTAGCATTTACCAGAATTTCATTCTTTTTAAAGTCTGAATGATATTCCCTTGTATGTACATACCAAATGTCGCTTATGCATTTATCCATCGATGGATACTTCGGGCGTTTCCCACTTCCTTTCTGTGAATTTAGTCTCGCTCATAATAAGTGAGTTGGGCTGAGACTCCCCTCTGCCGTCTTCATTTCAGGACCCAGGCTGATGAAATGACCATTTTCTGGAGTATTTCTGGTCTTCCGGGCTGAGGGAAAGAGAACTCTGGCCATTAAATGCTCTGGTATGAAGATGCCTCGTGCCACTCCCTCTCACACCTCATTAGCCAACACCAGTCATGTGGTCCCACCAGACCACAAGGGGACCAGGCAGTGCAAACCCTGCACCGTCCCCCCCCTCCCCCACCACCACCACGTTCCCGGGAGGGTGGAGCAGGTTGACGAATATTCACTTCAGTGAAAATCATCCTACTTCTACTTATCCCATCTACCGTAATTTTAATTGCTCAGTTTTGTAGTTTATCCTCTAAATAATGCGTAACATTATTTGGTATTAGTGATTGTTTTCTGCATAAACGACCTGGCACCATGTTACCGAATTTTGCTGATTTCTGCAAAATAAAAAATATTCGCCTTGCCCCAGGTGAACAGTGGCTCAGATGGTCTTCTGAATCTAGACGTTGCCTCATCAAAAGCGGCACCTGGTACAGGCACAGCCCACGGGACATCTACAAGGCGACCCTTCTGACGGTGAAGACTTCCGGGCCCTTAATGCTTACACTTTTAGAGAATGCGGGTCTCTCAAATTTCTTTCTAGCAATACTTATACAGGAACACTTTATATTTACGTCCTCCCAAATCAGTAAAAGAACTTTGCGAGAATAACGTGTGGGACAATCTCGAGTTCCATCTCAGAAACAACCGGCAGATGATTGTAGTCGCGTGAACGTCGAGGATAAACAGATGGGTGTGTGTGCGCTGGGGACACGGCTGGGGCTGAAAGAAACCACACTCCTGCTGACAGGTTCATTAACATCCTTGACCATCACTGTGTTTAGGAAGTGAGGTGTTTAGCGTTTTCCATTCAGTTATACGTAAGTGTGTTACTTACACGGAAGTATTCTGCCTGTTCTTAGATATATTACAAAGTTGATTCTCAGCTGACTTTTTGTGGAGAATGTCTAATTTTTAGGAATAGGTTTTTGACATTAAATGGAAGAGGACTGTGTATGAGCAGTTGATAGCAAATCACCTAAATATTCCTTTTAATGTTTCTTTCTTTATGTATTGAGAGAGTGTGCTTGAGCAGGGGGAGGCGCAGAGAGAGAGAGAGAGAGAGAGAGAGAATCCCAAGCAGGCTCCACACTGCCAGTGCAGAGCCCGACACGGGGCTCAGTCTCACAAACTGTTGAGCTTGTGACCTGAGCCAAAATCAAGACTCGGACACCCAACCGACTGAGCCACCCGGGTGCCCCTCACCTAAATATTTTTTAATACAGTGTCTATTCCACAGCATAGACTGTTATTTTTTTGTTTTTCAAACTTTCAAACAAACCTCTAGCGGTGCCTGGGTGGCTCAGTCCGTTGAATGTCTGGCCCTCGGTTTCGGCTCAGGTCGTGATCTCATGGCTCACGGGATGGAGCTCTCTGCAAGGGGTTCTGCTCACAATCCCTGCTTGGGATTCTCTCTCCCCCTCTCTCAGCTCCTCCCCCACTTGCGCTCGCTCTCTCTCTCTCTCTCTCTCTCAAAACAAATAAGTAAACTTAAAAACAAAGCTCTAATGCTCAATATCACCACCACGTGTGTCTTCGCCGCGGCCACTAAGATACACCGTGTCCCCACCCTCACTCAGCCCCTGGTAGTTTTCACGCCCGAAGCGGAGATGAAAACGAAGCACGATCTCTCGAATGTTACATATAAGATAACAAGGTTCTAGGTGGCCCCCAATTTCACCATTTGGAAGAGAATGTGTTCGATAAGTTTCCCCCAACTCCCTGGTGAGGTGGCTGTCTTGGAGATTGAAGTCTGTGTCTGAGCAGGGTCAGGGCCAAGGTCACCGCCTCTGCTTGATGTCCTCTAGGGCTCACGCCGCTCAGCGAGCGCCCACGTGTCGAGAAGCGCAGGTCGTTTGTGATGGTCTCAGGCCACGAACACCCTCCGTTCTGGACCGTTTCTTCCTCGGGAGCCACGTGTTGGCAGCCTCACAGAGGGACTCAGGTCAGAAAGCCGGACAGAGGCTGACTCTTGTTAGGACAAGACACTTTGGCTGCCATCTGCTGGGAGATTCTCAGAGTAGATACGGACCTTTGCCACAGACGTGGTCGGAGACCATGAAACCGTAATCAGAACAGTGTAATGAAAATCAACAGTTGTCTACATCAAGAAGGACGTCCGTGACATGACGCTGCCCCCTTAGAGGTCATGCTCTTACAGCCACTGTCCTCCTCCTGGCCTGGCCAGGGCAGGTCACAAAGACAAAGGAGTGGGACAGAAGAGGACCCGGTGAAGTCCCCACAATGCGAGCCTTCTCAACTCAACCCTGATGTAGATTTTATGTTGGGTTCATTGCCCTCGTTCTCAAAGACGTACAATCTCAGTTTCTTTTTTTTTTAATTTTTCTTTTTTATGTTTATTTAGTTTTGAGAGAGACAGGGCACGGGCAGGGGCAGAGAGAAAGAAAGGGAGACAAGGAATCCGAAGCAGCTCCAGGCTCTGAGCTGTCAGCACAGGGCCCTATGCGGGGCTTGAACCCACAAACCGTGAGACCGTGACCCGAGCTGAAGTCAGGCACTTAACTGACTGAGCCACCCAGGTGCCCCCATCCATTACCTTAAAAAATATATATATTTTTTTTCAACTTTTTTTTTTTTTTTTTTTAATTTTTGGGACAGAGAGAGACAGAGCATGAACGGGGGAGGGGCAGAGAGAGAGGGAGACACAGAATCGGAAACAGGCTCCAGGCTCCGAGCCATCAGCCCAGAGCCCGACGTGGGGCTCGAACTCACGGACCGCGAGATCGTGACCTGAGCTGAAGTCGGACACTTAACCGACTGCGCCACCCAGGCGCCCCCAAAAAAAATATTTTTAAATGTTTATTCATTTTTGAGAGACAGAGACGGTGTGAGTGGGGGAGGGGCAAAGAGAGAGGGAGACACAGAATCCGCAGCAGGCTCCAGGCTCCGAGCTGTCAGCACAGAGCCCAATGTGGGGCTCGAACTCATGAACTGTGAGATCATGACCTGAGCCGAAGTCGGATGCTTAACTGACTGAGCCCCCAGGCACCCCGAAAATCTCGGTTTCCTGAGGGGACGTGAGGGGTGCACGGGTGAGTGGGACCAGCAGCTCAGCGCGCAGAGGTGAAGGGCAGGCCCATGCTTCCGCCGGCCCGCAGTCCAGACCCACCAGAGAAGCCCCCTCTCCTCGGCAGGGTAAGGAAAGGAGGCTTCCCCCCACAGCCCGGCTTTTGTCCTCTCTCTCCACTTGGCTTATGGTTCCTTAAGCTGGCGTCCCCCAGGGTGTGGCTGCCCCCTTGGGGGTGGCGCTCAAGGCCAGCGGCCCTGCTCTAGCACCCACCACTGCCGCTCTGTGCCCGCCCCCCGGGGGTCCTGGTGGCCGAGAGGGTGGGCGTGGCTCCCCAGAAGGCCCTGAACTGTCTCGGAAGGAGACTTGGGTGAAGCGGCCTGGGGGTTTGACAAGTCCGCTAGCGGTCTGTGCGTGCGTCAGGAGGTTCACCGGGTCGACCTCTGTTCATCAGCGAGAGTATTTCTCTGGAGAGAAGCCCCCTCTCCCGCTGCGGTTGCCCGGAGATCTGGTTTGGGTAGGAAAAGCAGGATACGCGTTTGACTCTTTTTTTCCTTCCGATCGCATGATTCTCAACTCTTAGATGTTTATCTTATTTCCGATTTTTTATAATTATTCCCTTTTCCTTTCTTTGCTATTGTGGTAAAATACACATAACATAAAACTTATCGGGGTGCCTGGTGGCTCAGTCGGTTAAGCATCGACTCTTGATTTCGGCTCAGGTCACGATCTCGGGATTCATGGGTTCGAGCGCCACGTCGGGCTCTGTGCTGACAGTGGAGAGCCGGCTTGGATCCTCTCTCTCTCTCCCTCTCTCTCCTTCTCTCTCTGCCCCTCCACACACTCTCTCTCTCAAAATAAACATTTAAAACAACCCGTAAGAGTTATCATCTTAACCATTTTTAAGCGTACGTTTCTGTGGCGTCACCTCCACGCGTAACGTGCAGGCTTCACCCCGTCCTTCTCCAGAACTCTTTTCATCTTGTCCAACTGAAACAATACCCACCAAGCACTAACTCCAAACTGTCACCTGCCCCGGCCCCCGGCAATCCCCCTTCGACTTCCTGTCTGCAATTTTGACTAGGCGCCTCACACAAGTGGATCTCGTACAGTCTTTCGTCTTTCACGGCCGGCTTATTTCACTCAGCATCGCGTTTTCCAAGTTCACCCGCGCAGTACACGTGTCAGAATCCCCTTCCTTTTGAAGGCTGGATAATGTTCCAGTGTAAGGATGGACGGCGTTTTGCTTGTCCGTTCATCCACACTTCCTTCCGTGTCTTAGCTACCGTGAATGTTGCCGCCGTGAACGTGGGTGCACAAAAAATCTACTCGAGTCCTCGCCTTCAGTTCTTTGGGGGATGTGCCCACAAGTACACCTGCGGGGTCATGTGGTAATTATCGGTATCTCGAGGAAATGCCACGCTGTTTGGCACAGCAGTTGCATCACCTCACGTGCCCACCAACAGCGCCCGAGGGGGGCTCCAGTCACTCCACATCCTCGCCGACGCTTGTTATTTTTTTCGTTCTTATTTTTTGACAGTGATCCTCCTCACGAGTGTGAGGCGGCGTCTTATCATAGCTTTGATTTGCGCGCCTCTAATGCTTAGTGACGTCGAGCACCTTTTCCTGTGCTTATCGGCCATTTGCGTGTCTTCGGAGCAATGTCTGTTCCATGTCCTACGCCCGTCATTGAACCGGGTTGTTGTCGCTGTTGTTGTTGTTGTTGTTGTAGAAGTAAGTGCTCTACATATTCTGGATGGTAATCCTTCATCAGAGCTATGCTTGCAAATATTTTCTCTCATTCTGTGGCTAATGCCTTTTGATGGACAAAATTTTTTTAATTTTCATGGAGTCCGATTTGTTTCCTTTTTCTTTTTTTTAAACATGTTTGCACACTTTTTTAATTTTTTTTTAACATTTATTCATATTTTGAGAGACAGAGCATGAGTGGGGGAGGGGCAGAGAGAGAGGGAGACACAGAATCTGAAGAAGGCTGCAGGCTCTGAGCTGACAGCCCAGAGCCCGACACAGGGCTCGAACTCACAGATCGTGAGATCATGACCTGAGCTGAAGTCGGACGCTTAACCGACTGAGCTACCCAGGGCCCCTGTTTACTTTTTCTTTTGTTGCCTCTGCTTTTGCTGTCACAACCAAGAAATCACTCCCAAATCCAAAGTCATGCATCTTTTGTCCTATGTTTCATTCTAAAAGCTTTATTGTTTTCTGTCTTTTTCTTTTTTGAAAGAGAGAGCGAGAGCGAGAGCACGTGCACGTGTGGTAGGCGGAGAGAATGAGAATCCCAAGCAGGCTCCGTGCCCAGTGCAAAGCCCAACATGGGGGCTCGATCCCACGACCCTGGATCATGACCTGAGATGGAATCAAGGTCGGACGCCCAACTGACTGAGCCACCCGGGCGCCCCTGTTGTTTTCAGTCTTAAAATTAAATCTCTGATCCAATTTGAGTTAATTCTTGTACGTGATGTGAGCTAAGGCTCCAACAGCGTTCTCCGGCATGCGGACGTCCAGTTTTCCAGCACCGTATGTTGAAAAGACTGTCCTTTCCCCACTGAATAGTCTTAGCTTCCTTGTCAAAAGTCGCTTGTTCGTATAGCTGAGGCTCCACTTCTGGTTCTCTATTCTGTCCCCTTGGTCTGCACACCTGGCTTTATGCCAACAGCACGTCATCTCGATCACAGTAGGTCGGTTAGTATGTGTTGAAATCAGGAAGTGTGATCCTTCCAGCTTTGGTCTTCTCTTTCAAGATTGTTTTGGCTATTTGGGTCCCCTTGAGATTTCATCTAATTTTAGGATGAGTTTTGTATTTCTGCAAAAGTTGTCCTAAGGATTCTGACAGGGATTGCATTGAATCTGTAGATCACTTGGCTAGTATCGACGTTTTCACGATATTAAGTCTTCCAACCCGTGAACATGAACGTGTTTCCATTTGTTTGCACCGTCTCTAATTCTTTTACAAGAATTTCTAGTTTGCCTTGCTTTTCACCTCCTTGGTTAATTTCTGATTATTTTATTCTTTTTGATGCTGTGTAAACGAGATTGTTCTGTAATTTCTTTTTCAGATCGTTCATTACTAGTATATAGAAACACAACTAATGTGCGTGTGTTGACCTCGTGTTCTGCTACTTTACTGAACACATTTACCAGTTCTAACAGAGTTTCTGTGCAACCATTAGGCTTTTCCACATATAAGATCCTATCATCTGCAAATGGAGATGAGTTGAGTTCTTCCTTTCTAATCTGAATGCCTTTTCTTTCTTTTTCTTGTCTAATTGCTTTGGCTAGATGAAGAGAAACGATAAGAGCAGATATCTTTGCCTCATCCTGGTCTTAGAGGAAAAGCTTTCAGTATTTCACCATTGAGTATGATGTTTGCTATGGGTTTTTCAACTACGCCTTTTATTATGAGATAGTTTTCTTTTATTCCCAGTGTGTTGAGGGTTTTAACATGAAAGGGTGTTGATTTTTGTCTAACGCTCTCTTCTCTGCATCGGTTGAGATGATCACGTGTGTGTGTGTGTGTGTGTGTGTGTGTGTGTGAGGGGGGTGGGTCCTTTACTGTGTTAATGTGTCCCACAGAACTCCCTGGAGCTTTCAGGGCAGGTCTAGTGGTAAAGAACCACCTCAGTTTTTGTGTATCTGGGAATGTCTTCATTTCTCCCTCACTCTTGAAGGATCCTTTTGGTGGAAATGGGACTCGTGGTTGACAGGTTGTTTTTCCTTTTTAGCACTTTGGATATATAGGCCCACGGCCTTCCGGCTTCCAAAGTTTCTGGTGAGAAATCAGCTCATTATCTCACTGAGCATCCCTTGGGTGCGATGAACTGCTTCTCTCCTGCTGCTTTCAAGTTTCTTTTTGTGTTTGGCTCTTGACGTTTCGATTATGCTGTGTCTCAGCATGGGTCTCTTTGAGTTCCTCTTAAGTTGGAGGTCATTGAGCCTCTTGGATGCTTATATTCATGTCTTTCATCAAATTTGGGAAATTTTTTTTATTAAAAATTTTTTTAATGTTTTTATTTATTTTTTAGAGAGAGAGAGACAGAGTGGGTGGGAGAGGGGCAGAGAGAGAAAGTGGGAGACACAGAATTCGAAGCAGGCTCCAGGCTCTGAGCTGTCAGCACAGAGCCAGACGTGGGGCTCAAACTCATGAGCCGTGAGATCATGACCTGAGCCGAAGTCAGATGCTCAACCGACTGAGCCACCCGGGCACCCCAAATTTGGGAGATTTTAAGCCACAATTTATTCTATCTCTTTCCGCCTCTCTCCTCCTCTGGGACTCCCATAATGTGTATGCTGGTCTGCTCGGAGATATCCCACAGGTCCCTCGGGCTCTGCTCACTGCAACCTGTGTTCCTTTTTCTGTTCTTTAGACCCGATCATTTCTATTGTCCTGTCTTCATGTTCACGGGTTCTTTCTTCTGCCTGCTCATATTTGCCTTTGAATCCCTCTTGTGAATTTTTCATTTCCATTATTGCACTTTTCAGCTCCAGAATTTCTTTTTGGTTTCTCTTTAGGTTTTCCATCCCTTTGTTGATATTTCCATTTTATTCATGCGTCATTTTCTTGACATTCTCCACATCTTCCTTAAGTCCTTTGGGCATATTTTAGACAATTGTTTTAAAGTCTTTGTCTACTGGTTCTGCCATCAGGTCTTTTCCAGGGACAGTTTCTGTTGACTTTTTTCCTTTGAATGGGCCTTATATGTTCTTGTTCCTTTGTGTGCTTTGAGATTTTTCTGTTGAAAACTGGACATTGAATCTAATAATGTGGTAACTCTGGAAATCAGATTCTCCTCCTTCCCCAGGATTTGCTCTTGACCATCATCATAAGCAGCAGCAGCAGCAGTCTCTGTGCTAAGGATCAGTGTCGGGCAAACCTAAGGTCTTACTTGGTCTTTTCTGAGCCCGTTCCTTTCAGTGGGCATGCATGGCCCCTTTCTATGTTTCCTCTTATGTGCAGTTGCTTTTGGATGTCCTAGTTTGGCTCCCAAAGCGGGGGGGAAGAGGCAAATAAAGTTGGAGGAGAGGGTGCTGGCTCTTTAAATCCCCCCCCCGGAAGTCTCTTCAACCGGAGAGGGAGGGGCTGGCCACAGTGAGGGAGGTGCGGCAATGGCCTCCCACATCTTTGTGTGCAGCTCTGTGATTAGAAGCAGCAATCGGTGATCAGAGCACAGACCCTCACTATTTGGAGGACGGGGCGTGTGTTGTCTGCTCACGCTCCTGCAGGCTGTGTCCACGATGCCCAGGGCCACACGTGCCACTGCCTGCCATGAGAGGGGTGTGGGGCGGGTATCTGC
The DNA here is from genome assembly GCF_028018385.1 of Neofelis nebulosa. Taxonomy (NCBI): domain Eukaryota; kingdom Metazoa; phylum Chordata; class Mammalia; order Carnivora; family Felidae; genus Neofelis; species Neofelis nebulosa. Next base: position 82,779,527 of record NC_080795.1, read on the forward strand.
TACTGCACTCAGAGCTCACATTGACCTAAATTAACCACAGTTTACCATCTGTGTCTTCCCCCTGGGAGTTACGAGCCTTCAGTAGACTCCAGATTCCCATAGTGGTTCGACGAGACAGATTCTGCCAGTGCGACTCTGTCTAAGTGGAGGGATTCCTGGTGCTTTGGACGCTGCGTCTCCCAATGTGTGACTCTCTTCTGTGGTTTCTTTTTTATTTTATTTATTTATTTTGAGGGGGGAGGGGCATAGAGAGAACCACAAGCAGGCTCTGCATTGTCAACGCGGAGCCTGATGTGGGTGGGGCTCGAACTCACAAACTGTGGGAGGGTGACTTGAGCCAAAACCAGGAGCCAGATGTGTAACTGACTGAGCCACCCAGGCGCCCCGATTCTCTTCCATTATTTATCAGTTTTTTTAATTAACATTTATTATTGAGAGACAGAGAGAGGCAGAGCATGAGCGGGGGAGGGGCAGAGAGAGGGAGACACGGAATCGGAAGCAGGCTCCAGGCTCCGAGCTGTCAGCACAGAGCCCGACGCGGGGCTCGAACTCACAAATCACGGGAGCATGACCTGAGTCCGAGTTGGACGCTTAACCGACTGAGCCACCCAGGCACCCCAGTCAATTTTAAAATATATATAATAAGTTGGTTCCCAGTATCCTCTGAAGTTGAGCAATTCGGGGGTTTTTTCTAACTTATGGATTCAAGCCGCTATTTTCTTGGCTGCTACTTGCACCGTCCCATCTTCCAGACCTATTTCTAATACTGTAAAGTCTCACATCCCGAGACCAGAGCAAGAAGCCCCTTCTCAGCAGGTCACAGAAGTCCCACCCCTTCTGGGGACAAGCTTTGTGGAAGCCACTAAGATCGGCTGCCGTCCTCCTGGACGTGGGTGCCCAATGTGGCCTGCCACCCTGCCTAGCTTGGGTGCCGCTCCCTTGATTCACGTTGGGTCTTTAACAGGTGCCTCCTAGACGTGCTGTTGAGACAGGAGCTGATGTCGCTGGGGCCTGGAGCCCAAGGACAGGCTTCCCCGGGGACTCTGCCCTCTGCCCCAGGCTCTGCAGCTAACGAGCCAATGGGCTCCCCGCCTGGAAGGAAAGTTGGCAGCTAACCCCCTTCCCCCGACCCCGGTCCGGGCTCACGGCGCGGCCAGTTACAGGGTGGGGACTGCGGGAGAGAGGGGACAGGCAGAACACAGGGGTCAGCTGGAATCCGCTGAGGCCCCAGCAAACGAGGACGGCTCAGTCACGCTGAGCGTGGGCACGGTGCCGTCCCCGGACCCCGGAGGGCGAACGGGAAGTGGTGAGAGTTTAGGGCAGAGGACACCTGGGTCCTTCCCGCCTGTGCACAAGTAGGGCACGCCAGTGCTGCCACCGAGGCCCCACCCACGTGTGCTGGAGCTGCCCGGGGAGACGCTCAGCCGGAGCCCGTGTGCTCAGGGCGTGTGGAGCCGCCCCCGCCCGCGGGCCTCCCCCCTCCACGCCAGGCCCTGCGCTGTCAGCGCGCACGGTCCCCACAGGGCCTCCCCCCACGACTGATGGGCTCCGCTTCAGGCCAGGGGACGCCGCACTGCCTCATTCCCTCCACCACGACACCCAGATGTCCCGGGGGCTCTGGGCCCTGTCCGGGCCCGCCTCCACCGTCCCTAGCACGGGGGAGAGTTACCTGCTCCCGGAGCCCAGTGGCCTGACTGCCTGCCCGACCAGGCCGTGCCCGCCGGCAGCCTGTGTGAGGATCACTGGGCTTCCAGAACTTCCAGGCGACTGCACGTTCCCTGACGGGGGTCAGCTGTTTGACCATGAGTTTGTCATAGCGTCACCTGTGGACTTGATAGAACCAGGCGAATAACCAGCAGGAAAAACACTCTAGGAAACAGGGAAAGGAGACACTCGGTCTACGGAAACTGGCTTGGCGGTTTTCAGCCCGAGGCAGCAGGCTTCAAGCGCTGGTGGGTCAGAGGAGCTCCCCTCCCGTCCCCCCCACCCCCCCGGGCCCGCCTCCCGCCTCCCCTGCCCACATCTTTATAAAGGATCCCTTTGTTAAGCTCTTCCCACCCCGTCTCCTGTCGGGACTCCAACTGGCAGGCGCACTGTTTTCATTCTCTAATTTTTTTTAACGTTTATTTATTTATTTGTTTGGAGAGAGAGAGAGAGCAAGCCAGGGAGGGGCAGAGAGAGAGGCGAGAGAGATTCCAAGCAGGCTCAGCGCTTCCGGCCCAGCCCGATGTGGGGCTTGAACTCCCCAACTGCGAGATCATGACCTGAGCCCAAACCAAGAGGTGGACGCTTAACCGACTGAGCCACCCGGGTGCCCCTCGTTCTCTCAAGTTTGAATTGTGAGATCACGTCTGAAGGCCTGGGCTTTTCCCCTGGGCGTCCTGTGAGGCCCCGGGGGACGAGACCTCCGGAGAAGATTATGTCGGCTCGTGCCAGGTACCAGCTCGTAATCCATCTGGGACCACGCTGACTTCGTTTCTCTGCGTGCGGTTCCCCCAAGTGCGCAGGGGGAGACCTGAACTCTAAATGCCCAGCGGAAAGTTTTCCTGCAGGGTCCAGGCAGAGTCGGTGGGTTTCCTTTCTGGCACCGTCTGCCGGCGCGCAGGACTTCTCTGGCCTACGTTGCCACTTCGGGTGGCCCCCTGAGGACCCAGATCTCACACAGAGCCTCTGCTCAGGCAGGTCCTCATCCTCGTTTCCTGCGCCGCGGACCCGTCCGAGCCCGAGGCGTGGGGCCGGCAAATGGCTCAGGTGCGCGGCGGCGGCCGCCGCGGGTTTCCTTTGCTGGGTCGTGACCCCGGTACCCGAGCAGGCACGTGTTGGGTTTTACCCAGGAAATCTGTGGCGGGAGGGTCTTTCGGGGTATCTAGGTCTCTCACGCTGCCGCTGCTGTTGCAAAACCGTCATTGTTAAAGCAGATGCCGTGGGTGAGCCGCTCAACCCCCCTCTGGGGGCCGGCGTGCCCCCCTCCAGGGCTGCAGAATCGCACAAGCCCCCTGAGCCGGAGGCCGCCCCGGGCTGGCCACGCTGCCGGCGCAGAGGTGCCCGGGACCACCCACCCCTCCCCGAGGGCAGCCCACGGCCAATGGCTGGTGTGGGGGTAGCGGCTCAGACCCCTGTCGCTGGAGAAGGCACCTCTCTGGTGAAATCCGGACTCCTGGGCACCCCTGGCTATCAGACTACGGCCCGACTCGAGCTGAGCGCACCGCTTCCCCGGCTGCCGTCACACCCTCTCCCCACAGCAGGCTTCCAGACGCACCTGAGTCACCGTCACAGGCTCTGCTTCTGGGGAAGCGACCAGAGACGTGGTGCCAGGTGTGGTCGCAGGAGGCACACTCCACGGGTAGGGTGCCCACTGGCCGGCGGGCCACAGGACTCACTCTGCGGGCTGCCGGGTGGGTGTTCCCAGCCCCGGCGTCTTGGCAGCGCAGCTGGTGCATAGGGAGCGGGAGCACACGGAGCAGGGGAGGGCGCGACGCACGGTCACGTGCTGGGCTGAACCGTGTCCCCAGAGCCACCTGCTGAGTCCCACCCCCAGGGCCGCAGGGTGACTGTACTCGGAGGTGGGCCTCGGCGGAGGTGACTGAGGTAAAGGAGGGCCCTGGGGCCCCCGATCCAGGCTGACTGGTGTCCCCACCAGAAGGGGTGACCGGGGGCACAGACGGGCACTGGGAGGGAGACCACGTGAAGACACGGGGAGGGGACGCCCCCCACACGCCAGGGAGAAGGCTCAGGAGGACCGGCCCTGCCGACAGTTTGAGATGCCCGTGTGAGATGAACAATATGTGCGCTTTGCTCTGGACCTCGTCAGCTTTCTGGCTCTGTCCCAGTGTAGACTGACCAACGCCCAGAAAAACACAACCGTCCGCTCGCTGATAACCTCCGCAGGCCTAACAAGCAGGAAGTGGCAAGTATTCCGAATGCCCTGGTAAGACACGTGCACTCAGGAGCATCTGATGCATGTCCGGGTGCATGCAGGGACATCCTCTCCTGGGGTATGGTGAGACATTCTCTCCGAGGAATCTGGGGCATGCTGGGACGTCCTCTCCAAGGAGCCTGGGGCACACTGGGAGTTCATCTCTAGAGTCTGGGACACACTGGGACATTCTATTCCAAGGAGTCTGGGGCATGCTGGGACACCCTCTTCTCAGGCATGTTGGGATACCCTAAGGAGCCTAGGGCATGCTGGGACGTCCTCTCCAAAGAGTCTGGGGCATGCTGGGACATCTTCTCCTCAGGCATGCTGGGATACTCCAAGGAGTCTGGGGCATGCTGGAACATTCTATTCCAAGGAGTCTGGGCCATGCTGGGACACCCTTTCCTTGGGCATGTTGGAACACTCTAAGGAATCTGGGGCATGCTGGGACACCCTCTCCTCAGGCATGTTGGGATACTCTAAGGAGCCTAGGGCATGCTGGGACATCCTCTCCAAAGAGTCTGGGGCATGCTGGGACACCCTCTCCTGGGGCATTCTGGGATACCATCTCCAAGAAGTATGGGGCATGCTGGGACGCCCTCTCCAAGGAGCCTGGGGCATGCTGGGACATCCTCTCCAAAGAGCCTGGGGCATGCTGGGATGCTCTTTCCAAGGAGCCTGGGGCATGTTGGGACATCCTCTCCTCAGGCATGTTGGGATACCCTAAGGAGCCTAGGGCATGCTAGGACATCCTCTCCAAGGAGCCTAGGGCATGCTGGGACACCCTCTCCAAGGCAACGGACAAAGTCTGAGCCTCCCCTTTCTTGCCTCTAAGGAAAAAGCCCTACACCCGGTCGGCCTCTGCGAATTTGAGATACCAGCTGACACACCAGGAACGTGACCTCGGTCGGCTTGTTGGCCTTACGGAGCCTCCCACCGGCGAGATGATGGAGGACAGAGCCCGGTCCTGGTTCGCGACGGCCGGCGTGGTACGTTGGGACAGACAGACCCCCTCACAGTGGCGGGGGGTGGGAGTGGGGGCACGGGGGCTCTCGGCCGGCGGCAGGATGGTGTGGCTGGCTGCTCGGGGCCTGAGGGGCCCAGGACGGGGGCGGGGGTTGCGGAAAGGAGGCGCTGGGGGACAAGGAGCGTGGTCTCGTGCCGCACGCTGGCGTCCACCGAGCCACCAGTGGACAGGACAGCTTGGCAGGTGGTCACCGGCCACCGGGGCTCACACAGCCTCACGACCCGATGCCCAGATGTGGAGATGGGCCCGGCACGGGCCGACGACACAGCTCCCCTCCCCGGCCAGCCCCGCTGCTCTCTCGTGTGCCGTGTGACGCTTCACGTCAGCCCGGCGGCAGAGACCCCAGAGCCGGCCGGCCAGTGGGGGATCCGTCGCTTCCGACTCACGTTCCAGGTGCCACGCTCAGGCCTGCGGGGTGGGCTTCGGCGGGACATCGCCACGGCGCTCAGGCCCCCTTACGGCAAGGGTGTGCGGCAGGGCCCGGGACCGCAGGGGACGGCATGCCCGGCAGAGGCTGCCGGCCTGGCGGAACTGGGGCGCCATCCCCCAGGACACGGGCCTTACCCGGAGTCCGTGGGCCCCGCGGGTGGAGACAGGAGTCTGGGAACAAGGAGTAGAAGCAGTGGCCAGCCCACCATACTCCAGAGACCCACCGGGAGCGAGCCTGCCACGTTAGGGTGAGGAGCCGCCAGTCCCGGTCCCCAGGAGGAAGACCCCGCCACCTGGCCACGGAGACTCCTTGTTCCGGATCCCATCCTGGTTATTTCTGCGGTATGCGGCAGTGGGCAAAGGAGCGGAGCCCGATAAGGACATTATGGCCAGGATTCAGGCCCCAAAGACGAGGCTCTCGGTCACCACCCCCACCCTGGGCAGAGCAGGCAGGTGGGCCTCCGTCATGGCCTCAGGGCGAGCGGCTCAGCAGGGCTGCAGCCGGCCCCGCGCAGCCTCCTCTCGTGAGTTTCCCCAGAGAGAACCCGGGAGGCCGGACAAGCCCGATGTAAGGAGCGGTGTGTGGACTTGGGGCGACGGGGGCGGGAGGACCGCAGCAGAGACCCTGATGCCTCGCTCACCGTCCAGCCGCCGAGGCTCGCGACCACGGCCTTCCCTATGGCGTTAACCTTTGCTGACCGAACCAGCTTACCCGGGCTCCCTCCGAAGGCTGGGCCGTGAGGGGCACAGGCAACGTTGGCTGCCAGGAGAGTACGGACCCCCCCTCAGCAGCGCCGCCTGCGAACTGGGCATGTGGGCCCGGCAGAGTGACAGGCCATCAGCGGGACGAGCGGCAGGCGCTGAGGACCGTACGGGAGCAAGCCTCCGCCCTGCCCTCTGCTCAGCCTGGGTCTCTCTTACTGGAAACACAGGCCTCAGGCCAGTCACGGAGGCCCTGCTCCCCTGCCCTTGGCCCAGATGCCCGGCCAAGCTCAGAGCCTGGGGCTGCAGCGTTGATCCACCCTGCCCCCAGCACACACCCGACCCGGGGATGAGAAAACAACGCAGGACCCACAGGAAGGTTGGAATTGCTTTTATTGGGGTGAGCGCTGCAGGCTCACCCGTGGTCGGGTTAGTGTTCTGCCCTCACGGAGGCAGCCGAAGCCTGGCGCCTCCACCCGCCGCCTGCCTGGGTTAGTGGAACATGCAAAGCTTCATCAGAGAGTGGAGGCAGGGGTGGAAGCCACCGAGGCCAGGGGCTGGATGGAACAAGAGGGGAGGGAACTGGGCTGGGCTGCCTGTGCCGCCTGTGCCCGGGCCTGACAAGGAGGTGAGGCTCTCGCGGACAGACAGGCAGGAAGCACCCAGGGGGGACCCACGGGGGAGCAGAGTCCTGCAGAAGCCCCGGCCATACCCAGCCTGGCCCCGGGGCTGGCACGCCCGGGAGCTGGGCCGGTGGGGAGTCTGTCACCGGGAGGGTCTGTCTCCCACCCCAGGTCTGGGTCCTCGGGGCCTGGGGTGGAGGGAGGACACTGAAGGCACTTACTAAGGGACTGAGGCTGGAAGGCTGAAGCCGGACGCCTGGGGTCTCGGGACAGTGTCAGGGGCTAGGGGTTGGGGACGGCGCCTGCAGCTGGGCAGGGGCCAGGCGCGGGCCGGGCACGGGAGAGGCTTGGCCCGGGCCAGCTGGTTCTGTAGACTGGACCCTCATCTTCCCACGGGCAGGCTGGAAAAGAGATGACTAACCCCGGACCCCCTCCCTCCCCAGCAAGGCCCACCGAGCAAGGAAATCAGTCCTGGAAACAGGAAGAGAAGCTGGTTCTGAGGGCCCTGCTAGTGACGGGGCCGACCCCGCTCCCCTGGGCGGCTAGGATCAGTGGTTGGGTGTCAGTGAGCCCAGCGAGCAGGGCTGGGTGGGGGGGTGGCGGGGGGCGGGGGGACCTTGCCCAGACGATACCCTCTAGAGAGACGGGAGGGCTAGGAGGGCCGGGCTTGGGGCCGGGCCCGGGACCCTCCAAGGCACCTGGCTGTGGTGAGTGGCAGGTAGACAGGAGCAGGGAGGCCTGGGGGATGAGCTGGTCAGCGGGTCTGCACCAGCTCCCTCCCTGACCGCCTCCCTGGGACGCAGGCTGTCTGGACAGCAGATAGATCGTTAATATATTAGTCTGCTCTTTTTGGTTAGACTTTAGGCACCGCTTGGGAGGAAGACACCTTTGAAACGTTAAAGACCCCAACGCCTGGGCAGGGAACCTGGCCACATGCAGAGCGGGAGGGCAAGGGTGCAGGCAGCGGGTCAGGCCGCCGCGGACTCGGGGCCCCCCAGGGAGGACGCGGGCCCCGAGGCGTAGCGGCGGCCGTAGCCCGAGGAAGAGTAGGAGGAGGAGGAGAAGGTCATGGAGAAGCCGGAACCCGTGGCGTCAAAGCTGCCGCGGCGGGAGCCAGCCCGGGAACCGGTGCGCGAGCCGGAGCGCGAGCCGGCCGCGGAGCCAGAGCCGCTGACGCTGTAGGGGCTGTAGTAGCCCTTGCTGGACTGGGCGGCGGCCTCCAGCAGCCGGAGCCCCGTGCCCTCCTCCACCATGCTGCGGTCCAACGCGTCCTTGTACGAGATCTTGAGCTTGGTCTTGGGGCAGGTGAGGTACTTGGAATACGCGCCAACGTCCCGCAGCTTCTGGGCGGTCCGGGCGTCCACCATGCCGCGCTGCAGGGCCTCGTCGAGGGGCACACGGCCCGGCGCGTCGGGCTCGATCAGGCCCCCCGTCAGGTACTGCACCTCCAGGAAGCGCTGGCCTGCCTCGTAGTAGAGCCAGCCCTTCTTCAGGGCCTGGGCGGCCGACATCTTGGTCTTGGTGCGCGGGTCCTCGAAGCCACAGAAGGCTTTCTGGGCCAGGTTGATGCGGTCCACCATGATCTTATCCACCAGGCCCTTGTTGACGGCGTCGGTGACGGGGAAGCGCTCCCCGGTGCCGGGGTCGATGATGCCCCCCGTGCAGGCCTGGGCCTCCAGCAGCCGCTGCCCGGTGATGTTGTCCACCAGGTTGCGGTGCATGGCCTCCGTGATGGACACCTTCTCCAGCGTCTCCGTGTCCAGGATGCCGGCCACGGGGCCCGTCTCCTCGGTGGGGTCTGACCAGGAGGCCGCCTGGGTCCTGGAGGCGGCGGGGCTGATGGGGTAGGAGGAGGAGGACCCCACGGAAGAAGAGCGGGAGCGGAAGCCACCAGCGTTGCCCGAGAGCATGTCGGCGAACTCGGTGATGGAGAGCGTGCCGGCGCGGTACTGGTCCAGCGCCGAGCGGTCGATGAGGCTCCTGGAGATGGCCTCGTCGATGTCGTACTGGCGGCCCGAGCGGCGGTCGATGATCATGGACTTGACCACGCCGTCGGAAGAGGAGATGGTGATCTCCTCCCACTCGCACTCCTGCTCGGACAGCTCCAGGTACGTCTGGTGGTCGATGAGGCCCTTGCGGTAGGCCTCGTACACGGACATCTCCTTGCCCGTCTCGGGGTCCACGATCACGACGCGCCGCTTGCGCACCGAGGACTTGGAGGACGTCTTCCGCTCCCGTTTCTTCTCCTTCAGGGGCAGCAGGCGCAGGCCGGTCTGGGGGTCCGTGACGCAGCGCTCCATGAGCTGCAGGTACGTGAGGTTCTCCTCCGTGTTGGGGTCGAAGAAGCCCTTGGTGTCGTCCGAGGGGTCGGTCAGGATCTCGTTCATCTCCTCGTCAAAGAGGCCGCGCTTGTAGGCCACGTCCACGGGCAGCCGGTGGCTCTCCTCGGGGTCGATGATGCCGCCCGTGGCGATCTGGGCCTCCAGCAGGCGGATGCCGTGGTCCTTCAGGATGAGGCCCTTCTTCATGGCCTGGAAGAGAGAGATGAGCTTCCCCGAGTACGGGTCCTTGTAGCCGGTGACGGCGCGCTCGGCCGACAGCAGCTTGTCCTTGAACTCGGGGCCCACGATGCCCATGCGCACGGCCTCCTCCACAGTCAGCTTGAGCCCCTTGATGGGGTCGATGACGTAGCCGGTGGCCGCCTGCGCCTCCAGGAGCTCGAAGGCCGTGCCGGGGCGGATGATGCCCTTCTTCATGGCCTGATACACGGACAGCCGCTCCTTGGTGGCATCGACGAAGACGCCGGCGATGCAGCTGGTGCCCTCGAGGAACTTCTGCAGGTTCTTGGAGACCTCCTCCACGGAGGTCAGGCCCTCCCGCAGCTGCAGCGCCGTGGCCTCGTCCATGACCTGCGAGCGCACCAGCTCCTCCACCGTGATCTGCTTGCGCAGGCCGCGGAAGGTCAGCTTGCGGGCGTCCGAGAGCGGCAGGAGCAGCTGGCCGCTGGTCTCGTGGCGACGGCACCTCCTGAGCAGCTGCGTGTAGCTGAGGCGCTCGTCCGTGGAGGGATCCGGGTAGCTGCGCACCTCGCTGGGCTCCGACAGCTGGTCGTGCGTGTCCTTGTTGAGGTAGCCACGCTGGTAGGCCACCTCCAAGGGGAGGTGGAAGCCCAGGCGCGGGTCCACGATGCCGCCCGTGGCCAGCTGGGCGTCCAGCAGCCGCAGGGCCTCCTCGGCCGGGATCAGGTCCTTCTTCATGGCCTGGAAGAGCGAGATCGTCTGCTCCGTGTAGGGGTCCCGGTAGCCGGTCACGGCCCGCTCGGCCGAGAGCAGCCGGTCGTGCAGTTCGGGGCCTACCAAGCCCTTCCGCACGGCTTCGTCCACGGTCAGCCGCTCGCCCTTCACGGGATCCAGGAGGAAGCCCGTGGCCGCCTGTGCCTCCAGCAGAAACCGGGCCACCTCGGCGCTCAGCAACCCCTTCTTCAGCGCCTGGTAGACGGTGAGCGTCTGCCGGGAGCCCGGCAGGTAGACGCCGGCCACGCAGCCCGTGCCGTACAGGTAGCGTGAGACCGACTCCGCCTCCAGCACCTCTCGGAGGCTCTTGGCGCCCTCCCGGAGGAGACCGTAGGTCTCGCGGGAGATGATCCGGGCCTCGTAGAGGTCCTCGGCCGTGAGGCGGCGGCGGATGTAGTCGTAGGAAGCCAGGTTCTGCTGGCGCACGATCTCGGTCTTCTCGATAATCTCGATGATGATGATGATCATACGCTCCTTGGTCACCCGGCCGGCCCGGAAGTCCGCCATGAGCCGGGCTCGCTGCTCTTCTGGGATCAGGTCCGACTGCATCACCTCCCACAGGGACATGGTGGAGCCGCCGCGGTCACCGCCGCCAGGGATGTCGATCTGCGTCTCCTCGAACGCCCTGCGGGTCTCCTCCTCCGTGTACACCTGCGGGCTCTCCGCCACCTCCGTCTTCTCGGCTCCTTTCAGGGGCAGCAGGCGCAGGCCCGTCTCGGGGTCCTCCACGCAGCGCTCCAACAGCTGCAGGTAGGTGAGGTTCTCGTGCGTGTTGGGGTCGAAGAAGCCCTTGGTGTCGTCGCTCGGGTCCGCCAGGACGCGGTTCGTCTCCTCGTCGAAGTAGCCGCGCCGGTAGGCCGCGTCCACGGGCAGGCGGTGGCTGTGCACCGGGTCGATGATGCCGCCCGTGGCGATCTGGGCCTCCAGCAGGCGGATGCCGTGCTCCCTAAGGACCAGGCCCTTCTTCATGGCCTGGAAGAGGGAGATCTGTTCCCCGGTGTAGGGGTCGGTGTAGCCGGTGACGGCCTTCTCGGCAGACAGCAGCTTCTCGTGCAGCTCGGGGCCCACGACGCCCGCCTTCACGGCCTCGTGGACGTACAAGCGCTGATTCCTCACAGGGTCCACCAGAAAGCCGGTGGCCGCTTGGGCCTCGAGCAGCAGAGTGGCCGTGCTGGGCCTGAGCAGGCCCCGCCGCATGGCCTCGTAGATGGTCACCTTCTCCTTGGAGTCCTCCAGGTAGATGCCGGCCAGGCAGCCGCTACCCTGGAGAAGCGTCCGCACAGAGTCCACCTCCGACAGCTCCCTCACAGACGTTTTGCCGTCCTTGAGCTGCTCAAACTGGGCCCTGCTGAGGACACCGGCAGCCGCGAGCTCACTGGCCGGCACCGGGGCGCGGAGGCCGCTGAAAGACAGCCTTTCCTGGCGCACGGTCTCCACCTCCTCCACGATGGTGATGACGATCTTGATGATCTTCTCCACGGTGACGGTGCCCGTGCGGAACTGCCGCACCAGCTCCTGTCTCTGCTCCGCCGTGAAGTACTCAGAGCTGAGGAGCTCCCACACGGTCACCGTCTTGCCCTTAAAGCTGCCCACGGGGACCTCAACGGCAGTCTTCTGAAAGGTCTCGCGAGCCTGCAGCTCGGAGCAGAGTCCCTCCCGCCGGGCCCGGGCCTCCTTCTCCGAGAGCGGCAGCAGGCTCAGCCCCGTCAGCGGGTCGGGCCGGCACTGCCGCTGCAGCTGGCCGTAGGCGACCGGCTCCTGTGTGCTGGGGTCGCAGTAGGTCTTGGCTTCGTCCTCGGGCGCCGACAGGGCTCGGCTGGTCTCCTCGTCCAGGTAGCCCCGGGCACAGGCAACGTCTACGGGCACACGGTGGCTCTTGCTCGGGTCCACGATGCCACCTGTGGACAACTGGGCATCCAGCAGGCGCCAGCCCTGCTCCCTGGGGATGAGGCCCTTCTTCAGGGCCTGGAACAGGGAGACGCTCTGCCCCGAGTAGGGGTCTTTGTAGCCGGTCACGGCCTTCTCAGCCGACAGCAGCTTCTCGTGCAGCTCAGGCCCCACCAGGCCGGCCCGCACCGCCTCGTCCACGGTGAGCCGGGCGCTCGTGGCAGGGTCGATGATGTGCCCGGTGCCGGCCTGGGCCTCCAGGAGGGCCACCGCCGCCTCTGGCTGCAGTAGGTCCTTCTTCAGGGCCTCGTAGACGCTCAGCCTCTGTCCCGCCTCCTCCAGCCACACACCAGCAATGACGTTGCCGCCCCGCAGGGCCCGCCGCACGGCGTCCACCTCGGCCACCTCTCGCACCGAACGCTCGCCCTGCTGCAGCTGGCGGTAGAGATCGCGGTCGATGACCCCGCTCTCGAACAGCTCGGCGGCAGGGACCAGGGCGCGCAGGCCCTCGAAGCAAAGCTGCCCTTTCTGCTCGTGCTCCTCGACCACCGTGATGACGATCTTGATGATCTTCTCCACGGTGACCTTGCCCGTGCGGAACTGCCGCACCAGGTCCCGCCGCTGCTCTGCCGTGAAGTACTCTGAGTTGATGAGCTCCCAGATGGTCACCGTCTTGCCCCGGAACTTGCCAAATGGTGCGGACACAGTGGCTTTCTCGAACACGTCCCGGGCCTCCGAGTCAGTGTAGACCAGCTCCCTACCCTTGGCAGCCTGCTCCGTGAGGGGCAGCAGGCGCAGGCCCGTCTCGGGGTCCTCCACGCAGCGCTCCAACAGCTGCAGGTAGGTGAGGTTCTCGTGCGTGTTGGGGTCGAAGAAGCCCTTGGTGTCGTCGCTCGGGTCCGCCAGGACGCGGTTCGTCTCCTCGTCGAAGTAGCCGCGCCGGTAGGCCACGTCCACGGGCAGGCGGTGGCTGTGCACCGGGTCGATGATGCCGCCCGTGGCGATCTGGGCCTCCAGCAGGCGGATGCCGTGCTCCCGCACGATGAGGTCCTTCTTCATGGCCTGGAAGAGGGAGATCTGCTCCCCGGTGTAGGGATCCTTGTAGCCGGTGACGGCGCGCTCGGCCGACAGCAGCTTGTGGTGCAGCTCGGGGCCCACGACGCCCTCCTTCACGGCCTCGTTGACGGTCAGCCGTCGGTTCCGCACAGGGTCCAGGAGGAAGCCCGAGGCAGCCTGGGCCTCCAGCAGGATGAGAGCCGTGCCCGGGCTCAGCAGCTGCCTCCGGAGGGCCGCGTACACGCTCAGCTTCTCGTTGCCGGGCGTCAGCAGCAGCCCGGCAACGCCACCGCGGCCGCGCAGGTAGCCGCGCACGTCGTCCCGCTGAGCGAGCTCGGCCACGGTGGTGCGGCCCTGGGCCAGCCGCTGCAGCTCCTCGGCGCTCAGGACGCCGGCCTCCTGCAGCCACTGGGCCGGCACCTTCCGCCGAAGGCCGTCGAAGGCGTGGTCGGGCTCCACCTCGGCCGCCGGGCCGTCGTGGGCGACCCGGCCGTTCGGCAGGGCTTTGGCGGCCGCGGCCTGCGACGCGGCAACCTCCTCCGAGTGCGCCAGCGCGGCCCGGTGCTCCTCCTCCAGGCGCTGCAGCCGCTCGCGCAGCCGCTGGTTCTCCTCCTCCAGCAGCTTCTCCTGCTGCTGCCGCTGTCGTTCCAGCAGCTGCAGCTCCTCCTGCTTGCGCCGCACGCCCTCCTCGGCCTCATGCTGGCGCTGCCGGGCCTCCTCCATGCTGGCCACCAGCCGCTGCCTCTCCTCCTCCATCTGCCGCTGCTGCCGCTGCTGCTCCTCCCGTAGCTTCTGCGCCTTGGCCACCTCGTCCTGGAAGAGCTGCTCCAGCTTGGCCTTCTCCCGCTCGATGAAGTGCTCCCGCTGCAGCAGGCTGTCCTTCTCCGACAGGAAGCTCTGCTGGAGGGCCCGCGTCTCCTGCACCAGCTGCTCCTGCTGCACGGCCTGCATCTGCAAGGGGGGGGGGGGCGGGGGAGGGGAGGGGAGGGCACGGTCAGGGAGGTGGGCGAGCCGCCGCAGAGCAGGCCCCCACCCGGGGCCCGCCCACGTGCGCCCGTGGGGGCGGGGCCGGTACCTCCTCGGACTTCAGCTGCAGCAGCCTGGCCTCCTCCTTGAGCTTCTCCTTCTCGCGCTCCAGCTCTGCGATGGCGGCCCGCAGGCTCTCGGCGTCGCGGTCGCTCTGCTGCCGCTGGATCTCCAGCGTCTGCACCAGCGTCACCTTCTCCTGCGTGGCGAGCTCGGTGCGGTGCAGCTTCTCCCCGATGTCCTCGGCCTGCCTGCGGAAGCGCTGGGCGTCCTCCTCGGCGCGGGCCTGCGCCCGGCTCAGCTCGGCCACGCGCAGCTTGAGGCGCTCGGCCTCGGCGCTCACCTCCAGCTGCCGCTGCCGCTCCGCCTCCAGGGTCCGCTGGAAGCCCTGCGTCTCCTCGGCCAGCTGCTGGGCCATCTGCTCCTTGTCCTCCTGCAGCTGCCGGGCCTGCTCCTGCGCCAGCTCCTTCTGCCGCTGCAGCAGCTCGGCCTCGGCCTTGAGGCGGGTGGCCTCCTGCACGGCCTGCATCTTCTCCTTGAGCATCTTCTCGGCCAGGGCGCGCTGCTGCGCCAGGTCCTCCTCCGCCAGCTGCCGCAGCCGGGCCGCCTCCTGGGCCGCCACGCTCAGCCGGGCGGCCTCCTCCGCCACCTGCTTCATTTTCTCAGCCTCCTCCTGCAGGAAGCGCTGCGTGTTGTCCTGGTCGCGCAGGATGAGCGCGCGGTTCTCGGCCTCGATGCGCGCCTTCAGCTTGCCGAGCTCCTCCATCTGCACGCGCACGGAGAAGAGCTCCTCCTCCACCTGGCTGCGCTGGCGGGCGGCCTCCGTCACCTCCGCCTTCAGCCGCTGCAGCTCCTCGTCCAGGATGCTCTTCTGGTGGTCCGTCTCCTCCAGCTGCAGCCGCAGCGCGGTCAGCTCCTGCTCCACCTGCGCCTTCTGCCGCAGAGTCTGCTCGGCGAACTTCTTGTGCTTCTCCATCTCGGCGTCGGCCACCCGCTTCTGCCGCAGGGCGGCCTGCTCCGCCTGCGCCCGCCGCGCCGCCTCCTGCTCCGCCTCCTTGCGCAGCTCCTCCGCGGCGGCCTGTGCCTGCGCGCGCGCCTGCGCCTGCTCCTCGGCCGACTGCTTCAGCCGCTCGGCCTCCTCCACCCGCCGCCGCGACTGCGCCGCCTCCCGCTCGGCCCGCTCCCGCGCCGCCTCCGCGTCCTCGGCCGCCCGCCGCGCCGCCTCCGCCTCGCCCCGCAGCCGCTCCAGCACACTCTGCTCCTGCTGCAGCGTCTGCTGCAGCTCCTGCTCCTTCTGCTGCACCGCAAAAGCGTGCGCCTTCTCCTCCGCCTGCAGCCGCTTCTGCGCGGCCTCCTGCGCCAGCTGCAGCTGCCGAGCCGACTCCCGCTCCGCGCGCTCGCGCAGGCGCCGCGCCTCCTCCACCTTGGCCTTGAGCCGCTCCACCTCCTCCAGGGCGGACTTGCGCTGCCGCGCGGCCTCCTCCTCGGCCGCGAGGCTCCTCTGCACACGCTCTTCCGCCTCGCGGCGCCGCTGTTCCTCCTCGGCCGCCAGCTGCCGCTGCCGCGTGGCCTCCTGCTCCGCCTGCTCCTTGCTGCGCAGCGTGTCCTCGGCACTGCTGCGGATGCGCCCCAGCTCCAGCTCCAGCTCCGCCTTGCCGGCGGCCGCCTTTTCAAAGCTCGCCTTGAGCGCCAGGATCTCCTCCTCCACCTGCCGCCGCTGCCGCAGCGTGTCCTCCACCAGCCCCTTCTGCCGCTCCAGCTCGCTCTCCGACGCCTTGCGCAGCTGCGCCAGCCGCTCTTCGATATCCGCCTTGTGCTGGGCGGCCTGCTCCTCCAGCCGCCGCCGCTGGAAGGCTTCGTCCTCCGCCAGCCGCCGCAGGCGCTCGTTCTCCGCCTCCTTCTCCTTGAGCGCGATCTCCGCCTCGGTCTTAAGCCGCGTGGCCTCGCCGATGGCGGCCAGCTTCTCGGCAAGCACCCTCTCCGCCTCCGCTCGCTGCTGCGCCGCATCCTCCTCTGCCAGCTGCCGTTGCCGCTTGGCCTCCTCGGCCAGGGCACGCAGGCGGGCGGCCTCCTCCGCCAGCTCCCGGAAGCGGCTGGCCTCGGCCTCCAGCCTCTGCTTGGACTTCTCGCTGGTGGAACGGGACTCCTCCTCGGCCCGCGCCTTGCTGGCCAGCAGCACCTCCATCTCGGCCCGCACCTTGGCCAGCTCCGCCTCCAGCTCCTGGCGCTTCTGGGTGGCCGCCCCCGCTTCCCGCTGCAAGCGGGCCAGCTCCTCTTCCAGCAGCTGCCGCTGCTGCTCCCCCTGCTCCGTCTCAGCCCGCAGCCGGATCAGCTCCTGTTCCGCCACCAGGCGCTGCTGGGCAGTGCCCTCCGCCAGCTGCCGCTGCTTCTCCAGCTCCTGCTCGGCCAGCTCCCGCTGCCGCACGGCCTGCTCTTCTGCCTTGCCGCGGCGCCGTGCCTCGCGCTCCGCCTCCTCCTTCTGCTTCTCCGCCTCCGCCTGCGCCAGGCTCTTCTGCTGGGCCACCTCCTCCGCCTGCAGCCGCAGCCGCAGCGCCTCGTTGGCTTTCAGCCGCCAGCGCTCCAGCTCCTGCTCCGCCTCCTCGCGGGCCCGCTCGGCCTCTGCCTGCTGCTGCGCCCGCCGCTCCGCCTCCTCCCGCAGCTGCGCGACGGCCACGTGCTCTTCCTGCAGCGTGCGCTCCAGCTGCGCCGTCTTCTCCGCGAAGGAGGCGCGCTTGCTCTGCAGCTCCGCCTCCGCGCTGCGCTGCGCCGTCTCCAGGGCCACCTGCACCTGGCGGGCCCGCTCGGCCTCGGCCTGCCGCAGGCGCCGCTCCGCCTCCTCGGCCTGGAGCCGCAGTTCCTCGAGCGCCTGCAGGGCCCGCTGCTTTTCCCGGGCCGCCTCGGCCTCCGCCTTCACGCGCAGGGCCAGCTCCGCCTCCGCCTGCCGCTTGCGCTGGCTCTCGTCCTGCACCTGCCGCCGCAAGCGCTCCGCCTCCTCCTGCGCCTGCCGCTTCTGCGCCTCGGCCTCCTCCGCGCGTGCGCGCAGCGCCTGCAGCTCGCCCTCGGCCCCACCCCGCTGGCGCTCGGTCGCCTCCAGCTGCAGGCGCACCACGCGAATCTCCTCCTCGATGCGCAGCCGGCTGCGTTCCGCGGCCTCCGCCTGCCGGGCCTTAGCCTGGATCTCCGCTTCCGAGCTCTGCCGCAAGTGCTGCAGCTCTTCCTGGATGCTTCGCTTCTGCTGCTGCGCGTCCACCGCCGCCTCTTCCCGCCGCGCCACCTCCTCCTGCATGCGCCGCTGCAGCTCCCGGGCCTCCTGCTCTGCCTGCGCCTTCGCCTGGGCGTGCGCCTCGGCCAGCTGCCGTTGCTTCTCCAGCGCGGCCTCCACCTCGGCTAGCCGCTCCCGCTCCTCTGCCCGCTGCTGCTCAGCCAGCCTCTGTGGCCGCGGCAGAGAGAGGGAGAGAACCAGAGAGAGCGGTGAGCACAGAGTGGGCCGCCAGGCACTCACATGACACGGCACCACCACAGTTCACTCCGACAGCGCGGTGCGGGGGTTGGGGGGGAGGGTCGAGGGAAGACAGGGGTCACAGCCCGGCGGAGGGAGACAGCGTGCACCCGCCCAGGGCACTCAAGGCAGCGAGCGCAGCCTGGCCCCACCGTGCTCACCAGCCTGGGGAAGGAGGCCCAGGCGTCCTCCCCTCTTCCCGCAGACAGGCGATGGAGACAGATGGACAGGGGGGGAGAGAGAGAGAGAGAGAGAGAGAGCAAAGCAGGAAGTTCGCAGGGCGTGCGAGCCGCACCCACCACACAGCCCTGCCTGAGCCCCGCCGAACACCTGCCCGCCTGGCTCTGGCTGCAGGGTCCCTCTCTCTGGACCTGGGCCCGTTCCTGCCGCCCAGCGGGGTGGAACAGGATACAACGGCCAGTGTGAAACAGCAGAGCAGATCTGAGGGCCTTGCAAGCCAGACGGCGAGTCTACCCAGGAAGCAGGAGGAACAGGACAGGTAGCCACCCCGGCCCACCGTGAGACACGCCAGAACCCCCCCCCCCCCCTTCCCTAGCCCCGGTGATCTGACACTCCCCAGCTCTTCCGGAGCAAGTGGCCAAGTGCAGAGGCCACGTGGAATCCCGAGGAGGAACACACACACGAGCGCCGGTAGGACGCCTGTCGGGGGCACGTGCCAACAGAGGAGAAAGAGGAGGCGCCAGCCACCACGGGGAGAGCAGTGCAGCGCCAGGCCAAGGTGGGGCAGGCCACGGGTGCAGGGAGCCTGGGGGCAGGCCGTGCCGCAAGGAGAGGGTGCTGGTGGCCTCAGGCAGGAGGGCGGGAGGGAGCTGTACCACGTGGTCTTATACAGGTTCCCAGGGGCAGCATCTGGGCAGGGCGGGTGGGAAGACGGCACCCCCACCCCCAGCAGGCCATACCTCCTCCTCCTCCATGCGCCGCAGGGTCTCACTGATGAACTTGATGTACTGGCTCGTGAGCGTGGTCAGCTCGCTGTACCTCGTCCGCAGGTCTACGTACTGGGGAGCAGGAGGAAGGATGCAGCCAGAGTCAGCCCTGCCATGAGCCACGGGGCCCGTGCAGCCCACCCGGCCCCACCAGCCCCACCCTTGGCCCTACCTCCTGGATGACGCTCTCAGACCCAGACTGGACCTTGGGCTTCTTGGCTGGGGAGGCCACCGGCTCAAGCTGTGCCTTGTACGTGACCAGCTGGAGCTCGTAGTCCTGTGAGGACACGCTGGTCAGCTGCTAGCTTCGCTTTCTCTCACCCTGCCCCTGAACCCACCCCTGAACCCGCCCAAGGCTTTCACCAGCGTGGCCTGGGTTCAGGGTGCCCCCTGGGGACCCAGCGGGACTCCCTTGACATGCCGGGCCTCCGTGAGGGTCGCAGGAAGCCAGGGAGCCTCACCTTAATGGCGTTGATATACTGCTTCGCGAGCTCCTGGCACTCCTCCACCTTCTCCCCGTGCTGCTCGATTTCCTCCAGCAGCGCCTGGCGGGCGGGGGCGGGGTGGTCAGCGGCCACGGGGTGCGCGCTCCAGCCCCACCCCCGGCCACACGCAGCCCGCACCCACCTTCTCCTGCCGCAGCTGCTCCCGCACGGCCTGGCTGTCGGCCAGCGGCACAGCCTGGATCTTCTCCTGCCGCTGCTTGGCGTCCTGCAGCCAGGCGCCCAGCGGCTCTGCGCTCTCCCGGTAGTACCGGAGCTGGCGGCCCAGCTGTTCGAGCTCACGCTGCCTCACGTCCGTCTGGGCCAGCACGGCCTGCCAGCGCTCCAGCAGCGGGGCCACGCGCTCGCGCCAGCGCTCCACCTCCACGTCCCGCTCGCCGTGCTGCCGCTGCAGCCGCTCGCCCACCTCCTGCGCCCCCCGCAGCTCGTCCCGCAGGGCGTCGAACACCGGCTGCTGTGCTTCCGCCTGGGCCCGCAGCTTCTGTTGGGGGAGCCAGAGAGGTGGGCGTGGTTTCAGCCCCAGGGCCCCGCCTCCCCCGCCCCCCCCCCCCCCCCGGGGCCCCTGGCCCTCACGGCAAGGCCCAGGCCCAGCGGCCGCACCTTCAGCGCGGCCTTGGTGGCCTCAAGCTCTGGGAGGGTGGCAGGCACGGCCTGGGCCTCCTTGAGCTGCTCCTCATGTGCCCTGAGCACCTCCTCGGCCCCCTGCGTGCTGCGGATCACCAGGCTGATGGTCTTGAGCCTGTGGGCAGAACGAAGCTCAGCTCGGGGCTGGCGGGTGTAGGTGTATGGCAAATCTGACGCAGTGGAACCAGAGTCCTGGTGGTCAGCTGACCCCTGGGGTCACAGAGTTCGGAGAGAAGAGGGGCCTCGGGGAGAGGGTGGTGGTTGGAGACCTCTGGGACACAGGGACACTTCCGCTGTGGACTGAGTCCCGAAGACAGGTTGTGCTGTCCAGGAGACAGAAAGCTCCGACATCTTGAAGCTGAAGAGACCCCCCAGTCTGCTGCCCCTGGGGCCTGGGAGAAGCTCTCAGCCTTCCGGCCCCGAGACTGGGTAAGGGGCAATACCACGTGCCGTTCGGGGACCTTCCTCTGAAACACCGTATTTGCCTTCACGGCGAAACAACAGCCACCGGTGAGAGGTGTTGTTTACTCTCGTGGCGTTGTAAGACATTACAGACACCGGGCCCTTTGAGCCCAGTCAGCGGTGAGACTGAGGGAGGGGGGTGGACGACTGCACACCCAAAAGAGAGCCTGAGCTTTGTGAACACGTGTGCCGAAGTGAACAGCAAAGGAGGAAAGACGTGCCTGTGGGTGGGTGGGGGCGAGGGGCCAGCGGAGGAAGGTGCCTGATAAGGACTGCATCTCCCTGGGGGGCAGCCAGCACAGACCATGGGGAGGGGAGTGGGGAGACCGAGAGGGGGAAACAGGCCCCTCACAAAGACCTTGGCGTCTAGCCCACTCACCCAGCACCCCCCAACCCCCCGCCTGCCCTCTGCGGTTCCTCTCCCCACCCACCGACTAGAAGTGCCCCCCCCCCACCCCGGCTGAGCCCCTGTCTGGACCTAACTGGCCATGGGCCACCCCCATTTCTCGACTTCCTCACTCGGCTTCTCCTCGGTCTCCTCCCTGCGCCTGCACGCCCCTAGGCCCTGGTGTCCCACAGCCCCACGCCCCAGTGAGGCGCAGCTGAGCCCTCTCCCCACGTTGGGTCCCCAGGAGTCCCATCTTCAGGGCACGTCCACAACCACCACCCTGGTCTGTGCCCACCCCCCTTTAACCAGATCTGTCAGATCTTTCCTCCTTGACCCTGTCCCCTACCCATCAGCCAGGGCACAGCACTCAGGCACACTTAGGACCCTCCCGTGGCCACAGGCTCCCCCCCCGGCCCCCCACCGGTGCACTCACTTCTCTAGGTAAATGGCGGACAGGCTGCGGACCTGCTCCAGCTTGCCCAGGGTCAGTTCCAGCTCTGAGCGCAAAGTGGGGGCAGCGGGTGACGGCTCGGGCAGGGCCAGGACCTTCTCGGCCTCGGCAGAGAGTCGGGCGACCCCCTTGCCCAGCCCCTCCACCTCAGCCTGGGCTTTCTGAGGAGAAAGCGGGCAGGAGACAAGCTGACTCTGGGAGCCCCGCACCCACAGCCCTGGGGAGGGGCGGGGAGGGGCGATGGGGGGGGGGGGGGGCAGGGACGGGCAGGTGCCTGCCTGCTGCTCGGCGATGCGCTGGGCACACTCCCGGGCCGGTTCTTTGTCCAGCGGCAGCCGCAGGCGGTGCACGGTGCGCGTCTCACAGGCCTCGAGCTGCAGCCGGATGTCCTTGAGCTCCGAGATGCAACGCTGGCAGCGGGACTCCTCCTGCTCGCCTGCGGGTGCATCGGGCTCAGGCGGCGGCCCGGCCCGCCGCCCACCACCCGCCCGCCGGGGCCTGCCCGCCGCCTACCCTGCTCCGCGCTCTGCAGGAGCTGCTGGTAATGGCGGCTGCAGGAGCCGTACTCGCGCTCGGCCTGCAGCCGGTCCTCAGGCCCGAAGCCACCCGCGTCCTGACTGTCCCGCAGGAAGGCCTGGTAGTGAAGCTCCAGGTTGCGCAGGGCCTGCCGCTGCTCCTCCGGCTTCAGAGTTCGGAACTGCGGGCGGCACTCGGGGCTGAGCGGGGGGGGGGGGGGGGGGCGGGAGAAGCCACCCCTCACCCCCCGTCCCGAGTGCGGCCCGTGGGGAAGTCCTACCGTGACCAGGGACCAGGAGCGGATGAGCTGCACGTCACGGCTGAGGTTCTGCCACGCCAGCAGGCTCTTCAGGTCCACGTGCAGCTGGTGCCACAGCGTGACTAGAGCCTGGAGCTGGGCGTCCAGCCTGGCGGGTCGGGAGCACGGTCAGAGGCCTCTGGGCCCCGGGCCCGCGGCCCCCCACCGCACCTGCCAGGCCCCGGGCCACCCACCTGGTGACGGCTTCCTGGGCCTCCTGGTTGGGCGGGGGCACAAGGAAGCACACGGAGGGCACGGCGGCCTCACTGCCGGAGCTGCTGAGCACCTTCCAGTGGGATGGCTGCGCGGGACCCACCAGCTGGCACTCATCACCCTTGTGCACAGTCACCTGTGGGGAGCCGGAGCCGTCACAGCGTGGCCAGGCCCCGCCCCCCCACCCCCACCCCCGGCAGGCCCCGCCCAGTGCGCAAGTCCGCTCAGCCGGGCCCTCACCTCCACCTGCTTGTAGTCACACACGGCCAGAAGGGGCACGCGACCCCGCACAGGGTGGGCTTGGCTTCGGGGCTTCAGCTGCACGATGGCCTTGGCCCGCTTGGCCAGGCCCGAGAGGTGTGCCCTGTACTCGCCAAGCTGGTCCTTCTCATCCTGCCAGGGAGGGGACACTCAGAGACCACGGTCCAGCGCCCGGACACCACGTGCCTAGATGACGTTCCGTGAAGACCCATATGCCTGCCCCAGGCAACGAGCAAGCTCTTCTGGTACCCCACCTCTGTGCCCTGCTGCCGGTCCTGGGGTACAATGGGGCTGGGCACATGAGAGCAGGAGGCGGGGCCGGGGCGGCGACCCAGAGCTCGGCCCCCCACAGACCCCACAGCTCGTCCTTCCTTCCTGGCCAGAAGTAAGTGCCCCCTGCCCCCAGGTCACACACCGTGTCCTCCAGGAGAGCAGCCCCACTGCGCTCTGGCTGCACTCGACCTCTCTCCCTCGCAATGTAGGTCATCCGCCTCCTCCCATCCAGCCTCTCCAACGGGCTAAACCCCACGAAGGACTGTCCGGGGGCTGCGGTCAGAGTCCACCTTGAAAGTGCCCGTGTCACTCCTGTCTGTCCCACGATGATTTCCCAGCCTTCACTGACCCCGACTCCTGGCCACAGGAGTCCCCAGCCAGCAGGGGCCTCCCCATCTCCTCTCTCATCCGTCACTCCCCGCCAAGCTCCCCAGGGGGGCCCAGCACCCCTCCCCAGCCCCAGGGCACACGGGCACCACGTCCAGCTGCCCCTCCGCCCTACACAGCCCTTCAGACCTGGCCTGTCCAGACATCAGGCCCACGATGCCGGTGGGCTGTGTCCGCTGACCGGCCAACACAGTGTGGCTGAGCCAGGCCTCTGGTGCTCTGGGGGCTCCAGGGGCTCAGGCAGTGGAGGACCTCACATCGGCTCGGGCGGCCACCTGCCACTACTCCAGGACCCTGCCACTAAGCCCTCCGGTTCCCCAACCCCCATCCCGCTGCGTTGACCAACCTCTGTCACATCTCCCCCCCCCAACGCCCCTGCCCTTCTCGTCACCATGCCTCCACCTCTAGAGACCTTCACTGAGCACCCATGTGGCTCAGATGCCAGCCTGTCCCCTCCAGCTCCCCCCGCCACCTGCCCCTGCCTGTGCCATTCCCCCCCCCTCCCCCGCTGACGGCTGCCTGCCCTAGTCCCTCGGGGCCTCAGCACCCACCTCGCTGCGGGAGAGCCCTGAGCCGGCAGGGGCCGAGGCAGTCAACTCACCTGGGCATCCTGCAGCAGGTCCTCCAGACGCGTGACGGTGATGGAGCGGTCACAGGTGTACTTCCTGCGCAGCATCTCCTGTAGCTTCCGTAGCTGCTCCTCAGTGTCCCGCACGTCCGAGAAGAACTAGAAAACAAGAAGGGGTCAGGCGGGGCCAGTGGGGCCACAGGCTGCTGAGTGTCTGACACAAGTTCTGCGGGGCGGTGCCGTGACCCGTTAACTGCGTGCTAACGGACGTGGAGAGGGGCCTGGAGTCACCCGTAGTGGTCTGGGGCTCTGTGGGGATGCTGCCACTGAGGCAGGGGGGAGGGCCCGCTTCTCACCTGGAAATAGGCCGTGTTCTCCTTCAGGTGTGCCTCGATACAACAGCACAGCTGTAGCATCCAGCTCCACTGGGTCTGCAGGGCGGCCTGGAAGGACTGGCACCCGCCCAGGCACCGGGTCAGGCCCCCTGCCGGCCCCTGGGGTCCCCACGGCCGGCCCCCACCCCCAGCTGGCCCTGGGGCTCCCCACGGCCCGCCCCCACCTCCACTGTAGGCCGAGCAGGGTGCCCCTCCCGCAGCAGCCGGTCCCCGGTGCTCTGAATCTCCTTGACTTTCTTTTCCTTCAGCTCCAGCTCACGCATCAGGGCCTGACACACAGACAGCGGGTCTCAGGGATGGTGTCGGGGCCACAACAGGGTCCACCGGTGGAACACCAGCCGGCATCCTGGGACCCAACTGGGGCAGGGCAGTCCCGGAAGGCTCTAGAAAGTGACCTCACCGAGTAGCTCTCCTTCTTGGCAGCCATGTTGGAGTTGTGCTCCCCCCAGTCGAAGCCCACCTCTTCCTCTTCCTTCTCACTGAGCCACATCAGCTCTTTGGTGGCAGCCGCCACAAAGCCGTGCAGGCCCTCCAGGGCACGGAGCCGGGCCTTGGAGGAGTTCTGCAGGTAGACGAGAGCGGGGTCAGCAGGCCACAGCGCCCGCCCCTGTGCCCCCCGCCCCCCTCCTCTCCCCGCAGCCCCCCAACTCACCAGCAGCTTGGCGTACTGCAGGTCTAGCCGGCCCAGGCAGTCCCGGTAGGCGCTCCGGGGGCCTGGGGAAAGCTGCCCCTGTGGGAGGCACGAGTGGTGAACCTTCCGGCGACCGGGGTCTGCCCCCGCCCCCTGCACTGCCCACCCCCAGGGGCCTGCACCCCTGCGGGAGACACAAGTGGCGAACCTTCTGGCGGCCGGAGTCCGGCCCCGCGCCCCCCTAGCACTGCCCACCCCCCGGGGTCCTGCACACCTCGTCAGCTCGCGCCCGCTCAATCTTGGCCCGGAACTCCTCGATGGACTGGTGCAGGCCACGGTGGCTGCCCAGCTGCGCCTCCACACTGGGCAGGTCCCCACCCCACTCGGCACCGTCCACCCGACGCTGGTTCTCCTCCACCCAGGCCAGCAGGTCCTGTAGGTAGCGCAGGGAGGCGTCCTCGAGCTCGGGCCGCCTCTGCGTGCTCTGCACCGTCACCTGGGTCACGGGGGCAGCTACGCCTGCCTTCAGCCGGAGGTTGTACTCGGTACGGATGGCCACCAGGCGCTCGTGCAGGCGGTACACCCTGGGGACGGTGGGGACAGTTGGAGGGCTGAGCTGAGGCCAGGCTGCGCCGAGACCCACCCCCCACCCCCCAGCACGGGGCACGGCCCACCTGCGGTACATCTGCTCCCCCTGCGGGTGACGCCCGTCCTTGAGGGTCTGCACGTCGTTGAACAGCAGCCGGATCATGCCGTCGGCCTTGTCCAGGTCTCGTTCCACCTCGGCGGCCCGCTGCGGGGCCTTGTTTGCGGCCAGCAGGCGGACATCCTGCAGGCGTGGCACCCACAGCTGCCTCCGGGGCCCTGACCCATCCTTTCCCCTCCACCACCCAGCCCTGCATTTGCCGCTAACAGGCACCTCTGGCCGGATTGCCAGCCCCTGGCTCCGCCGGGTCCGAGGGGCTGGACCTCCTCCTCCCGTGCCCCAGCCCCTCTCCCTCCACAAACTCCCGCCCGAGCTCACAGCCCTGCCCCTGCTGGGCCCTGTGGGTCTGGAGCCCTCTCCACCACCTCCTCCCACCGGCACGCCTCTCAGGCCCGGAACAGAGGACGGTGGCCTCTTCTACATCAGCTCTGCCCAAAGCGAGCCGTCAGAGTTAGCGGCACAGCAGGAGAGGAGCTGGGGCCTGCTCTCCGCCCACTGGCCACAGGGCGTGGCAGGCTCTGGGCCACCAGCCTCCCTCCGGCCTCCCCCCCCCCCCCCCCCCCCCCCCCCGCCACTGCTGGCCCCTCCCCTCACCGACTGAAGCAGGATGTCGGCCTGCTTCAGCTGCTCCTCGCACAGCACGGCCTCCATCTGCAGTTTGCTCACGATGCGCTGAAGACACTCCAGCCTGCGGCCCACAGCACCCACAGGAGCCGGCGTGAGTGCGGTCCTCCCGCCGCCGGGCTCTCCCGGCCGCAGACCGCGCCCCTCCCGCCGCGGGCCTCCCTGCCGGCCCTGCGGCTCACAGCGGAGCCGGCCCCAGTGTGGGATTCCCAGCCTGGGGGGGGGTGGTTTCCTCCTCAGGCAGTGACTCACCCTCGGGTGGCTTCCCGCCCCGCCACAGGGCCCCACCCGCCCACTGCCTCCCCCACCCCCGCACCCACCTCTCGTACTCTGCCCGGAGCTGCTTCTCTCGCTCCAGGATGGCCACGTGCAGCTTGCCCCATTCCTTCTCCACATCCAGCGGGTGGTACCCAGGGGGCACCTTAAGCTGGCCGGCTTGCACCGCACCCTGTGGGCAGGGGCCAAGCTCAGAGGGACGCCCGGCCCCCCCGGCCTGCCCCACCTGGCACAGCCCGGTGCCAGAAGCCCAGCAATGAGGCCGTGCCCTGGGGTCCGGGCCCGTGGACGGCACCCCCCCACACCGCCCTCCAGGACCCCCACTCACCTCCAGGAACTGGTAGATGCCCTTGGACCGGTTCTTGTCGGCCTCCTTGGCCGGAAGCTCCGTCTCCTTAAACTTCAAGAACTGGCACCACAAAATCTGTGGGGAACAGGGTGTCAGCGGCTGAGCCGGGGCCCCGCAGGGGGCGCGGGAGCCAGTGCGGAGGACGGGCCCACCTCGATCTCCTCAAAGCTGGAAGGGAACCTGCGCTCCTCGAAGGCAGCGGTGTGGTGTCGAACCCACTGTAGCAGCAGCAGCACGAGCTCCTGGTACTCCTGCCAGCGCAGCTGCAGCTCCTGGAGGCGAGGGGGAGGCCGTGAGGGGCCGCCCACCCCGCCCCCCCCCGCCCCGCCCCTCCCCACCCCTCCCCTCCCACTCACGTTGGCCTTCACCCCGTCCTGCACATCGGGCACCCGGGGCATGGCATCGTACAGGGAAGACACGTAAGTGATGATGGACTTCTCGTCGGGCTGAGGGACGTCCACGTCTGTGGGAGAAGGGCAGGCGTCAGAGGGAGCGCGGCGAACGGGCACGCAGGGCGGAGGGAGAAGGGGCGGTGGCACGCACCCTCAGGGTCCAGGAGACGGGTCACTCCCAAGTCCCGCTCCGCCACGGAGAAGGCCTGGTCCAGATTCTCAAGATTGGTCTGACGATACACCTTGTTCATGTCGATGAGCATGGGCCTGGGGACACAGGGGCAGGTGTGACAGTGAGGGCCGTGGGGCGGGTTGGCACGCAGACAGGGATGCGGAGAACCAGCTTCCCCCGCCACGTCCCTGCAAGCACACAACCCCAACCCCACACTCACCCGCCCCGCTAGTGCCCCATGCTGTCCACCTGTGTGGCCCTGCGTGCAGACACTGTGCACTTCAGGCCTCGCCCCCTGGAGCTCAAGGGGCCTCCGGTGGGCATAGGTGCAGGGTGGAATACCGAGTGAGGGTAAAGGTCAGCCTAGAATTCCTGCAGCTGCCCTGCCCACCAGGCCCCAGGTCTTACGGGGGTGGGGGGAGGGCAGGGGTCCACCGAGAACCGTTCCCACTGTGGTCTGGCTACCCTGGCCCCTTCTGGGGCATCCATGTGGGGCTGACACTGGGCCCCTGACCTCGAGGCAGTCAGCAGAGCCTCTGGAAGGGCCCTGGGCGGAGGAGGAAGGGGTGTGGGTGGGGCCGTGTCTGCCTGCACCCTTCCAGAGGGGTGGACTGGCACTGGGACTCAGCCGCCCGAGGCTGCGGGTTCCTGTCGGTGGCAGGCACCCCTCCCGCCACCATCCCTGCCCCAACTTGTTTGAAGTTGCCCAGCTGAGGTGCTCCAGGGAGCTCCAGCCAACAGCCCCTGTGGCCCCAGGCCACCTACTTGTGCCGATGAATGATGGCATTGAAGAGGCGGCCGTCACGCCAGCTGGAAGTGAAGTTGTCACAGTGCAGGCCCTGGTAGCCCTCCACCATGCGCTGCGACCACAGCAGCAGCTTCTCTTTGGCCGTCATGTCCTCCGACTGCCCGCTCACCTGGATGTCCGAGATCTGCCCCACACAGCGGGCAGGAGGCAGGACCTCAGCCACACAGCCCGCCTGGCACCCCTGACCTCTCGTCCGAGCACACGGGAACCGCCGGGCCAGCTGAGGCACAGCGAAGCCTCCGGGGGTCCCTCCCACGTCAGGGGAGCCACTGGGACCCCCATACCTCAGTGCCACAGGCCTAGGCCACTCCAGCCAGCGGCTGCCACAGAAGTGAGAGCACCCAGGCCCCACTGCCATCACATGGCGGGTACCTTGGGCACCTCCCTGGGTTGATGGAGGCTGGGCCCAAGGAGAGCTGCTGCCCAGGAGCCCCAGGCCTAGAAAAGGCTGTCACCGCCAGGGTGGGGGCTGGATCAGCCCCCTCTCCTGCTGCAGGCTCAGGGGAGGGTCCTGGGTCTTGGGGGGTATGGCTGGCCTCCAGGCCCACACTTAATCCAGCCCTTCCAGCCCGGGTCTGTCAGCCTGTCTGTCTGTACACCCGCCTGCCTGTCCCCACTGTCTGTCTGTCTGTCTGTCTGTCTGTCGGCCTGCCAATCTATGTGACTCAGCTGCTGTGCCAGCCAGCCTGCTCAGCTCTCAGATTTGCGGCTTCCTGTGCGGCCGGGGCAGGCAGGGGTGAGTCAGCCAGCGCAGCGGATGCTTCTCCAAAACCCTCCCCGGGGCAGGGGCTGCATGCACAGAACGCATTCCTCTGCAGGGAGGCTCTGCGGGCCCTGCCCAGCTGGGGCCAGAGGGCACAGTACAGGCAGGCCTCGCAGAGAGGCCTGGCCCTCAGGCCATGGCGCAAGGACTGGGCCGGGGCGCGGTGCAAGGCTGGGAGGCTGGGGGGGGGGGGGGGGAGGGGGGGGGGCCAGGACGCCAAGGGCCCGGGCCCCCAGGCCACAGCCCCAGAGACTCCACCTGGAAGTGCAGGATGATGGTCCAGATCAGGCCGAGGGTCAGCTTGGGGTTGCCGTCGGCGATGTCATCGTTCCTGATGTTCACCAACTTCACCTGCGAGCAAGCTGCCCTCAGTCACACCTAACTACAGGCCGCCGGGGAAGGGGGACGGCAGCCAGTGGCCGGGTGGGCAGCCTCACCTGGCGGTGTCGGAGGTAGTCCAGGGCGATCTGAACGTTCTGCAGCTTGTGGAAACGCATCCTCCCCTTCTCCCGGGGCTGTGGGAAGAGGCGTGGCCGGTCAGCGCCCACAGAGCCCGCCACGGCCCCCATCTGCCCACGGCACCCCCAGGCGTCCGTGGTAACTGCACCGAGGTCTTCCCCCGTGGGGCAGCAGCCCTTCCCACGTCCCCGCGCACCCTCCCCAGCTGGAAAAGGGAGGCCAGGCCCAGGCTGTGGGAAGGAAGGAAGGGGTGGGAGGAGACAATAGCCAGGAAGCCGAGGGTGGAGGGCAGTGGCACACGGGGAGGCGTCCTCCCGGCCCCGGCTGGCCAGGGGTGGCAGCCCGCCCCCCACCGTGGGCCCCAGGCCCGGCCCCGGGCAATGCAGCAGGCAGGACACGAGGCAGCTGGATGCACAGCCATCTGCCCCGCCAAGCGCCAGGCACAGGTCAGGCCAGACGGGCCACCAGCCCCAGGTGAGCTGGGCTCCCAGCCTTGGGGAGCCCATGCGCTGCCTTAGCCAGCAGGCACGACCACTCACCAGGCGCGAGCTCCTGATTACGTCCCGCTCTCTTGGCTGCCCGGCCAGAGCAGGGCATAGGGTAAAGGGCAGAGGCCAAGGTTCACAGTCCAAGCAGCAGAGAAACCGAAGCAGAGCAGAGCGTGAGGTTATGGGTCGGGGCTCCGACACGGAGACCAGCGGGGCCGTGAACCCGCGGCACAGGGATCGGGGCCTCTCCCAGGCTGGGAGACACAGCAGGGGCCGCGGCCGGGCTGGACACGGACGGGGTACGTGGGAAAGGCCCCAAGGAAGGAAGGAAGGCAGGCAGGGGTATCTGGGTGAAAGGCAGGCGGGGCTCCAGAAGGGGCAGGTGGGCAGGCGCACGCACCAGGCTGTCCCCTGAGAGGACCTCCAGCAGGGAGATGAGGTTGTGGCCATCACGGAGGTCTTCGTACAGGTCACTGATGTGTCTCTGGGCCTGTGGGGACAGAGGAAGCGGGCTGGCTGCACCTTCCCCACAGCCACCAGCAAGGCCCCAGCAGGGAAGACAGGCAATGACCCCCGCCCCCCCCAGGCCCCGCCCCCACAGAGGCACCTACCTCTGCCCTCCAGTGCTACAGGGAGAGCAGGAGAGCCCGGAGAAGAAGGAGGAAGAGGAGAGGGAGAGAGACAGGAGGCAGGAGCAGCGCGGGGGAGGGCAGGGAGAGGACAGAAAATAACAGGTTTCAGAGATGAAAAGATGAGCTCCCAGGCCGACAGTGGGGGCAGCCCTTGTTCTGGCAGGAGGGCCAGGGGCACCCTCCGTCACCCCCACCCTCCATGTCCCCTGCCCCACGGCCACGTGTGCGCGCGCACACACACATGCACACGTGTGCCCGCACACGCCACCGACCTTGATGAGGTGCTTGTTGACCCACTTGGTGAAGGTTTTCTTCTGCACCCGGTCCCGTTCATCTGGAAGAGACAAGACCAGGTCCCCTGAGGCCTGGGAGAAGCCACAGGAGCCCCTGGGAGGGGACCACCATGCAGACACAGTGGGTGGCACCCCAAGAGGACCTCAGGATCATACGCGGAGACCCAACCCCCCCCCCACGTGGACTGGCAGACACTCAGGTGCCCAGGCCCCCCGCCCACCCTGCCCACGCAGGGGGGGCCTGGGGGTGCTAGGCACACGGAGAGCCTGCCGCTGCTCAATCCCCCTATTGTCTCCCTCTGGGGATGGGAGGGTCCAGAGCTGGCAGCCACACCCAAAGCCCACAGAGTAAGTCTGGCCGGCCCCACCCCCACATGCTGCCTCTGCAGACCTGAGCAGAAACTTCTCCCTGCCAGGACCCAGGACCGGTCAGGGGCGTGGTGAGGGGGAAGCCGTATCTTCCCAACAGGGCAGCGGACTTCACCAGGCCACAGAGAGCCCCCACCCACCACGGCCCTATACTCCAGATCCAGAGGCCACTGCCCGCCCTGCCAGCACGGGCCGGCCCGCTCCCCGCACGGGTGGCTACCTGCCCCCCTCCCGGCCCTGCACCTGCGCCAGGACTCGAGGCACACCCACAGCCCAGCCCAGCTCACACTCTGCCCCTCCGTTCAGACCCTCTCGGAGAGGGGCCCCACCCCCACCCGGTGCCAGGCTTCCCGCAGCAGGAAGTGGGCCCTTCCTGCCCAGTGGGGAGCGCCCACTACCTTTCTTGCCCTCTGAGGCCCTGAGCACGGCCAGGTAGAGGTTGTCCTCCGAGCTGGTTCTCTTGTGCCCCAGGCTCTCGGGCTCAGGCACACGGAGCCGGTGCTGAGACATGGTGGCGCCCGCCCCTTCGGCGCTCGGTCCCGAGGCCCCAGGTGCTGAGCTCCGGCTCTCGTGGCACACGGGCGGCCCTAGGCTGGCGCCCCACCGGACTCACAGGCTAGCGCAGCGCCAAGCAGAGTCGGTGTGGCCACTCCCTGCCCGCTGTGCTCCCTCTCGGGGCTGGCCCCGCCCCGGGAGCCCCACCCCGCCCTGCCCACCCCCCGGAGGAGGGAAGGAGGAAGGTAGCCCCTCCCCCCCAGCCACACCCTTGGCCCCACAGACACAGGAAACCCAGGGGTTTCCTCACCCACCCGGCCAGCCACAGTCCCCGGGGGGGGGGGGGGGGGGCGGGGGGGGCGCCCAGGGGTTCGAGGGGCACCTCCTGGTGCCAGGACCACACACCATGCCCTGGACCACCCCACCACAGGGAGCGGTGCCCCACAGCCCACACCTCCTTTCTGAGCTTAAATCCAGGACCACCCCTCGGCCTGCCCACCTTGCCGGCTAGGACCCCAAACTGAGACACGGCGGGCTGCGGGGCCGGCTGCCCATCCTTTTCTCGAGGCCCGTAAGTCATCCCTCCTCATAGACCTACGCACCCTGGGCCTGTGGCCCCTGCCCCCTGCTAGGCTCCACTACAGTCCCGTGCGGGCCTGGCCCTTTCCGAGCTGCCCACCAGGCACATCCCGGAGCGGTGCCCCCGTTGGGAGGCAGAGCGCACGGCGGGGCAGGAGCGGGCACATAGCTGAGCGTTGACTCATCAGGCAGGACCGCCCAGCCCCAATCTGCAGGAACTCTGCCCCAAGTTGGGGGGAGGAGGGTATGCAGGGGGCTGTGGGGAGCATGAGGGAGGGGGGCCGCCAGTGAGTCAGGGCTGGGGAGGGGGCCCCAAGTTCGGTGACTCACGGGAAAGGAAGCCACACCTGGGGGCTGTTTGCAGTCGGGCGGGGTTCACAGATAGCAGCTATTAAGGATCGTAAAGGTGGGAGGCAGAGCAAAGGGTGCAGGGTGCTGCCTGGCTCCCTCCGCTCTCGGACAGACCCGCCTATGGCCGGCACCAGGGCTGCCCTGGGGCCGCTGAACCAGCCACAAGAATTTTCCAGTCGGAGCATCCGGCTTGATGTGATCCAGCTGTGAGCCGCTGCCCCCCTACCCTGAGCCTCCCAGCCAGTGTTCCCGGAAAAGCTTACCCCACCCCCGACCGTGCTGCCCCGCTGTGGCCACCGGAGGGCGCCCAAACACCAAGGGGGCAAGGGGTACTCAATCGCAAGGAGCTGGTTACAACCCTGCCCCTCCACATCTGTGACACAGCCAGACCCCCAGGGCTCTGTCCCGTCCCAGGTCTGGAGAGAGTCCCTCAGGCTTGGAGCCCGGACTTGGAACCTGGCTTGAGGTCCAGCACTATGCACCCCACACCCCCAACCGGGCAGGGCCTGGGGAGGTAAGGCCACCTGGGGAGGCTTGGCTCAGCCTGGCTCGGCAGCCCCCACGACCCCACCACACACCAGCTCCTGACCCTCCAAAATCCCAAATCTGACCCCCCACACACCCTCCCGGCCCCTCCCCAGGTTTAGAGCCTGGAGAAAGGCCTCTTCAGAGGACCCCCCAGCCCTAGCAGGGAACCCGAGTTCAGGCCCCTCCTGAACACCTGCAATATGCAATCTCTGGGCTGGTAACAGGGGAGCGGGGTCCCTACTGGCAAGGGTGCGGGTGTCACTCTGGTGAGGGGCGGAGACACCTCAGGTCCCTGGTATGGGTCAGGAGATGGGAGCAGGGAATTCTAGGACAAGCAGGAACCAGGAGTCAGGGCCTAAAGTCCGAGACTTGTGTGAGCCCCCAGCCCAAGTCCTTTCTCCAGTTTTCTACCACTCGGGGTCTGCAAGGATGCTGGGAGTGGGGGCAGCTCCCACACCGGTTCTGCAGGAAGCTCTCCCGGTTCCGCTGCCTCCTTCCTCTAGACTCCTCTCCCACCACCTCCAAAGCCCTTTTCTCCCGCCTACTCCCTTCTCCCCCCCCCACCCCCACCCCCGCCAGCCCCTTGACCGTGGCTGTGGTGAGAGACTCCCTCCCCTGTCCTTTACATTCAGATCTTCAAACCAATAGGCACTCCCTTCCAGCCGGGCCACAGCGGCCTCCGACACTGCAGAGGACCTCAGTCTGCACTCCCCAGGAAAACACCCCCCCCCCACCGCGGCACTGGTGCTCCCGTACAATCGCTTGACCCTAGTACTGTCGCGGGCCACAGATTTTCTGGCACCAGCCAGGGTCCCCTAGAGCTGCCCATGACCCTCTGCGAGGTATCGTCGCCCCCTTTTACAGATGTGGAGACTGAGGCTGGAGGTCCCACAGCTCGTGAAGACGCTCTTGGGTTGGAAAACCTACAGGCCGAAGAGAGCCCCGCCCTCCCTCCCTCCTCCGGCGTCCGGACAGTCTACGGCCTGGAGCCCGAGGCAAAAAGAAATCGGGGCCGGAGCCCAAGCCGGCCCCGCCCACCTTCCCATCCCCCTTCTCAAGAGGAGGAACAAATCGGGCCAAGGGGACCTCGCCGCCTTCCTTCCCAGGTGTTTCCGGAACAGAGCGTGGGGGCGGGGCTGCACCTGGGCTGGGCTCCGCCCCTTCCCGGTCCGGGAGACGGTGCCCCCCCCCCGCCCCCCGCCCCTCCCACCCCTGGCAGCCTCACCCACCTACGCAGCACAGCTGCCCATAGAGGTAGCCCCTGCGGGCCTGCTCGCAGCCCCCGTCCAGCCAGCACGGCCGTTCCAGCACCACCTCCTTCCGCAGGGCGAAGGCACCGCCCGCCCGCCCGGTGCCGGCCGCAGCCATGAGCGCGGGCGCCCTGGGGTCGCCCACAGCGAAGCGAGGAGGACGGCGCGCAGCCTCTGCTCCACAGCCCACGCCTCGAGGAGGCCGGCAGCGGGCGCACCGCCCAGACCCGAAGAACCTGCCCCTAGCGGGGCGCCCCGCCCAGCGCGCCGGGAAGCCGCGCCCCTACTTGGAAGGAGAGGACCCCGCTAGGCCTGGGGGGCCGAGGGCAGAGGGAGGCTGCCCGATAGAACAAAGGGGCATGGGAACTCGAGGGCCGCCCAGGTTCCCGCGGAGGGGAGCCTCGGGGGACGCCCAGGCGCCGGGAAACTCCCCTAGGCTGACGCCCACGGGACTACGTTCCCGGAGGCGGGCGGTTGGGGACCGCGCAGGGAGCAGCGTCTGAGAACAGCCGCGAGCAGAACAGAGGCAGCAAAGCCCCGAGGGAGCACTGCAGGGCAGGATCCAGGGTGGCGACGGCAGAGAAACCCCTTCCCCACGTGGGGGCAGGGAACAAAGTGGGCCGAGGGAGGGAGGAAAGGTCACTTCTAGGGAGGAGAAGCCCTGACCCGGCGCATTTTACTGGACGCCCCTGCAGCTGAGTCACCAGCCGTTCCCCAGTCCCCAAAGCCACGCCTAGAAGCCCCATCCTGACTCAGGCCTCCGGTCTAGCGGCTCTGGCACCCAGGCTGAGACTGGGCAGACCCTCCAGGGGCAGCTCTGGACGCCCTCACCGCAGGCCGAACCCCGCACCCTGTCCACCCAGGCACAGACCAGAACACAACTCCAAACCCCGGTTAGGACAGCCCCTCAGGCCCGAAGCCCAAGCCCCAGGGCCCCGCCCACCCGGCTCCATTCACTGGAGGCGGGCCCCACCCCATCCTGTGCCGGGCAGTCCTGGCTGCTGCCGCTGCTGCTGCTGCGGGCTGTAGCCCAGGGCGGGTGACTTTGAGCAGGGGGAGGGCAGAGCGCAGCCTGGCTGCCTGCCCCTTGGCAGTCCTGGACCCTGACCGAGGGCGCTCAGACACCTGCCTCACCTCGGAGGCTCTGCACAGGCCCAGCCCCACCTCAGTGCCGGGCAGGAGCCTCTCCCAGGCCCTTGCCCTAGGACACTAGCCCTGCACCTGCCCTACACCTGCCAGCTGTGCAGAGGCCTCCCTGGCAGTGGGGGCGCTCCTCTCCTGCTCACGGCCCCAGTCTGGAGCCTCCCCAAACTCCTCCTCTCCCACCAGGACAGGGTTCCAGCCTGACAGAGCCTCTGAATCCTGGCCCCACCCCAGGAAAGCAGGCAGGGTCTTCAAAGCAGCAGAAGAGATGGAGGGGAGGGGTGCGGGATGGGGCGGGGGGACTCCGCTCTCCCACCGTGTGCAGTGCTGGGGCGTAGCTCAGGGACAGGAAGGGGAGGGCACAGGGAAATGCAGGGGTTGGAGGGAGGCGGCCCCTCACCCTGCCCCGCCTCCAGCCCCCAGGGCAGGGGCGGTGGCCGGAGCCCGCTGCCCAGGCGCGGCCCAGACGGTAGCTGCCACAGGCGCTTACCTTGCACTTCCTGCCCCCGCCAACGCCCCCTGCGCCAGTGCCACACGGCGGCGAGGGTAACGACGTGGCCCACGACCACCAGTGACGGGAACAGGCTGCCCGAGGGCTCCATGGCTCTGGGGCTGCACGGCTGTGGGCAGAGCGGGCGGAGCCTCCCTTCCCTGCCTGGAAGACGGTGGAGGGGGGGGGCGCCCGGGGCCTGTGACCGCCCTGCCTGCAAGACCGCCCTACTGTACCGTCTGCCTGGCGCCCCAGAGACGAGTGCCGTCCACAGCACCAACTGTGCTCCCGCCCGCCTCCTCTGCCTCCTCCCTCCCGGCCACTCGGAGGTCCCCACCCACCTCCCACAGCGCCCGGCTCAGCTGTCCCTACGCACAGCTATCACGCACAGCTATCACGCTCAAGGTTAGCTGGAGCTTTAACCCCTGCTTACCCACAGCCACACCCGCCCGGAGGAGGGGCCTGTAGTGACGCAGAGCGCCCCCCCCCCCAGCAAGCCCAGCCAGCCTCTGCACACCCCCCCCAATTCCTCCCCAGGAGAGTGACTGCAGTGTCCGAACACCCCACTCTGCCTTCAAGGGTGCCCTCTGGTGATAGCTGCCAGGAGCCCAGCAGGGGGACAGGCGCCCATCAGGGGGAGGCATGCCAGCACCCCAGGCCCCGCTGGCCCCCCAGGCTTGCAGCTGACCCAACCACCCTCAATGACAAACACCCCCACAGAGCCCCAACGCCCCCAGGTGGGCCCGCGAACAGGGTCTAAGGGAGGACCAGGGTGATGGCCTGGGAGGGCAGGTCGTGTGCGGCGGGGAGTAAGGTCGGAGCCTCCTGCCAGTGCCCCCAGGGACTCCTGCTGGGCTCTCACAAAGCTTTCAAAGGCTGCCCACCTACCCGGCACGATCTTCATTAGGGACAGCAGCGGGAGCCCACGGGGCAGACGGGCAGTGGGAGCAGGCTGTGGAGAGGGTCACAGACCCCTCTGAGGCGGCCGCGAGCCCCGCGGTGGCGGTGGGAGGAGGGCACGGCTGGCCGAGCCGCTGTCAGCAGCACTGCCTGTGTCCATGGGGGGAGGGGAGGGGTGGGCAGGGGGCCGGAGGGGGGGGTGGGGGGATATAAATATCTGAGAGCAAGCGAGGCCGTCATTCGTCCAGACTTAGAACATGACGTGCGACGCTAGGGCACTGGGGCCCAGGCCTTCACCCGAGTCCAGTCTGGCCGTCGGCACCACCCCACACTCACCCCCCAGGCTCCTGCCCGTGATTCTAATAATAAGAAGCCACCTGGCGTCAGGCTGTGCCTCAGAACAAGGCCTAGCACGGGCATTCAAAGCCTGAGGGGCTCATGTCGCCTGGGAGGAGACGCAGTCCCTGCCCTGCCCAACCCCGCCAGCCTTTCGGGGTGCCGGAAGTAGCGGGGTGCACTCGGGGAAGGCAGGGAGACACCGATCCCTTTCTCCCAGAGGGCCCCACCACACAACTCACTCCACACAACACCAGGTCTGGGAGAGACAGGACAGCCTCCCCAAGGTCACACCCCCGGCCAGACACCCAGGTGGCCCCAAACTAGGCTGGGCCACAGGAAGCTGGCCAGCCCCCTCCCCTCCCCAGGCTGCCCCTAATGCTGCCCTGGCCTTACCCCAGAACCCTCGGCAGCCTCCCGTGTGCAGAAGCCTGGGGCCGGAGGTCCCTGTCAGCAGGCATGCCCAAGCCACATCCTGGACTGACCGGGACCTCAGCGTCGGGGGAGGGGGGGAACAGGACATGGGGGTCACCCTCCTACCATTCCCCTCCCAGGTGCCCTTGGGCCCTGGCAGACAAAGGGTTAAGGGTCGGATGGAAGGGTTTGCATCCTATTTTGTAGCATTTCCTGTGTGTCAGGCACCATTCGATTTCAATTCTCAGAGAACCCCACAACGGAAGTCTCATGCCGTTACCGCATCGTACAAACGAGGAAACTGAGGCACAGAAAAGTGAAGAGCTTGCCCTCGGTCACACAAGGCTGTGCTTTGAGCCCAGGCAGTGTCTGCCATGTGTGGTCCCTCTGCAGCAAAGGGCAGCGAACCACCCTCGGCCTCCGACTGCTGGGGTACAGGCACCGTGGTCCATCTGGGGAGGACCAGGAGCTCTGAGGAATGGGCGCTGGGCCCCCAAGCCTCCTGGAGACCGAACCTGCATTTCAGAAGCTCAGCAGGCAGCTGAGGGAAGCCTCAGAGGAGCCCGGGGGGGGGGGGGGGGGGGGGGGGGGGGGGGGAACCCACAGACGTTGGGAGGACGGGCCCCTGAAGGCTGGAGTGGGCGGCCTCCTGCACCAGACACGCTCCCAGGCAGCTCTGAGAGGGAGGCTGGCTCATCCCTGCGCCTCCTAGCTCTGATGTCCCAGGCAAGTCCAGCAGCCTCGAGCCCCCAGGGCCCCAGACACAGGCTGCCTGGGAGATCCCCGTCCAGCCCTGCTGGAGCCCACGTGCCCATGGCCCCCCACCCGGGCCCTGCTCTACCTTGGCCGAGCTGAATCAGCTCCTCCATGCTGTACCTGTCCATGGCGGCCGAGCTCGGGCCAAGCCGCGGAGGCAGCAGAGAGGAAAGGCAGGGGTGGCAGGAAGGAGGGAAGGGTGGGAGGCGGAGGGAGGGCTCACTCCGGCCCCGGCCTCCCCACCCAGCTCTGGGAGCGGTGACTCCTCCTCACAGCCACCCCTTAGTCAGTGACTGGAGCAGAGCTGAAACCAGCAAGGCCCAAGCCCAGTGGACCAACGGGTCCAACCAGCCCAGGTGGGACAGTGGATGGGCCTGCCCGAAATCCCGGAGCCTCAGTGCAGCCGACAGGGCCCGCCAGTCTTGCCCGCTAATGCCCGCCTGGGCATCCCCCTCCCCCCCAGCCTCCACAGGCCCACTGGCCCTGCACTTCCCCACCCTCCTCAACACCCTCATTCTCCCAGGCCCCAAGGCTAGCCCCATCCTCCTCCGCAGGCCCCACAAGGAGCTCAGTCCCAGCCCCCCTGGTCTCCAGCCTAGGCAAATGCCACACATGTGTCCCTGCCTCTCCATTCCCACGAGCTGAGCAAGACCCAGGGAAAAGCCCATCTAATCCTGCCATAACTCTGCTTTCAAAACCCACTGGAGTTCTACAGATGCCGCAGCAAACGTGCACAGACAGGGACCCAAAGCCGGCGGCTGCTGCAAAAACCTGTCCCACCACGTGGCGCCACACGGCCATGAAGAGAGCAAGTCAGTGGTGTGTAGAGTGCGGTCTCCCTCTGGGACAGGAGTGCCACGGGGGAAAGCCAGGGTGCGCTGGGGGTGGGCGGAAGCAGTGCCGTCAAAGGCCGCTCGCTTCCACTGCCGGAAACGGCTCCAGAGCTGCGCTGAGCTGCTCGTGTGGAATTCTGAGCTGGGCCAAGCGTCACTATTTGAAATGTCAATGAAATTCGGATACCAAAGCCCACGGCCCCCACTCTCCACCACACAAGGGAAGCTCAAACTCCTGCTCCCACCCCGCCCACCCTCCTGCGGGGACCACCTTCCTACGGGACTGCTCTTGCTTGGAGTAGGAGCTCCCCAGCGGTCAGGCGCAGCTCAGGACACCTCCTCAGGGGGATCTTCCCTGATTGCTCCTAGAGCTACCTCCCCCTGGCTCATTCCTCATCCAGTCCATCCCCAGATGCTGGGGGCTTGGTTTGGGTCTGGCCGACATGTGGCCAAACGAGCAGTGGATGCCTTCCCACGAGGTTGAGCAGACCACCAGGGCTCCCAGGTGGGGACAGAGGTGCAGCAGGGCACGTGTGACTGCCCGCGGCGCCCACGGCTCCTTGGCCAAGTCTGGACAGGCAGAGGCGGCCCACTGGCCGAGGCCACTCTGGTGATCGGTGCAGTGGGCCCCACACACCCCTGCCTTCCCCTCCTACCAGCTGACTGGAGAGGACAGAGCCAGCAAGGAAGGGGTCCGTGTGCTCGTTATTGTAAACTCTGAAAAGCTGGCAATTCTAGGTGCAGCCCGAGCACGGAGCCATCACAACCCCACAGACGAGGAGGTACCCGCACCACGGCCGGCACGCAGCATGCCCGAGGTGCCCCCGGCCAAGGGTGGCCCTCAGGTCCGGTGCTCGGCCCTCGGGGAGCCCACACCCGCAGGCCTGACTCAGCCTGGAGCTGGAGTTCATTTCCTGTTGGAAACGCTGAGCGGCCGCCTGTGGCCGCGGCCGGGAGGCAACACTGAGTCACCTCCACCAGGGCTGGGGGGTGCCCTCCTCTCTGCCCGCTGCAGCCACACCCAGTCCCCCATCCTGGCCCCGCCACCATCTGCCCGCCCAGCCTGGCCACGGACGAGGAAGGAAGGGGAGAAAGGAAGGAGGAGCCTATACTCCACACACCCACGACCCAAGACAGGGAGAGCTCAGGGGCTCCGCGGCAGGGATGAAAGGACCCCTGGGCTGGGACTTGGCCACTGAAGGCCAGTCAGTGCTGACCACGCACCCCGCCAATCGCTCGTCTCCTTGTGGGGGATGCTGTGACCCCCCCAACAAGAGTTGGGAGAGGCCACGCAACTTGTCCAAGGCCACGGGGAAAGCCCAGAGACCATCCCTCTACCCCACCACCTCACTGATCCTCCCAGATGAGCTCCCAAGGCACAGCTCTAGCAGGACCAACCCACACCAGACCAGAACTGGGTCCCGCTCAGCACCTTGGACCTGCACCTCGATCCCTTGACCCCCATCCACCTGGCAAACTCTTGCCCACCCCGCTAGCCTCAGGCCAGGCCCCTTTCCCAGCCCCTTCCACACCAGGTTCCTCCCCAGGTGAGAAGACACAAAGAAGGAAGCAGGAGCCAAGCCTGCCTTCTGCTGGGGCACCAGGGCCACCCCAAATCAGCACCAAGGCCAGTGAGCTCTGAAAGTACATGTGTGAGCCTCACGCTCCGTGGGACACCAGTCATCTGCCTACCTGGGTCCTGCCAACGCAGGTGCTTAGGGACGGAGGATGACACAGAGGAAGGACGCCGCAGGGTCACTTGG
Organism: Neofelis nebulosa; assembly: GCF_028018385.1. Taxonomy (NCBI): domain Eukaryota; kingdom Metazoa; phylum Chordata; class Mammalia; order Carnivora; family Felidae; genus Neofelis; species Neofelis nebulosa. Next base: position 82,820,071 of record NC_080795.1, read on the forward strand.
CGACCCCTGGGGCCCTAAGACCTGTTCCATCCTCTGTGACCCGGCTTCCACCGGAAAGGGTCTGGGCCCGGTGCCGCCACACCCTGGACACTGGTTTGCCAGGCAGTGCGTCTGCCAGCTGTCTCCTCCTCTCCCCCAACCTAGAGCTGCCCCCTCGGCCCTCACCAACTCCAAGCCGGCCAGGCTCCCAGGAACAATACCGCATCACGAAACCATATGGGCCACAAAACCACGGGGGCAGCTGTCACCCCCCCCCCCCCCAAGACAGACTCAAGGCTCAGAAAGGTCAGCCAGTTCACCTGGGCTACGCTGCTGGAGAGCAGTGCCCCCCGCATTATTCCGGCTCCTCCCTGCAAGCTACGGCCTCCAGCAGAGAGGGCCTAGGGGCAGACAGGAGTGAGCGGGGCACAGGCACAGGGCAGTGCTGGGGAGAGAGGCTAGCTGGTGTGGGGCAGGGCTGTGCCAACAGCTGGTCCTGCCAGTCCAGGCTTTGCGAGCCCCACCCCTAGCCCGAAGGGGAGCCTGGGGCTGGGCTGGCAGTGGCCCACCCACCCCAAGGTCCTCAAGCCGGGAGGAGGAGCCACGTGGGTCCAGCACCAGGGCGCCCGGCACCCTCGGGCAGAGACAGCACCACCTGCTGGTGTGAGCGAAGCTCCCCCATGTGCACTGCCACCCCCAGCCCACCAGGGCTGCGCCCGGGCACCCCCTTCCCATCCCCCAGGGCTGGGGGCAGGACGCAGCTGACCTGTGGCTGGGGCAGGCTCCGGGCCAGGCCTCACCAGGTTCCCCGGGGCGGTGGCGGGCACCACGGGGGGCTCAGGTGCCCCCTCCTCAGGCTCCTTCCGACGGTAGACCCGCCGCTCCTCACGGGCAGGGTCCTCAGCGGGCAGCGGCCCCCACTTTGGCGGGCAGCCCAGGGGCCCCTGCACAGACTGCACATGGGGGGCGCGCCGCGCAGGCATCACCATGGCGACAGGGCGGCGCACGCGCTGCAGAGAGGCGGGCACGATCTCCGGCGGCAGGTGCAGGTACTGGCGCAGGTGGGCGATGCCCTCGTTGGTGAGGTACCAGTAAAAGTGGCGCCAAGCAAAGGTCTCCCGCACCAGGCCCCGGGCCCGCAGCGAGGCCATGGCGCACATGACCTGCAGATTGGTGACGCCGGGGACGTGAGGGTGCAGGCTGCGGGGCCTCCGATCCTTCTTGGCCACCATCACGCCTTCACGGAAGAGCACCTCGTAAATGGCCCGCAGCTGGTCCAGCGGCATGAGCATACCCGCCACCATGGCTGCCAGAGCCCCAGAGGCGAGGGTGACGGGCGGGGCACAGGGAGGAGGTCCACAAGGCACCTCGGGACCGGGCGAGACGGAGGCTGGCAGGCGGGCTGGGCTCGAGGGCACGGGCTCCGCGGCTTGTGGCTGTCGAGCCGGGCTCCCTGGCTCGCTGAGATTCCGGCCGGCACTGCCGCCTGCCCACCGCCTGCGCGAGCCTCCCGCCGGCCCGCCCTCCCTCCGGGACGCCCGGGCCGGCCCCCTCTGACTCAGCAGCATGGGCGGCCCCTCCCACCCACAGCCCCCGGGGCCCCTCGCAGAGTGGGGGGCCCCCTCGCAGAGTGGGGGGCACCTTGCCATGGCAGCCCCCCCCCCGGCAGGCCCCCCCTTTCCAGGCCCCACAGCTCCCGCGTCAGAAATTACGTCAGTTTCTAAACACTTCCTTCAAGGTTTCTTAGACTAGGGGGAGGGGGTACCACAGTGGCTCCGGACCTGGAATCTACAATGGTGGCAGAATAGGCTGGGGGGGGGGGGGGGGGGATAGGAGGGGAGGGGGGGCTCAGGCTGGGGACCCAGTTCAGGGTTGTGGTCTCAGGTTTCTCGGACTCACGACGATCTGAAGGCAGGATCTGAAGGCGGGTACCGGGCTGTCTGGGCCTGGCGGGGCACTAGAGGTCTGAGGGGAGAGCTGGGGTCTTGGGGGGCAGAAATCTGGATGGAAAGCTGGGGTCTTGGGGAGCAGAGGTCGGAGGGGGGACCGCAGTGGCACGTGGACAGGCGGGCTTTGGACACCACTGGCCGCTGTCCATCACACAGGCAAAGAGACAGAGCCCCCACCTCCAAATGCCAGGCTCAAGACGGTAGCCGCCCTCTTTAACACTTCCCATGCCAGGCCAGATCAAAGGGGACCCCGAAACACTCTGAGCAGGGCACAGGGGAGGGGTGTCTGAGCAGCCCCAGGCCAGCTGTTGGAAGCCAGAAACTCTCAGCTGCCACAGGAAATCAAAGTCACCAAATCCCTGCCACCCCAGGCAGGCCTGGTGCCCCTACTGCCACACAGACGCCCCGCCCTGGGTGGCCTGAGTGCCCCTGCCCGTGGACCAGCGGGGAAGGAGTAGGGGGAGCAGCGCCACACCAGAAGCCGGTCAGGGGCCCAAGTCAAAGGGGGACCAACAGCAGGGTCCAGGAGCTGCCCGGTGGGGCCTTGGAGCCGGAGCCGGCCACACCCATCAGTCACTTCCAGGCTCCCACAGCTGAGGACCCAGCCGTGGATGTCCTGTGCCTCCCCGCATTCTTCCACGCCGTGCTGCCCCGACCCGCACCCAGCCACGCTCTCCCCTTCCCCCAAGCCGACACACCCATTCCCACCAAGCGCCGCTAACCCGGGAACTGATTATAAATAGGGCCAACAGGGCGGGGGTGGGGGATCCCGAGGTGGGAGGCGCCCGTGGGCAGGCGGCCAACTGGCAACGGGTGGGGGCGGGTTTATGGGGCGGTTGCCATGGCACCGCAGAGCCGGGGCCAAACAGCACCGCCCCCACCCCCCCACTCATGCACACATATACATTCACACATACATGCACACGCACACTCAGACACACACACGCGTGCGCCCAGTCTTGGCGGACGCGGCTGTGGAAACTGAAGACGCAGCCAACCGTCCGGTCCGCACGGCCCCGCCCGCCAGCTCACTGCGGCGCCCTCCCCCCTCCCCCCTCCCCCCCGCCATCCGCCAGTCCCCTGCAGCCAGCCGGGCAGGAAGCCGGCCAGCCCACACGGCGACGGGCTCCGGGAGGACGCACCGCTAGCGCGGCGGTGGACACGTCCACGCCCCTTCAGCCCAGGGGCGCCTGCGGGCCCTCGCGGCCACCCGGGCTGGGGCTTCGAGAACCAGCGGCAGCTGTGGTTCGGGACAGCAGTCCCCCAGCGCTCCCCCAGCCCTGTGTGCGAAGAGCTCGTCCACTCTCCTGACCTGTCCCTCGGCCCTGCCCCCCAGACCTCCTGCTCTCCCCTGCCCACCCATAGCCCCTCACTCACCTCCTGCTCTCCCCCCATGCCTACCCCATGTCATCTTCCTGATTTCCCGACCTCATCCCCCCAAATCCCCAAGCCGCCCCCCAAGCCAACCCATGCCCCCCACTCCCAAAATGATTCCGAGCCACCCCAAGGCCTCCCAAGCACTTGGACCTAAGGTCTCTCCTCCTACACGGGCCTGCACGAGGTGGCAGCCACGTGGGGCTCCGCAGAAAGGGGGCGGGGCATGGTAGGGAATCCCCCTCCCTCCCAGCAGCCCGGGCGCCCCCAGCGGCCGAGGGGAGCAGCAGGTAGGAGCCTGGAGCAAGATGTTCGCGGCAGCTTCCGCTGCTCCGCCACACCGCTCCGCCCGCCCCCCCCCCCCCGCTCGCCCCTCTCCGCGCCTGGGTGGGGGCGCCCCCCACAAAGTCCCAGGGCTGGAAGGATGCCCCCTTTCTGCCCCGCCCCCACCCTGCAGAACCGCAGCCGCAGCGGCTGATTCGGCGCCGGGAGGGCCAGCGCGGGTAGGCAGGGCGGCCTCCTCCCCTCGCACTCCGGGCCCTCCAGGTTTCCAGGGCAACCAGTCGGAGCCCTCCGGCAGCCCCCGGCCCCCCCACCCCGGAACAAAGAGCCGCAGTGTGGACTTGCCCGGGGCCAGCCCGCCTGGCGCCTCCCCGCAGTGATACCCACTGCCCTGGCCTGTCCCCTCGGACGCTGGGCTTGCAGGGCGGCAGCGGGGCGGGGGCTCCGCAGAGTCCGGGAGGAAAAGGGGCGGACCCGCAGCAAAAGCCAGAGCTCACCTCCGCCCCGCCCCCGCCGCTGCAGCAGCCCGCCCCGCCCCCCGACGCTCGCTGCAGGGCCGCAGGGCTGCGGCAAGAGTAGCCCCCGGCCGACCCCCGGCGGACCCCGACCAGCTGGAGCCCTGGCGGTGCACGGGCCTGGGGGCTCCTGCGGCCCCAGCTCCCTATCCCCAAGGCTACTCCAGGGGCAGCAGACCTTGACCGCGGCCCTGCGCGGGGCTGCACGCAGCTGGAGGTCACTGCCTGGTCCTCGCCCCCTGGCTCGGGCCCCGGCCCCGGCCCGCACCTTTGAGGGAGCTGATCTCCTGCTGGATGGCTCTCGAGGGGTCCATGTCTCCGTCGGGACTGAGGGCGGCGCGGCTGCCGCCACGCAGAGTCCAGCCCCGCAACGCACTGCCCGGGCCAGAGCCGCAGCCTGGGGGAGGAGCCGAGAGGCCCGGGGCGGGGCTTGCCAGTCAGGGGCGGGGCTTGGGCTGATCGATGCGCTTGGCACCGCAGCCCTGGCGCAAGCCCCCGCGGCGCGCCGCCCCCACCCTCCAGCCCCCACCTCGTGCGGCCAGACCCCGCTAACTCCAGCCAGACTGCCGGGCCCTAGGTGCGCTCCGACGGCCCACCCCCGGCCACCGCACAGTCCCTCACAGTGCCCTCCGGCTCGTTCGTGCACGGCCACTCACTCCTTGCAGGAGATACCCACAGGTCTGAGCCGCTCCGCGACCTCCTGGACCAGCACCCTGGTTGCGGCGGGTAGGTGGATCCCACCAGGGCAGGAGCCGGAGGCCTGCCGGCAGTGGTACCCCAGGACCGTAAATCAGCCCCTTCACCACCTTTCACGCCGCAGCGGCTCTGCCTCTGCCCACCCACCCCCCTCTCCCCGGGAGGCCAAGCCCTCCCCCCCCCCATTCTCCTCTGGGCCACCTCACTCAGTCCTATGACTCAAGATGTTCTCTCTACTCTGACTGCTAGGGTTTCATGTCCAGCAGGACTCCACACTGCACCCCAGCCTCCAGCTCTCCACTCAGCAGATCCCAATCAAGTTTGTCTTGGGATGCCCTCGTCCCCCCAGCTCCAGGTGCACCTCTATCCACCGTCCACAGTGCAGGCCACCCCCCTGGGGCTACTGTGCAAGCGCACGTCCCTGCATGGCCAGCCCCACAGGTCCTGGGGCTCTACCTTCCAGCCTGTCCACCACTGCCACCATCAGTCCAGGCCCCAGCACATCTCCCGGCTCCCCCCACCCCTACTGTCGCTGTCGCTGCTGAGGGGGTCAGTCTCCTAAGCCACAGCAGAAGACTGTCACTGCCAGCCTCTGGGGCAGAATGCGGGCATTGGCACTGGCAGGGCGGGGCCAGGGTGGAGTCTATATCGTTGCACCTCACAAAGCCATAAAGCAGGAGCCGTGCCCACACCTAAGATGTCAGCCCCGGGTACACCCTGCCTTCCCACGCTGGTCGTGTCCTGTTGCCACAAGATGTGGCCAGCCTGCCTCAGTCTCCTTCCAGGCCGGGCCACCTCCTCCAAGCAGCCACCCTTATTGGCCTCAGGCCCGCTCGTCAGGTGTGTCCCAGACCTTTCACTGGTCCCCTCACATGGGGCTGCCCACCTGTAAGTGGCCACTGCAGTCCCCTGCGCTACGTGCAACTGGGGGCTTCCAGGAAAGTGGCGGCAGCCGGAAAATCCAGTGAAGAGGTGTCTTCAGCCTGCTGCTGCTGAATGTGCCTTAAACAGCAGCTGCAGTGTGGCCTCCAAAGTGGGGAGCAGCCACGCAGACCCTGGAAAGGCTCCACAGGACACACTGGGCCTGTTCTTTGGTCCCTTCTCAGAGCAGGCTTCCCAGAGGAAGGGGCAGTGACGTCAGAGCCAAAAGACAGGCTGCCTCTAGCAAGCAAAGGAAGACAGACCACTCATGCAAAGGCCCAGAGAAAGAGGAGAAGAGTCCGGTCAGCCCCAAAGACTAGAGACCGCCAGAGCAGGGAGAAAGGGGCTGGAAAACAGCTGTCGGTGGGTTTCACCAAGCTAGGGAGGTCCCTCAAACTACCTTGGACAAGGGCCCCGGGGGCAAGAGATATGGGCAGTGAGGAGGAAAGGGCGCAGGTTATCCAGGTCCCGTGGGAGAGACGGGAAGGTTCTGGCCCCCCCTACATCCTCAGCCTTTACCGACCTCGCTGCCCAGGAGCTCATCTCCAGGTCCTCAACAGGGCAGATGGCCTGACCCAGCAGCATGGCTCTCTCATGCCCAACTAGGGCCCTAGCAGGTCACCCGGGCCACAGACTCTCACCCCAAGCGAGGCCAAACCCTCTTGAAGCTTTCTGCAAATTCCAGGAGGCAGCACACGCCCTCGGGGTCCCTGGGACCTGAGCTGAGCCCTAACACCACAACCAGGTGCTCCCTCCTTCCCAGCACCCCCATCTCGAACAGGGCCCTCCTCACAAGTCGCGGAAGACGCTGACAGGCTGAGTCATGGGCCAGGGCCAAGGAAGGACCCTTGCCCCTGCCCCCACGCAACCTCATCTCCCATCTGGATAGTCCTACTGCTCCCAAGACCCCACCCGCCCTCAGCCTGGCACTCCTCCCTATGGTTCCCCAGTTTCAAACCTGCCCCCCACCGCCCCACGGCAGCCTGCGCTGCTGGGGCCCACAGCAGGGGATCCAGGCAGTCCCACACAGGTCCACTTAGGGTCTCCGACAATCACCCGGCGAAGGCCTGGCCCAGTGAAACCCCACAGACTGTGCCCTGCAAGTGTGAGCACGGGGGCCGTCTCGCCCCACAGCCATGGCCCAGAGTCTGCCTACACCCCGGGAAGCTTCGGGCCAGGGCAGGAGCCAAACGTCCCGCCTGGGAAGCCGCCCCTTGCAGGATGATGACAGCAGGAAGCCAGCCAGGCCAGCCGCTCTGGGAGGCCCCGGGGAAGTCTAGGCCCACTGCAGCAGCAGGCTGGGTGCCCGCCAGGGCTCCCGGACACCCTGGCGAAGGCTTTCACCTTGGGCCCTGTCCAGCTGTCTCTGTGCAGCCCCGCTCAAGAACAGCATGGTTACCAGGCATCTGCCAGAGACTGCTGCGGGATGCCGGCTCCCACCCCCACGTCCCCCGCTCCGTCATTCTGCCCTCAAATATCTTCCAACGCCGTCCTCGTTCCCACCCCCAGCGCCTCCACCGCTGCACGGGGCCTGGCGAGCACCTCTCTCACCTCCTGGTGGCCCACGCTGTCCCACTTCCAGGACTCTGCCAGGTCCCTCCACAATCCTGCTGCCCACCCCCACCACCACCACCTGGGCACCTGGGCGGCTCAGTTGGTTAAGCGTCTGACTTTGGCCCAGGTCATGATCTCACGGCTGGTGGGTTCGAGCCCCGCGTCGGGCTCTGCTGACAGCTCGGAGCCCGGAGCCTGCTTTGGATTCTGTGTCTCCCTCTCTCTCTCTCTACCCCGCTCTCACTCTGTCTCTGTCTCTCAAAAATGAATAAAAAACATTAAAAAAAATTTTTTTAATGTAATAGAAAAAACCCCTTCATTAGCAATGCTAGATATAAACCCCTCTAGAATGAGACAAAAATCAGAACTGAAGTGCAGAAGGGCCCCCCAGGCATAAAAACTGGGGCCCACGAAGCGGGGACTCATGCTCCCCCAGCTCACCCCTGCATTCATGCTAACTCCAGCTCTCATCAGCCCTCCCCCTGGGACAGCCACCTCAGCCCCTCACTCACGGAGCAGCAAGGTTCCTGGTCTGCCTGAAGCCCTACGGTGGCTGCTGGGTGGGCGGAGGGAGGGGCTCTACCGTGGGTGCCGTGGGTGCCGTGGGTGCCGGGCAGGGAGAGGAGGGAGTCCCCAGGGACTGCAGCAGACTCAAGTGCAGGACCCAGCAAACATCTCAGAAACCCCTTTAACGCTGTGTGAGAACAGAAAACGCCCACCTGCCTCCAGCAGGGCAAGCACGTGAGAAGACTTCCTAGCTTGTCCCCTCCCACCCACATGCAGCCTGGGAGTCACCATTGCTGGCTTCCTGTTTATTCCTCTCCAGTTTCTTTATGGAAAATCAAGCAAATACAAGCACGATTCTTGATTTTTCTCCTTTTAACACAAAAAGTGACACCTCCCGTGTCCTGTCGGACCCTCGATTTTCCATCAGTACCCCCACCCCACCCCCGGAGGCCTGTCACCCGGGAGGCCCCTCGGGAGCATGGTTCCCAGCGGTGCTTGATCTGATCAGATTGGATGGGATGTGCACCGTCACTGGCTTGGCTCCCACAGCTTCACCAATACAATCCAGAAATCCAAGTTTTTGGATTTTTGCCAATCTGATAGGTAAAAACTGGTATCTTGATGCAGACAAGCCTTACATTTTACACACCACTGACCCAGAAATTCTATTTCAAACGAATGTCACAGATACACCCGACAACCCAGCTCCAAAGCCACTCCTTGCAGCGAAAAGCAAAAAATTAAAACAACTAAAAAACCAAAAATAACCCGAATGTTCTCTTAGAGGGCATTAGTTTAAATAGGGTGTGGTTACCACACAAAGGAATATTATGTTACATGATATCATATTGTAAATAAATGTTATAGAAAGATGTTCCTGTTGTGACACTAAGTAGAAGAGAAGTTACATGTGTCTAAAAATACTCTATAATACCAAATTATAAAATTATAAACTAAACCGTACTACAAAATGCTATGCATGTTTGTTTGTTTGTTTTTTTTAAACAACAAGCACAAAATAAAGAGATGTGAAAGTTTTACGATACATCAACCAACACTGGAGGGACACTTGGGGGGAGGGCTTGGAGTGGCGACCCCGAAAAAGGATCTTTTCACGTCTGAACCCCTGGTGCCTACAACCGACTGTGACCTTATTTGGAAATTGGGTCTTTGCAGATGTTACTAAGTGAAGGGTCTCAAGATGAGATCACCCTGGATCACGTGGGTGGGCCCTCAACCCAGTGGCAGGCGTCCTTAAGAGAGACAGAAGAGACCCTAGGAGGAAAAGCCACAGAAACCAGGCAATGCCAGCAGCCACCAGAAGCTGGAAGAGGTGAGGAAGTCCTCTAGAGCCTCCCAAGAAAGTGTGGCCAACACGCTGACTTTGGACTTCTAACCTCGAACAGAGTCGATACATTTCTGGTTCTTAGACCACGTGTTTGTGGCGATTTGCTACGGCAGACCCAGGAGACCGGTTAAGGTTTTGTTATGGGGCACGGTGAGCAACACCTAAGAGTGTGGACGAGGCTTCGGAATCGGGCAGTGGACTGAAGAACGTGCCGGAAAAAGCCCGGGCTGCGGTGAACCACTGGTGGAAACCCAGATGCTGGAGGCGATGCTGGTGGGGACTCAGAAGGAGGAGAGGGACGCGCACTGGAAAGCGGACCAAGGAGACCCCTATGGAACAGCGGCGGGAAACGCGACTGGACGCTGTCCTGCTGCTAGGTGGAGGCCGAACTTGCGAGTGGTGAACTTGGACCTTTAGCCGAGGAGATTCCCGGGGGAAGCGGGAGGGGTGACCCACCTCCTCTTGCAGCGTATGGGAAAGATCAGAAAGATAGAGAGGAAAGACACAAGTTGTGGAACGGGCTGTTACGCAAAAAGGGAACCGGCACTGATGACCCAGGAAGGTCACAACCTGTTCAGATGGCAGAACGTGTACCTGGTGGGAAGGCGGGCCCTGGAGAGAGTGCCAAGGCCGCGACCACACAGCCCCCTGCCGACCAGCTTAGACGTCTGGCCCCCTGGTCCAGTCAACCGTCTCCGCAGAAGCCGGGAACGGAGAGGGGTCACCCAGAAAAGTCCCGTGGAGAACCCTCTTGTCCGGAGCCACGGATCCCTGTGACACACAAGGTCTGTGAGAATGTTGTAGGAGCAGAAACACCACCAGCTGGGACGGAAGGGGGCAGAGGCAGGATGCAAGGACGGAAGGTGGTTAGCATTCTCATGTGCTCACAGGTTAGCTCATGGGCTGCCCCGCAAGGACAAGGAGTAGGGGACCCCAGAGCAGAGGCCAGGGGCGGAGGCCGGACAGCAGAGCATCAAGCCAGAGAGGAGTTTTCTCAGGAATTTGCCCTGTGGGTTCAAACTTGCTGGGGACTGGTCAGCCCTCTATCCCTTTCTATTTCCCCCCTTTCGGAATGGGGGTGTCTATTCTATGCCAGTCCCACCACCGTCTTCTGGAAGCGTTAAGACTGGCTAGTTTCACAAATCCACAGACAGACAGGAGTTTTGCCCCAGGGACCATATCCAGACCCTCACCGATATCGGATCAGATGAATGTAGCCTGTACGTGACAGACGTGGATTTAGGGGGGCGGGGGGCACTGGTTTCAATGGTGGTCCCCAAAACACGTCTGCCTCCAAATCCCTAGAGCCCACGAATGTTATCGTACTTGGAAAAGGGGGGTCTTTGCAGTTATAATTAAGGATCTTGAAATAAGATCGTCCTGGATTGCTCAGGGAGGCCCCAAGTGCAAGGACACGTATGCTTACAAGAGGCAGAGGAAGGACACAGGGGGAGGCCACGTGGAAGACGGAGGCAGGTACTGGACAGAGGCCATCACAAGCCAGGGAACGCCAGCGGCCACCAGGGTCTGCCCCAGAGCCACCGAGGGAGCACGGCCCTGCCGATACCTGGATTCTGGACTTGTGGCCTCCAAAGGGTGAGAGAGTAAAGTTCTGTTGTTTCGGGCCACCGGCCACCGGATGCTGGCAACTTACTCCAGCAGCCACAGGAACCTACCACAGGGCCGTCTGTCCTCGTCAGCAGGCGCGAGTTGCTAAGGAGACAACAGCAAAGCCCACCCACGTCCCTCAGGGCCACCTTGGTGCCTATTCTATAAGCTTTCCCTGCCTCCTTTCGCCTAAGAAGGAAGGGGGAAAGGATACGTTTCAAAAGTTCAAAATACACACTCACTTGAAAAACCAAAGAACGGAAAAAAAAGACATAAGAGACACCTCTTTCTGGTTTCCCACAGCTGCCTCACACCTGCAGTCCTGCACCCCGCACCCTCTGGGGGGTCTCCCCTAACCCCACCGTCCTGGCCACCAGCCTGTCTGAACCCAGACCCCAGACCAGCTACAGCAGACACCTTCTAGAGTCTTCCTTTCCTGCAGAATTGGTTCCGGATCTGTCCCTGGCCCTGGAGCCACAGCGGGCAGCAGAGTGTCCCCCCCATCCTGTCCTTAGCCCCACAACCCCTCTGCCTCAGGACGGCAGTAAATGTCCCTGCCAAGAGCTGACCACCTGGACAGGACAACCCTTCTGCAGCTAAGCCAGGCCCCAAGCTGTCCTGGTGCAGAAGAGGGGAGGAGAGGAGAGAGAGCAGGCCCCACAGCCTCCTGTTCCACATCTTCTGAGTGGGCACCTTCCTCCCTGCTCACCCCACATGGCCCTCAATGGCAAGGGGTGATCACATTCAGCCCCACACGTGCGGACGGGCCCAGCACCCCACGGTGCCCACGACGCCGAAGGCCACAGATGCCCCTCCGGGCCAAGGCCTCCCCTGCCCCAGGGACCTCAGGCCAGTGCTCCGCCTGCCTCCTCTCTGTCCTGGAGGACGTCCTCCCTCCCACACCGCTTACAGCCCCACACGACCCTTCTTACCCCTCAGCACCTCCAGCCAGATGACATCCCCAAACGGATCTCACCAAGGCCCCCAGTGTCCCTTATCATCAAGTGTTGGGCACTCTTTGGGCCTCATCCTGCTTGAGACCCCTCGCCCAGGCAGCCTTCTCCTGGTTTGTCACCCCTTCCCCGGGGCCCCCAGTATAAGGCTCTGCCCCTGCCCCAGCCCCCGGCTCTGCTTGTCCAGCTGCCCCTGAGCTCGGAGCATGGGCCTCTTCTCCTCCTTGTGGGGGCCCTGGGGTGCTGTCCCCAGCCTGGCCTCCGCCTCCCAGCGTCCCCGCGTGCTCACTCACCTGCAGCCCGGACGCCCTCGTCCACGCTCCCGTTGTCCCGCCCTCTGGACCACCGCCCACCAGCACCCCGCCTGCCGCCACCTCAGCACCTCTGCGCCTCTCCTCAGCCACTTGTCTGGGGGCACCCAGGAGTCACCATGCCACCAGGACCCCCACAGGGCTCCGGCTGGGGGCCCGCCTTTCCCTCCCCTCCGTCCCCTCACTTTTAAGCCACGCTTGTCACATAACACAGGTGCAGCAGGACACAGACCTGGCCCTCAGAAAGCTGTCTGGTGGGAAAGGAGATATTTAAAGTCCTCTTTGTCACCCACCAACCCAAGTCCGGACCCTGAGCGTGACACCCCAAGGCTCCAGCCCACCTCTCAGCCCAAAGCAAATGCCGACGGATTCAAGAGGTTTCGTTAGAAAACAAAAACAAGGGGCGCCTGGGTGGCTCAGTCAGTTAAGCGGCCGACTTTGGCTCAGGTCATGATCTCGCGGTCCGTGAGCTCGAGCCCTGCGTCAGGCTCTGTGCTGACAGCTCAGAGCCTGGAGCCTGTTTCAGATTCTGTGTCTCCCTCTCTCTGACCCTCCCCCGTTCATGCTCTGTCTCTCTCTGTCTCAAAAATAAATAAATGTTAAAAAATAATTTTTTTAAATAAAAAAATTAAAAAAAAGAAAACAAAAACAAGCATCAGAACTGGAAGAAACTCTCAACAAATGTTTATGGTTTGTTTGGTTTTTATTTTTTAGAGAGACAGAGCACAAGCAGGGGAGAGGTGCAGAGGGAGAGACAGAAGCCCAAGAAGGCTCCACGCTCAGGGCAGAGCCCGACATGGGGTCGATCCCACGACCCCGGGATCAGGACCTGAGCCAAATCAAGAGTTGGACTCTCAATCAATTGAGCCACCCAGAAACCCTCAGCAAATAGATACTTTTTAATGTTTATTTATCTTTGAGAGAGAGAAAGAGACAGAGTGGGGGGGGGGGGGGTCGAGAGAGAGGGAGACACAGAATCGGAAGCAGGCTCCAGGCTCCGAGCTGTCAGCACAGGGCCCGACGCGGGGCTCGAACCCACGAACTGTGAGATCATGACCTGAGCCGAAGTCGGATGCTTAACCGACTGAGCTGCCCAGGCGCCCCAAGACTGGTAAGTTTTTAAAGCTGATACGGCTAAAGATACCACAGACAGGATTAAGTAACAATCAACCAAAAATGGGCATGGTGTGAGTTGTCAGGACAGCAACTGGGGGCACCAGGGGGACTTTTAAGAGGCTAACAAGTTGTTTCGTCATGTGCGTGCTGGTCACAAGGCAACTTTGAAATTTAAGTAAGCTTTGTGTGTAAAATTTGCTCACTTTTCTGTAGGAATGTTACACTTCAATAAAAAGTTTACTTTAAAAACATAACAAACTGGTGAAAAGATTGAAATGTTTAAAAAAACAAGGAAGTTAATATCCATAATGTGCAAAGAGCTTTTATAATTCAAAAAGAAACATAAGATCTTACAGAGAAACGAACAATGCTCTTTTTTTCTTTTTTAAACCCTGGATCCCTACCTGCCTCGCTCCTAGATCTGAACAACAGTTTTGAATAGGTGAATAGGTGACTCGTAAAAGAAAAAAAGTGAAAATAGCCAGTAACTAGGAAACAAAACTCACTTTATTTAAGAATCAAAGAATGCAAATTAAAACAGTTAGGGGGCGCCTGGGTGGCTCAGTCGGATAAGCATCCGACTTCAGCTCAGGTCGTGATCTCGCGGTCCGTGAGTTCGAGCCCCTCGTCGGGCTCTGTGCTGACAGCTCAGAGTCTGGAGCCTGTTTCAGATTCTGTGTCTCCCTCTCTCTGACCCTCCCCATTCATGCTCTCTCTCTGTCTCAAAAATAAATGTTAAAAAAAAATTTAAAAATAAATAAATGAATACAACAGTTAGGATTTTCTCATCAATCAACTGGCAAGGAATCGGAAGACTAGTTTGTCTTATATCCTGCATTCACCTATGTCAGAGGGCAATCCAGAAATATAATGATTTTTAACGATGAGCCCAAATGTCCACGTAAAGGGACCCGGTAAATAAACTGTGGTATTTCCATGTAATGGAATATTTAGTATCCATTACGTTTTTTTAAAAGGGGGGTGGGGCGTTGGGATGGCTCAGTTGGTTAAACCTCCCACTCTTGATTTTGGCTCAGGTTGTCACGTCACGGTTGTTGAGATCGAGCCCCGAGTAGGACTCCTTCACTGAGCACAGAGCCTGCTTGGGATTGTCTCTCCCCCCACCCCCTGCCCATCCCTCACTCACTCTTGCCTGTGTGCTCTCTCTCTCTTGCTCTCTGTCACTCTCTCTCTCTCAAAAATAAACACTAAAAAAAGAAAGAAAGGAAGAAAGCAAGCAAGCAAGCAAGCAAGCATGAGGGGCCAAGACCATTCAATGGGAAAAGAGCAATCTTTTCAACAAATGGTGCTGGGACAACTGGAATCCACATGTAAAAGAACAAGGTTGGATCTTCACGTCATGCCATACTCAAAAATTAATTCAAAACAGATCAAAGACCTAAATGTAAGGGCTAAAATGATAAAAATCTTGAAAGAAAACATAGGCATAAATCTTCATGACTTGGGAATACGCAAGAATTTCTTAGAAATGATACCAAAAACACAAGCGCTAAGAAAAAAATAGGTTAACTAGACTTGCCAGAATTAAAAACTTTTGTGCTTCAAAGGACAAGCACAGGAAAGTCAAAAGATAACCCATAGAATCACACAATTTTGCAAATCATCTATCTGGGAAGGGACATGTATGTAGAATACATAAAGAACACTTACAACTGAACAGTAAAAAGATAAAAACCCAATTTAAAAATGGACAAAGGATCTGGATAGACACGTCTCAAAAGAAGGGACACAAATCACCACTAAGCACATGAGAAGGGGCTCAACATTATTAGCCACCAGAAAATGTAAATCCCAACCACAACGAGATATCACTTCCACCCGCTAGGATCGAATGTCTATAATCTGAGAGGCAGATAATAGTAAGTGTCGGCGAGGACATGAAGAAATTGGAGACCTCACACGCCGCTCAGGGGGACGCAGAAGGGTACAGCTGGGTGGAAAACAGTCTGGCAGCCCTTCTACCAGTTAAACATAGAATGACCACATGACCCAGCAAGCTCACTCCTTGGGACCTACCCAAGGCAGATGAAAGCATAGGCGTGCACCAACACTTGCACACAAGCGTTCAGGGCAGCATCACTCATAATAACCGACGGTGGAAACAACCCAAACGTCCACCGACTGATGCACAGACAAACAAGGTCTGAGGGGTCCACGCCATTCGGTATTACTCCGCCGAAAAAGGAATGAAGTCCCGTGACATGCTACGACAGAGGCGAACCTTGAAAACATGAGGCTAAGTAAAAGAAGCCAGGTGCAAATGGTTTGATTCCATTTATATGAAATGGCCAACAGAGGCCAATCCATAGATACGGCAGGTGGAGCAGGGTTTGCCAGGGGCTGAGGTGTGAATGTAAGTGTTCTGGAATTGACTATAGTGGTGGTCTCATGAGCCTATTAACACGCTACAAACCATTGATCTCTCTCTCTCTCTCTCTCCTCTCTCTCTCTCTCTCACACACACACACACACACACACACACACACACACACACACACACACAGTGACTTTAACTGTTTCTCTGGGTACTTCCATAGTGCTTGCTTGTTTTCTTTTCTTTTCTTTCTTTTTCTTTCTTTTCTTTTTCTTTCTTTCTTTTCTTTCTTTCTTGTTTTCTTTTCTTTCTTTACTTTTGACAGTGAACACAGACCAAAAGTGCTCTCCAAAGCCCAAATAACTGCTAGCCTCCGCTCCCTCCAGCTGAGCTCTGGCCACCAAAGATGCCACCCCATGCTATCACCCCCTCACCCATCGAGCACCCTGCAAATGCTGGCTGAGGGCCCGGGGCTGGTGCCAAGGACACACATAACCCAGCTCAGAGTCCAGGACCGGAAAAGGTGAGACATGTGAGGAAGGTGCCGGGCGTGACGGCAGCCCTGCCAGGGAGCTGGGGAAGCCCCTCCAGCTGAGTCTTAAGAAAGCAGAAGACAGGCGTTGGGCACGTGCCCCGTGGACACGATGACCCCCCCTCCCAGTGACCTTCCAGAGCCACCTTTTCCAACCTCCTGCCTGGAGGCCCTGCCGCCATACTACCCTACGCTCTCCACGCCCTGCCCCTCCAGGGACCGTCACAGCAGCTTTGTCGACACCCCAAGGCACCCCAAGCGCCACCCACGCTTGGACCCACGCTGACTCTGTTACCGCCCTGCCCCCAGCCTGATGGGACAAGCCTGAAGTCTCCACCCTGGCTGCCCGGGCCCTCCTGGCTAGCCCCACTTCCCACTCCCTGCCCTGACCCCATGGCCCCCGACCCCCCCCCCCCCCGCACACGCCACTACTGGGGGACTTGGGCCGCTCCTTTACAAACACCCTTACTCCAATCACCTGACCCACCTGGATTCTCCTGCACCCCAAACCCTTCCCACACCCAGCCTCTGAATTGCGGCAGGCCAGGCTGTGGGGAGCTGGGGGTCGGGACCCCTCCACACAGCCCCTCAGCACAGAAGGCTCTCCCATAGGGCCCCCAGAGCTTTCCGGCCACGGGCCCAGCCACTCCTGCCCCACATGGAATCTGCCTCGGACAGAAGGCAGGGAGGATGGGGAGGGGCGAGGGCTCAGGCGGACAGGAAATTGAGAATGTTCTGGGAGGGGCAGTGACCATGCAGGGTCACTGCTGGGGATTTCCAGGGGGAGAGCCCAGGAATGAGTGACACGTCCAGGGTAGCGCCTGGGGTGTTGTGGGACTGGGGAGGGAGACTATCCCTGGGGGGAGGGGCTGAGTGGCCACACTCTGGAGGGGCAGATGGGGAAGGAGCAGGGCAGGGGTGGGGCTGGGGAGTGAGTGCCAGCTTGGGGTAGAAATCGGGAGGCAGAAAGAAGCCAGAGCCCTCCGTGGGCCCAGCAGGGACCAGGAGTGCCCGGGCAGGGCTGGGTGGCAGTCCCCCAGGCAGAGACAGCTGGTGCTGTGCCAGGCCCCAGGAGAGGAGGGCTCTGGCCCCCGCCCCACCCACACGTTGGCTGACATCAGGCGCCATGCCTTCCTTCCCTCACTGGGGGAAGCCCTCCACCTCCAGGGACAGGATAGGCCTCAGTCCTCCGTGGTCCAAGGGGCTCACAATGGTCAGGCCTGCGGCCATGGCCCAGCCACCTCTGGCTTCCTCTAGGCTGCTCCTGGCCTTAGCGGTGGCCCTGGCCTGGCTACAGGCATCCCCCCGTCCCTCACCCAGAGGGGCTAAGGAGTCACAGGGGTGCCTCGTATGACGCAGAAGTTCTCCTGACTCCCAGACCTGCACGGACGCCCCCCGCCCCCCCACCGCCTTGCTACCCTACTTTAGCAGTGCTCAGCCGCCAGAGCCACACGCGCCCAGGGAACTGCCCCATGGCACTGGCAGGTCTGCTTCGGGAAGATGCCCCTGCGCCCACAGGCAACAGCCAGGCGAGAGTTGCCCTCTGCCCTCTTCACCTCTGTCCACCACATCCAGGATGCAGACACAGACTGAGACAGCCCACTGTGTCTGACACCAAGCCTGGAGTCCAGGGAGCACGGGCACTGAGATGGGACCCCCAGGGATCTGTCAGCGCTCACTCCACCCCAGGGAGCAGAGGGAACACAACTACTCAGCCCAGGATGCCGCAGACTGATGCCTGGGACAGGCTCTGGAACCGCACGCACCTCTGTGACCTGATCGTACCAAGGAAGGTTCTGGAACGGGCCACTATTTATTCTGTGTAGGCATCCTCACTGGAGTGTCCAGTTCATAAACAGTCTGTCCCAGGGTATGCCAGAGAGCTGTGGCCCACGCGGACAGCTGCTTCCTTGCCCGGGACCTATCCAGGGGGACCCCCACCCCAGCCCAAGGCTAGGCCAGCTGTGGAAGGTGAAAGCAGCGGCCGGCCGGCCCTCTGGGTAACTACCCCCCTCCCTCAGGAGCCCACTGTCACAGGATCACCTCCACCAGCACCAGGCAGACTAGCTGGAGAACCACACAGCACATCCACCTTGCCAGAGATCAAGCAAAGGCCGTGAGGGGAGGGTGGCCGGGCAGGGGTGAGCCCTAGGCCCTGTGAGACCTCTCTCCCTGCCTGGGTGAGGGCGCTGGGTAGAGAGCGAGGCCCTAGCAGGACCTCTCTCCCTGAGCTGCCCTTGGGGTCAGAGCCAGCAAAACCAGCCACGTGGAGCTGGAAACAGCTCTGGTCAGCTCTGCCCACGGCCCCCACCTCGACCCTCTCCAGCCGCTCACTCTCAGGGCCCTAAGCCTCTGTGGGCCAGGAGCCAGGGCCACGTTGGTGCCTGCTAGAGCCCAGCGACCCAGGCAGCTGATGGCAGTGAGGCCCTGGGCAGGTCCAGAGACCCCGGGGAGGGGGGAGGGGGAGGGGGGAGGGGGAGGGGGGAGGGGGAGGGGGGAGGGGGAGGGGGGAGGGGTTCTGTCAAAGCCACAGAGCCCGTTTCTCTGAGGAGGAAGAGAGGGTTGCTCTGTCTTCCCCAGCCCCCAGCTGCCCCCCGCCCCAGGGGACCGAGAAGGGCTGTGAGGAGCTCCTTGCCAGGGGAGGGTGTCAGCCTAGGTGCTGGCCAGTTTGGGGAGGTGAGGAGAGGCCACAAGTATGTGACCCACTGCCAGGTGTGGCCGCCGCCCCCACCCCACGCGGGGGCGGCGCCCTGCCGAGGGGCAGCCGACAGCTCAGCCTGGCCCCACGTGTCTGCTGGCCTCAGACCGGGGACACTGGACACCGGCCCCGCGAGCCCCCGCCCCGGGCGCGGCCCACCCCACCGCCCGCGCCGCGAGATGCCCTATTAAGGGCATGACGGCGGGGGCTCCGCCGGGCGCCGCAGCCCGCGGCTGTCGGGCGGGCCGGGCTCCGGCTGGGCGGCGATCGGACCGGCGGCCGCGGACAAGGGGTCAGAGGCCGGAGGACCCGCCGGGGCCCCGGCCGGACAGCAGGTCGCCCGCGGGGCGCGCGGGGCCCTACCTTTGTACTTCTCCCGCACCTCCTCGTAGGCCTGGATGAAGTCCAGCTCGTCGGGCGGCGGGCCGGGCGGCAGCCGGGCGGCCATCCCCGGGCGCGGGACGCGGCGGCGCAGAGCGGCCTCCAGCCCCGGCGGCCACTGTCCCCGCGGCCGCGCGCCGCTCAAAGGGGCGGCCCCGCCCCGCCCCCGCACCCAGGATGCCCCACGGGCGGGGCGGGGCCGGGCGAGGGGCCCTGGGGCCGGGGCCGCGCCGGGCAGGCTCGGGGCCGCGGGGCCACGCGCGTCCCGGGGCGCACGCCCCTCCCCGCCCCCGGCCGGGTCCCAGGCCCCGCGGCCCCTCCCCGCCGGCGACCTCACCTGGCCGCCCCCCTGGCGCGCCGCTCCCCTCCGCCCTCCCGCCGCGAGGCTGAGGACTCGGTGTCTTCGAGGTAAAAAGAGCCCCCAAGACGAAACATGTAAGTATGAAAAGGCTGAAATAGGCGATTTGCGGAGGAAAGAAAACAAAACGTTTGGTAAAAACAGAAGACAAATTCTTTCCCGCCCCTGAAATGGGCACAGACCCGGTCGCCCCTGGGGACAACGGTCCGGGTGGGGCGCCCCTGGCAGTACTGCACCCCAGCCTTCAGGGCTGCTACCCCGTGACCAGAATCGGTCATGGAATCCGTCCTAGCACAAAGGTCGTGCGCGAGGGTCGCGCCCTGACGGCAGCACAGCTCCTGGCAGGGACTGCTGAAGTCACCCCCCCCTCCCCCAGGGCAGGGGCTGACCCCGAGGAAGGTCCAGGCCTGAGAAGGGCATCCACGATTTGCTCTCCAGTGGGTAAAAATCCTTCAAATCCGTATGTGACGCTTGAAGCCTGGCGGGTCCTGCGCCCGCACCCACTGTCCTGGGGCATCTCCCTGACCTCTGGCCTGTGTCTCCACCCACAACCCCTCACGGCCCCCAGTCCCGTCCTTGCCCCACAGCTGGCCTTCCAGGCCTGTCCCCACCGGCCTTAGGGTGCCCTCCGGGCCTCCTGCAGGGGCCAGCCGACCCGTCCAGGTGCCCTCATCATCATTCTGTCCGCAGAGAGGAAGGGGGTCAGAACTGCAGCCACTGTCGGGGAGACCCTCAGCTGGCTCCTCCCTCTCCCAGCACATCCTGCCTGATGGCCGCCAGCCCTGGGTCACCCACTCCCCAGCCGTCCGCCCCACACTCTCAGGGGCCTCGACTGGGCCTTTCCCACCCGCCTGCCCGAGCAGCAGCTGCTGGAGGGCGAGGCAGGACCCCGAATCCCCCCGGGGGGCTGCAACGCTAGCCAACCGGGCGGCCCCTCCTCTCCCGCTCCTGTGTGCTTCCACGCACCGCCAGCGGTAGCAGACCAAGGGGCCCGGAAGATGGCTCTGCCCGCAGGAGCCCAAGAAGGTGTCAGGGCATCCGGGCCCTGGCTCCTTGCGAGGCCAGTGATGGCACCCCTGCCGCGGTCGCCACCTCAGGCCTCCTGCAGCTGACAAGAGGGTGCCAGCAGGTGGCGCTGTGCTGCCTGCGATCACCTGCCACAGACCGGGGCCCTCGGACCAGCTCGCCCTCTCTCAGCGCCCGCAGACAGCTCAGTCAAAAGCCAGGGTTAATGTCCCAATCGGACAGACGAGGCCGCTCGGCGTTACCTGCAATGCGGATGACTGCCCGCTCAGCAGGGTCCAAGACACTCCCATTGCCCCCGGAGCCACCTCCACCTCGCCGGGTCCTCTGCGTTTTCCCCAGGTTCCAGGGCAGTGTGTCCCCGGGGCTGGGCGAGCTGCTGCTGCCTCCGCTGGCATCCTCGGCCACTGCCCGCACCTCGTGGTCCTCGGCCGACATGGCCTCCTGGAGAGGGAGCGGGAGGGGTCACCCTCTGTGTTTAGGCGGATACCGCACACTAACCAGCCGCTCCGTTAACCTAGACGTTGACCGCACCCTTTCCACCCTCACTCCTCCTTGTCCCGCTTCACCCACATACTGACCACCCCCCTCACACCTCCTTGTCCCGCTTCACCTACATACTGACCGCCCCCCTCATCCCAGACATTGACAACTCTCTGCTCCCACCCACAACTGGCCTCCATCCGACCAGCTCACCTCTGGGACAGCCATACAAAGACACCCCTCCTCCAACACTGACCTCACTCCCTTGTCTCTCACCAGGACACTGGCACCTACACACTGTCACCCAGGGGCTCATCCCACCACTCAGACACTAGCGTCCACTGGCTCCCACCGGAACCTGGACGTCCCCTCTACACCTCCGATCAGCAGGCAAGCCGGACCATCAGGACCGCACTCCCTTCCCTCTGACAGCCGTCAGGGAAGGACCCCGGCCCCGGCCCCTGGTCGCTGGCGCTGTACCTCCAAGCTCCAAGCCTCAGCCTCCAGCACCCCCGTCGTCCTTCCCCGCCCCCAGCCCCGTGCAGTCCCACCTCGGTCTCCGCAGTGAAGGCCTATAAATATCTGGAGCCGCAGCGGCGTGGGCCGCAGGAGCCCGGCCTCCCCTCCGGCAGCCCGCCCAGCGCCTCATGCACGCCCGCACCGCCGGCTGCCGGAGCACACGCACACCCACGCGTGCCCGCTGCTCTGCTCCCGGTCCCCGGAGCGCTGGCGTGCGGGAGGTGAATGGGGCTCTGTCCCGGAGGGTGGAGTGCAGTGGGGGCACAATGTGGGCTCTGTGCCTCCGCCCTTGGGCTCAGGGCTGGGGAGGAGACAGCGGGCACCGAGCTGGGGGCCACCCGCCCCGCCCCCCACAGGCTGCTCTCCGGCACCTCTGCCGCTCCCCCCACCCCACCCCGCCGCCCCGGCCGCGCCTCCCCGGCAGCCTTTCCTGCCCACACTCGGGGCACCGCCCGTCCAGTTCCGCAGTCTGGGGCGCGCAGAGGTGGTGTCGTCCCGAGGGAGGATGGGCCGCGACGCAGCCCCAGTTCCGCGACGCCTTGCTCCCGCAGAGCACCCCCCCCCCCCAATCCCACCCCGCAGCTCCCACACCCTGCGCGCCTCTCCATCCCGGCCCCGGTCCTACGTGCCTGGTGGCTCAGCTCGGCTAAGCTCGGCCGCCGCAGCCCGACTGCTGGGCCAGGAGAGCCGCGGAGGCTGTGCGGGCGGGGCGAGCCCGGAGCCCCGCCCCGGTCCCTGCCGAGCGCCGCCCGTGCGGTGGCAGCGCCCGAGCGCGCTCGGGGCCGGGGCCTCACCGAGGCTGGGACGCGCGTCCGGCTCGGAGGGCAGCGCCGGAGCAGCGCTCGCCCCTCCCGCCAGGCGCAGCCCTCCCCGTGCGTACTGGGCGGGCCGGTCGGCAAGGAGACGTTGTTGGAGAGCGTGCGTGACACTAAGGCGACGTGGGGTCGCAGGGGTGCGCGCCGGGTCGCGCCTTGGCCCGTCGCCCAGGGCCGCCTCGAAGGAGCCACGGACGCTGCCCCTCGGCCCTCGCCTCCAGCCGCGCCGAGGTCCCTCGCCCCCCAAGCGGGGGGCGGGGGTGACCGGGAGCTCCCGAAGGCCCCGCCGCCTGGTTTCACAAACACGTTTATTCAAACAACGGAGTTGCGTTCGGGCTAGGTCTGGCCGGGGTGGGCGGTGTCGAGCTGGCCCACCCTCCTCCCGGGCTCTGCTGACCCCTGGCGGCTGGGCCGGCCCCAAGCGGGGACACAGCCCTGGCCCTCCGTGCCGGCACCCACCTGTCCACGCACAGCAGCCGGAGGCAGGGGCGCCCCCAGGGGCAGCGGAGGCAGCCGAGAGGCCAGCAGGGCTGTGCGCCGCGGGGAGCCGGGCGCCAGGGACTGCTGGGCCGAGCGAGGACGGGGTCTAGGGTTAGGTGGCTGGAGAGTGGCCCAAGAGCCCAGCCGGGTCCCCTGGGGGAGCCTGGTGTGCAAGGTGACCAAGATCGCGGGCCGGTGGAGGCAGCCCAGGAGCAAGTGCCAGGGGCCCGCAGAGGGGGCACCCGCAGGCCTCAACGGCCTGTCGTCACCTGCCAGCACCAGTGCCCGAATACCACCTTGTGGCCGTCAGCGTTGGGGGGCCAGTAGCCGTCCTGAAGCGACAGGGAGGGGCACCCTGCTCCCCTGCCCAAAGAGCGTGCCTGTGAGAGGAGGGGGGGACAGCTGAGGGCCAGGGTCGCCAGGCATCAGCAGAGCCCGCGTCCCCGCTGCCCGGTCTCACTGTTGAGGCTGCAGTAGCTACAGCCTGAGCACAGATGTCAGCTCAAGGACTGCCCACGCCATGTGACAGGTACAGGACCTGCTCAACCGGCAGCCTCTCACAGACCGCCGCAGCGCCGCAGCGGGTGCCACACACGCTCCACCTGCTGGGAAGCCAGCAGGGCCAGGCTCTCCGGAGAGCCTCCTGCCCTACGTGCTGGGCCACCGCAACAAAAGTTGAGAAATCAAGAGCCTTCTCTTGGTGGAGCCAGGGTCTAGGGAGACCAATCATGCTGTGTCCAGCTGCGGAGGCCAGGCAGACATTGGCTGCCCGGCTGGGGCCCCGAGGCCTGCGGGTGGGCAAACCCAAGCACCCACCGGAACTCGGCACCCGCATCCAGGCCCCCTGCAGAGAAAAGCTAGGCTAGGCGCCCACTGCTCACAGGATTTCCCTTGAAACACCGAGGCCTGTCCTGGACCTCTCGGCACTGGGAAGACCGCTGTCCGCCGTGGGGGGCCAGTTCAGGGGCCCAGACAGAGCTTCTGAAGAAATTCTGACCCACCTCTTCAGGGGGGTGCAAAAGAATATCACATCTGTGAAACAAGACTGACTTCTGTGAAAAGGAAATAGTCTGAAAATATGGAGAATGGAATGTCTGAGTTGAGTCCAGGGGGGAGACCGGGTGACGAGATCAGGGGGCGTGACTCGGAGCCAGCGGTGGGGGCCCCGTGGGGACAGGGCAGCCCGCACAGGGGTCTAAGGCCTGCACAACCGGGCCTCTGCGAGAAAACGGGGCACAGGTGGCGGCCAGCAAGTGAGGGCATGCGGGGAGGAGTTTCCCTATGCTGAAGGCGGCGTCTGCCGATGGAGAGGATCCACGAAGGGCCGAGAAAGACACATCCCCGGCACCTACCTGCTGGGGAACCTTCAACTTTTTTTTTTTTTTTTTTTTTGCAAGTCACACTTTGTCTTTTTTTTTTATGTTTATTTATTTTAGAGAGGGACAGAGTGCTAGTGGGGGAGGGGCAGAGAGAGAGAGAGAGAGAGAGAGAGAGAGAGAGAGAATCCGAAGGAGGCTCCAGGATCTGAGCTGTCAGCACAGAGCCCGACGCGGGGCTCGATCTCACGAACCGTGAGATCATGACCTGAGCCGAAGTCGGACGCTTAACCGACTGAGTCACCCAGGCACCCCGACTTTCAAAGCAAAAGAAAACCTCGCCAGTCTCCAGACACACACACACCCAAAGTCTACATGCAAACGGGACAAAAATCTTGGGAAAAAATCCACATGCTCGTCACAAAACTGCTTGATGCTAAGAGACCACAAGTGGATTTTTATTTAGCTTTCCAAACGACAAACTGTTTAAGAGCAAAGAAAAAGAGTACTGTCTTTCAAAGATCTGAAGGAAAACACACTTTGGCCCTGAATGCCGTAGCCAGCGACGCTACAGACGGTGGGAGGAAACAAGCAGTTTCGGGTACACGAGAACTCGCGGCACATACTCAGCTTCACAGGAAGGTCTCGAACACCTGGCAACTGTCATGGGGGGGGGGGAGTTATTCCAATATCAACTGATAGATGCAAATGACCTGTAATGGTAAAAGGCAAAATAGATTTAAGAGCCCAGGATATTTACTACCCACGCAAGGAGTTACCTCTACTAAGCAGGTGAAGAATCTGCAGGAAGGGAACAAGGGGGTGCCAGGCACCACCCAGCAGCCGAGCACAACCCAGAAAACAGGAAGAAAGTAAAAAAAAAAAAAAATTAAGTGCCACGAGTCCTTGAGCCCTAGAGTATTCTTTCATGCAACACAGCTGTAACAACTAGGATTTCAGTTCCCTGTTGCCTCTGCGGTTTAACGGTATTTTTTCATTATCACTCTATGTCCATCACCGTACGGCCCAAACACGGAGCCTCGTGATAGCTGTAGACAGAAGATGACGTCGGTCAGCCTTGGTGACATAATAAAAGTAACGTACCTGACCAGATTGTGATGGCAGAGGCAAGGGGAGGCCCAGGAGGGGAAGGAAGCCCACTGTCTGTCCTCGTCCTCCGTGGAGGAAGTTCGAGTGTACCGTGTAAAGTCACAGAGGCGCTCCCTGGCAGTCATGTGCATGTGAGGAACTGAACCCATAGAGGAGTAAGGGGTGAGGGCAGTGGGGCCTCCGCTTTTAGAGTGCTAAGTCCAGACCTGGCGGAAAAGCACTTCACCCAGTTACAGTGCTCACCTGCAGGAGAGCGGTGGGGCCGGCGGTGGCGCGTGTCTGGGCCAGGTCGGGGGAAGGCCACAGCTTTGTGCCTCAGTGACGAGCCGGGCTCCACAGTCCCCTCCTGCGTGCCTGTCTGCGGGCCGTGAGCGCTCGCCCTGCCCTCCTTCCTAAGTGACCAGCTCATTTTCAGACCTGCCCTCACCTTGCAGCCACCCTTCGTCCTGCTGCTTGTCAGCTCGGGGCGCTGGTTCCCCACCGGTGGCTCCCGGTCTTTGAGGCACACCCACGCTCAGAGTTTCCACATCTAGGCCAGTAAAAACACTGCAGCGAGCCCTGTTTTTGCTGGGGCAGACGCTGTGGCAGGCAGAAGATCCCAGAACGGCGCCGGACACATTGTCTGTGAAACGAGCAATCCTCACGGTAGCCGCGAGATGGCGTCACCACCCCATGCTTCAGACCAGGAACCCGGCAGGGAGAGGCCTGCCGGAATCAGCAAAATGGGTCCCCGGGCTCAGGCCTGTCAGATCCTGCCCCCCCCCCCCCCCCCCGACTGTGAAAACCTTCTGGGCAGGAACCAGGGCTCAGGAGCCCCATGCTGCCTCGTCCCCCAACCCCGACACAGGCAAGAGTGTCAGCCAGCAGGCTTTGCCAGGCTAAAGTGGTGGCCATGACCCAGGAGGTCACGAGGCCGGCCAGACGGAGCGTGGACCTGACCAGTCGATGCGCACCCTGCCATGAGCAGCATCCAGGGGGTCAGGGAAGACACTCCAGCCCGTCCAAGGGCCCCTTCAGCCTCTGCTGTGGCGCTGACGCCCGGAGAGGAAGGGGTTCCGGGCCACGGCTAGAGCACTGGACCCTGATGGCCAGCCCACCCCACCCTCCCCCATCCAGGGCACAGCCTCACGGCGGGGGGGGGCACGAAGCTGCCAAGAGGAAGGCCAAACCCTGACTGCAGGCCAGCACGCAGCGCCGTGTCCCAATACCATGGAGGACGGCGCGGTCACCGTCAAGGGCAGTACTCACACCACGGCACCGCTCCAGACGGGGTCTAGCTCTGCAGGCGACATGCCCCCCAGGACCCCGCCATCTCCTCCCGGAGGCATACCTCTAACGCCCCTAGTGCTCCCTCCGGCTTACCCCCATCCTGCTCAAAGGCCACACGCGCCACCAGCCAGGCCTGGCCACCAGTGCCCCCCACCTGGGAGCCCATCTTCTGCCTCCAACACAGGGGATCCAGCAAGGAGAGGGCCAGGGCTCACTGCGGCACACAGCGTCCTCCTGCTGGGCCGCCCGGCCTTGAAGCTCCAGGGACCGCTCGCGGCCAGCACGTCTCCACTTGCAGCCGCCCAGGCCCCTCCCGGCCCTGGGTGCAGACTCCCCCTCAGGCTTCTCTGTCCCCAGTTCTGGAGGCGGCCAGCCCTCCCCATCGGGGTCCTCCAGGGTGGCCATCAGCCCTCGGACCTCCTCTGGGTCAGTGGCCAAGCCCAGCCAGGGTGCGGCTGCAGGAAAGGATAATTCAAGTGAAAGGTGGAGAGAACGTTACGGGCGCAGGGCCACAAAATGGGTGCGGGTGTAGGGCAAGGTAGATGGTGAGGTCAACAAAGGGCCGTGGGATGTGCTGGGGTCCCCAGTGTCATGCTCCCCCAGTCACTGCCTGTACTGTCTGGGGCCACAGGGTGTGGGAGTGGCCAGAGAGGGCCTGGAAACTGGGTCCACCTTTCAGGAGGGAATGTCAGGGCCCAAAGGCACCCACCCCACCCAGGCCCCTGAGCAAGAGTGGGGGAGACACCTGGGGCTGTGATGAGGGACAGGGGAGGGGCAGGGTGGCCTCCGTCTCTACCTCTTCAGGGTCTGTGTCCAGGGCAGCCCTGGCCAGACGCTCTGTCCCAAAGACACATTGGAACTGAGCCTCCGGCCTGGAAGCGCTGATCTGGGTCTGGGCCACCCAGGAGCCTGGCCCTGCTCTGGGCCTTCAGGCTCAGCACGTGACAGACAATGCCCCCTAGCGGACTTTGCAGAAACTACTCCGCCACCTGGCTTGGGGCTAGGGCTCCCCAGAGCTGTAGGACCATGGTAGGAGGGGAGCGGTTTGCAGGCTCAGGGCACCAGAAAGGTATCCAGAGCCTCCAGTGGGAGGAGAGCCAAAGGCGAGGAATGCTCCTGGGACACTCACCCAAAAGCCCATCAGATCTGGCCCTCCCACCAGGAAGACAGCAACACGTCCCAGGTCGGCAAGAAGGTCCTCGTGGTCCAGTTGTATGAAAGGCATGGTTCCTGGCTCCAGGGACAGCGCCATACCCACCGGGTGGCCCCGCAGTGGCCCCGCAGGCCCCAGGCTCACCCACCCCACATGCTCCAGAGACCCTGGGGCAATCTCCATGGGGCCCACTGGGCCTGGAGACCCCACAGACCCCGGGCTCATCAGCCCTGCCTCCTCTGAAGAGCCCACTGGCCCCAGGCTCACCAGACCCCATGTCCCAGTGACCCCACGAGCCCTAAGCTGACTGGCCCAACCTTTCCAAGAGACCCTATAGGACCTGTCTGCAGAAAGGCTCCTTCCTACCTGTGCTGGTGCCTCCTCAGAGCCCAGGGTCACCGTCCCTGCACCCTTCAGTGCTCTTGCTGGCCCTCCGGCCTCCAGGACAGCATGCTCAGTGGCCCCAGGCTCCAACTCGACCGGGCAGTCCCCTCCACTGGTGTCCTTGGCAAGATTCTCAGGCTCATGGGGGAGGGGGCTCAGCTCTGATTCTTGCAGCCGGTGGTCCTGGTGTAGAACCACTTGGGCCACTTGGGGGAAGGGCGAGGACAGAGGGCCATGGCGGTGTGAGGGATAGGGAGGGGTAGGCCACTCAGTCTACCTAGCCCCACTCCCCCTGCCAGTGCTGGAAGGAGACAGTGGTGTCCAGGAGCCCAGGCTGGCTGTGAAGGCCCTCCAGGGCCTCCGGGGGCCCCTGCCACCGCAACACACACTTTCCAGGTACAGCTCCAGCAGCAGCAGGCGTGGGGAGGATGCCCCCTCACACACACACAGCTCAGGCCTGGGGCACCCAGGCCAGGGACAGACACCTCAGCCCCCTAAGGCCCGGGCCGGCCCCGGGCCTGTTCCCCCAGGACGCGGACCTCTATGGGGGAGGGTGCAAGTCAGCTCAGAGCATCTCCCCAACAGGCACCCCCGCCCCAGTCCTGCCTCTCACCCCCACCCCCCCCAGAAGGGCAGGGGCAGTTGGGCCAGGACCCGGTCTGGTCCGGGGCTGTCCAGGGCATGGCGGGAATGCTCTGGGTGCCCCGTGGCACGCAGCAGGGTCTGGCTCTGCGGCTCCAGGCGCTGGGGTGCACAGCAGAGGGCAAGGGAACACGGCGGCACCATGGAGCATGCGCCCCTCCTAGGCCCGAGCCTCGCTGCATCCTCGCTGGGGCGGAGAGGGGCGTCGGGCCGGCAGCCGGCAGAGGGCGCTCAGGCTGCCCCTTCCACCGGCCCCCTCACCTGCCGGCTCCTGAAAAGTGCCAACGCCCCCTCGGCCGGTCTCCGCCAGCTCCGCACAGGGGTCCCCCCCCCCCCCCGTCCCCCACCCCCAGCATCGGCTTCTCTAAGCAGAGCACGAGCGCCTCGTCCGCGATATCAGGGGGCAGCCCGCGGAGCTCCGCTGCTACCCGCCACCCTTCCCCCCACACACCCCCTTCCCTGTGACCACCCCACAGGGTGGGGGGACCCCACTCCCGTCCCCGCATCCCTGGGGCCCGACCGGCGGGAAGGGTAGTGGCGCCACAGTCCCACCCTGCTCCTTCCAGCCCCTTCCAGGACCCTCAGCAGCATTGTCTGACGTGCCCCCGCCCCCTATCACGTTGTGTGTTTGAAGCGGGGATCCCACACTCCCCAGACCCTGCCTTCAGACAGGACTCCTGAGTCTGCTCTGCAGGCAGAAGGCCAGGGGCAGGAAAACAAAAGTGAAACTGCAGGAGAGAAGGGAGAGGGGGCTGGGGACCACCTCCCAGGTGTTTCTCTTCCTCCAGGCAGGCCCCTCCTGTAGGACCCTTCCCCCCCAGCTCCTGTGCCTGCAAAGAGCCCCTGGCTGACCAGGAGGTGTGGCCAGGTCTGACCCCTCAGCTCAGCCCACTAGCCCCATCTGTCCCAACGCAGCTCACAGGCTGGTGGGGCGTGGGGAGTGGCCCCTGGGGGTCCTCTACTCCCACTGGCCTCTCCCTGTGAACCTCAAAATGGCCAATCACTCTCCCTACTCAGTGCCACCGGGGGTCTTGAGTCATTACCTCCCACTCAGGGACCTCAAGCTCCGTGTCACTTTCCCCTTGGGTGGCCAGGCCTGCTCCTGGCTGAGCCTGGCTGGCACCTCTCTCCAGAAATCTTCGCAGACCCCACTGCTCGGCCCTCACACCTAGCAGGTGACTAGGCCTCACGCCTCAGGAGTGAAGGCGAGCGGCTCCTGTCCTCGGCCTGCAAGTCCTCTGCCCCTCCCAGCACAGCCACGATCTGCGTCCTCTGCTCGCCTTCCTGTGGCTCTCCCGTCTGTGCACCTGCCGGTCCTCCCATCCGACTCCATCACTGCCCTCGTCGTCATCCTGGCTAACCTAGAAGGGGCAGGCACTTTGCCGACACGGCTGGCTGCAGGGGAAATGGAGGGACAGACAGGGCCCAAGGCAGGGCCGGGCCTCACCCAGGCTGCACCCTTAGATCCACACCCACTCTTGCCCCCACCCCCACCCCCGGCCCATCTGCTTTCAGCCTCTCAGAGTCGTTCCTCTGACTGCTCTCCATCTCCTACCTCCCGTCTACCCCTCAGCACCTGCTACTCCCCCAGGGGGCTGAGGACCTGCCCAGCCTGCACCTCAAGTTGCACACCGAGCGTCCCTGGCCTGTGCCTCCATCGTCGCTTCCCCAGATCCCTGCCCTAACCTCTTAATCTCCCTCTGCCACTCCTGCACACCCCACTATCCATCCCCGACAGAGAGGGCAGGGTGAGCCTCGTAAAGCGGTACAACAGCTGCCACAGCTTGAGTCACTCGCAGTAAAAGCCAAAGTCCAGGCTCTGCCCGACCAGGCCCCAGTGCCCTCTCTGTCCCCATCCCTCATCCTCTTCTTCCAAGGCAGCAGATCACTCCTACCTCAGCACCCATGCACGGGCCCTACCCTCTGCCTGGATGGGCCTCTCCCACCCGACCCCCACCCCCATGACTCCCCTACCCTACCCTTATTGTTAGATTTAACCTGAACCTAAAGTCTCTAAGGACCTCTGACTTGCGTAGGCCCCATCCAAGGCCCTGACTTCAACTTCATATTTGTCATTTTTTAATTCTTTTTCTCAGATTGGGCCCCTCAAATTGTATGAGCTTCTGGTTCTACAGAACCTGAACCTATCCCTGCCTGCTCTATATTTTTTCTTCTCATAGAACTCATCACCTCCTAACGTACCGTGTAACCTACCTAGTATACGAGTCCCTGACGAAGAGGGTCTGCCACTGGCAGCAATGTACTGGGGTAGCTCAGATCATCACGCTTTCAGGAATTCTTGCGAACAAGCTGTTAAACCGGTGGTAGCTTGGAATCAACTGTGATGGGTGTGTTTGTAACATTAGCACGTGCAAAAGTTTGAGATCAGGGCTTCCCCTGCTAGCTGCGGGTCTCAAACTTTGAACCAACACACTATGCGTACAGGAGAGAACATCTTCCGGGCCATTGCGGGTCTGGGAGAGGCCAACCGTGGCACAGGAAGGTCCCCAGGCACTGCTGCAGAAGTTGTCCATGGCTGTGGCAGTCAGCACATCGTCAAGAGGACCGCTGAAGCTAAGGGAAGACGCTGACTTGGCCTCCAGTCCTGGCAATGAAGCAGGGCTAAGAATGCCACCTTTACAACCTAAAGACGTGATGAAGACAGGAAGGATAAAAGGCCCAGGACCCCGCTGGAAATAGTACTCAATGGTTGCTAGAGAGGATGGAGCAGTTAAGCCATCAGGCCTCTGGGTTTGGGATAGACTCGGATGAAAGGGCAAGGGAAAAGAGAAAGCGATGTTTTAAGACCAAGGAGGCATAGAGAGTCCTTGGCAGACTCTACATATGCCAGATTTAGGAAGACATTTCCCAACTCCCTGAGCCGAATCGGCCAGACCAGGCCTTTGTCTGTAGGGTCTCAGCCCTCACGGCCCAAGCCTACCCTTAGGCGGGACGCAGGGCGCAGGCCTGGGACCCGGAAAGGAGCCAGTAAGGCGGCCACAGTGGGTAGGATCCAACCGGGAAAAGCCCGGCCCTCCCTGCAGAGCGCCGCCCGCAGCCCGGCTCCACCGCCCCCAGGCCCCGCCCCGGCCTCAGGCCCCGCCCTGTCGCGAGGCCCCGAAGCACCTCCCGAGCCGCAGGCCCCGCCCCGCGCGCCCGGCCCCGCCCCGTCACAAAGCCCGGCGATCTTCCAAGCCGCAGGCCCCGCCCCGTCACAAGGCCCCGCAGCGTCTCCGGGCCGCAGGCTCCGCCCCGCACCCTCGGCCCCACCCCCGGCCCCGCCCCGTCACAAGGCCCCGCAGCGTCTCCCGAGTCGCAGGCGCAGGCCCAGCCGAGCCGGCCGCCGAGCGGGTGCTGGTGTGGGTGCGGGCGCAGCCGCCATCGACCGCGCGGTCGCGCACCGGACACCGTGCGCACCGTTCCGGAGGCGCCCCGCGAGTGGTGAGTCCCTGGCCCGAGCGAGGCAGCGTGGCTACCCTCTCGGCCGCCGGGCCGGCCGCCCCCGCGCGGGCCCTGCGCAGCCGAGCGGCGCCGCCGAGGGTCAGTCGGTAGGTCCCGCCGGGGCGCACGGCCCGCTCGGGCCGGGCGCGGCGGCGGCGGCGGCGGGCGGCAGGGGGCGGGGGCGGCAGCGACGGGACCCCGCGTCCCGAGCGCACCCCCACCCCCGACCGGGCCGCCGGGCCCACCCGCCCTGGGTGCGGGCTCCGAGGCCGCCGCCCCCACCCGCCTCGCCTGCTTTGTTCCCCCGCACGCCCTCTGGTCGCTTCCATCCCCCACACACCCCCGCACCCCGCTGTTCCTGGCGTACCCTCCTGGCAGGCACCCCGGCAAGCGGATCCGGGCCTGCTGCCCCCACCTGGGGAGCGAGGGACGGTCGGGCCTGCCTTTGGACAAGGGTCAGGGCTCTCGCTGCTCACAGATGGCCTGGGGATTTCCTGGGATAGAAATAGCCGCCGGCTCTGGCCCCTTAAAGCTGCTTAAGGGGCGGGTTGCGAAGGGGAGGGTCCGGGCACACCCCCACACGTCCCTGACCGCGCCCCCAGCCCCGACCCGGGCTGAGCTCTGACCCAGGAGACGCGAGCAGCGGTGATAAACCTCCTCCAGTTGCTTCTAAGAAACAACCGAAGCCAAAAACCCCGAAGCTGACGAAGTCATCATCTTATCTGTCCCCTCCTCCACTTTTGGGGTCGTCTCAGAGCGGCCCCTTGTGAGGCCCCGCGCCCAGCTGCCCAGTCCCCACTGGCTCTCCAGATCCTTCTGCTCAGGCTGGGCTGCCAGTGGCCCTGGGGGCAAAAGTCATGAGTGCCCCCCTTTGTGTCCTGGTTCCCTGCAGCAGGTGGGGCGGGGCGGCGGTGGCTGGTTCCGGGGACTTGTCACCGCAGGGCTGACTTCTCTCTCTCTCCTCTAGGGGGAGACCACAGAACCTGAGGCCATGCCCCATGAAAAGAGTTTCTTGGTGTCTGGGGACAGCTATCCTCCCCCCAATCCTGGATATCCTGGGGGACCCCAGCCCTCTGTGCCTCCCTACCCGGGGGCCCCTTACCCACAGCCCCCTTTCCAGCCTTCCCCATATGGCCAGCCAGGGTATCCCCAGGGCCCCAGCCCCTACCCTCAAGGGGGCTACCCTCAGGGCCCCTACCCCCAAGGAGGCTACCCTCAGGGCCCCTACCCTCAAGGGGGCTATCCGCAGGGGCCATATCCGCAGAGCCCCTTTCCCCCCAACCCCTACGGACAACCACAGGCCTTCCCGGCACAGGACCCTGGCTGTGAGTAGTGGGGCAGAAGCAGGGGGGAGGCAGGGGCTCTAGGTGCCCTCCAGTGGCACTGACCCAGTCCATCCTGGTCCTCAGCACCTCAGCGTGGAAACTATCATGAAGAGGGTCCCCCGTCCTACTACGACAACCAGGACTTTCCTGCCACCAACTGGGATGACAAGAGCATCCGCCAGGCCTTCATCCGGAAGGTGGGCAGAAGAGGCCGGGGAGGGCGGGGGCCGCGCTGGGCGGGGCTCTGAGCTGGCTCCCTCCCCAGGTGTTCCTGGTGCTGACCCTGCAGCTGTCCGTGACGCTGTCCACTGTGGCCGTGTTCACCTTTGTCGGGGAGGTGAAGGGCTTCGTCCGGGAGAACGTGTGGACGTACTATGTGTCCTATGCAGTCTTCTTCGTCTCCCTCATCGTCCTCAGCTGCTGCGGAGACTTCCGGCGGAAGCACCCCTGGAACCTGGTTGCACTGGTAACCCCGCCCCTGCCCCGCCCCCACGTTCTGGGGGGGGTGGGGCTCCCGCCACAGGAGGATGGGGGTGGGGGGCTGGAAGCGGCTCCCCAACCCAAGGCTCCCTCTCCCCACAGTCCATCCTGACCGTCAGCCTGTCCTACATGGTGGGGATGATCGCCAGCTTCTACAACACTGAGGCGGTCATCATGGCCGTGGGCATCACGACAACCGTCTGCTTCACGGTGGTCATCTTCTCCATGCAGGTGAGGGGCCCCCCCGAAGGCGGGGCTGCGGAGGGCCCAGAGGCCTCCCAGGGGCCCGGCACCCAGAGCCTCGCCCCCCACCCCACCCCGGCCCGCAGACCCGCTACAACTTCCGCTCGTGCATGGGCCTCGTGCACGGGCGTGCCCCCAGAGCCCCCCCCTCCCCCCTGCCCGCAGACCCGCTGCGACTTCACCTCGTGCACGGGCGTGCCCCCAGAGCCCCCCCTCCCCCCTGCCCGCAGACCCGCTACGACTTCCGCTCGTGCATGGGCCTCGTGCACGGGCGTGCCCCCAGAGCCCCCCTCCCCCCTGCCCGCAGACCCGCTACGACTTCACCTCGTGCATGGGCGTGCCCCCAGAGCCCCCCCTCCCCCCTGCCCGCAGACCCGCTACGACTTCACCTCGTGCATGGGCGTGCTCTTGGTGAGCATGGTGGTGCTGGTCATCTTTGCCATCCTCTGCATTTTCATCCGGAACCGCATCCTGGAGATCGTGTACGCCTCGCTGGGCGCCCTGCTCTTCACCTGCGTGAGTCGAGGCGGCGGGGGCCCTCCGGGAGGGGGGGCTGGGGGGGGGGGGGGGTGCGCAGCGTGCAGGCCTGTCCCTCAACAGCACCCGTTGCCGTCGCCTGCAGTTCCTGGCAGTGGACACCCAGCTGCTGCTGGGGAACAAGCAGCTGTCCCTGAGCCCGGAGGAGTACGTGTTTGCCGCGCTGAACCTGTACACGGACATCATCAACATCTTCCTGTACATCCTCACCATCATCGGCCGCGCCAAGGAGTAGCCCGCGCCCGGGCCCCGCTCAGGTGGCCTGGATGGCCTGGACCCTGCCCCTGGTGTGGCAGTGCCATCATACCTCCCCTCTCTCTCTCTCTGGGCACCGCCTGGGAGTGAGGGGGCCCCCCCTCCGACCCTCCTGTGTGTATACTGCAGATACTTCTGTCTGGACCCGCCGTGGCCAGCATGGCCCCTTCCAGCCCTCCGGCCCGCCACAGGGCGGCGGGGCCAGGTCTCCATGCCTCCTGCTGCCCACTCACTGTTGCATGAGCCCTGTCTGCCAGCCCACCCCAGGGTCTGGGGGCGACACCAGGTCCCAGGGGAGAGGGGTGAAGCCAGGAGGTGCGGGTGCACGTCTCCCCTCCGGTTCCAGCCCCCCCCCCTCCCCCCATGCCTGGCATAGAGAACCTTCTCCCTCCCCTCCCCTCCCCCGCCCCGGAGCGCTGCCCTCTGGGGGCCTGAGGGCTGAGGATCTTGTCCCTGTGCTGAGCCCTGAGGGCAGAGAGATTGAGAGTATTTCAGGGGAGGAGGGCGCCTTCCTCTCGTCTTGCTGTCTTTAAAATTCCAATAAACGGGACCTTCTGCTCTCTGCCTTCCCGTCACTGGCACGGCCGCTTCTGTGGGTGGCAGAAGCTCTCAGCATCACCAGGTAGAGGGAGGAGCAGGTTGGCCTGCTGGGAGGGGAGGTCAAGGACAGAACAGCAGCCAACCCTTCTCCACCTGCACCCCACCCACCACCTCCCCAGCCGCATCATAAGGTCCAGGCCTAAGACTCGGACGGGAAACCGAAGGCCTCTTGAGATTAAGCATGGGGCCGGGGGATGGTGACTTTGCCCTGCACTCCTGGGAACTGCACAACAGACGAAGGGCTTGCGAGACCCTTACCATCCTGCCCTGGGCCCGGGAGCAGCGCAGGCCACTGACAGAGCAGGCCCATGGTGCCCCTGACAGTCCAGCTCTGCCAGGCCCCAGCGTGCCCACCAGTGCCTAGGCCTGCCTCAGTCAGAGGCCGTGCACTTCCCCATGCCGTCCCCATGAGACACCTGCAGCCCGGAGCCCCTGGCAGAAAGCTGGACAAAGACTAGGGGCTTGGCCAGCGGGGTCCCTCGGCCTGCCTCTTGCACCTTCCTCTGGCCTCGCCTCAGTCCCAGCTTGTTCTGGATACCCCACCCCCACTCTTGCTCCCTCGCTTCCGGGCCCTCACCCACCCTAGCTCCAGGCTGCGCATCCAGAGGCCAGCCAGCTGTCCCTGTCCTCACGCCCCAAAAGAGGGGCTCCTGCACGGCCCAGGGCCCAGCTCCCTCAGAGGAGCCCCGTGCCCTGAGATCACCACGGTCTTCCCCCTGCAGGGCCCTCCCATCCAGCCTGGCTTGAGAACCCTCTCCTGGGGCCCCTCCGCCCGCCAGCCCCCCGCCCATTAACCCAATCCTTTAACCGGCCCCGCAGCCCAGCGTCTGTGAAGGGACTCCCGCACTGCAAGGTGTCTACAGGCACCTCGACTGGGGCCTGAACCGAGTACGTTCTCCCCGCCAACCTGCTGCTGTGTCGTCGTTGCCAATGGCCTCCACCCCGGCCACCCAGGCCAGAGCCACAGCTGCTCTCTGTCCTCTCCCTACCCACCTTCCCCTGCCGGGGAAGGCCTCCCCATGGAGGTGTTACCTGTGGGCTCACATCCACCAGCCCTCTGCCGGCCAGGTGTATTTCCAAAACCCCGATCGTACACCTGCCTGCTTGAAACCCTCTGATGGTCACCAGTGGGATGAAGTGCCCCTCCTTGCCCAGCACATAGGCCCTGCCATCTGCCCTCTGGCTGCCCGGCTGGCCTCCCCCTGTCCCCTCGCCGCTCAACCCCCAGGCCTGACCTTGCACAGCCTAAGCCCCAGGCAGGCCCCGCTTCCCCGGGGCAAGGCTGTGCACCACGGGGCCCCTCCTGGAGTCCACGGTGGCTTCATGTGACACCGTGCTCCTCTGTCACTCTGCCAGGCAGGCAGCACGGCTCCCCTCTGTCGCCTCCCCTCGGCTGCAGGCTCCTTGAGCAGGTGCCCCGCCCTACCCGGGCCTCTAAGCATGCAGGAACCCTCTCAGTGCTCACTCACAGACCCATCAGGGATTCGTGCCCAGGAAGAAACACAGGGTGCTCACGTGGTGAAGGAGAATATCGGTTGAGGTGAACGAAAGTCCGGAATAATGGCCAAGCGTAACATTCAGGGACAGTGTTTTCTCAAGGAGCTGGAGGAGCACACGCCCGGCTCCCCCGGGACGGCCAGGGTTTGGAGGTGCAGGGCAGGGGCCGGACGAGGGCCAGCAGCAAGTCCCTGCTTTCTTACGCCCTCCCCACGTCACCCAGAAGGGCCAACCCCCCTCATAGGTCCTTTCTAGCACCACTCCTGTGACCCCGCGGCTCCCTGGGGTCTGAGGTCCCCTTGCCGCACTGAGCCATAAGCTGGGCCTGTGCACATGCAGCCGTGTCCAGTGAGCTTCCACCCAAGGGCACGGTCATGGCCAACTATACTAAGGCCAAAGAAGGCTAATTTATTCTCCAACCGAAATGTCTATTTACGCAGGTCAGCGTTAAATCCATTCTCGTTCCAGAGATGAACGGACACAAAGTGCGCACCTCCATCACGCTCCTCGCCGAGCAACACGGCCAGTGGCCGTGCAGAGCCTCACGGAGAGGCCGGCATAGGACCCCAGCTCTCTAACGCCCGGGGCCAGCACCCGGTGCAGGCCCAGGCACGGCACAGGCGTCAGCCGTAGGATGAATGCATGAACTTTACGTGGCGCTGGCTGCCCCAGGAGCAGGGACGGAGACGGACTTGGCTTTCAGGACTTTGGCTCAGCTTCAGCGTTAGTGGGAAGGCTTTTCAGGAGGGCGGACGGCAAAACTGAAAGCCCGGGAGAGCACACTGAGGCACATCTGGGACGGCCACATGGAAGAAAGGGGGGAGCGTGCAGAGTCACGGGGGGTCAGGGCCAGGTGCGGACAACCGAGGAAAGAAGGCTCCGGAGTCTGGAGTCTACCCTGTGGGCAGCGAGGAAGCACTTCCTCCAGTGAAGGGGCCGGCAGTGGTTTGAGTGGAGGCAGGACGATGAGTGCGGGCCCGCGGGGAAGGCGCAGGTCGGGGGCGGAGGAGGCACTGAGGGGAGGCCCGGCCCGAGAAGCTTGGCCTCTTCCGCCTGCAAAACATTCTGTCTCTTGACTGTTTTCGCTCGGTCTCAGGCGTGTGGGGCCCTGGAGACCTTCTAGCGTGTCCAAAATGCAGATCCCTCTCCCTACAACTTCTCAGCTCCCGTCTGCAGCACTGAAGGCGCCTCTTCCCCCAGGGGTCTTCACCCCTCCGACCCACTTTGTGACCCCATCCACATCCTCCGAAATGGCAACCTCCACGCCCTTAGGTTCTCGTGTGGCAATGCCTCCTTCCAGTCTGTGCCCTCTGTGCTCCTTCATCCCGCCCTGGCCTGCGTTCCTGTGGCCCGGCCAGCTCCCGGTCCGGGGAGGACTCTAGCATGGGCTCAAAATCCTCTCCACCCTGGGGCGTCTGGGTGGCTCAGTCGGTTACGTGTCCGACTTTGGCTCAGGTAATGATCTCGTGGTTCGTGGGTTCGAGCCCTGCATCGCGCTCTGTGCTGGCAGCTCGGAGCCTGGAGCCTGCTTCGGATTCTGTCTCTCTCTCTCTCTCTCTCTCTCTCTCTCTCTCTCATAAATAAACATTAAAAAAAATTTTTTTTTTAAATCCTCTCCACCCCCATTGCTGTCACGACCCTGTGGCATTTCTCCTATCTCCACCCTTCTCCCGAGTCGAGGCCACAACCCCGCCCGTCTTTAGCACTGCAGACGGTGATGAGCCCCCTTACATGCCTTCAAGGGACTTCCAGTCCAGATCTGGGGTCTCAACTCCCACTCTTAACACATAGGACTACTGGATAAAATACTTTTATAGTTTTAAGTACACATCGCTGAACAGCAATGCAAGAAACAAATGTGAGGAGAGACCACCTCAGCTGTGAGGGAAGAGTTACAGCCACGGGACTTGGAGAGGTCGTGCTAAAAAAAATAAGACTTAGCATCCAGGACCCACGAGGGAAAGAGGCTTGGTGAGACCCCAGACTTTTGACTGAAAGCCTGGAGGGTTCCAGCTGGGGGACTAAAGCACAGACCCTTAACCAGAACCACACCCAGGCTGGATTCAGCTCTGTCCCTAGTGGTTGAAAGTAATCAGCTCCATTCTGTCTGCCTGGTAAGGAGATGACATCATCCGGAGCCTCTACAGCGTTTTTTTTTTTTGTTTTTGTTTTGTTTTTTTTAACACACAAAGGCTGTCATTTAATTAAAAATTACTAGGCGTTTAGGGGCGCCTGGGTGGCGCAGTCGGTTAAGCGTCCGACTTCAGCCAGGTCACGATCTCGCGGTCCGTGAGTTCGAGCCCCGCGTCAGGCTCTGGGCTGATGGCTCGGAGCCTGGAGCCTGTTTCCGATTCTGTGTCTCCCTCTCTCTCTGCCCCTCCCCCGTTCATGCTCTGTCTCTCTCTGTCCCAAAAATAAATAAAAAACGTTGAAAAAAAAAATTAAAAAAAAAAAAAATTACTAGGCGTTTCAAAAGACCACATGACTATTTTTCCAAGACGAAAAATAAGATACAGGAATAGACCTGGGGGTGACTCAAAGATTGGAGGTAGCAAAAAAAGGGGAGCTTTAAAATAAAGATGATTAATACGTTAAGAAAAATTGGAGGGGGCAGTAGAGAAACATGGACGAGAATATGGAGAATTCCCCGAGAGAGTTGGAATCTATGCAAAGAATCAAACTGAATGGAGGACTACAATTAGGTGAAACTAAAAATTCAACAGCTGCATTTAAGAACAGATTAGACAAGTCAGAAGAAAGGATTACTGAGCCCAGAGGTCAATAGAAGACATCCCAACTCACAAAGAGAGAGAAGGGACGGCCAGAGAAAACGTAGACATGTGCTTCTGGTATGGGGCAGGAGGCTGCAAGGTAGGTGCGGTTCTGGAAGGAAAAGAGAGAGCGGAAGAGGGACGTCTGAAGAGATAATGCCTGAAAAACTTCCAAAACCAGTAATCCATCAACCTGCAATCTACCAAAACTGACACAAAAGCATTATGCTGACCTCGTAAAGTTCCCCAGGTTCTGTTATGAGCCCATGACCATGCGCTGAAATGAGTCTTTCCAAAACTCACACGTTGAAGTCTAAGCCCGAGCGCTCGCTGTGTGTTCTTGTCTGGAAATTCCGTCACAGCAGGTGTAATGAGTTAGGACAAGATCACACCGGAGTAAGGTGGGCCCCTAATCCAGTGTGTTTGCTGCCCTTATGAAAAGGGGAAACTTGGGCACAGGTGCCTTCTCCTTCTCTGGCCCCTGCCTGAGAGGAGCTGTCACGGTGTCTGCCCATCTGCCACAAGTGACAGTGGGACTGCCCCAGCTTCCTGACTGGGAGACACAGGCAGACGCTCAGTGCCGAACCCCAGAATCTGAAGGCCGAAACCCCTTGTGCTACAGGACTGTGAGCGTGGGGCCAGGGCCGATGGCCAAGGTGTCCTGGTGCTCGGGAGGCAGAGATCTAGCCAGCGGGGCCGGCCACCTCTCGCGTGCAGCCCACCGTCCCGAGAATCCCGGGCCACCTCAGCAGCGGCTGGCACACAATCTACAAGTGTCACTCTGACTTGTGGTGGATGCCACCTTAGGAGCACCGCCACCGCAGGGCCACCGCCACCCCAGGGCCACCACCACCCCAGAGCTGTCTCCACTCTGTGCAGCCAGAGGCCTGTGATGGTAA
Organism: Neofelis nebulosa; assembly: GCF_028018385.1. NCBI lineage: Eukaryota > Metazoa > Chordata > Mammalia > Carnivora > Felidae > Neofelis > Neofelis nebulosa. Next base: position 82,860,730 of record NC_080795.1, read on the forward strand.
AGAGTTCCTGGCACCCCTACCCAAAACAATAAAGATGTCAGGTGACTTTTCTCAAAAACAAAAACAAAAACATCATACTGAAGGCTCTAGCAAGTACGATAAGGCAAGAAAAAAGGGCACGTTTATTCATTGCAGCACGACCACGTAAACAGGAAATCCTCTGAAATCTACCAACAAGACGACTAGAACCAACAAATGAGTTTGACGAGGTCATAGTACACAAGGTCAACAATAAAAGAGTCACGCGGGGCTCCTGGGGGGCTCAGTCAGTGAAGCGTCTGACTCTTGATTTCGGCTGAGGTCAGGATCTCGCGGTTCGTGGGCTCTGTGCTGACAGTGTGGAGCCTGCTTGGGATTCTCTCTCTCCCTCTGTCTCTGCCTCTCTCAATTAATTAATTAAAAGTCATATACGTATTAGGACCACAAGTCAAGGAAGGCATGTGGCCTCCAGAACCAGCAAAGAGCAAGGAAACAAATTCTCCCGAGATCCTCTGAAAACAAACACGGTGCTACCTACACCTGGTTTTTAACCCATCGAGACTTATCAGACTTCTCGTCTACGGAACCGTTAGATAGTAAAGGTGTGTCGTATAAATAAATTCTCATATTGCTCAAAACATTATGTAATTGTTCACTGCTATGAACGTGAAATTTTAAAACTCTATATACGTATGTATTAACTATATATACATTTAAAAAAACCATCAAGTGCTTAGGGACTATGGCAGAGGCTCCCTAAGACCACTCTCAGGTTTGGTGATTCGCTAGGACTCACAGGACTTAGCGTCTACTCCAACTCACCATTAGGCTTTATTAAAGAGAAGTAATACAAAGCAAAATCAGCAAGGAAAAGAACTCATGTGGCAAAGTCTGAAGGAAATCAAGTGCAAGCTTTCAAGGGTCTCCTCCCTGTTCACAAGATGAACCCAATTCCTTGACCAAGGAGCTGTGATCACATGTGTGAAATGTTGTCGATCAAGGATGCTCACTGCAGACTCAGCGCCCAAGGTTTTTCTAGGGGCTGATCACATAGGCACCCTCTGCCTGTGTTCTGTAGCAACCCCCAGACTCTCAGAAGGAAACCAGACGCTCAGCAGAAGCCATGTCGTTTGAACGAACGGCTTAGGCAGAGTTCCTTCAGCCTATCAGTTCTGGGAATTGTGGGAATCCTCCTGAAATCAAGCTGCTAGATGAGAACCAAGGGCCAGCCTTACAGAAAGACCTTTCTCAGGGGAGTGGTCTCAGGCCTTTTCTACACAGTAATACATTTAGAAAGATACGTGCAATCTACGTCCACTGAACAGGACAAACATTTCTGAGAGGTATTTTTAAGGACCTAAACAGAGAAATTTACATTCCTAGATCAGAAGACTTAGGGTGTCAAGAGGTCAATTCTCTACAAATTGATATAGAAATCCAACACAATCAAAATCCCAGGAGGTTTTATTGTAGAAATTGACAAACATCTTAAGAGTTAAACGGAAATGCAAAAGATGCAGAAAAGTCAAAACAATTTTGAAAAAAGAACAAAGTTGGAGAAGCTATACCACCTGGTTTCGTGACTTACTGTGAAGTGACAATAATCATGAGGAGGACACGGGTGAGTGGAACAGAATAGAGGATCCAGAAAGAGACGTACGCGTATTTTTTTAAACAAATGGTTCCATCTGATGGAACCAGCAGATGCCAGTAGGAAGGAATCTCAATCCTTACCTTACATCACACACAAAACTTAACTTGAAATGGATCGTAGACCCAAATATAAAAGCTAAATTTATATATTAAAAAAACCCTTCTAGATGAAAACACAGGTGAATCTCTTCACGACCCTAGAATAAGCAAATTTCTTAGATAAGATGCAAAAAGCATGAACCACTAAAAAAATCTTTGCTAAAAGGTTTTACTCTCCAAAAGACACTGCTGAGGAGGGGCACTGGGCGGCTCAGTCAGATAAACGTCCGACTTCGGCTCAGGTCATGATCTCGTGGTTCGTGGGTTCAAGCCCCGCGTCAGGCTCTGTGCCGACAGCTCAGGGCCTGGAGCCTGCTTCGGATTCTGTGTCTCCCTCTCTCTCTGCCCCTCCCCTGCTCACGCTCTGTCTCTCTGTGTCTCTCAAAAACGAGCAAATGTTAAAAAAAAATTGTAAAAGACACTGCTGAGGAAATGAAAAGACAAGCCACAACTTGGAGAAAATATGTGCAATGCACGTGTTTGACAAAGGTTTATATCTAGACCACATAGGTGCTTCTGCAATTTCAGAATCAGAAGGCGCGCAACCTAATTTTCAAAAATGGTCAAAAGACTTTAGGAACCTCATAAAAGAAGATACACAAAGGGCCAACAAACACATGCAAATATTTTCAACATCGTTAGGCATCAAGGAAATGCAAGTTAAGCCACAACGAGATACCAGTCCACGCCGACCAGTACAGCGAAAACAGAAAGATTTACAATAACAAACATCGGCAACACGGAACAACGAGGGCTGTCATGTGCTGGTGGCAGAAACGTGGAAGGTACGACCACTTTGGAAAACAATTTGGCAGTTACTTACCACGCTAAACAGCTATTTACCATACGATCTTGCAACGTCGCTCCTAGATTTTTATCCAAAGATGTATACACAAATGTTCATGGTGGGCTTCATCCATGAGAGCCAAACATGGAAATCACTGAAATGTCCATCAAAGGTGAGTGGATAAATTGTGACACAGTCATGTGATGAAATGCCACCGAGCCACAAAGAGCAGTGAGCCAGTAATGCCAACACAGCCCCGTGAGTGGATCTCAAGATCAGAACGCTGAGCAAGAGACGCCAGATGCCAAAGAATACGCACTGTCTGATTAAAAGACCGTTAGGGGGGCGCCTGGGTGGCTCAGTCGGTTGAGCGCCGACTTCGGCTCAGGTCACGATCTCGCGGTCCGTGATTTCGAGCCCCGCATCGGGCCCCTGTGCTGACCGCTCAGAGCCCGGAGCCTGTTTCAGATTCTGTGTCTCCCTCTCTCTGACCCTCCCCCATTCATGCTCTGTCTCTCTCTGTCTCAAAAATAAATAAACGTTAAAAAAAAATTTTTTTAAAAATTAAAAAAAAAATAGGAACGTGGGGGCTCCTAGGTGGCTTAAGTCGGTTGAGCCTCCAACTCTCGGTCTTGGCTCAAGTCACGGTCCCAGGGTCACGGGATCAATCCCCCCCTTAAGATTCTCTCTCTCTGTCCCCCTGCCCCTCACTCGCCTGTTCTCTCCCTCTGTCTCTCAAATTAAAACATGAACGTGAAAAAAATAAAAAATAAAATGTGAATGTGGGCAAAAGATTAACAAAACTCCTCTTCTGCTGGACAATGTGACCTTCGGTGAACTCCCCGTGTACCCCCGGTAATCAGGCAAAGCTAGAAGGTTGGCGGTTTGACTCGCAGCACTGCTTATGGTAACGCTTTGCCCGACTGGTAAGCGGCCCGTGGACAGGGAGCAAGTGGAGAGGAAGCAGCAATGGCTGAGGGAAGCCGTACTCTGAGCCCCCTGGGGGACAGTGGCTCCTGGATCAGGACCCCAGAAGCTCCGTCCGTGGAAGGGCCCAAGGCCCGACGAGTGCCGTGAGGCGCAAGCTTTGGAGGCCAGGGCAGCTCTCGCCCTGCCCAACGTGGACCTCACCTCCTTGAGTGTGAGTTGGCACCTGTGGGTCCACGGAGGTGGACTTGTCGGCTCCGTGACTCCGTCAGAAAAAGAAGACGCGGCTGCGGTGCTGGCCGAGCTCCATTTCCTGCCCTGTGAGCAGACGGATGCCAAGGGAGACCCCTGGTTACCTTGTGCCCGGGGCTGGGTATCCCGCAGACTGAGACCCCTTGGGGGACACTGCAACGGCTGTTTCACAGAAGAGCGACCACAAATGGCCACAACACGCACAGTGGCAGGTCCAACCTCATAAATCATCAGGGGAAGGCAAGTAATGGCGGGCACAGCGTATGCGCTCAACGAACACCTGCACGACCGAGGCCGCGACCACGACGAGATGCCAGTTAATGTCCACTCAGTCAGAAAAAATGCACAAGCCCGGCAATGTCAGGTGTTGGAGAAGTCACACAGCACCAGGAATCACTTTGTACGTTGGCGAGCAAGTCAGTTAGTAAGCCAGTTTGGCGTTATCTTGTCAGGTGGAAAACTTGCATTTCTGCCACCCGGAAATCTGCACGTGTGCCCAGGATAAACGTTTGCACGCGTTCGTCTGCAGACACGTGGGAACGTTCGCCGTGTCACCGTTTACACTAGCAGACCCCTGTAAGCGGCTAGACGTCTGCTGACGAGGTTACGGGCGTGTAAATCGTGGCGCGTGCACAGAATACCGGTTCCCCTGACCTTGTTCTCTGACCACAAGGCAGTGCAATTAGAAAATTAACCATAAGGGGACACCCCGTCGTCTGGGCAGAGTGCCCAGCGCAGCACAGGAGGGCACTGATATCCCAAGTCCTTGTGACGGCAGGAAAACCACCCCCCCACCCCCGCCCATGCTTCCGAATGCAGAGCCCCTGGTGAGAACCACAGCCGTCGGCCCTCAGGATGAAGTCACATTCTGATGCGACCTCAGGCCCCACGTGACATGCCTGTGCGGCCACCGCCCTCGCCTCCCACTCGCCCCCACCATGCACGCGTCAGCCGCACCTGCTTCTGTGCGTTGGATGGTCCCCACCTCATCTTCCTTCAACCCGGGCGGCTCCTCCTTACGGATTAGATGTGAGAACCCGTCCCCCTGGAGCGCTCCCCTGACCCCCACCATCCAGGGCTTCACGCCCTTTGCCTCCGCTCCTCCAGCAGAACCCTTGCCCCCCGTGTGGCGGTTGCCCGTCCGCTGGCAGGTGCGTCCGACTTCACGTGACTCTCTAGTGGCCGCGGCACAACCACTGCTACCCCGATGCCTCGTGTGAGATGCGGCACCCGACTGGCGCCCAACGAATCTAGCCCTTGTGGAACTGCCTTGTGCGTTAGAGCGCGTGCCGCGTTCCCGGAGTCCAGTGTGGAGGGGAAGGTGGGATGGGGACAGCCCTCGGAGGGTCTGGGACACCGAGAAAATGAAGTAGCCCCGCCAGAGGTGATTCACTCGCCGATGCCAGTCTTCCGGGATCCGCCTCTTTCACCCTGTACGAGGGCACAGGGCGGTTTTCTTTCCGTGCCCCCACCCCCCCCACCCCCGTTCAACTCACGGTGCTTCGGTCCTGCTTGAAGCCCACGTGGCCTCCCACCTGAACCCTGCAAGAGCCTCTCGAGCATCGGCCTCCCCACTTCCAGTCTTGAACCAGACACACAGGCGAGGACCTCACTCCGGCTTAAAGGCCCCCCAAAAGCTACCGTTGCCTGTACGAATCTCAGCTGTGGCCCCTGCAGCCACAGTCCTACTGGGCCAGCGGGAGTCACGCCCTCCCTGGGCGCCCAGCCCCCCTCCTCAGGCGTCACACCTGCCCTTCTGGGCGCCCCGCTGCCAAGGCTGGCCGCTTTGTCCCCTGAAGACACCGAACTCGGGGCAGAAGCTCTCGTTTATGTTGTGTCCCCAGTTCTTCACATAAGAGCTGCTCAGCAGAAGGTGGTCGCCCTGAGGACCAGCCAGGAGGAGGCCTGGGGCACCGGGGGGGGGGACCTACGCTTGCTCCCGCCAGTGTCTGGCTTCCTCCTGGATGTGCCCTAACAGCATCTCTAGCGTCGTCCGTCTCCCCTTGGCCCTCTGTCCACCCGCCCCTCCAATGCTCCCCTTGGAAGGTCCCGATCACGGAGCCTCAGGCCCCCTCCCCTCCTGTCGGTCCTGCCCACCCCCTTCCCACCCTGGCCGCCTCCTCTCACCCCTGCAGGCACTGCCCCCCAGGATTTCAACCTTCCCCAGGCGCCTCCTGCCTGCAGGCTCCCAAAGCAAGGCCCACTGAGGCTCCCCGTTATTAGCGCCAGCTCCAGATGACAGGCCCTGCACAAGGACTCTACCTTGGGGGCACTCCCCTCCCAGCCCTGGGCTCAAATCCACACCTCTTCCCCCTCCCCCCGCCCCGCCCAAGCCTCCAGTATGCCTTTCCTCCCCCAGGGTGCAGGCCTGCCCCACACTCCTTCTTAGTCCCCTCTGACAGGCCTTGCCCGCCCTGTCCTGAGGCCGTCCCAGGGCACGGTGGCCCGACGTCCTCCCTGTGGCCCCTCATGGACCTCAGCACTGCCCGCCGGCTTGCCCCACTCCCCACACCACCTCCACCTCAGTCGGCTCCCACAGGCAAACAGCAGCTGCTGCCTCTAGAGCACTTCCTAGGCCCTCACACGCCTGGTGTGGCCCAGGCTCCAAACCACCCTGCCCTGCCCCCTGCCTACACCCCTGTGCTCCCACCGCAGCCTCCCTCGCTGACGGCGCCTCCTCGTCCCTGCCCACACCGTCCAGTCCCACAGTTCTCTCCCAGTCCCTCCGTGTGCCGTGCCGCTTCCTGCCTCAGGACCTTTGCTCTGCTTCCTCATCCCCCGCCCTCGGCGGCAGCACCGCCTCCGAGGCCCTACGGCCCACCCTGCCCATCTTTCCCCATCACCCCATTCCCCTGCACGACCCTCGCCCTCAGTGCCGGGCACCCCTCCAGTCTCGCCCACACCGTGTGCCTAGGGCTTCGAGCGCATGTGCACGCAGCTGGGACGCGTCGGGCGCGGCTGCGAACGGACAGAGAAACAGCCCGGCGGGGGGGGGGGGGGGGGGGGGGTGGCCGGAGCCAGACCACAGGGGACGAATCAGTGGTCTGGCGCGGTCACTGGCCGCCCCCAGTCCCCACCCTCAGCGACAGGGGGCAGAAGCCCAGGGAAGACGGTGCCCCGGCGCACGAGTGCCGACCGGCGAGGACACACAGACACCCCCACGACCGACCGGGGTGTTTACTGGAAGGCCCGCCCGCGGTGGGGGCGCGGGGGCGGGGCCTGCCGGTTATCGGGAAACCAGCTGGGAAGTTGCGACAGGCGAGGTCGGGCGTGGCCCGGCGGGTGTCTGGCACGCGTCTACGCGGCCAGGTCTGCTCGGCTGGGTGCAGCATTTGCTTTCCACTTCCACCTAACGTTTCTCGTGGGCAAAATGCACGCCAACGAACGGGACCGGCCGCGTGTACGGGCCGCACGGACACAATGCACGTTTGCAATAAGCACTGAAGCAAAACCCTCCTCCATGTTTGTGTCGGGTTCGCTCTGAGGACGAGACACCCCCGCTCCCCTGCGGCCGGAAACGTGTAGCGCACTATTCCCCAAACTGAGGCTCAGGGACCCAGACAGGCTGAAGGGGGGGTGGGGGCCCTAGGGCCCCCGTCTGAGGGACATGGGCCTCAGGCTCCTTCCTCCGGCAGCACTGGGGCGTGGGGACCCCGAGCCTCCGAAGCCCGTAATCGGGGCCAGGTGTCGGGCGCCACGTGCAAGCCTGACCTCGCAGTGACCTTCACGTAGCATCCAACCGGAAGACAAACTGGAGGGTGGGTGCGATCAGCCCAGCCTGCGGTGACCGCACATTCCCACGGCCACCGGCCCGCAGAGGGTGAGCTGGGCCTAAAACCAGGCCCTCTGTGGCTCACCACTTCCCTCTGTGCTCTTGGAGGTTCCTGATAAGAATTCCTTCGGAAAGGTCCGTTGCGAGTGTGCTAAGTGAGGGCTGGGCAAAGGCCGACTCCTCATCCCTCGCCCCCGCCGCCCCCACCAGGAGCGGGCCGGCCCTGGCTGCGGGCCGGCAGAGGCACCCCTCAGGCCGGGTCCTGGAGCAGGGGAGGCTCACGTGGCGCGTTGAGTGGACACAGCCCACAGGAGGCGGGTGAGGGGTGGGGAAGCTCTGGGGGAGGGGCCTAAAGCCCGCGGGGTGCCGTCGGGGGTGCAGGCGGTGGGGGTGCCCCAGACGAGGGCCGGCGGAGAGGCTGGACTTCTGGAGGCCGAGAGGGTGGAGGACGCAGCCGAGACAGGCGGGGCCCGGGCCCTTGCCGCCTGAGGGTTCGTGAGAGAAAGTGCTGGTGGTGGACTCAGTGACACGATACGGGCTGCTGCACCTTGGGGCTCACCGGGGTCTCGGAAGGGCAGTAGGGGGAAGAGAGGCATCGTTACCCCATTGGACAGATGAAGGAGGAGAGGCGCAGGGAGGAGACACAGTGAAGCGGGAGGGAGAGCTTCACTGTGTCTCTTCACTGTGTCAAGAGGGGGGCGGCTCGCGAGCCGAGGTCTGAAGAAGGAGGAGGAATCAAGGAGGGTCAGGGCTGCGGGGGAGGCGGCTGGGAGGCCCACCCCTGGAGCCCAGGGCCCGGAACCCTGCCGCCCGCCTGCAGCAGCCCCGGCCCTGGGCGCCCCTAGCCTGCAGGCCGCCCGGGCTCTCCCCTCCTGGTGCCTTCCGAACAAAGCTTTGTAGCTAACGAGCTCCAGAGACCGACAGAGGCCTCCTGGTCTCCGCTGGCCCCTCGGCCCTTCCGGAGGAGCGACCGAATGGACCCGTGGGGTTGGTGACCAAGTGACACTCACAGAAGAAGACGCTGCCTCTAGCCAAGGCCTGGAGAGATCTTCCCCTGAGGCACCCTTTCCCAGCTCCGGCTGGTCGGGCCCTGCCCGGACGAGCGGGGCCATCGCAGTCCTAAGGGGACAACGTCAGGAGGGGACAACCGGTCCCTCAGAGACCTAGGGGCACATCCTCAGACACTCAGCAGGCCAGTTAGCGCCTGCCTTGTTTCTTCTGCCAGCATATCTTCTCCAGCTTCATGGGGAGAATGCTTCTAGGAAAAACAAAATTTAAGGGTTGAATAAAAACTGTATTCACACATTTGCTGAGCACCTACCATGTGCCAGGGCCTGTGCTGGACTCTAGAATGCAGACAGAGTGGAGACCGTACGCCGGGGCCTTTGTCCTCTCCTGGGACACCACCCTGGGTCTTCTCTCTGAATAGAACCGAGGTCCAGTGGGGGGTCAGAAAGACCCCCTCCCCTGGCAGCTGTGGGAGACACACACACACACACACACACACACGCTGCCTGAGTAGGGGTGAGGCTGGAGGCAGGAAGAGCAGGTCAAAGAGCAGGCTCCAAGACCTGCACCAAGCCCCAGCCCCAACTGCTGGGAAAGGTGGGAAGACCCGACTGGCCATGGGGATCCGGGCGCCCCGGGGAAGGTCTGGACCAGGCACCAGACATGGAGGGCTGTGCACCGGTGTCCCCACCTGGAGGAGGGAGACTGTTACAACACTGCCCGGCACACGGTAGGCACCCAAACCGAGCTGGCCACGGCCCTTTCATTGTCTGAAGTGAAGGAGAGGGAAAGGGAGGGAGGAGTCGCGGCTGGCATCCAGGAGGGCACTGCACTCGAGTGCCAGCTGGATCTGTGGGGGCACAGACTGGGCAGATTCCTCCCAGGAGCTCCTTGTGGGCCACAGGGTGGGACCCCAAGGCTGTAAGGGGCACAGCAGGCAGCACGGAAATGATCACCCAGCCAGGATTGCTAGGACGCTAGGGCCACGGGCAGCACGGTTCCTTCCCTGGGACCGCCTCCCACAAGCCAAGAACGGCACGCCGCAGCCTGCCCGTGTGGACGGAGGTAGGAGGGGGTGTGGACGGAGGGCTCCAGGTTAAAGGTCCCTGTTCTGCAGCAACTTTTTGCCTCGAGAAGATGGCTTTTACAAGGAAACTGACAAAGAGTCCCAAGCCAAGAAGGGAGCAAAGATCCCCTGAGGCCTCGCCAAGCTGCTGTGCTGAGCGGGATCTCAGGAGGCAAATTTGAATGGGGACAAACTGTGCAAAGCCAGTGACCTGAGACCAGCAGTGGAGACGCCTGACTCAGCACCAGTGGGGACACTGGAGGTATGTGTGAAGTGAATTCCTAATGCGCCGTGAGGGATGCAGAGCAAACCCCACGTGAAGCCGGGAAGCCGGGAAGCCGGGAGCTTCCTGCCAGTCCTTCGGGAAGAGTCAGGGAGAAGGCGGGGAGGGCCGCCCACTCCCTCTCGCTCCCGTCACGCCATCCAAGTTGCTGTGGGTAAAGCTTTGGCCGAAGCCCTCGCTCTTTGCGGACTTTTGCTACTTCGTCCCAAACTCAAGCCCGCTAGGTTTGGGCACAGAAGGACAGTTGTACACAGGACAGAACAACGACAAGATAAGCACACTGGAAGGAAGGGAGATAAGAGTGGAGGGACAGAGACCAGAGAGGGGCCTGGGCTGTCTGCACGGGACGGGCCGCCGGCCGTGGCGCGGTGCCCGGAGACCCGGTGGGGGGGCCGCGGTCTGCCCCGTCCCCAGGCTGCACGATGGGAAGGGGGAGGATAATAGAACGATTCCGGTGTCATTTTAGCTCCAGGTGTACAATATAGTGATTCACTAAACCCCCAATTTCTGACACAATGCCCGCCACACAGTAGGCGCTCAATATACCGTTTTCGGAGGGAAAAAGCACTGTGGAAAGGGAAGTAGCAGTCGGATTCCTCAGATGTTAAGAGCTTTAAGGAATGGGCTCGTGCAGTTGTGGGGACTGGCAAGTCCCAAATCTGTAGAGGAGGCCAGCGGGCTGGAAACTCAGGCAGCCGTGTGAGAGAGCAGCGAGGCAGGAATCCTTCCTCCCTGGAAAACCTGGGCTCCTGAGGTTTTCTGCTCCTGAGGCCTTCAGCTGCTTAGATGAGGTCTACCCACATCAAATCGACTGATTGTAGATGCCAGTCACTTTACGAGATATTTTCACAGCAATATCTACACCAGTGTTCGACCAAACACCTGGGCACCGTAGCTCAGCCCCACTGACCCGTCGACGGAACCACCCCAGCTGCGTCAACCCAAGGAGAGGCCGACGGCCAGGCCAGACTGGATGGTAGAAGGCGAGGGGGAAAGCCATGAGAAGCTCACTTCCCCACACCGTGAACAGCAGAGCGGTGACGGCACCCCTCCCCCCACCAGGTGAAAGGGGCCACAGTGACGCAGCCGCGATGACTGTCCAGGGTGTGGGAGGAGGGTGGGGGCAGGCCCCCACTGTGAGGCCCAGGTAGAATGCTCAACTCAGGCTGACTCCGAACCAGTCCTCACCCCCACCTCCGGCTTAGACCTGGGCCTCACTGCCCTCTCCGCCTGGGTGGACACCCCAGGACACTGCCTCACTTGACTCCCAAGGTCAGACCCCCCAAGATTTCTGAGCAGACAGTTCTTTTTTTTTTTTTTTTTTTTTTTTTTTTATTTATTTATTTTTGGGACAGAGAGAGACAGAGCATGAACGGGGGAGGGGCAGAGAGAGAGGGAGACACAGAATCGGAAACAGGCTCCAGGCTCCGAGCCATCAGCCCAGAGCCTGACGCGGGGCTCGAACTCACGGACCGCGAGACCGTGACCTGGCTGAAGTCGGACGCTTAACCGACTGCGCCACCCAGGCGCCCCCAGACAGTTCTTAAAAAGGGAGCACAGGGGCGCCTGGGTGGCTCAGTCGGTTGAACGTCCGACTTCGGCTCAGGTCACGATCTCACGGTCTGTGGGTTCGAGCCCCGCGTCGGGCTCTGTGCTGACAGCCTGGAGCCTGCTTCAGATTCTGTGTCTCCCTCTCTCTCTGACCCTCCCCCGTTCATGCTCTGTCTCTCTCTGTCTCAAAAATAAATAAACATTAAAAAAAAATTAAAAAAAAAAAGAAAGGGAACATGACGGGGACTCCCAGGTCTGAATTCCCGAAACCCGACGACCTGCCGAAGAACACAGTCTTGGGTCTTGAACTCACACGGGTACCGTGGGGGAAAGGGTGGGGCCCCGAGTCACCAGAAGTGGAGACTCCAAGCTATAGGGAGCCAGGAGCGTGGACAAGGGAGCCCCCGGCCCAGCAGTCAGAGACAGGCTTTGAGCACCCGGGTTGGAAGAAAGTATGGCCACTGTCCAGGGGCCCAAGGTAGAATGTCCTGGAGAGAGGCCAACAGGCTAGCTCCAGGTGTGCCTAGCGTCCCAAGGAAAGGGTACCCTAGCCAGGAAGATGGGTGATGAGTTTCCATTCCACAGAAGATCACTGGTTACCCACCTGCAGTGCACCTAGGCCCTCTGCTGGGTGCTGGGGAGCTACAGCACGCCCACGTCACCGTAAAGTGAGCCCAACAGCACCAGCAGCCAAGTGCACAGAGCCTGGTAAGCGCTGGGATGGAGGCGCGGCTGCAGGGAAGCCTGGAGGGCAGAGATGAGCTCGCTGGGGTGACAGGACGCTTGAGGGAGCAGGCCCCTGCAGACACAGGAGGGGTCAGTGCATCCCAGCCGAGGCAGGACCTGTGCACAGGCCTGGAGCACGGAGGGCTGAGCCTAGCAGAGCAGAGAGGGCCGGGAGCGGGGCACAGCCTCTGACCTCACAATACCCAGGGCCCACTGGGCCAGCCTTGCCTCTGGCAAACCCTGGTGCCCTCCTCCCGCCCGGGCAAGGCCCAGGGCCCTGGGCAGTCTCCAGGTGCAGAGCCCCGACTAGGGCTGCACCCATCCCGTTGCCCCGGGGCATGTCTCTACTCGCCAATTACGAGGGGCTCCGGCATCAGATCGAGAGGCTGGTGAGGGAGAATGAGGAGCTAAAGAAGCTGGTGCGGCTCATTCGGGAGAATCACGAGCTCAAGTCGGCGATCAAGACGCAGGCGGGCGGCCTGGGCATCAGCGGCTTCAGCACCGGGTTCGGCCAGATGGCGGCCACTCCTCAACACCAGGGAAACTGTAAGAGACTGGGGCGGGGAGGGGGTCTCTGAGAGTCCTGGAGACAGGGCACGGATAGTAACGAGCGGGTGGGACGGTGGCCAGGGGAGGACACAGGACCATCGGGACGGAGGGCAGAGCTGGGCACCAATTCCTGCACCCTGATGGGAGGAGGCCCCGCTCACCCCCCTCCTCTAGGCTGACCGTCCAAGCAGCCCCAAAGGCTGCGAGTTTCCCAGCTGTGGGATCCAAATGTGCCGCGCTCCTGGGTCTAGTGTGTCGCTTGCCCTCCTTCCCCCGCCCCCCTCCCCCCGAGCACCCCCCAGGGCCCTGCGCCTAGAGATGGCCACTGACAGACAGCCCAGATCCAGGAGCCAGGGACAGAAACCAGGACTGAAGCTGAGGTCTGGGAGTCATTAGCGTGTGGCGGAGCCCTGGGGCTGGAGAAGATGTAGGGTGAGACGGAAGAGGCAAAGCACCAGCGGGCATTTGCAGAAAAAGTGGTGATCGGCAGGCTGGGGCCTCGGGAGCAAGGACTGAGCCAGGAGGGGGCTGGGAGGCCACGCGGCTGAGTGTGGTGATAGGGGCAGGGAGGGGCTGGGGACAGAAAGCTGTGGGCAGAAACTGGCTGGCACTGAAGATAACGGAGGGGGAATTTCTGGGGGTGGCAAGGCCCCAGGGTGAGGCGATAGGAGTCGGTGGCTGGCAGTGTGCTGTGAAGGTTACACAGGGCGAGCCGGCGATAAAACCCTGCGGTGGTCACACCGCAGCCGTCCCCTCCCGACAAGGTCCTCCCTGTGCCAGAGAAGGCCCTGCGCCCGGCCCTCCCGCTGGCCCCTTCATCCCCAGTCGGGCCCAGAATGGCCTTCCTCCCCGAGAGGAGGACTCTGCCCATCCTAGGGCCCCTGCAGCTCGGCCGTGGGCCACAACACTCAGCTGCTCTGGGAAGGTCACAGGTGGCTTCCTAAGTGCCACATCCTTCTAAACCTCTGCATGCAATTTGGGACCGATGACCCCCCTCTTTCTGGGTTTACCCTCAGCAGCGTCACCCACCCCCTGCTCCAGGCCAGCCCGGGCCCCGCGCTCCACCGCCAGCCAGCCCAGCACGGGCCCCCATCCTCCACGGGGCTGGAGGCCCCTGCAGACAGTCGTGCAGGCCCAGCAACTCCCTGGCACTCGGCTCGCTCCCAACCACACGTTTCTGATTGAGAACTTGGCCTTTCCACTGGGATGCTAAACCCTCCCAGGTCTGTGCTCCTGCCCTGAGGGTCCCACGCCAGGCCCTTACTCTTGGAAGCTGCCTCCCTCTGGTGCCCACACACCGGCTTCCCTGCTCTTGAACCACACTGTTCGTCCGCGCGGCCTTCACCCCCTCACTGGCCACAAGAGCACAGGCCTCTCCTCGGAAAGGCTTTATTGTAACGACCGAGACAATGCGTCGGCAAAAATAAAGACGCGGGGAGATACAAAATAAAAGAAATCTCAAAGCTTCACAAAAAAGTAAGTCTTCTCCTTTTGGGCTTGATTCTTAACAGAATCCTTGGGCCACGTTGGTTCTTCCCCCCTCCTGAGGGGCCCAGCTTGGGGAGTTAGGAAAGGCTTTCTGGAGGGGGTGAGCCCACGGTGGTGGGAAGGCATTAGCGGGCGAGCAGCAGCTCCTGTAAACGCCAGGACCAGGGGGCAGCAGGGACGCGGGACCCGTCAGTGAGGCTGACGCCCAGGCTGTGTGTGGGTGAGCGTACTGGGTGTGTGTGTGGGGGGGGGGGGGGGGGCGGCTAAGTGTGTTTGTACTGTGTGAGAATCGTGTGATTGTATCTGTGAGTGTCCTGTGAGTGTCCATGTGGTTGTATCTGTGTGTGTGAAGTCCGTGTGGTTGTATCCGTGACTGTGTGGGGTATTATCAGGGCCAGTGACACTGAGCAGTACGGCTAAAGAGGTCAGCAGAGGTCAGATCAGCGGGGACACAGGCCGGTTCCTAAGGGCGGAGAGCAGGGCCGGGTGGTCGTGGCGGAGTGAGCGAGCTCCTGCTGCGGAAGGGTCCCTCCAGCTGCTGTGGGGACGGGATTCGGAGGAGACGAGAGCGAGGCCGGGCCGGCTGACGCTGAGGCCCTTGCAGCCCTGCGGGTGGCAGACCGCGGCCCGAACTGGGGGCGGAGAGAAACTGATTCAAGCTAACTGCTTGGATGTGCAGGACGGACAAGGGAGTCCGGAAGGTGTCTCTGTTCGGGCAGAGGTGGTGGCGTGCCTGGCAGCGTGACCTCCTGAGACCGCGCCACTCTCCGTCCCCGCGCCCAGCCAAGGAGGATGCCTGTGGTGGCCTCGGAGGAACTTTCTCTTTCTCGGGCCACTTCCTGCTTCTGCCTGCTCCTTGTGACTCACCTTCCTCGTGGAGTCAGGCTTTTACTCTTGATTTCCTCTTGTTCCTCTTTCCGGGCTCGCCCTTGCACTCTGGGTACGCTCAGGCCCGCGGTGCGGGGCTCAGGCCCATCCCCGCGGGAGAGGCAGCCCCGGCCGTGCCTGTGCTCGAGCGGCGCAGGGCTACCCCCGGCTGGGAAGACACCTGCGTGGAGCCACCAGGCAGCAGCGGCGACACAGTCCTGAAGCTCCGGCAGACGTCAGGGCCGGAGGGGGAAGGTTCAGGAGTATTGACCACTGAAGCCGCAGGAGGGGTGAGGCCACCTGAGAGGGGCGAGCACAGCCGGTGCATGAGAGAAGCGGGGAGACGAGGGAAACCTCCGAGCGTGATGTCACAGAAGCCAAGGCACAGCTTCGAGGGGGCAGAGTGTCAACAGAATAAAGGCTGAAGAGTCCAGGGCCTCTGCTGACCTGGTGTGAACGAGCTCGGTTAGACTCGACCTCCAGAACAGGTGCTAGCGGCCCAGGCTGTGAGGTGAAGAGTGAGGAGTGACGGAGAAAACGGCGCAGTAGGCGGCTGACGCTCCGATCCCGAAGCGCGGCTGGGAGCCAGCCGGGCTCCTCAAGATGGCCGAGACCTGACCTTGTCCCTCTGCGGCGGGAAGGAGCCAGGAGAGGCGCTGGGAGGTGCCCCTACGGAGGGGAGGGAGGGGAGGAGGCTGAGGAAACCAGAACCATGGCTTCCATTCTCCCTGGAAAAATGACACCGTGGGAGCCGAAGATGAGGAAGGTGTGACACCGTGGACGCGGCGGGAGCTGAGAGCGGGACCTGGGGGGGCCTGTCTGGCTGTGCAGGGAGCTCGGATGGTGCCACCCGCCTTGGACCCCTTGGACCCGTTGGACCGTAAAGGCGGCGAGCCACCAACTTGCTCGGCAGCGTTTGTTTGGGGCTCTGGAGGCGGGGGAGGCGGCAGGGACGCAGGCAGGCGGAGCAAGGACGGGTTTGGGCACCTCACAGAGGGAAACGGAGGCCAGCTGAGCTGTGGGACGCGGAGGCAACGAAGACGCCCGTGTGCTGGAGATCCAGAGAGGCTCCAAGCCAGGTGCCAAGTGTTCTGAGCGGGGCAGAAGGCACTCCTGCACGCTCAGTGTGGGTAACCAGAGCGGGTGGAATGAACTTCACAGGGAAAAACAGGTGCCACGAGGTTCAGGCCTTGGCCCCGGAAGCATGGCAGGTGGGAGGTGGAGTCAGGATGGGATTTGGGCTCCAGGAGCCCTGCCCTGGGATGTCCCAGCAGATGGAAGACGGATGGGAAATCAGGGCTGTTGGAGTAGGGAGGAAATGAGGGCCAAACTGAGTGCACAAGGGACCACAACAGTGGCTGTCAGGACAAGTCAGCTGGGGGGGCAGAGCTCCACTGCTCTTTGTGCCGGGACCTCCCCCACCCGGACTCCTTCTCTACCCAGGCCCACTCTGTTCCCAGCCCCTGCTGCCCTCTGTCCATCCTCCCGGGAGCTTCAGGCAGGTGGAAGTTTTCTGCCGCGGGGTGCGGCCTACTTCCTTTTTACCACCCCTGCTCCCCACCACCTCCCCCACCCCTTTGCTGCCCGCAAACCAGGGGCTTCCCTCCCCTCCAAGTCTGTCCATCCTCTCGGGGCCTTCTCCATACTCCCCACCTCCCCAGGACCCATCCCTCCTGCATCAGAATCCCAGCCACCCTCCTCAAATTTTCTCACACCCCTCAGGATCAGGATCACCTCCCCCTCAGGACCATGGTCTCCGGGATACAAACTCCCACCTGTCTCCTAACCCTACCCTGACACCCCCCCCCCCACCTCCCATCCCAGGATCTGACTCTAAGCACCCTAGGCCTATCCTCCCAGGACCCACCCCCCCGGGGACCGTCCTCCTCTTAGGATCCGTCCTCCTCCTGGACACCCCTACCGGCCATTGAGACCCATGCCCCCACCAGGCCCCCAGGACTAGACCCCCACTCAGGGCCAGCCCTCTCTCCCAGGCCCTGTCATCATCCCCTTTGGCTCTTTCCCCCCTTCCTGTCGCCCCAGCACTCTTGGAACCCTCAGCTAAAGCCACTGACCACTCTCCCCTCTGTGGCCCAGCTTCCCTCTCCATTTTCCGGGTCAAACACTGCCGCTGTGGTGCTCTGGCCCCGCCTCCACGCAGATCCTCCTCCCAGTGCTCTGGACCCGCCTCGTGTCGGCCCCGCCCAGTGCCCTGGCCCCGCCTCGTGACGGCCCCGCCCCACGAGGGCTCCGCCCAGTGTTCTGGCTCCACCTCATGACGGCCCCGCCCCTTTCGGGTCCTGCCCGGTGAGGGCCGGCCCAGTGCTCTAGCCCCGCCTCATGACGGCCCCGCCCAGTGCTCTGGCCCCGCCTCGTGACGGCCCCGCCCCATGAGAGCCCTCGGGCATCGCCTCCTGATGGCCCCGTGAGGATCTCGCTTCTGTGAGTGCCTGCCCAGTGCTCTGAACAACAGTGAGGTCCCCGTCCCCTGCCGTGGGAGAAACCGGTTCTTGTGGAGACCGGCGACTGCCTCCCTCAGGGGGGCGAGGTGGAGGCCAGAGGACCCTGGGCGGGATGCCGGGCCAGGGTCTACCCCTGGGCCTTGCTGACCTGGGGACCCCAATGGGGCCTCGGAGGGAAGCGAGGGACTGCCCTAGAGGAGCAGGTTGGGGGGATCAGAGTTCGGTCAAGCAATTAATTTATTTAAAATTTTTTTTGAGTTTATTTACTTTTGAGAAAGAAAGACAGTTTTTTGGGGGGTGGGGCACAGAGAGAATCTCCAGCAGACTCCTCACTTTAAGGCAGAGCCCAACTCAGGGCTCAAGCCCGTGAACTGTGAGGTCATGACCTGATCTGAAATCAAGAGCCCAAAGCTTAACGGACTGAGCCACCCAGGTGTCCCAGTTAAGCACTTTAAAACGTTGTAAGCTGCATTTGCAAATCTAAGACATTTGCTTATCGTTTTAACATTAATCTTCCGATGTAACGAGCAAACCTTCTTAGACCCTAGGTAATTCTTACGTATAAAATAAACTATAAACACAGTGAATCTAAAACTCTTTGAGGCTCTAATACTGTACCTAAGCCTATCAGCTAGCTGCTACTGCCTACCCCTTCACACCTGTCAGCAACCATTTATCTACTTTCTGTTGTTATGAATTTGCCTATTCTGGATTTTTTTTTTAAGTTTTTTTAATGTTTATTTATTTTTGAGACAGAGAGAGACAGCGCGTGAACGGGGGAGGGGCAGAGAGAGAGGGAGACACAGAATCCGAAGCAGGCTCCAGGCTCCGAGCTGTCAGCACAGAGCCCGATGCGGGGCTCAAACCCACAGACCGCGAGATCATGACCTGAGCCGAAGTCGGACGCTTAACCGACTGAGCCACCCAGGCGCCCCATGGATTATTATTTTTTTTTTTTTAAGTAGGCTTCACGCCCAGCGTGGAGCCCAGAGTGGGCCTTGAACTCGTGACCCTGAGATCAAGACCTGAGCGGAGATCAAGAGTTGGGCGCTTAACCAACTGAGCCGCCCAGGTGCCCCACTGGATATTTCTTATAAGTGAATCACACATATGTGGCTTTTGGGTCAGGTTTCTCTCACTGAGCATAATGTTTTCAAGGTTTATCCATGTTGTGGCATAAATCAGTACTTTCCGTTGGGATTGCGTTTTTTTTGTTGTTTCAGGGATGAATAATATTTCATTAATGGCTACACAACATTTTGTTTATTCGTCAGTTGATGGACTTTTGGATTGTTTCCTCTTTTGGGGTACCATGGATCACACTGCTGGAAACATCCATATATGAGTTTTTGTGTGGATTTATGTTTCCATTTCTCTGGGGTATATATCTAAGAGTAGAATTGCTCGGTCATATGGTAACTCTATGTTTAACTGTTCGAGAAACTGCCAGATCGTCTCCCAAAGTGGCTGCACTATTTTTCATTCGCACCAGCAATGTATGAGTGTTCCAATTTCTCTATATCCTTGCCAATACTTATTATCTGATTTTTTAATTATAGCCATCCTAGAGTGTGAAGTGATTTTGATTTGCATTTCCCTGGTGCATAATAATGCTGAACATCTTTTCTGTGCTTATTGGCCATTTGTATATCATCTTTGAGAAATGTCTGTTCATGTCCTTTGCCCGTTTTTAAGTTGGGCCATTTATCTTTTTATTACTGAGTTGTAAGAGTTCTTTCTAAATCCAAGTCCCTTACCACATATGTGACCTGCAAGTATTTTCTCCCATTCCGTGGTTGTCTTTCTTACCTTCTCGAAGGTGTCTTTTGAAGCAGAAGCTTTTAATTTGGATGACGTCCATCTCATCTATTGTTTCTTTCGTTGCTCACACTTTTGGGATCACCTTTAAGACTCCATGGCCAAGGGGCGCCTGGGTGGCTCAGTTGGTTAAGCGTCCGACTTCGGCTCAGGTCACGATCTCGCGGTATGTGAGTTCGAGCCCCGCATCGGGCTCTGTGCTGACTGCTCAGAGCCTGGAGCCTGTTTCAGATTCTGTGTCTCCCTCTCTCTCTGACCCTCCCCCGTTCATGCTCTGTCTCTCTCTATCTCAAAAATAAATAAATGTTAAAAAAAATTTAAAAAAAAAAAAAAAAAAAGACTCCATGGCCAAATCCAAGGTCATGGAAATTTACCCCATGTCTTCTTTTTTTTTTTTTTTAAGTGTATTTATTTTGTTTTGAGAGAGGGAGAGAGCACGGGTGGGGGAGGGTCAGAGAGAGAGAGGAAAGAGCGAGAATCCCAAGCAGGCTCCCCACTGAGAGTGCAGAACCCAATGTGGGGCTCGAACCCACAAACCATGAGGTCGTGACCTGAAGTTGGATGTTCAACCAGCTGAGCCACCCAAGCACTCCTGCCCCTGTGTTTCCTTCTAAGAATTTTACAGTTTTAGCTCTTACAGTGAAGCCTTGATCCATTTAACTTTTGTATATGATAGGAGGTAAGCGTCCAACTTCATTCTTTCACACGTGGATTCCAGTTGTCCCAGCCCCATTTTTTGAAAAGATTATTCTTTCCCTATTGAATTGTTTTGGCCTCTTCATCAAAAACGAGACCACAGATACATGGGTTTATTTCTGGACTCCCTATTCTATTCCATTTATCTATATGTCCTTCCTTATGCCAGAGTCACAGAATCTTGATTACTGTAGTAAGTTTTGAAATCTGAAACTGAGTCCTCAACTAACTTGCTTCCTTCCTTCCTTCCTTTGCTTCTTTCTTCTCTCTCTGTTTTTTTTTTTTTTTTTTTTTTTTTTTTTAAGGTAGTGTAAGAGAGTGAAGTGCAGGCTAAGCAGTGATTGTAACAATGAGTTCTCTTTTTTAAAATGTGGCTTTGGCCGTTCTGGGTCCCTCGCAATTCCTTGTGAATTTAAGGTTCAGCTCGGCAGTCTCTACAAAGAAGTCAGTTTGCATCCTGACGGAGATTGCACTGAATCTGCAGATAAACATGGAGAGTACTGCTAGCAACAATATTAATATTGTTACTTCCAATATAAATTAATATAAATTGGCTTCCAGTTTGTGAACGTGGGGCGTTTTTCTGTTTATTTAGATCTTCTTTAATTTCTTTCAAAAATGTTTGTAGTTTGGGGTGTCTGGGGGGGCTCAGTCAGTTAAGCGTCCTACTTCACCTCAGGTCACGATCTCACAGTTCATGGGTTCAAACCCCGCATCGGGCTCTGTGCTGACAGCTCGGAGCCTGGAGCCTGCTTCCGATTCTGTGTCTCCCTCTCTCTCTGCCCCTCCCCTACTTGTGCTCTCTCTCTCTCAAAAAAACAATAATTTTTTTTAAAAATGTAGTTTTCAGGCAATATGCTTTGCATTTCTTTTTTTTTCCTTTATTCATTTTTGAGAAACAGACAGAGTGCGAGTGGCGGGGTGGGGGGGCAGAGAGAGAGGGAGATACAGAATCCGAAGCAGGCTCCGGGCTCTGAGCTGTCAGCACAGAGCCCGACGCAGGGCTCGAACCCACAGACCGTGAGATCATGACCTGAGCCGAAGTCAGATGCTTAACCAACTGAGCCACCCAGGGGCCCTACATTTCTTTTGTTAAATTTATTTCTAAATATTTTATTCTTTTGATGCTGTTTTTTATTTTTGAAATATTCATTGTCAATGTTTGGAAATACAGTTGACTTTGTAGACCCTGATGAATCTGGGACTCTCTGTATCCTGAGGACCACACAACCCTTGTTCAGATAGTGACATGCTATCTGATTGAATTTTGGATCTTGTATGGCTCTCTCAGTGGCCACAGTTTCTATGGTCATTCTACGGACGCTTCCTTCTGTGGTCAGATTAAGCTCTCGGTGGTTGAAGGCACAGACAGATCTCAGTTCCTATCCTGACCAATTTCTTTTTCATCACCAAGTTTCATCTCCACTCGCATACACACCATTTTCTTCTTCTTTATGGAACACTTGCTGTGGCCCATGCACTGTTCTAGGAGGAGGGACACAGTGGCCCACAGACCCACCCCTGCCCTTACGAGGCGTCCGTTCTAATGGGGGGAGACGGGTCAAACCGTAAGTCAGTGTAGAGCATCCACAGCCTCTCAGGAGGAAATAGCGCAGGAGAAGGGAG
This sequence comes from Neofelis nebulosa, assembly GCF_028018385.1. NCBI lineage: Eukaryota > Metazoa > Chordata > Mammalia > Carnivora > Felidae > Neofelis > Neofelis nebulosa. The sequence goes on from NC_080795.1 coordinate 82,882,339, forward strand.
CGGGACGGCTGGGGTGAGGGGACTGGTGATTTCGGGTGGAGGGCCTCACCGAGGAGGTCACGAATGACGAATGGCGAATGACGGCATGGGTGGAGCGCGGGGCCGCCACGCAGCGGGCAGAGCGCTCCAGGCCGAGGGAGCAGTCAGCGCACAGACGGAGGCCTGCGTGTGCCCGGAGCGCTCACGGAGCAGAAAGGAGCCCCAGGGGCAGAAGCAGAGTGTGCAAGGAGTGTGCAAGGAGTGTGCAAGGAGTGTGCAAGGGGGAGACGGGGAGAACTGAGGTCAGAGAGGTGACAGGCCAGATCATGGAGGGCCCCGAATGATCTAGCTCTAAAAACAAGATGGTGAGCTGACGGGCACTTTAACTGGTACGCACTGGCAGACGTTGGAGGGGGAAAGCTGGCATCAGGAGACCAGCCGGGAGGTTCCTGAGACAGTCTGGCCGGGCACCATCGGTATGGACCAGGGCGAGGCCGTGCAGGGGTGCACGTGCGCGTCTCAGGGCCCACGAGCAGGTGCGGCAAGCAGGCCGGAGGCGGGGTGTGCCTGATGACGAGTGTTGGGGCTGACTGCACCGTCTGGGGTCCAGCCTGAGGGGCCAGCGGGGCGTGGAGCCGGTCCCCGGTGCCCACGACACATGGGCGCGCCGAGGACGAGCAGACTCGGGGAGCCTGAGGCGCCCCCGGGAAGGCAGATGAGGCGGGGCCGGCAGCACCTGGAGGAAACCAGGTCACCGGGAGCCTGATGCCAAACCAAGACGGGATTTCACGGAGGAGGAGCGCTCCGCTGTGTGAGCACCACCCACGAGGACGGTGGGGCCTGAAAACCGGCGGCGGGTTCTGCAGTGTGGGGCCGCCGCTGCCCTCAGTGAGTGTCCGGGTGGAAGGAGGGAGAAAGCCTGGCCGGAGAGGGTGTAGGAGGAAGAGGAGAAAATGGAGGGAGATGACGAGTGGGGACGTCTTAGAGGGACACGGAGGAGAGACGTGGGGGGCCAGCCACGTGGGAACCTGATCCCCAGGTCTGGGGGGGGCCTGGTTGCTCTGGGGGGGGGCACCACTGGACGCTCCTGCGGTTCTCGACTGTGCGGCTCCTCTCCCACATCATCCGGACCCTCAGAGGAGACAGCCCAGCAGGACAGACGCCCCGGGTCCCACCTTCGTCCCTACTTCCTCCTGCCGTCCTCGGCTCCTTGAGGCCCTCCCCTAACCTGCGCCCCGCTGCCCTTCCCTTTCGGGCTCTTCCTCCCCACGGCTCCTTCTCTTTGGCCCACACTTTCATTGTCTCTTTGATCCTAAAGCAAAAATCTCCAAAAAGCCAAAACCAGAAATCATGGAAGAACCAACCGACTGGTTGACTTGATTGTGCAATTTTAATGTATTCGTTTGGAAAACACAAGCAACAAAACTTGACACAAAAGTAAAGTGACCGGACCTTTTGCCACACGGTCCCTGGGCAGACGTCTGAGCAACAGCCCAGGGACTTCCGGGGGGGAATGCCACAATGTTTCTGAGGGGTCTTAAAGAAGATAGATTTAGCAGTGTGCATTAAGGACCTCTAGGATGTCTACTTTCAGGGCGAAGAATCGATAAGAAGGACTTTTGTAGTATAACCTCAGCATCACTCACCGTCAGGGAGATGCCCAGACCACAAGGAGCCATCGCCTCACACCTGTCAGAACGGAATCAACGACACCAGAAGCCACAGGCGTGGGCGAGGATGTGGAGGAAGCTGAATCCTTTCGCCCTGCTGGTGGGAATGCAAACTGGTGCAGCCGCTCTGGAGATCGGCATGGGGGGGGGGTCCTCAAAACGTTGAAAACAGAGCTACTCTTCAACCCAGCAATTGCACTACTAGGTATTTACCCAAAGGATACAAAAATACAGATTCGATGCCCCAGTGTTTGTGGCAGCACTTTCAACAATAGCCAAGTTATGGAAAGAGCCCAAGTGTCCGTCGACTGATGAATGGATAAAGAAGACGTGTATATACACACGACGGACTATTACTCAGCCATGAACAGAATGAAATCTCGCCATTTGCAATAACATGGACGAAGCTAGAGAGTATTGTTCTAAGCAAGATAAGTCTGTCAGAGAAAGACGATGTGATTTCACTCACATGTGGCATTTAAGAAACAAACCAAACGAGCAAATGGGGGGGGGGGGGGAAGAAAGAAAGAGAGAGAGAAACGGAGAGGCAAAGCGAGAAACAGACTCTGAACTCCAGAGAAGACACTGGAGGTCACCAGAGGGGAGGGGAGTGGGGGGCGGGTGAGCTAGGTGTGGTGGGGGTTAGCTAGGTGGTGGGGGTGGGCAAACTAGGTGGTGGGGGGCAGGTGAGCTAGTGGTGGGGGATGAAGGGGTGCACTTGTGATGTATGGAAGGGACGGTTTTCTATGTTATTTTCCAAAATCTAATATTACACTGTTTGTTAAGTGACTGGAATTGAAATTGAAAACTTAATAAAAAAAAGATTTAGGTAGTAGAATTAGTTGTCATTGGGAAAATTGGAGTCAATTTGATGCCCATCAATCGAGGAGGCTCCACATGGTGGCAGGTGGGGGAGCTGGGAACCGCAGCGGCCACGGAGCAGCGTCCTCAGAGAAGGGTGCTGCTGGAAGGCCGCGTGGGGGCCCAGCCGGACGACAAGTGGACGGAAGGACACGGGCGACAGAGAAGGCCCAGGAGCAAAGAATGGAGTTTACGGTTTTAAGTGATTGAAGGAGAATCAAAGGAATACTATTTCTGGACATGCAGAAAGTACCCAAAACTCAAACATCAGTGTCTCTGAATAAAGTTTTATTGGTACAGACCCACCGTATTAGTTTCCATGATGTCTGGGGCCACGCTGGTACCACAGCCCCCAAGGTGATTGGTCACAAGAGAGACCAGACGCAAAACTGGCCGTATTCACCGCCAGCCCTTAATAGACAAGGTCCGTCTACCCCTGATCTATAAACTCACGGAGAGAGTCTTCAAGGCAACACGGAGCTTTTCATCACACCTAACGGCAGGATGACAGGACTACGACGGTTTCTAATCTTTCTTTGGGCTTTTCCGTAGCTCCATTCTTTCTCTGTAGTGAGCGAGCGCGTGACGCCTAACGACAACCGCCTAACTGGCAGTTTTCACACTGCGCCCTCCCCCAGCTTCCGTGCCCCCAGGGGTCTTCTCCCCCAAAACAGTGGTCATTCAAGGGCTCGCTCCTCAGGAACCCAAGGGAAATGGGCTGTCTGCCCCCTGACCCCCGCCCAGGGATCCAGGAGTATGAAGCAGCCGTGTCTGGGCCAGCCTGCCCTCTTGAACCTGCATTCGCTATTCCCGGGGACACTGCGGGCAGGCAGGGACGAGCCACCATCGGTGCCGCTGAGGCTCTGTGCCTGTCCCAGCTCTGGCCTCCCTGAGGGTCCCACACCTGGTGCAGCTCTGCTGTCCCCACAAGGACAGTGGTCAGGAGGCCCGGGGCCCACTGCTCCCCACCAGGGAATGGATGGGTCCACTTGGCCACCTGGGGGACCACCGTCAGGAGACCCTCCTCAGTGAGGGGTCAGTAGCTCAGTGCAGTGGGCACATGGAGGGCTGGGCAGCTGTGGAAGGTCCCTGTGACTTGGTGGGGGGGCAGGTGTGCAGAGAAGTGAGCCCAGGGGGACAAGGCTGCCTCAGAGGACGGAGAAGAAGAGGGCCAGACCCTCCGGTGGGATCTGCCGAGTCGCCCCACAGACCCCGTCAGCGGGGGAGGGTCATTGTCCGGCCACCCAAGAGACAGGTGCAGAGCTGGTCAGCTCGTCAGAGGCAGGCAAGCACCCGGGCCCTCCCCCACCGGGCCTGCCGGGGTCTCAGTGCTTTCTCTGTGTCCCCCAGGTGTCTTCCTGCCCCCGTCCCCGGCAGCAGCACACGAGCCCGTCCTGGAAGAAGTGGGCGTTGTGGCTCTGGCACCCCTGGCCGACATGCTAAACAGCCCGCAGCCCGGCCCCACGGCAGGCCCCATCGTGAGCCCCCTGACGGGCCCCCTCAGCACCTTGCTGCCCAGTCCAGGGCCCATGTCACAGAGCGGCCTGTTCTCCAGCATCCTGACCGGCCCCCCGACTCCGAGCAGCCCCCTGGCCAGGCCCCTGGCAGTGGCCCCAGGAGGCACACTGGGCAGCTCCATGGGCACGGTCTCCTCCGGCCCTCTGACTCCGAGCAGCACCCTGGCCGGCCTCATGGCAGTGTCCCCAAGAGGCACACTGGGCAGCTCCATGGGCCTGCCCTCCACCGGCCCCCCGACTCCGAGCAGCACCCTGGCCGGCCTCATGGCAGTGGCCCCAGGAGGCACACTGGGCAGCTCCATGGGCCTGCCCTCCACCGGCCCCCCGACCCCGAGCAGCCCCCTGATGGCACCGACGACAGGCACAGTGGCCATCTCTCTGAGCAGCCCCCTGGCCAGGCCCCTGGCAGTGGCCCCAGGAGGCACACTGGGCAGCTCCATGGGCACGGCCTCCACCGGCCCCCCGACCCCGAGCAGCCCCCTGATGGCACCGACGACAGGCACAGTGGCCATCTCTCCGAGCAGCCCTCTGCTCACCTCCACAGCTGCCCCTCTAGGTGTTTCTCAGAACCTTGTGGCCAACCCCGTGAGCAATCTGGTGCTGCCGGGGGCCCAGAGGGTGTGGCTGACAGAGCCGTTCCGAGGATGCCCATCTGGACCCCATCCCTCCGCTGGAGCAGGGCCTGCTGGCACCACCAAAGGTACCCGGTGCAGGGGGAGGGACAGGAGGGCACCCCCAGCCCCCGCCAGGCCGGTCCTGGGTCCTGACTTGCTCTGACCCTCCTTCTCTCCTCTCTGCCCCACAACGTCACTAGTCCCAATGTCCGCTGAGCACCCACAGCCGACCCAGGACCTGGAGCCTCTCGGCGTGACATTTGTGGGCGTGCCCTTGCACACCTCTACCCCCATGGAGACCAGGGGCGCAGCTGGCCCCGGGACGGCCTTCTCCTTCAGCACCTCGGACGCCCGGGCCCAGCCCGGTGCCCCCCAGGGACAAGCAGTTCCTGCCCCTGCCCCTGTCGCCCCTACTGCCGCCCCCCAAGCTACCACCGACTACGCCTCCCCCGGCACCACCCACGTTGCCCAGTGCCCACCCCCGTCCCCCACGCGGGCACACCACCCCCCCACCCAGCCCTCACCCACCCCCCACTCCCCTCCTCGAAATCCCCATTCCCCACCTCGAACCTCGTCCTCCCCGGCGTCAGTCAACGACCCCCGGGGTCCACGCGGCACAGAAACATCTCGGAAAAGCATGGTGGAATCGGAACGGAAGCTAGCCCACCGGAAGATCAGCAAGTTTCCGGACAGCCCCCGAGGTCTGTGACACAACTGCAGCAACGCCAGTTGTGCGGGGTCTCCCCCGCTGCCCCCGTGGCCCTCCCCGGCCCCGGCCTGGGCCGCGGACCACTCCCTCCACCCCCTGTTGTCCTCAGAGTCGAGGCAGCTGGCCTGGGAGCGGCTGGTGGGGGAGATCGCCTTCCAGCTGGACCGCAGGATCCTGTCCAGTATCTTCCCCGAGCGCGTGCGCCTGTACGGCTTCACCGTCTCCAACATCCCAGAGAAGATCATCCAGGTGCCCGGTGCCCGGTTCCCCCTCACCACCAGAGGCCCTGTCCCTGTCACCCGTTAGGGTTGGGGGGGGGGTGTGGGCCTTGGAGGAGCCGCTGGGGGGCCCTGCGCACCAGCCTGGCCAAGCCCATCAGAGTCCGCGGGCACCCTGTGGTGGAGGCATGGCGTTCAGCCCCAGTGGCCAAAAGGTGTCCAGGGCGCCTGGCAGCAGGAGCCTGTGGGCCTAGCCACGTGGCCTCCCCAGGGGACAGTGCAGGGCAGGGTCCTGAGCACAGTCACGTCTGCACTGCCCCCCTTTGCCACTGCAGTGGCTTCCAGATGGCCAGCCTTCATTCCCAGGGGCCCTCCCCCCACTAAGAGAGCTGATGCCTACCCCTCCCACCTCCCCACCGCTGCTGGTGCCCTCTAGGGTCACTGAGGTGGCACAGGGTAGACAGGTCCCAGAACCACCGAGCAGCTGGTGGCCTCATGACCAGGGACCTCAGGCTCGGGCTCATTCCAGTACATTCTTAGCACACCATCCACTGAGCCTGCGTCCTGTGAGGGACACGGTACACAGGGCTTCTCTGGGCACGCCTACCTTGCCACCGAGTGCGGGAAGCTTGGTGTTCAGCCCCAGTGGCCAAAAGGTGTCCAGGGCACTGGGAGCCTTGGAAGACACTGGGAGGAGAGCCGTCATGGGGTGTGGGCTGTGCCTGGCTGGATGCCCAGAGGAGGCTGTCCAGAACGATCGATCGCCTGTGCCTCCTCTCCCACCAGCGTGCCAACTCTGGCTGGGCCCCCACGCCGGGGGACGGGAGAGGCGAGCCTTTGGGGATTTCCTTGGGAAATAGGCCTCTGTTCTTGGCCACCTTCTCTCCAGCGTTTTTATCTGTAGACTATAGACCTGGTGTGTGATCGGCAGGAATAGCTCAGGGCTACCGTGGGCTCATCTGAGTCCCGGTTTGAGCTCGCCTTTTCCTTTGGTCAGTGTGTCCTTTGGTTCGGTTTTTAATTTTAATGTGGTCAGAATGATCTACCTTTCCCTTTGTTTGTACTTTTCATGACTCCCTTAAAGCTAGAGCGGTAGAGGGCTGGGACCAGCCCTGAATCCATCCCGCTACCCCCCCCCCCCCCCCCGCCAGCCCCATGTGTGTGGGCTCTCCAGCCGCCGCTCTGACTGTCCCCAGCCCATGCTGTCCTCCTTTGTGCATTGACAGAGCCAGGCACCTCTCTTCTTCCAGATTGTTTCAGCTCCTCTGGGCCTCTCGCTCAGTGTGAATTTTAGGAGCACCCGTCAAGTTCCAGGAAAAACCTCATTCAAGTATTTGGTTTTGCATCACTTCCCAGATTGAACAGGGGGACGTTTCACGTCTTTACGGTGTCGGTTGTTCTGATACCCCTGCCATTTCTGCTGCCCATGTCAGTGGGGCCCACCGTGGTCACGTTTGGTCTGAGGGTCCTTGATGCACAGCCAGGACCCCCGCCGCCAAGGCTGGGTCTCAAGTGCAGACTGGCCATGGCTAGTTAGAAACTGGCAAACAACACAGGCGTAAGTGCAATATTTACGTCTCTACAATGTTGCAGCTGATATCCAGTTGGCGAAGACGACATTGGATTACAATGTCTGGTTTAAAGTGTGGTAGAGCTTTCCCGCTGTTTGAAACCCACCTTTAGACGGAAGGTGATAAAGACATATCACCGCTGACACGGGACTCTGCCATGAGTCCGCTGTGCGAGCCCTCTGGTCCCCGGCCCCTCTCCACTTGGCGAGGAGAGTAGTTCTCTGGCTGGCGAGCCAGTAGTTCTGCCCAGGACTCCAGTCACAGCACCAGCCGGTAACTCCTAGAAGAGAGGCGGGAAGATGAGGGCGGGATGTACCGAAGGCACTTTTCTCCGGCGTCTGAGGAAGTCAAGGAGCTCGGTGCCCCCTGGGCCAGTGCTTGTGGGGGAGGGGCTGTGGCTGGCACCAAACACTCATTCCGTCCCCAGTCCCAGAGCCATTGGCCCCATTCACCTTCCATCAGCAATGACCAGTGCTGCCAGGGTCCTACACTTGTGCCCAAGCTCCCGAGAAGCGCCCTGCCGAGCCCACCCGCACAGACGTTGTCTTCGGGTCTGACACCCCCCCAGCTGGCCCGCCGCAGGGTGACCATGTCTGGTTCCACCCGAGGAGCACGAACGCTCTCAAGGCCATCCATCCTGCCTGCTGGCCTGGCCCGTTTGTTGATTCCTATCAGGATCCAATTCCACTTTGCCTGGACTTTTATGTCCTTTCCTGAAAACATCCTGTTTTTCTGCGCATTGAACCCCAGTGTTGGTCGTTGTTAGAATCCCTAAATTCTATCCAGACCCACCACCCCTGGTCAAACCTGGTGTCCGAACCTGGCTCGTTTGCTTCGCGAATGCTGGATAGTTTGACGACTGACAAGTTTCAATAGAGCTCCGTTGCCGAATGAGGACTTGTTGACTGTTTTCAATGAATCTGGCCATCTTTTTTATAAGTTCACAGTCAGCTGTGCCGTCTTTTAAACTCAACTAAAAGTTGTTCCGGTGCCCAGACCTGTCACCTCTTCTCCCCAGCTGCAAACATCTTCTGCTCCAGGTGGGGGTGGGGTGCTCTGAGTACCTCCCTTTCAGCTTGCAATCACAGCAGACCTGAGCCCAGCACCCATGTGAGGGTCACGGAGGCACCTCATGGCTGTGTCCAGCTGGGTCCTGGGCCCCCTAGTGCCCTCTGGAGCCCCACGCACTGGCCTGCTGACAACAGTTGCGGTGTTTGCACAATGGTTTGTTTCCAGCTACCATGCCAAACTCTTGTTCTGGTTCTAATAGCCTGTATATCATCTTGGCTTTTCTATGTAGACGGTCGTATTGTACAGTGTTTACAAGAAGCAGATAATACAGCAACCTCCTCCTGTTTCTGGCTTGACTGCAAACACACACGTCAAGTCTGCCCATTAAGTACAATGTGTGTCCAGGCTTTTTGCCAAATCTTCTTCAGTCACAGTTCTTGGTTGCAGATAACAGAATCAACACTAGCTGATGTAAACAGAAAGAGGTTTATTGTACATGTTTAGGTGAGGACACAAGACTGGGCACAGAAGTTGGTATGGCTGCCCCTGAAGAACCAGGGTCATAGCCACTGCACTCTCGGGGACCCCTGCTCCTCCTGGGCACCACTGTCTCCCGGCATCCGCATCCGCCTGCAAGTTCCACTCATGGGCCCTGCTGGGCAGAAGCCCAGGTCGCAGAGGTCCCTAAGCCACAGGCGAGTCTGGAAAAGGCTTTCAGCTTCCGAAAAGCACTAGAAACACTAGGACGGAAGCCTGATGAGGCAGCTTCAGCACCTGCCACATCAGGTTAAGTTTTTCCTCTTCCTCATTCATTGACACCTTTGGGGGGGGGGGTTCTTAATCATGAATACTTTTATGAATGTATTTTCTGCCTTTCATTGAAAAGATCACACGAGTTTTCCCTCCCTCCCTTTTACCATTTCGGAAGGACACATGAGAAGGTATTCCGATCATAAACCGCACTGTATCCTGGTGTTTTTGTTTTTGAGAGAGGGGGAGAAAGAGGGCGCGCGATCAGGTGTGGGAGGGGCAGCGGGGGTGGGGGTGGGGGGACACAGAATCCAAAACAGGATCCAGGCTCTGAGCTAACGTGGGGCTTGAACTCATGAGCCGTGAGATCATGATCTGAGCCGAAGTCCCACGCTTAACCAGCTGAGCCCCCCAGGCGCCCCACCCTCGTGTTTTTAACGCCTCCAGATGCCGTTTGCGGTTATTTACGACTTCTGCAGCTTCGTTACTTATCTCGCGAACACGCCGAGCTGCCGTGACAGAAACAAGGGGCGTCAGGAAGCCGCGTGTCCCTGTCCCCGTGGGGCCGCGGCCGCTGCCCACCCCCTGGCGCGCGTCTGGGCCCCGGGTCCGGGACTCCGCCCAGGGGGCGGAGCTGACGGTCCCAGTCTCACCCCATTGGCCCGGTCTCGGTGACGTCAGGCCTTGCTGCCGTCGCGGACGCGGGGTCGCAGGCGGGAGTTTCCCTCCGCAGGGGAAGGCGGGGCTTCGGTGCGCTCGCGGGGTTTTCTTGCTGATCCTCTGTTGATCCTTAGGATTCTGTTTCCTTGGTTCAGCTGTTTCTTTCCTTCTGCTTCCTTTTGGTTTGCTTTATTCCTCCTTCTTGGGCTGAGCACTTAAGTCATTTTATTTTACACAGCCTGTGTTTGGGAATACGTGTGGGGCAAGGCAGTTCGCTCTATATTTAACCAGTGGTGCAGCAGGTGGACCCGCCCGGCCCGGTGGCCTCCCACCCACGGGCGGGGGCTTCTCAGGTGTAAGGATTTCACAAACTGCTTTGGATTTTCTCTCTAACCCAAGAGTCAGGATGCACGCTCCAGTCTCCGCCCTCTGAGGGACGTGCGGCCGCCTCTTGAGCGTTGCTTTCTAACGGGAACAAGGGCTGAACCTTCGCCGCCGGTTCCCTTAGCACTGAACACGTGGTCGGCGTCCTTTCCAGAATGGAAAGACTGGGTGGTGAACACATGTGCTCAGTTTCTTGCAGGTGCGTGCGTATTTGGTAGCACCTGTTCTCTCCTCCACATCTGGTCCAGCACCAGATCCTCTGCTGAGTCTCCCTCTAAAGATGTTTCCCATGTATACGCCTGCGTCTACATTCACCTAGGCCCTGGACTAAACTGCTGGCACCTTACTATCCTTCCCTTTCATCTCTTCACTCCTATTATGGAGCATTCAGTGCATACCAAGTTTATATCAGACGGTCTCTGCGCTCCAGGAGCTCGCCCACTCGTGGGGAGGCCTTCAATAAATAAGAAAAGCCATAAATATGTATGCTACAGGTCCAGGGGGTGACACATGCTACGGGGGGCAGGAGAGTTGAGGCTGGGAGCTAGGCACTGAGATGGCTTTGCTGCCTCCTCCCCGCCTGTATATACCCTGGCCTCATCCTGGCCAACTATGTCACCCCTCCTCCATTCCTTTGAAACACAATTCTGCTCAACGTGAGAGCCCACTGATGTGTCCCCTGGAGCCGGGACCGCTCCGGGACCGTGCAAGGGGGTGCACACCGGTACAGATGCTGTGCTCAGCACCCCCTAGAGACATTTCCTTTACTCTTCAAAGCAGCTGTCAGGTGGTTTGCTTTCCTCCGTGTCAGAGCAGAGGAGGCTCAGACCCAGTGTGGGGACAGAAGCGGTCCCTGAACCCAGCCCTCCCTGTGGGCCCCTCTCCTTGCTCTGTGCTCTGCCTCCTGGTACCTTCCAAGCCATGCATGCTGTTCCTTGTCCTGGAAGTTTCTTTCCTCCTGAGATCCTCGTCCCTCAGACCTCAGCCCAGCACCCTCTCCCCTCCAGAGTCCTCTCCCCGCGGCAACACTCACAGTAGCGTCCCTCTCCTTGGTGCTGTCATCACCATAAACTCAGAGGGCTTTGCTCACACTTGAATCCCATCACCTGGTATGGTGCCCTGCACAGGGGAGGGCTGCGAATTATCTGCAGGACAGAGCCCTCCCCCTCTTGCTTCGGTGCCCGCTGCTCCCTCGCTTCTGTGGAGTGCTTGTCCTGCTTGTCCCCCCTCACTTGCCTCACCTGTGCTCCACTCTCAAGAGGTCACCTCCTCGGGGCAGCCGCAGCCTTGCGTCTCAGTGTAAGTGTGCCCACAGTGCTCTTCCCCATCCAGTACCCCGGCAGGGTGGGCGCAGAGTGCCCGACTTCTGCTCCTGTCTGTAGCTCCACGCGCCGCGTCTGGCACACAGCAGGAGCTCAGCCACAGCCCAGGAGAGAGCATATAATGGGTTCTGATGTCCTCGGGGGCTGAGGCTTAAAGCTACCCACTCACTGTGCTCTGAGCCGTCCAGCGGCCCCACTTGTCACCCACAGATGGGGTGGCTGAACTCCTGCAGCCTGCCTGACGGCACAGGAGCAGGTGAAAGGAGGGAGAAGGCTCAGGGGCCGGGAGGAGCCTAGAGGCAGGGAGATGAGCTTACTCTAGTGACCGTGCAGCGGGGGTGCTGAGCACAGGGCTCCAGGTACGTCTGCCAGCGTTCAGGCGTCACTTTGGCTGAGCCGAGCCAGGAGTCCAGTGCTCTATTCACAAGACCACCTGGGGAGGAAAGGACAGGGGACATTCTCGGAGAAAGTGACGCCTCAGCAGCTCGTTCTAGCAGGTTAGGAACCAGCAGGTGGGCATCCAGGAACGGTTGGAAGGGGATGAGCAGGGCCAGAGTGGGGACCTTGCAGGTCAGGCCTGGCCCCAAGAGGTGGGACGTGTAGGAGGGCCTCAGGCAAGAGACCCCATCTACTTCAGACCTGACATTCTGTGGGCCTGGGGGCAGCTGCATGTGTGACAGAGATGTAATGTGCAGGACTCGGTGAAAATGAACATACAGGGCTCTCTGTTCAAAACCTATAAAGAACTCCAAGATGGCTACGGCGGGACATTAAGCTGAGTGTGGCCCTTCTGAGCCGGCGCCCTGAGTGAATGTCCAGGTCACGCGCCCGAGAGGCAACGGCAGGAGTGGGGAGGAGGGGCCGCTCTCCTGGCGAGATGCCGCGGGATGCAGTCACTGCCCGGTTGGAAGGCACAGGCAGTAAAGAAGCGGGTGGAGACCCACCGGGTTGCTGCCAGTCCCCAGACCTCTCTCCCAGGGCCTCCAGGACACCTCCCTCCAGCACATTGCCACAGCCGCACCTGCCCCTCTCTTGCCTTTGTGGCGGTGGGAGCAGGAGGGGCCCTGACGGCCGCTCTCCCCTCAGGCCTCCCTGAACCCCAGCGACCACAAGCTGGATGAAGAGCTGTGCCAGACACTCACGCAGCGCTATGTAAGCATCATGAACCGGCTGCAGAGCCTGGGCTACGACGGGCGGGTGCACCCGGCGCTCACCGAGCAGCTGGTGAACGCCTACGGGATCCTGCGTGAGAGGCCAGAGCTGGCCGCGTCCGAGGGCGGCTCCTACACCGTGGACTTCCTGCAGCGCGTGCTGGTGGAGACCGTGCACCCCAGCATGCTCACCGACACCCTGCTGCTGCTCTCCTGCCTCAACCAGCTGGCGCATGACGATGGCAAGCCTATGTTCATCTGGTGATGCCGGCTGCTGCCAGCCAGGCCCGCTCTGGCCCGCTCCTCGGTGCCAGGCCATTAAAGCTTCCCACACACGCTAGCCGCTGGGCCCCGGGCCAGAACTCCTGGGGGTGCTGCCTCCGCCGGGGTGGCCCACCAGCACCTCCTCCCCCCGCACCCCTTCAATCCTGCTTGCCCTGGGGCTCCAGGCCCACCCCGGGGTCCTTGGAGAGAGCCCCAAGACCAAAGCTGGGCAGCTGTCTGCTGAGGAGCGTGGTGTTCAAAGGTCCCCAGCTGCCGCCGGCCTGCGGGTGAGAGCAGCAGGAGCCCCTGAGACTCGGAGGGGGAAGAGCAGGAAGCAAGGAGGAGCCGACCTGGCAGGGAAGGGCCGTGGCTGTGCCAGCAGCATTAGCGCTGTACAGAGAGCTAAAGCCTGGGTGCAGAGTGGAAGGCAGAAGACAAGGATGTGGACGTGGGGACCCTTCCCTCTGTCCTAGGCCAGGAAGAGGGCGGCGGGAGAGGGGGCAGGGAGGGCTCCTGGAGCCTCACTAAGGGGAAGAGGACATTAGATGGACGGGACCCCGGAGAAAGTAGACTCACCCAAATCCTAGCGAGGGGCAGCCCAGGGAGATGTGGCCGATTCCTAAGGCTCCACAGGGTTCCGAGCCTCAGAGCTGGAGCCGGCAGAACCCACCTGCTGCAGGGGCAGGGGCAGAGCGCAGGCAGAATGGGGAAGCCCAAGGGAGCAGCAGAGGGCGGGGCGTGTAAAATGGGACTCCACCAGGGGTAACCTGCAGACTAGGGGGAGGGGCCTGTGGATAGTGCAGGAAACTGAGGACTGGAGGCCAGGATGGGGGTCCTTGCCAGGGTGTGCATGAGAGATGGGCAGTGGGGTAAAGCCCACAGAGTGGCCTCTGGCCCACGAGAGGTAAAGGAGAGGACCTGCCCGAGGAAGGGAAGGAGGCTGGAGCTGCGATAGGAGGCAAAGGGTGGGCTGAGGAGGTGGGAGCGAGGACCCCAGGCGAGGAGGCTCCTGGAACACCGGTGCTTGCCAGCCAGAGCGCTCTGAGGGAACAGAAGAGTCCCAGGGTTCAACCAGAGGCATCGTATCAGCAACCAGCAAGGAAGGCAGGGAGGGAGAGGGTTGTGGGGTGTGCTAGGGCCTTCTGGCCCGGGAGCTCCCTGCGCTCTCCACTCCCAGGCCTGCTACTTCAGGGGACCCAGCCAGACCCCCCGCGGAAAGGCAGGGAAGGACTCCACATAGAGCAGTGTGAGATCTAGAGACGGAAATCTCCTAGTTCTGTCTGCCGACAAGGCCTAGCGGCAAGACACAACTGTCGCGGTGAACACGCCCAGCACCAGATCTTGGTTTCTAAAGGGGATCAGGGATTCCTGGAGAATTGGGGGTGGGGGTGGGGGGCAGAAGTCCCTCCTCCTCCCTGGCAGCAGTCGTGAATGGCTGCCCAGATCCAAACTCCTGGGCAATTTAAGACCCAACCAGGAGAGCGGTGGGCTGTGGTTCACGGCTCAAATGATTCGGATGCGGGCTCAAGCAGGGCCCGGCAGCACCTGACAGAGAGCGGGGCAGCAGGGTCCTGGGAACCAAGGAAGCAGGTACGAGAGGGCCCCCGGATGGGGAGCTGATTTCCATGTGGCTCACGTGTCCTGAGGTTGCGGCGGCGCAAATCCGCACCAACGGCCCCTCACCTCCCGATTGGAAGCTCCTCGGGGTAGGGTCACGGAGCGGTCTGTCACCACGGGGGACAGGCCTCTTAGGGCAGCTCTGCGGGGCTCTCACTGGTGGCAGATTAGGGCGTTCTGAGTCCGTCCCTCCTCTGGAGCTGTGTCTCTGAACTCAGCTGCGGCACACCTGGACCCCGGGAGGCCGGTGGGGCTGGGGTAGACCCCGAAGTCAGGGCCGCTGGAGGGCGCCGGCAATTCCGCGCGGACTTGCGGGCCGGCGGAGGGAGCTGGACGCAGCACGCACCGCACTGCCTCCACCGGCGCTGCGCCCGCCTGCACTAAACAGGGTCGCTCTCCATTTGCTGTAGGCTGCACCCCAATCCCCGCTCGCGTCGGGCAGGTCTGGGGGCTCTCCCGGTGGCGCACAGGGGAGGGCGGGGCAGAGTGGGGCGAGGAGGATCTGGGGGCGGGGCTGCGAAGCCAGGGTCTCTTTCGCTTTCCCTTTTGTTCCCTCCAACGGCCGTCCAGACTCCGCGCGGGAGAGGAGAGCGCGGCTTCCCGGGCGCGCCGGTTGCCGCCTGCGCCCGCGCCCCAGCGATCCCGGGGCACAGCACCTACGCCGTTCCGCGCACAGGTGGCGCCACGTAACCTTGACCCCCGTGACACCCCCGCAGCTCCCGCGGACGCACGCTGGCAGCGACTGGGTCGCAGGGGCGCCGCGAGGCGGAGGAGTCCCGCACATCATGCAGACCCTTCCGGACTGGCCCCCAGCGTCCGGTGCCCCACGGCCCTCTCCCTTCCCGCTCCCGGGACTGCACGCCCTCCACCGCCTGGCTCGAGCCCTGCTCTTCCCGGCTTACTGGGCCCTGGACCGGCTGCTGGGCTGCTGCGCGCCGACCGCGCGCCCCAGCGGCCTGCGGCGGCTGAAAGCCGCTGCGGAAGCTGGGGCCGCGCTGCTGCTGCTGCTGCTGGTCGGCCTGCCCCTGGCCCTGCTCGGGCTGCCGCTCTGGCTGCTCCTGCAGACCTGGCGCCGCCCCTTCTGCTACCAGCCCCCGCCGCAGTGCTGGGAGCCCCCGGCGCCCTGGCGCCCCCCGGCCGAGCCCGCGCGCTGCTTCAGCTTCCTCAGCGCCAACCTGTGCCTGCTCCCCGACGGGCTGGCGCGCTTCAGCAACTTGAAGCACAGCCAGCGGCGGGCCGAGGCTGTGGGCGCCGCGCTGCTCGCCGGCCTGCGGCCCTCGCGCTATGGGGCCACTGGCAGCAGTCCGCCGGGGCCGGGGGCGCCCTGCGGAGTGCTGACAGCCGAGGTGCCGGCAGGTCTGGAATTCGTGTGCCTGCAGGAGGTGTTCGACCTGCGCTCGGCGCACCGCCTCGTGAGCCGCCTAGCGCCCAGTCTGGGCCCGGTGCTGCACGACGTGGGCTCGTGTGGCCTGCAGCCCGGGCCGCACCTCAAGCTGCTCGGCAGCGGGCTGCTGCTGGCCTCGCGCTACCCGCTGCTGCGCGCCGCCTTCCGGTCCTTCCCCCACGCACGTCGCGAGGACGCGCTGGCCTCCAAGGGACTGCTTTCCGCACAGGTACCTGCCCAACCGCCGCGGCGCCTCCTGGCGGGGAGAGGGCTGGCGTGGGCTCGAACTGGCGACGGTTGCTGGGGCCCTCCGTGGTGTTGCAGGCGCAGGTGGGCATCCTGGACGGGCGCCGCGTCGTGGGCTTCCTGCACTGCACGCACTTGCATGCGCCGAGTGGTGAGCCCGAGGACGGGATCGTCGGCGCGTGGGCAGGCCGTCTGGCCTCTCCGCGCCCCCGACCGTTGGTTCACTGCCCGCGGCACCGCGAGCCCCGCGGAGGGTGGGGTGGGGGGGGCGGGGAGCGCGGCCCCGCTGAGCCTTCCGTTCCCGCCCTCGCAGAGGACGGGCCCTTGCGCTGTAAACAGCTGACGCTACTACTGGACTGGATCGAGCAGTTTGAAGCCGAGAGCCGCGAGAGTGGCGAGGCCGTGGCCTTCAGCGTGCTCCTGGGCGACCTAAACTTCGACAACTGCTCCTCAGGTGAGGGCAGGCTGCGGCGGGGCGGGGGCGGGGCGGCCTGGCCTCGCCCCGCCCACCACGCGCTGGCCTCGCCCCGCAGACCACGCGCAAGAGCAGGAGCACCAGCTCTTCAGCCACTTCCGGGACCCCTGCCGGCTGGGCACGCGCCGGGATCAGCCGTGGGCTCTGGGTACGGGGGCAACCGGGTGGGGAGCCGACCTGGGTGCGGTTCGAGGCCCGCGGCTGCCGCTGACACCGCCCTCCGCCCGCCCTCCCCCAGGCACAATACTGAGCACCTCCACCCTCCGCCACTCGGTGGCCTGCTCCCCGGAGATGTTAAGGAGGTGAGTGGCGACCTGGGGGTCAGACGCCGCCCAGAACGCTGGGGAGGCCTGGTCTTAGTGACACCACCCCTCCTCAGGGCCCTGGAGCAGGAGGAAGGGCGCCGCCGCTACCTGGCGGGCCCTCTGGGCGGAGGCCGCCGGGCTGAGCCCTGGCGGGGCCGGCGCCTGGACTACATCATGTACCGGGGAGCGGTCGGAGGCCCGCTGAGCCCAGTAAGTGCCAGAATTCAGGGCGCTGGGCCGGCTGCTGCTGGGGCGACTCCTCAGTCTGACTCCCGCCCCCAGGAGGTGGAACAGGTGACGTTCAGCACGGCCCTGGCGGGGCTCACAGACCACCTGGCCGTGGGACTTCGCCTCCGAGTTTCCGTGCCCTCCTGACGCAGGCTCGCAGGCGACAGTTGGAAAGACGGACGCGGACGCAGAGCGTGAGCCTGGCCGGCTGCCGCGGGAACGCGGTGACTTCGCTGTTTATTGTGGGGGCCCTCCCTCACACCGCCTCCTGGGCTCTGCGGTACTCGTAGACGCTGCCGCGCTCAGAGAAGGCTGGGGGCTGCGGGGGCGACCCCGGCGGTGGGGCGGGGTCCTCCGGGTCCCCGTAGCCGCCCCCGCCTGGTGTGTGGAGGCAGAACACGTCCTGTGGAGCAGTGGGACAGGCTCACTGCGGGCATGGACGCCCCCAACCCTGCCTCTCGCTGCAGTCCCATCCCCACCGGGGCAGTGCATTCATGGCGGCCGGCCTGGCCCACGGAGGCCCAGGGCGCGCCCTCTCTCCTTCGGAAACCAAATTAAATTCAGACGCTGGTTATTTTTGCAACTCTGCTCACCCTCTGTGGAAAGGGGGCCGCTGGAGGGCGGGCGGGAATGAGGAAGGACAGATGTCAATCCTTACCCCGGGGAACACGGGCACCGACGTCTTTCCGCCCAGATTCACCGTC
Organism: Neofelis nebulosa; assembly: GCF_028018385.1. Classification (NCBI taxonomy): domain Eukaryota; kingdom Metazoa; phylum Chordata; class Mammalia; order Carnivora; family Felidae; genus Neofelis; species Neofelis nebulosa. The sequence goes on from NC_080795.1 coordinate 82,899,979, forward strand.
CGGCCGTCCTTGCGAATCAGCAGGTTTAGGCCCCGGGCTCCGGGCTCGCCCCCTTCGGGAAGAGGCAAAGTGAGGCTGGCCCGGAAGGCAAGGAAGGGAGGGGCAGAGGCAGCGGGCGGGCAGAGGGAAGGACTCCGTGCAAGAGGCAAGGAAGGGAGAGAGAAGGAGGGCGGGCAGAGGGGAGGACACCGTGCAGGAGTGGGTGGGTGGGGTGGGAGTCGGGGATCCAGGGAGCTGCCGCTCACCGTGGAGGCCGTATGGCCGGAAGGCGCGACGCTCGGTCAGCACGGACAGCAGCGCCTCCTCGCGGAAGAGCAGCTCGCGGACGACGCCGTCGCCGCCTCGGAAGCGCCCGCGGCCCCCGGACCCCTGCCTCAGCTCGAAGCGGCGCAGGATGACTGGGTACCTGCGCGGGCCAGGGGGTTCAGAACGGTCCACCCGGGCTCGGGCTCCTGCTCCCCGGCCCCGGCCGCGCCCGCACCACTCACCTGCTCTCCAGGATCTCGGGGTCGGTGATGCGCGTGTTGGTCATGTGGCTGTGCACGCCGCTGCGCCCATGCCAGCCGGGGCCCGCGCCCGCGCCGCCGGCCACCGTCTCGTAGTAGCCCATGTGGGCGTTGCCCAGGGTCACGTTGTTCATGCAGCCCTGGCAGGGGCGAACGGCATTTGCGCTAGGCTGGAGGCATCGGAGACCCTCCCCGCCCGCGGCCCCAAGCGTGCCCACCCACCCGCCACACCTGGGAGGCGGCGCAGGCCCCAAAGGCCCCCAGGATGACGTCCACCACGCGCTGCGACGTGAGCACGTTGCCACCCACCACGGCCGCTTCGGGGGACGGATCCAGAATGCAGCCTCTGGGAATCACGACGCGCACTGGCGCCAGGCAGCCCTGAGGTGGGGGACGGGGGAGGGCAGCTCTCAGGGCGATTGGGAAATAAACGTCGCCCTACCCCCGCACTCCTAGACCAGTCCGGTGTTGGGCCGACCCGCCCCCAGGCTCGCTCAGGGACACAGCACGCGCTGCGCACCTGGTTGAGCGGGATGTCGCGGCCCACCAGGCACCGCAGGCAGTAGATGAGGGCGGACAGCGTGATGGCCCGCGGAGCGTTGAGGTTGCCGAACACCTCAGGCCCCGTGCCGCTGAAGTCAAACACTGCGCTGCCCTGCCCACGGGGTGGGGGTGGGGGGGAGAGGTGGGTCAGCAGCAGCCCCGCGGCCACTCGTCGGGTGCCCACGGCCCCGTTGCTGCGGCCTGACCTGACTCAGGTTGATCTGCACGCGGAGCCGGATGGGGGAACCATCATCCATGTGGTCCTCTGCTGACACCTCCAGGGGCAGGCCTCGGGCCTGCCGGGAGGTTCCGAAGGCCCGCAGCATATCTCGCACAGCCAGCTCCGCGTTCGCCTGGCAGACAGGACGTTCAGCGGCAGCCACGCTGCCTTCCAGGTGGGCGGGGGCTGCCCACCTCCCCGCCTGGCCGCCAGGGGGCAGGTACAGAGCTGCCCCCTGCTCCTGCGCCCTAGGCCCACCTGAATGTGGCCCATGTAGGCCTGCACCACATCCAGGCCGTACTGCCCGATGAGCTCTCCCACCAGCTGGATGCCCTTCTGGTTGGCGGCCACCTGGGCGCGGAGGTCTGACAGGTTGTCGTGCAAGTTCCTCGTGCCGCTGCAGCCGGGAATCTTGCCTGGGGCCTGCAGGGCCTCAGTTACCGCTGCACGGATGGGGTCACCGCTGAGCCACCCTCCACCCGGTCGGATGGGGGGCTGCGCTGCCCAGTGCCCTGATCCGTACCTACTCCTCCTCTGCTGGGCGCTATGGGGAGTTCCCCATGTTGGCCCTTCCCTGGCCCCCCACAACCCTGCTGACACCCACCCCCGGCACCCCCAAAGCCACAGCCTCCTGTCATCTGCTCAACCTTCTTCCCAAAGCCCAGCCCCCCAGAGCACCCTAGGCTTTTCCTGTGACCTCACAGGAACTGGAGGTGCCTGAGGAGAAGCAGGGGGGTCCTCTTACCTTTAACTCCTTCTGCCCCACTCTCTCCTGCCTTTTCTGGGCTTCCCTCCCCACTCCCAGGAGAAGAAACACTTCCCCCCACCCGCCCCAACTCATACTGCCCTCAGTCCGATGGCCCTCACTGGCCCCCTCTCAACCACTTTGCAAGAGCATCAGCTAGCTCTCCGGGCCTCCTGCCCCACCTCCAAACAAATTTGAACCAGGCCTCCGCCCCCTGGCGAGCCCCGGAGACCCAGGCAAGGACTCTCTCCCTAACCTAGGGTACAGTGGCCACTGCATCTTCTGTCAGGTGCCTGCACATGTCCCTCCCATGACCCCTGCCCCCTGCCCCCTGCCCCCACCACACACACTGACCAAGGGAATGACCAGGCCTGGGCCACTCTCTCTGTGTCCTCCACCCACGGCAGCCTGTGGCTCTGTCACCACACCCCCCACCCCCCACCCCCGCCCATGCTCTCACTCCCAGATGCCTGCCTGGGCTCCTAGACACCTGCAGCCTCAGACCAGCTCTGTTTTCACTGCCCCTGTCCCTGGGCTTCTGTCCCAACTTCACTGCTCTGTGCCAACTCAGTGACACAGCCTCCCTCCACCTTCCGGCTGTCTGAACTTGACCTCTCATCCTCATCCCTAGATCCCCTCAAATACCAACCTTGATCTCCAAAACAGGTGTCCCTACCTACCCCCACTTCTGCCCTGCTTGAGGGTCAGTATCATTCAGCACAGCTGCAGCCGCCCCCTACCCCACTCCCCACTCCAAGCCTTCAACCCCCCATCTACTCTGCACATGGGCTGGGGGCTCTCATGGTGTAGGGCAGACCAGTGCAGGCCCAGGAAAGTTCTCCGCGAGTCTGCAGGCCCTGGCCCCCGTCCTCACTGCTCTGTAGCCCACAGACCCAGTGCAAACACAAGGCAGACACCACCGTGAGCAGCTGCTGACCTTGAAACAGCCCCTCTCCCTCCTGTGCCCAGTCCTGTGACTGTCCTGGCCAGCTCCCCACCCCCAAAACCATTGAGCCTTCCTGGGCCCGGAAGGAGTTCACCTCAGTGCCTCCGATCGTCTCTGAAAGATGATCTGCTACCACTCCGGGGTCGCTACCCGGCTCCCCCAGCCTCAAGGCAGGCCTCCGCCACTCACTCGCTGCCACAGCGCCCCAATCGGCCTGGTCCACTGAGCCCTCCCCCGACCTCGAGGTCACTCCAAGCCCACTCCCACTCACCCTCCTCTTGGAAGACTCCTCCCTGGACGAGTTTGAAAGACAGAAAGACGGCGCCCTCCTGCTGCAGTGTGGTGGAGTGGGGAGGCATGGAGCCCGGCGTGATGCCCCCAATGTCCGCATGGTGCCCACGGCTTGCCACGTAGAACACAGGCCGAGTCTGACCCGGCCAAAACACCTGGGGGTGGAGAGCGACAGTGAGCTGTGCTAGCAGCCCGCGCCACCCCCCACCCCCGGAGACACCCAGGCAGCGGCCTTCACCGGGGTGATGACGGTCAGGTCTGGCAGGTGGCTGCCCCCAGCGCTCGGGTGGTTGCTCAGCAGCACGTCACCAGGGTGGAGGTCGGCCCCCAGGTGCTGGATCTGAGACCAGAAGACATTTGTGGAGGCGGCAGGGGCGGAGGCGAGGGGTGGGGTCAGGGAGGCCGAGAGGTGGGCCGCCGAACCTGGAACTGCACGGTCTCCTGCATGGCGCCCAGGTGCACGGGGATGTGGGGGGCGTTGGATACCAGCCCCCCATCGGGCCCGAAGAGGGCACAGGAGAAGTCCAGACGCTCCTTGATGTTGGTGGAGATGGCTGTGCGCTGCAGGATGCGGCCCATCTGCTCTGGGGGCACAGAATGAGCGGGCACCCGCTGGCCCCGCCCCGCCCGCGGCACGGCCCCGCCCCGCCCGCCCACCGGCGCGGCACACCCCCAGAGGAAGAAGAGGCAGGACTGTTGCCTTCAAGGCCTCTGACACCCAGACCCAGGACCCGAAGGCGGTGGTGGCCCGGCGGACACAGCCAGACTGCAGGCGGGCCCCGTGTGTTGCCTGTGTGAGAGGTGCCCCCCCCTTCCTCTCCATCCCTGCTCAGGGCCTCACCAAGAACCCGGTACCCCACCTCAACTCTCCACCTTGCCTAGCACAGCAAGAAATCAGTGCTGAGGCACAGGATTCGGGGCGAGCAAGCCCCAGCCGACCCCGCGTAGAAGGGCTCACCGGGCCGAGCCTCTTTCCGTCCACAGACAGGATGGCGATCTCAGGCCCCATGACTGCTGGCGGGAGTTAGGTGCTCCCACTGCCCAAGGCCGGCTGGTGCGGCGGGGCTGGCCATCCCAGGGCGGCCCTGTCGCCAGCGGGGACTCCACTTCTGCCCCTTCCCTGGGTCACACTTTGTCTCCCTCTGCACGGCCTGCCAGCCACGTGCCTGCACTACCTCTGCCCAGGGAGCAGGGCCATGGGGACCGGGCAGCCACTCACCAGCAATGCTCATGAAGCGGTGAGAGAAGATGGACAGGTGGATGGGGTCAAGCTGGGCGCCCACCAGGCTCGGGACTTCAGCCCCCACAGAGATGCGGATGTCCCCGGTATCAGTCACCTCTGCCTGGCAGCCTGGCTCCACCAGGATGGTGCTGAAGGCAGGGGCGCAAGAGGCTGGGGGCGCCGAGCCAGACCCCCCCCCCTCCCGTCCCAAAGAGGGACCCCACATCCCCAGGCTGGGGGACACCCAACCATAATGGGACCCCAGAGTCCTTTCTGTTCCTGTAGCCTCGGGCCAGAGAGCCCCTGACAGGGCCCCTGAGCTCACCAGGCCCCGGCAACTGTACCCACCATGGCCCCACCCTGGCCAGGCTTCAGCCCACCTGTTGCTGTCGATGATGAGGCAGGGCCCCTGAAGCTTGTGCCCATAGGCCAGCTCTCCCAGCAGGTACACAGGGGTCTCCTGGTAGCCCCCCTCAAAGTAGCACTGGGTCACCTGAGGAGGGTGTGGGATGAGTGAGGTTCCTAGGTGCAGCCCCTCCCTGCCCCTCCCCCTCCACACCCGTCCCCTTGTCCCTGCGGGTGCGGGTGGGCAGGCCAAGGCAGAGCCACCCACCTTGTCTATGCGGGGAGGCCCGGTCTGAGCTCTGGGAACATCCTCGAGGCGAAGGCCGCTGCGACCAGTGCCCCTCACACGCACGTCGTCCACCACCACCGGCCGCTCAGGGATGACGAAGCCAAACTCTCTCATGTACCTGCACGTCCGCCGGCCCCGAGAAAACGATCAGGGCCAGGCCGGTAGGCCACCCGCCAGGGCTCCCGGGAGGCAGAGCTCGCATACCTCTCCACAAAGGCGGCCCCAAAGTCGCCAGCACGGGGCGAGCGGGCAGTGGCCGGGTGCTGGTGGGCAGACACCATGAGGGCGCAGTCTGTGCCCTGGTAGCGCAGATGCAGGAAGCCCTCGGTGCTGATCTGGGACCTGCAGCAGCGGGGCGGGCGGGCCACTCGCACACGGTGCCCCGGGGACTCCCGTCCCGCGTCCGCCAGCCCTCCCGGACCGCGCCACCTGGCACATCGGGCAGGAAAGCCAACTGGGGGTGGCTGGGATGCTGCCAGCCCTCTGCCTGGCCCAGCTCCCCCCTCCACTGCCCCCTGTGAGCCCCACCTGGGAAAGCCCTGGGCCCGCAGGGCGTCCACACACTGCTCCTCCAGGCGGCTCAGCCTCTGGTCCAGCTGCACAAAGGTCTCAGGCGCGTAGGGCAAGGAACACGGCTCCTGTGCCTCGTGCACCACGTCCGCCAGGGCCAGCCCCAGCGCTGACAGCAGCCCGCTGTGCCTACGTAGACGGGGGCCTCGGCTATGTGGGGGTGCCTCCCAAAGCCAGCCCCCCACCCCCGACAGGCGCACCACTCCCAGACGTACCTGTGAATGTGCACAGTGTCCATGCCCAGGGCTCGGGCAATGGCGCACGCGTGCTGCCCGCCAGCTCCCCCAAAGCAAGCCAGCACGTGGGCCGAGGGGTCGTGGCCTCTTGCCTGGGAAGCCAGAGGGGGTCGGTGGCGCGCCCTGCCCTGTCTGGCCCCCCACCCCTCACCCTGATGGGGTTGCCTGAGTGGGAGGTGAGGGGGTGGGGGGCAGGGCAGGCGAAGGCGAGGGCGAAGGCGGGCATACCTGCGTGAGTGCGCGGATGGGCCGGCACATGGCCTCGTTGGCCACACGCACGAACCCCATGGCTACCTCCTCCAGGCTCAGCGGGGAGGCCGGGCAAGGCCCGTTGGTCAGGAAGCTGTTGACCTCAGCGGCCACAGCCTCCAGGGCCTTTCGGGAGGCCTCGGAGGACAGTGGCTGGTCCTCTCCCGGCCCAAAAATGCAGGGGAAGGAGGCAGGCAGTAGGCGACCCAGAACCAGATTAGCATCCGTCACTGTCACGGGGCCCCCTGGGAGGTGTGCAGGGTGTGGGGGTTGGGGGCTGGAGATGGGGTCCAGGACTGGGCAGCAGGGTCAGGGCTGAAGGGCGGCGGGGTGGGGGTGGGGGGGGCGGAGGTAGGCCTGGGCAGCGTGGGAAGGGGCCTGGCTGGGCAGGTACCAGCTCTTACCTTTGCGGTAGCAGGCGGGGCCAGGATGGGCTCCTGCAGACTCGGGGCCCACCACAAAGAGGCCGGACCTTTGGGGCAGGGAGGACGGGACTTAGAGGTGGGTTGGGAGGCAGGGCTGGGGCGGGGGGCAGGGGAGTGCCCAACCCAGGTGCAGGGGCTGACCTGAAGAAGAGGCGGGAGCCCCCACCAGCTGCCACTGTGTTGATGTCCAGCTGAGGGGCCTGGAGGGTGACACCAGCCGTGCTGGCCTCAAAGACATGCTCAAACTCCCCAGCGTAGCGGCTCACGTCGGTGGATGTGCCTGGAGGAGAGAGAGGTGGGAGGAGTCACCGCACAGACCTGGACGCCCGGCATTGCTCAGCCCTGGGGCCGCGGTGGAGACTCCTCCTGACCCCGCCCTTCCGGCCTCCATACCTCCCATGTCAAAGCCGATGACGGGCTGGCCGCCTTCCACCCGGTAGGTGGTGGCTGAGTAGCCAACCACACCCCCAGCAGGGCCAGAGAGCACAGCCCGGGAGCCGCTGAAGGACTCCATGGGCGCCAGGCCACCATCGGAGCGCATGAACAGCACCTGCACGTCCTGTGGGAGAGCGGCAGCCAGTAAGGGGCCGGGCAGGCAGGGGTGGGGCGGGCGGAGCAGGCCGGCAGGGGGCCTCACCTTGAGCTGGCCCTGGAAGCCACGGCGGAAACCTTGCACGTAACGCTGGATGGTGGGGGTAAGGTAGGCGTCGGCACAGGCCGTGTGCCCCCGAGGCACGATGCGCACCATGGGCATGGTGTCGGAGGACAGTGACACGTGGGTGAAGCCCAGCTCCCGGGCCAGTGCGCCCACCTGCTGCTCATGCTGGGCCCACCTGTAATGACGACCCCACGGCACTCCGCCTCTTGCCCACGGCCTCCAGCCCACCGCCCAGAGCCCCGGCCAAGCCACGCTCACGTGTAGGAGTGCATGAGCACCACGGCCAGGCTGCGGACACCTCGGGACAGGAGTCCCTCCAGCTTCCCACGCAGAGCCCCGAGGTCCACAGGCTGCTGCACCTCCAGCAGGTCCCCCGTGCGGCCTGCCAGGAGGCCCGTTACCATCCGTCAAAGGCCCACCCTGCTGCCCCCGTGCCCCCAGCCCTGAGGCACCCGCACCTTTGACAGGTGTCCCTGCACCTGGCTCCCCGCGATACAGCACCACACGCTCGTCCACCTCCAGCACCTCTTCGTACAGCACCTCAGGCATGGGCACAGCCTGGGGACAGGCAGAGGCTCAGAGGACACCCAGGCCCGAGGGTCCTTGCTGGGGTCCTGCGCTGGTGGGGCAGTGCGGGCGAGGGGATGTGTCCCGGCAGTCCAGTCCATAGGCCCAGGAGACACAGACGGGGCCAGCCCCAGCAAGGCCTCCCAAGGAGTGGCTCTCTGCCCCCAGGCACCTGAGTGCAGCCAACTGCCACCCCCCGCAAGGGCAGCTCCCTGGAGGAGCCCAGCAGTAGGGGTGGGGGTAGGGGAGTGGGAGAGTGGGGGTGGCTCCTACCCCTCACCCCGAACAGTATGGTGACAGACAAGAACAAGACATTGTGACCACTCTGAGGGCTTGGGGGACAGAGTGCCTGCTAGGAGTGTCTGGAACCTTCTCTCCGCCTATAAGCTGCTAGCCTGGGGCCAACACTGACCCTTCCAAGGGCTGCCCTCCCGAGGGGCCACGGCATCCCTGGGAAACCATGAGCTGCACGACGCAGCCACCAGCTGGAGTGGGTGCGCTCACCAGGTCAAAGAGGTCCTCTCGGGCCTGGGTGCCCACGTGCAGCAGGTCTCGGAAGCCACGTGTCACCAGCAGCGCCACCCGCTCCCCCCGCCTCTCCAGCAACGCGTTGGTGGCCACCGTGGTGCCCATGCGGATGCTGGCAATGCGGCTGGTGTCCAGGGGCTGGTCCCGCGGCAACAGCACGCCTCCTTCCTGGGAACCACAAGGTCAGTGTCAGGCCCCGGTCCCAGGTCCCTCCCCAGCCCGCCCCTCTGCCCTGCCCTGGCCACCTGCTCCAGGATGCGGCGGATGCCCTCAGTAGGGGCGTCTGCATAGTTGGCGGGGTCCTCTGAGAGCAGCTTCAAGACCCTCACTTGCCCCCCGGGGCACTGGGCAAAGACATCTGTGAAAGTGCCTCCACGGTCGATGGCGAAATGGAAACGCCCCTCGGGGCTGCCCATGGTGACAGGGCTGGAGTCCAGCACTGACTCTTCAGCCGGCAGTCCTGGGAGAACTGGACGGACACAGCAGATCAGGCGACAGGCCCGGGGGTCACCCGCGGCTTGGTAGCCTTGGGCAGAGCCGGGCTGAGGAGAGCAAGGGGGGGGGGGGGGGGCGGCGGTCGGAGGAGGCGCCCTGGGCCGAGCCCGGGGCTGCAGGCCCAGCTCAGAGCGTCGCCTGAGGCGCGGCCGCAGCCGGGCAGGTGGGGACGCCACACCTAACGCCCCTCGTTACCCGGTTCTCCGGGCCCCAGCTTGCGGCGCAAATCCCCGGACCCGCCAGAGGCGGAGGCGCCCCGGAGAGCCCACGGGCTGGTGGGTCTGGGCTCCTTTAGCACGAGGAGGCACGGGGGCTGGGGGCAGGTGACTTCCACAGTCGCTCGACCTTGGGGCCCAGGCCGAGTGGGACAGGGGGCACGGGGCGGGGCCTGCGCCAGGGAGGGGGCAGGGCCCGCGATCGGGGCGGGGGGGGGGGGGGGGGGGGGGAGGGGTGGCGGGGAGAAGCGGGGCGCTGGAGGGTCCGGGTGCGGGGCCCACCTGGCACGTCGGCTCCGAGGCGCTCGCGGTCCGCTCGGGCCGCGCTCCCTCCCGGCCCTGCCCGCCGCACCCCCCCCCCCCCCCCCGCCCGGAAGCGGGGCCCGCCCCCCGCCCGACCGGTCCCACCGCGCACGGCCCTCCGGGTTGCGTCAGGCTCGGCTCGCCGGGAGCCGCCTCCCTCCTCCGCCGGGAGCCACGGGAGCCACGCCGGGGGACCGCGGGGCGCGGGGCCGAGCTGGGCCAGGGGCGGCTCCGTGCTGGCGCGTCCCCGGCCGCCGGCCACCTCGGTTCAGCCGGCCACTCGAGGTGCCCCGGGGAAGGCGGAGCAGGCCACCCTCCAAAGAAGTAAGAGCCCAGACGAGCTCGGACTGCACCCTGGCGCGGGGCAGTCACTCCGTGAGGGACGGGGCTGGGGAGGGGGGTCGTGGAGGGGCCTCGGGCAAGGGCCCCTCCGCAGCCGTTAACCCCGCTGCTGCCCGCCCAGGGCCAGCCTTGCCACAGCCCAGGCTGGGCGCCCCGGGACCCTCACAACATCAGGGCTGATGTCCCCAGAAGCCGTGGCCGGTGCCCTGACGATGAGACGAAGCGTGCCCCACCCTGGCCTGTCTCCTCACGGGCAGAAAGTGTCCAGGCTTGGAGTGGACACCAACCGTGCAGGGCCTGGAGCAGGCCGTTTAGAGCTTCCAGGGGGCAATAGTGGGAATGGGGCGAGGGACGAGACCCAAGCAGAGGGAACAGCGGGTGAAGGGGGCTTCACCCAAGGTGCCAGGCCAGATGGCCAGATAGGCAGGGGCACCCACCCACGCGCCCCAGACTTCCCCCTCCCCTGGGAGCCTTGCTGGCGCTGGAGGCCTGCTTGGTCCCTGGAGGTGAGAGCGAGGTGGGGCCGCACCCCGGGCAGCAGCGGGAGCTCCCTTCTGACCAGCGCCTCTGCAGTCTCTGTGCACGTGGTGGGGGGTGAGGGGTTTGGAAAGAACTGCACCAAGAAAGACACAAGAGACTCAGCGACTCAGGGCAGTGGCAGTGTCTGTGGCCTCCGACCCCACCTCACGCCTTCTGACGGTGGCCGGTGGCCTCTCCCACCAGCGCAGGCTCCCGTGGGTCTCTCCCCACCTCCAGCCCTGCTTGGACCTAGGACTTGAGCTGCCCTGCGCGTGCGCCGCGGGGGATGGGCTGTGACCGTGCCCAGATGACTGTGCCCCCGGCGGCAGGTGCCAGCCAAGGTACTGACCCCAGACCCCCACCCCCTTGACCTCCCTGTCACCTTCCCCATCCCTCACGTCCAGCTGGATGCCTAGACCGTCACTGTGGCCACCGTACAGGAGCTTCTACCCTCACCGGCTCTGAGCTAACCACGAGATGGCGGTCGGCGGCCCCACTCCAGGCAGGACCCCCGCCTGCAGCCCCCACCGTGTCTCCATTCACGCCTCCACAGCAGGTGCATCCAGCCCACTCTCCCCCATCACTGGGTGACTGTCCCACCTGCCCGTCTCCGCCAACCCCCCCACGTGGCGTCTTCGTCCTGATGCTCAGCTGAGAGTCCATCCGGAGAGGCTTCCAACAACCCAGCCACACCACCACCCCTGGGGTGCCGTACTCAGCCAGGCTGCCTGTGGTCTCAGCCAGGCCTCCTCACCGCATCAGCCCGGCCGCCCCCACGCCCGTCTCCAGCCCACGGCTGGTGACCCTCAGCGCCCAACCGTGTCTTCTAGAGGCCCCGCCCCCACGCCCCTCCAGCAGCACCCCAAGTGCTCTGCTCCTCAGGATGCACGTCCGTGGAAAGGCCCCCTGCCACCTCCACAAGCCTCCAGGCTCACAAATCACATCAGGCAAGACCAGAGAAGCCCCCTGAGCCGCCCCAGTGCCCAGGCCTCTGGCCTCCCTGTGCGTCCGCCCGCTCCCCACTTCTGTCTCTGGGAAGCCCCTTCTGCATGGGGTCCTGACCCGCCTCGCCGACTCCCTCCTGCCAGCCTCCTTTACCGCATCTTCTGACGCGTGTGTCCTGAGAAGTTCCCCTCTGCTCTGCCCTGAACTGTGTCCTGCCTAACTTCCTGTACTGAAGCCTACCGGACCTTAGGGAGGTGACAAAGTCATGAGGATGGGCCCCAATGATGGCATTAGTGCCCTTGCAACAAGAGACGGAAGGGGTTGTCTCCAGAATGTGAGGACACAGCCGGACAGTGGCCAACTCTCCGCCAGCAAGAGAGCCTCGCCGAGAACGGTGCCGGCGCCCTGATCTCCGACTTCCAGCCTCCAGAACTGTGGGAAGTGGATTGTTGAAGTGGTCCAGCCTGTGGTGTGTTTTTTTTTTTTTTTTTTTTTTTAATTTTTTTTTTCAACGTTTTTTATTTATTTTTTTTGGGACAGAGAGAGACAGAGCATGAACAGGGAAGGTGCAGAAAGAGGGAGACACAGAATCGGAAACAGGCTCCAGGCTCCGAGCCATCAGCCCAGAGCCTGACGCGGGGCTCAAACTCACGGACCGCGAGATCGTGACCTGGCTGAAGTCGGATGCTTAACCGACTGCGCCACCCAGGCGCCCCAGCCTGTGGTGTTTTGATGGAGCAGCCCACACTCCCTGAACCCTCTCCAGAGACCGTTCTCTGCCTGTTAACATCTCCGGGCCCTCAGAAGCAGGGACGGGACACTGTGCCAGGACTGACGTGGCCCACACGCTCCCTGGCCACTTGTATCTCCCGGTGGATCTGCACAGCCAGAGGCTTCCGGGAAGCGTGGTGCCTGTCCCCATGAGAGCTGGGGTCCCCTCAGCCTGCCCGAGCCAGGGGGAGCGCCCCAGTTGCACTGCTCAAACCCTAGGAACTGCCTTCATGTGCCACTTTCCCACCAGCACGCCCAACCCGCCCAAGTACATCCAGAGCCCCGGCACTGTTCACTCCCCCCTTCTAGCCAAGCCTGTGATTTCTCACCAGGAGAACGACCCCGACCTAGAAGACCCTCCTGGTCCTCATCTGCTCTCCACTCCAACGCTGGCCTCAGCACTGTGCCTCAGCACACTCGACTCGCTGCCACCTCAGGGCCTTTGCACGGACCATTCCCTCAGCTCTACCCCAGCCTTGTGGCTCCTTCACTTTGGTGCAGTCCTGCTTCAATGTCACTTTCTCGGAGACGTTACTTTCTCCCCGCTGCCTTGCTAAAGAGGCCCCGGCCCCCGTATCACTCCTCAGCACCTGCCGCACCTGACGAGCCATCGCCCCACGGGAGCAGGGACCGCCCGCCCCCCCTGCCCCCGCCGCTTTCCCCTGTCTTGGCACAAGCTTGAATGAGTGAAGCCTCGTGGGCATCTGAGAAGAGCCCCCGCGGGCCCTGGCGCTCCTCACCTCTTTCGGCATCCTTGAACTTGATGGTTCTGCGCCGGGGCAGCCGGGGGCTGGTGGCCACCTCGGCCAGGAGCCCGGAGCCACAGAAGCCCAGGCCTCTGCCCCGGGTCTGGAGCACGAGCTTCAGCTCCTGGTTCTCCTGGATGAGCTGCACAAGCCGTCGCAACTCTTCATTCTCCTGGGCCAGCCGCTGGATCTCCCGCCGCAGACCCTCGTAGCTGCTGAGGGGGGACATGCCCGGCAGCAGGGGGGGCAGCTACCAGCAGCTGTCCCCTGGCCAGGAGTAGCGGACCCCGTCATTGTGAGGTCAGTGGCCGCCCCTGCCCCCGGGCCTCAGCCGCATTCCGGGTGTCAGAGCCAAGGCCCCTTGAGCAGGGCGCACCTGACCTCTGACCTCTGGTCCCTGAGGGCCAAATGACTAGAGGAGCCCAGACCTGCCGAGAGCCTGGAGTCCTTCTGGGATGCCCCTCTTGGAGGACGGAAGCTTCTTTATGCCAGCCTGGCACGGAGGTGCTGCAGGGAGTGGGAGTAAAAGACCCAGGCCTCCCCATCCCCCATCTGGCTGCCCACTGGCCCCTAGCTGCAGCATCCCCCCCCTGCCCGTGCCAGCTCACGGGGCTGGGCGACGGCTCGGTCCCCGAGGTGGTCACACAGCCAGCAGGACATCTCAAGGGGCCAGGACAGTGGCTGTTTGAGCTGCCCCGCGGGAGGGGCGCCTCTGGCCTAGAAATAGCAGGAGCTGCACAGCGAGGCGGGGGGGGGGGGGGGGGGTCAGGGTCCAGGGGACGCGGCTGAGTCGGCAAGTGCATCAGGACGGGGCTGGAGGCACAGAGATGAGGCAGGGATGGCAGGGGGCAGCTGTGTCACGTGGAGGGCAGGCCGCCCGGAAAGTATGCTATACCCCGCAGGCCCCACGGCACGCTCCCCCAGCTGCAGGCCCCAAGGCACGCCCCCGCCGCAGGGGAACCACCCCAAAGAGTAACCACCCAGCTTACATTTTAGAGCATATGAAGGACTTCCTTCTTTCATGCGATGTGCCCTCTACCGGCACAGCTCTCTGCCTCCGCTGTCATTGTCTGTCCTTTCCTTGTATTATGATTGGCGTTTACTTCGCCATCATCTCCTGCCTGCTGACCCCCTCAGCACAGTTGCCACTTGTAGACCCAAAGTCCTCCTGGGATTTGCATGCCCTTCCCCGGCTGCTTCGGTGTGGCCTGGCCAGCTCCGGGGGTCTTCACAGAGCAGACTGCAGGGGAGGCTGACAGCAGTGCCCCGGGGAGGGGGTGGGACCCGTGCTCAATCTCAAAGGAAATGGTGACAATTTTAATAGTTCCTATAACTAGGAAGTGTCCTGACTCTGACCATGATGGAGTAGAGTATTTCCGAAAGGACTAGAGATCTTACCTCAAGGGCGTGACAGGCTCATGGCAGTCGCGGCCGGGACTGGTCCGTGAGCAGAATACTAAGGCCCCCGAGGTCACGGGCCCTGCATAATCCCAGAATAAAATGGATTTTACCCTATGATTCGGTTATTTATGCGGCACAGCTGAGGAGTAAAGGGAGATTACCTTGGATGAGACTCACTGAATCAGGTGGGTCCTTAAAAGAATAGGTCTCTTCCTGGTGAAGGTGATTCCACGCCCGGGAGAGTCCCCACTGCTGAGGGGGCCGCGTGGCAAGGAGTGCGGGTGGCCTCTAGGAGCTGGCGTATCACAGTCACAACACTAAAAGACCAAGAGAAAACCTCCAAAGTCACGGGATAAAAATGACTCCTCACAGATGAAAACAACAATAAGATGAACACCCAACTCCCCATCAGAAACAACGGAGGCAGGAAACCAGATGACGTACTCCAAGTTCCGGAAAGAATGACTCAAGCAAGAATCCTAGATTCTGGAAAATGATCTTTTGGAAATTAAGGTAAAATAGAGACAGTCCAAGATAAACAAAGACAGAGAATTTGCTGCTAGAAGACCTATCTTACGAGGAATACTAAAGAAAGTTCTTCACAACGTGGACACGTGGAACATCCTGAAGTCCTCTCCTTCCAAGGACACAACAAATTGACAACTGCATGTGGAGAAATGTCTTCTGAAAAAGCCCTGGAAACTGGATGAACAAAGCCTCCACAACAAAGGATTAAATGGCAGCATTGAAGCAGGTAGAGGAGGGGCCCCTGGGTGGCTCAGTCGGTTAAGCATCTGACTCTTGCTATTGGCTCAGGTCATGATCTCACGGTTCTTGGGTTTGAGTCCCCTGTTGGGCTCTGTGCTGACAGCTCAGAGCCTAGAGCCTGCTTCAGATTCTGTGTCTCCCTCTCTCTCTCTGCCCCTTCCCTACTCACACTTTGTCTCTCTGTGTCTCTCAAAAATAAACATTGAAAAAAATGGAAAAAAAAAAAAAACAAACCTCACACACAGACTGACTCACCCCAGGACCCAGTGCAAAAACACCAGCCTGAAAAGCATGTAGACCATATATGAATGAGACCCATTTACTAATCCTAAATTTTTTTTCAGAGAGGAAGGAACTTGTTTGTTGAGACTCTGTCCAGAGACAGAGCTACCACAGGCACCATTTTTGTGATCTGATTCTAACTCATTAGCACCAGAGAGCACAGATGGCTGAGGGTCCTGCCCACCCACCACCACCATGACCACGCCACAGATGGGCCAGGTGAGAGCCCTGCCCACCTCTGAGCCACAGTGTGACCCCACCATAGCAGGTGGGCTCCTGTCACTCACAGAGAGGACACTGCTTGAGCACCTGGCTCTGGTGGCCAGAGGGGATCGTGTTTCTGAATCCCACAGGACATCTTCTACACAAAGCCACTCCTTCAAGACCGGGGAAGGCAGCTGATTTGCCTAGTACATGGAAACAAACACAGAGAGTCAAGTAAAATGAGGAGACAGAGGAATATGTTCCCAATGAGTGAACAAAGCAAAACCTTATCTGTTAAATGAAACAGATAAGCAATCTGATTTCAAAGTAATGGTCACAAAGATGCTCAGCAAACTCAGGAGAAGAATGGGTGAGACAGCGCAAACTTCAACAAAAGTTAAAAAATACAATAAAGTACAAAAGAGAAGTCACAGAGAGAAGAATACAGCAAGTAAACTGAAAAATATACTAGAGGGGCTCAACAGAAGACTGTATGAAGCAGAAGAACGGAACAGTGAGCCGGAAGATAAAACAATGGAACCCAGACACAGCAGCAAAAAGAAAAAAGATTTTTAAAAAGTGAAGATAACTTGAGGGAACTTTGGGACAACACCAAGCAAAATAACATTTGTGTTATGAGGATCCCAGAAGAAGAGAAAGAGAGATCCAGGAAACTTATCTGAAGAAATAAGAAATAATAATCTCAAACCTTCCCCAACCTGGGGAAGGAAACAGACATCCAGGCCTAGGAATCCCAGAAAGTTCCAAATAAGGTGAACCTGAAGAGATCCACACCAAGGCACACTATAATCAAAGTGGTAGAGGTTAAAGAGGGAATCTTAAAAGCAGCAAGAAAAAGCAACTTGTTATTTATAAGGGAAACCCCATAAGGCTCTCAGCAGATTTTTCAGCAAAAACATTGCAGGTCAGAAGGGAGGGACATGACATATTCAAAGTGCTGAGAGGAGAGAACGCCCAGCCAAGCATTCTCTCTCCAGCAAGGTTATCGTTCAGAATTGAAGGGACGAGTAAGAGTTTTTCAGATAAGGGGCACCTGGGTGGCTCAGTCGGTTAAGCATCAGACTCTTGATTTGGGCTCCGGTCATGATCTCACAGTTTGTGAAATGGACCCCACATTGGCCTCTGAGCTGACAGCGTGGAGCCTGCTTGGGGTTCTCTCTGTTCCTCTCTCTCTCTGCCTCTCCCCCACTTGTGCTCTCTCTCTCTCTCTCTCAAAATAAATAAACTTTAAGAAAAGAGTTTCCCAGATAAGGAAAAACTAAGGGAGTTCATCACCACTAAACTGGACTTATGATAATCTTTTTAAGTTTATTTATTTATTTTGAGAGAAAGAGAGGGGGAGGGGGTGGAGAGAGAGAATCTCCAGCAGGCTCTGCACTGTCAGCACAGAGCCCGATATGGGGCTTGAACCCAGAACCATGAAATCATGACCTGAGTTGAAAACATGAGTCGGATGCTCAACTGACTGAGCCACCCATGAGCCCCTAGACTTATGATAAATGTTAAAGGGACTGCTTAAAACTGAAAAGAGGGGCGCCTGGGTGGCGCAGTCGGTTAAGCGTCCGACTTCAGCCAGGTCACGATCTCACGGTCCGTGAGTTCGAGCCCCGCGTCAGGCTCTGGGCTGATGGCTCAGAGCCTGGAGCCTGTTTCCGTTCTGTGTCTCCCTCTCTCTCTGTCCCTCCCCCGTTCATGCTCTGTCTCTCTCTGTCCCAAAAATAAATAAAAAAAAAAAAAGTTGAAAAAAAAAAAAAAACTGAAAAGAAATAGCACTAATTAGTAATAAGAAAACATATGAAAGTAAAAATCTCACTGGAAATGTACATATATAGTAAAGATACCGGATCAATCACTTATAAAGCAAGTATGAAGGTTAAAAGACGAAAGTAATACGGAATAAAACTACAATAATTAGTTAAGGGATACAAAAAATAGAAAAGATGTAAAATGTGACATCAGAAATACAAAACATGGGGGCACCTGGCTGGTTCAGTCCATGGAGCATGTGACTCTTGATTTTGGGGTTGTAAGTTCAAGCCCCATGTTGGGTATAGAGATTACTTAAAAATAAAACTTGGGGGCACCTGGGTGGCTCAGCTGGTTGAGCATCCAAGTTCGGCTCAGGCCATGATCTCATGGTTTGTGGGTTTGAGCCCCACATCTGGCTTTTTCCTGACAGCACAGAGTCTGCTTTAGATTCTCTGTCTTCCTCTCTCTCTGCCCCTTCGCCGCTCGCATGTTCTCTCTCTCTGTCTCTCAAAAATAAAAATAAACATTAAAAATGTTTAAAAATAGGGACACCTGGGTGGCAACTCTCAATCTTGGGGTTATAAGTTTGAGCCCCACATTGGGTCTAGAGATTACTGAAAATTTTTTTTAAAAATCAAACAACATGCAACTGAACAACCAATGGGTCATCAAATAAGTCAATGAAGATATAAAAAAAAAAACACCTAGAGACAAATGAAAACAGAGATGTAACATGTCAGAGGCACATGGGTGGCTCAGTCAGTTAAGCATCTGACTTCGGCTCAGGTCATCATCTCACATTTTGTGGGTTCAAGCCCCGCATTGGGCTCCATGCTGACAGTGTGCAGCCTGCTTGGGATTCTCTCTCCCTCCCTCTCTCTCTCTGCCCCTCCCTAACTCACACTTTCTCTCTCAAAATAAATAAACTTTAAAAAAAATGTAACATGCCAAAAATCTATGGATACAGCAAAATCAGTTCTAAAGGAAGTTCATAGCAGTACAGGCCTACCTCAAGAAGAAAAATCTCAAACAAACAATCTAACTTTACACCTAAAAGAACTAGAAAAAGAACAAGCAAAGCCTAAAGTTAGTTG
Source organism: Neofelis nebulosa (assembly GCF_028018385.1). Taxonomy (NCBI): domain Eukaryota; kingdom Metazoa; phylum Chordata; class Mammalia; order Carnivora; family Felidae; genus Neofelis; species Neofelis nebulosa. The sequence continues at coordinate 82,918,174 of NC_080795.1, forward strand.
AAGGAAGGAAATAATAAAGATAAGAGCAGAAATAAATAAAGACTAAAAAGATAATAGAAAAGATTAATGGTTCTTTGAAAAGATAAAAACCTACAAACCTTTAGCTAGACTAACCAAGAAAAAAAAAAGATAAAGGGATCAAATAAAGACAGGCAGAAAGAGAAGTTACAATTGATACCACAGAAATACAAAGAATCGTAAGAAACTACTATGAACAATTAAATGTCAACAAATTGGACAACCTAGAAGAAATAGGTAAACTCTTAGAAACATACAATTTTCTAAGACTGAATCAGGAAGAAATAGAAAATCTGAATATACTTATTTCTAGTAAGGAGATTGAATCAGTAATCAGAAACCTCCCAACAAACAAAAAAGTCCAAGACTAGATGTTTTTGCTGGTGAATTCTTCCACACCACACCCCCAACTGGTGAATTCTATCAAACATACAAAAAAAAATTTAATACCTATCCTTCTCAAACTCTTCCAAAGAATTGAAGAAGAGAGAACACTTGAAACTCCTTTTACAAGGCTAGCATTACCCTGATACCAAAAACAGACAAGGACACAACAACAACAACAACAACAACAAAAAAGAAAATTACAGGCCAATATTTTTTTTATAATCATAGATACAATAATCCTCAACAAAATATCAACAAACTGAATTAAACAATCCATTACAAGGATCATACACCATGATTAAATAGGATTTATTTATTTGTTCAACATCCACAAATCAATCAACATGATACACTACATTGACAAAAGGAAGAAGAAAATTCATATGATCATCTCAATAGATGTGAAAAATGCATTTGGCAAAATTCAACATCCACTTATGATCAAAATTCTCAACAAATTGGGTATAGTGGGAACATCAACATAATAAAGGTCATATATGAAAAGCCCATGGCTAACATCATACTCACCCGTGAAAAACTGAAAGCCTTCCCTCTAAGATCAGGAACAAGACAAGAATGTCCACTCTTACCACATTTATTCAATACAGTATTGGAAATCCCAGCCGTAACAATAAGGCAGGATAAGTAAATAAAAAGCATCTAAATTGGAAATAAAGAGGTAAAAATGTCATTATTTGAAGATGATGCAATACTATATAGAAAACTCTAAATTCTCCACCACAAACCTATTAGAACTAATCAACACATTCAATAAGGTTGTAGGATACAAACCAATTTACAGAAATCTGTGACATTTCTTTTTTGTGTGTGGTATTTCTATATACCAATAATTACCTATAAAAAATGTAAATTAAGAAAGCAATCCTACTTACAATAGCATCAAAAAGAATAAAATACCTAGAAATAAGTTTAACCAAGGAAGTGAAATCTGAACACTGAAGACTATGAGACACTGATGACAGAAAATTGAAAACAACACAAAGAAGTGGAAAGATATCCCATGATCATGGATTGGAAGAATTACTATTGTTAAAATGTCCATACTATCCAAAGCAATCTATAGATTCAATGTAATCTCTATCAAAATTCCAATGACATTTTTCAAAGAACTAGAATAAATAATTCTAAAATTTGTAGAAACCACCAAAAAAATCCCAAATAGCCAAAACAATCCCGAAAAAGAACAAAGCCAAAGGTATCATGCTTTCTGACTTCAAACTATACTACAAAGCTATACTAATCAAAACAGTATGGTATTGGAATAAAAACAGACACACAGATCAATGAAAAACTGAGAGCCCAGAAATAAACCCACACACATATAAACAATTAATTTAATATGAAGAAGCCAAGAACATACAATGGAGAAAGGACGATCTCTTCAATAAATGGTGCTGGGAAAACTGGACAGCCGCATGCAAAGGAATGAAACTTGACTACTATCTTACACTATACACAAAATTAACTCAAAATGAACTAAAGGCTTGAGTATAAGACCTGAAACCATAAAATTCCTAGGCGAAAACATAGGCAGTCACTCCCTGACACTGGTCTTAGCAATATATTTGTGGATCTGACTCCAAAGAAAGGGAAACAAAAAGCAAACATAAACAAATGGGAAACTAAAAAGCTCTGCACCGCAAAAGAAACCAGAACCAGAAAGAAAAGGTAGCGACTGAACAGAAGATACGTGCAGGTCCTACATCTAATAAGGGCTTAATATTCAAAATATATAAAGAACTCATAAAAAGTAAGGAACTCATACAACTCAACAATTTAAAAAACAACCTGATTTAAAAATGGGCAGAGGATCTGAATAGATATTTTTCCAAAGACAAACAGGTGGCCGACGGACACGTGAAAAGATGTCCGACATCGCTAATTATTAGGGAAGTGCAAACCAAAACCATGATGAGACGGACACCGCCTCTCACCTGTTAGAATGGCTACAAATCACAAGTGTTGGCCAGGATGTGGGGAAAAAGACAACCCTCGCGCACTGTTGGTGGGAGTGGAAATTGGTGTAGACACTGTGGAAAACAGTATGGAAGTTCCTCAAAAAATTAAGAGTAGAATTGCCGCATGACCCAGCCATTCCACTTCTGGACGCTTTTCTGAAGAGAGCAAAAACAATAATTCAAAAAAGATGTCTGCACCCTTATGTTCATAGCAGCATTACTTACAGTCATCAAGATATAGAAACAACCCGAGTGTCCGTCAGTGGATGAATGGATAAAGAGGATGTTATACACACACACACACACACACACACACCCCACAGAATATTACTCAGCCAGAAAAAAAAGAATAAAATCTTGCTATTTTTTGATAACATGGATGGACTTGAGGGCATTATGCCACATGACGTAAGTTGGGCAGAGAAAGACAAATATATGGTTTTACTCCTGTGGAATCTGAACGAACAAAGCAAAACATAAACAAATTCATAGATACAGAGAACAGACTGATGGTTGGGGGGGCAAAATGTGTGAACGGATCGATTGTATGGTGATATTGGTAGTCTTCTGGTGGTGATCCCTTTGTAGTGCATACAGATGTCGAATATAAGATCGTATGCCTGAAATTTCTGTGTAATGTTATCTATCCATTTTACCTCAAACTTAACAAAAAGACAATTCTTCAAGCTGGAAGGAAGTCACATCAGATGGTCATTGAAGTCCAGTGTCTCGATGCGACCGCTGTGCCAAGACTCCTGGCTTAGAGAGCTATGAATTAACACTGATGTTGTGCCCAGCCGTTGCACTTGAGGCAACGGCAAAGGCGCACGGCCTCCTCCCGGTGGAGGGAATCCAGGACCTGTGGCCCAGGCGGGGCTGACGCACACTCTCCTCCGACAGACGCGGGGCCCCCGAGGCTGAATCTCGCGCGGCCCCTCTGGCGCAGAAGTAGCCCCTCCCACCTACCGGAGGAGCCCGGGGGGTGTCCGCACCTGGGGGGTAGATGGCGAAACACGGGCTGCCACGGGAGGTACACACACCGCCCTCCCTGGAACAAACGAGATCCGGTTATCAGCCCCTGGAGTCTGGACAGGCCCTTGGGCCTTATTTTGCCCAGAAGAATGCGGTAGAAGTGCCCTTGACCTTGAGAGGCCTGGCAGGGGCAGGACTTCCAGGAGGGCTGTGGGACCCGCTTACTCCGGATTTTGACCAAAGGGCAGACGGTATTTATCGTAGGAGGTCTCGTAAGTCTTGGTGAGAAGAGCAGAATGTGTGGCATTTGAGCCAGAACCTCCTCCCTCCCAAGCTCTGTTCCCAATCATGAAAGTTCCATCCTGACAGGGTTTAGCCAAGAACGTGGGGACTCCCCTCCCCCCGGCGCCCAGCCCTACGTGAGAGGGTCCACACTGGGCAGGACAAGCTGAGGCTACCATCCCCCTAACACACGCTTGTAGACCAGGGTCATTTCCTCTGTCCCGCCCCCAGTTCCCCCAGACCCCGCCCAGGACTGACTTTCTTTGGGTGTTGAGTGTGGGGCCGTAGGAGTCAATGTTGAGATCTTCGCGCTGAAAAGTTATGAAAAGGCTCCAGCAAATGACCACAAACTCGAAGGCTTAAAACAACACACATTTATTCTCTTACAGTTCTGGAGGCCAGAAGCTCAAGACGAGTGCTATGGGTTAAAATCGAGGTGCTCGCGGGAATGGTTCCTTCTGGAGGGCCCCAGGGGGGAATTCGTTCCATGCTGTGTGCTTGGGGCTACATCGCTCCAGTCTCTGTCTCCACATTTTGCCTTCTCTTCTTTGGTGACCAGACTAAAGGGGATACTCGCGATGACACTGAGGGCCTGCCTGGATAATCCCCGACAATCTTCCCATCTCAAGATCCTCAACTTAATCTTACCTGCAAGATTCCTTTTGCCACATAAGGTAACACTCATAGCTTTGGGGTACTAGGGCCTTGGAGGGTATCCCTCAGCCTAATACACCGGCTGGACACGAGGCGTTTTCCAGCCACACGCTGATCCATCAGCCGTGGATGGCACCTCACTGGCGGGGGGTCGCTTAAACACAATCTTCGCCCGCTTGGTGGCTGAACCCCAAGCTGTCCTGACCCACATGTGACTTCTAGGAAGCCAGGCTTCAGTATAAGACCCGGGTGGTGGGGATCTGAGTAGTGGCATCATAGGCTACGCACTGTGGAGGAATAGACTTCACGGAACTGTCCAGACTAGACATAAAAACTAACAAAATAATAATAAACGAAGCCACTGGACAAATAAACTAACAAAACAGCAAGATCAACAAACCAAAGGAGGATTGGTTAATCATAATCCAGAGTCACTATAATGGTTCGTCTAAAATGTCCAGTTTTCAGGGCGCCTGGGTGGCTCAGTTGGTTATGCATCTGATTCTTGATCCGGGCTCAGGTCATGATGTCACAATTCATGAGTTCGAGCCCCTCGTCAGGCTCCGTGCGGACAGTGCGGAAAGCGCTTAGAATTCTGTCTCTCTTTCCCTCTCTCTCTCTCTCTGCCCCTACCCCACATGTGCTCTCTGTCTCTCTGTCTCTCTGTCCCTCTCTCTCTCTCAAAATAAATAAATAAGCTTAAGAAAAAATTTAAGTGTCCAGTTTTCAACAGAAAATCATGAACTGTGCAAAGGAACAGGATAGTGTGGTAGTTGCCCGGGAGAGATAGGTAACACTGACTGCTTTTTGAAGCCCAGATTTTGCACTTAGCAGAGAAAGACATCACAGCTTTGCTTAGGCAAATGCCCGCGAGTGGAGTGGCCGTGGGTCAGCGGGTGGTTCTGCACAGCTTTCACTGCTGTCGCTAAACACCCCACCCGTGCAGCAGTGACCCATGACCCTGGACCCTCCCACCCAGAGTCCCTCTGCTAGCACCTCCCTCCTGGCTTACCCAGGCCTGCCCTACTTCCCACTGGCTAGTGCTGCACGCCAGGGACCCATGTTAGAGCTGATGGCCTGGGGCAACGAGCTCACGACCCTGGACTCACCTATCTTCCCAAGTTCCCCTTCAGTCTAATGGGAAAGTGACAGTCCGTTGAGGGTCCTGCACACTCCCAGCTGACTATTAGCCCCTCTGAGGGTGGGACACTGTCGGGACGCGTCTGTGCTGTCCTCGGTGTCAGGGTTTCTGGGGAACGGGCTCACTGTGAAGTCATGAGGCTCACCCCGCATTCACACAGCCCATCCCAGGGCGGGGCCTCGGCAGAGTGTCTACAAGGTCACTTTTTGTAAAATTCGCGAAAGTAACATAACCACCTTCGGTTAAAGCTCTCTCCCTCCTGCGACCTGCTCTCAGTCCCTCCCTCCCTGCTGTTGGGGCTGGAGGGGCAGTGCTCACGACGTGGAGTTGGGGCTGCATTTAGTCTGGGCTCAGCGGGAACACTCACTTCCTGGGGTAGTTAAGCTATTGCTGTCATTCTGGTGTAGAAATGGCTTCCAGGGACACACCTGCCTCCCTCTGTGCCCCACGTCATGACACTCCGGCCTGATGGAATTGGCTAATGAGCGTCGTCAATTCAAAAAAATACCTAAAGTCATTTCATCACAAAGAAGAAAACCCCAAAGGCCTTGAAATCTTAGGGCTCGTATGTAAGAAAAATCTGACAGAGGGCTCCTCAAATTTAACGGTTCTAAAAATCCGCACAATATTACCCACAAGAACCATTACCTGAAAGCAACTTTCCTAAACTGTAATAAAAATAACTTTCATCAAACGTGTTAGAAAAGAGACTGAATTGTCTTCTCTCTATATAGAGAGAATGACAGCACGAAAGGGTCGTCGTCCTTTTTTCATATTTTGCTTTAAGTAACCTCTACACCCAGCGTGGGCGGGCCTCCAACTCGCAGCCCCGAGATCAAGGGTCGTGTGCTCCACTGACTGAGCCCGCCAGACCCCCAAGTGTCGCGATCTCAATAGGCCAGCAGAGGCTACACCCAAAAGCGTGGGGGAGCCGACTGTGCCTTTCCCCGCGGAGGCTGCTGTGCCATGGCGGCAAACAGCAGCCTCCTCGGTAGTGTGTGCAGCCTATTGACTGCACGGGTGGCCCTAAGGGACCGCGGAGACAGCGCTTCCAGTGGAGATTGATGTCTGATCACATGCTTTCTCCAATCTAGGCTGCAGACAGGTATGCGGGGTGTCTTTGGAAAGCCCCAGGGAACAGTGGCCGGGGGTGCACAGTGGCCAAGTCGTCGTGTCCATCCGCACCAAGCTGCGGAACAAGGGGCCTGTGATGGAGGCCCACACAGGGCCAAGTTCAAGTTCCCTGGCCGCCAGAAGATCCACATCTCCAAGAAGTGAGGCTTTACTGAGTTTAATGCGGACGAATCTGAAGACATGTTGGCTGAAAAGCCGTCCATCCCAGATGGCTATGGGGTCAAATACATCCCTCATCACGGCCCCTTGGACAAATAGCGGGCTCTGCACTCACCAGAACTTCAGACTGCCCGTCCCCATTCATGCCCACCAATAAATCCTGCTTCCTGTCTGAATAAACAAAAAGCAAAAAAAAAAAAAAAAAAAAAAAAAAAAAAAAACCCAAAAAGCATAAGGGAAACGTGTTAGAGAAATATTTCGGGAAGACAATTCATGATATTATGTTGATCTTCGTTTTGTGATGTTTGTGCTTTTGGTGAACTCTAAAAATTTACGTTACGTGTTAGGGTTTCTCTTGTCACTCTGTTCACTTAATTTTGCGTATATGATTTTGTCTTCTATTTATTGAAAACAGCACTATGCAGGAAAGAGTTAACACAGCGGGGCTGAGACAGCTCTCCTTCGGAAGATGTGCTCACAGGGTTAGCTGGTGTCTGGGAGCTTCAGTTTCCGGAAGGTTCCTGCGGTTCCCTAAGAGTGGCCCATTGAGCCTAAACTCAACAAATAAATATGGCTTATGGGGAACTCCTGACTTCCTCCTCCTAGACATTAGGAATCGGGGTTTGTGCCAGGCAGAGGGTGCCAACATGACCAGCCCCCTGTGAACAGCCTGGGTGCTGAGTCTCCGGTGAGCATCCCAGTGGACAACATTCCACACATGCTGTCACCGTCTGCTGCTGTGGGAATTGGGAGTGTGTCCTGCAGGGTCTCTGGGAGAGGGTTCTGGAAGCTGTGCTTGTTTGCCTGATTTTGCCACATGTTCCTTTGCTGATGCTGATTACTACCCGTTCTCTGGAATAAAGCTCAACCACGGGTTCAACAGTCTGTGCCAAATTCTACAAGTCCTCCAAGCAAATCACTGAATCCAGGAGTGGTCCGGAATTCCCGACACAGCTCCCAAATTTGTAGAAGTGTGAGGCCCCCCAAACCTGGATCTACCTGTGTTTACAACACAGGGTCAGAGAATCCAGGGGGGCAGGAATGGCCCCCTAAACTGGAGACGCTGCCAGGCTGGAAGCAGGGGTGGAGGGGACGCTTCCACCGAAGGACAATAAGGGTTCCACTGATCTGGAGGGAAGAGCCATCACCCAGCCACTTTGAGCTCGGGGCTCTGCAGGCCAGGACCAACATTATTCTGATTGTCCTGGGTGTGCAACTGGGGCAGGACACATGTGGGGACCCCTGTAGGGTTTCCACCTGTGTCAATGGACAACTACTGCAATCTTGACCCAGCAAGGACAGGGACAATCCGAGCTCAAAACGCTCAGAGAAAAAGGCTGGATCAAACCACCAGTAACCAGCTGGATCTGGCCGAAGAACTGACAGCAGGGAGACTGTGGGTGGGGGGTTGTGGAGGACGATCGCCATCATAGCCTTAGACCAGGGACAGTGGCAGGGCCGTGGCCGACTCACAGCTTTTGTGCTGTACTCAGCTCAGAGACCACCACCTCGGAGGGGACGCTGTGCTTGTAGGACTTGGGCTCCTGCTATTACAGTGTGTCCATTCTGCCTGCTTTTCTCAGGACATGACGTTAATCCTGCTTCTATTGAGGGGCAGGGTCCATGTCCCTCCCCTTGAGCCTGGGCAAGACCTTTGTGACCACCTTGACCCACGTAGTCTGGTGGGAATAACACTATGTGACTTCTGGGGCTAGGTCTTAAAACACCACGTGTCCATCTTGTCTTTTGAGGTCACCGTAGAACCCAGGCGCCATGCTTCCAGGAAGCATGGGGTGCATGGAGAGGCTGTGGGTAGGTATGCTGTCTCACAGGCCCAGATGAGGCCCTGGCCAACAGCCAGCAACAACCACGAAAGATGCGAGAGAGGAAGCCTTCAAGACCACACCTGTCAGTGTCCACGGTGACCACAGGCAGGAAAGATCCCAAGTGTAAACCACCTAGATGAGCCCAGGCAATCCTCTGGATTGCAAGGTCTGATAATATCATTTGTTGTTATTTGAAGTCACTAAGGTTATGCAGCAAGAGATAAACAGACATGCAAACTCCACGCAACCCCTTTTGGAAAGGGTGAGGGTATCTTCATCGTCAGAGGAAAAAGGTGGCCCGTTTTCCGGCTTTGTGGGAGCTGGATGTAAACGAAGGGCATGCTGGGAGCGGGGCCTGTGCACCTTCCTCCTACCACCTCGTCTCAGTGTGTGGCAACCCTTTCGGCTCATCTTCCCACTTTCAAAGTTGGAGCACGGGCTCTGGCTTCCTAAGCACTGCAGAGGAGCTGAGTCATGCCACTGGAAGGGGGGACACAAGCCTCCTGCTGGGGACCTTGACCATTGGGAAACAGAGACACCTGGAGCAGGAGGTACCTGGGGAGGAAAAGCCCTCATATCTCCCCCCTATAGACACACTGGCAGTTCCCTCCTGTGGGATTGCCACCAGGTGCTGGAATACACCAAGTCAGGATACGGGAAAGAGAGGTGAAGTCAGTAACACTCAGGACTGGCAAGGATTATGTAAAAATGTAACAGCTACTCTTGGTGGGAAGAGAGGGGAAAAAGGAACTCTCACGTTTACTCTTCATTCAGAGAATCCGCATTGTGGGATTCTATCCCCATTGCCTAAGCCCCTCGACACTGCCCCACGTGGGGCAGTGGCGGGCATACATCCTGGCAATCAAAAATTAATGAGAGTTCCACAAGATTGCGTGGATTTCATAAGGTGTTGAGTGAAAAACAGAAAATGGCGTATAAAAGAATCCCATTAAATAGTAATAACCACCACAGATCCAAATGCTACATGACTGTACAACGGCGTGTATCTGTGCTTGATTCACATGTGATCACATTTGAGTGTGGAGAAAAACCTGGAAAGAACTATTTATTACGGTAAGGAAGAGGGCGTGGGGGCAGAGGGGATGCGGACAGAAAGAACTAAGCCAACATGGAGAAGAAAATCTTAAACGCTCTATCAAAGGAGTATGAGCATGTGTGTGTACCGTACAGATTATGTGTCAATTTTTTTTAATGTACAAATGTAAAACCTAAACGGTAAGAAAACACAAAGCGTGTCTCGGCTTGGGAGAACGCATGCCTTTACGGCTGCGGAAGAGCAAGAAAATCAGCGCTGACGGGATGCCGCACCCTGCAGCAGGCGCTGCGCTCTCCCGCCCAACCTCCGAGGAGCCTCCGCGGCCAGGGACTAGCAGGCAGGGCGCAGGCGCGGTCCCCGAAGGTGGGGTGGAGGAGTGGCCGGGGGCGGCAGGTCCCGGCCCTCTGGGACCTGGGGTCGGCGCGTGCGGGAAAGTCCGGGGAGGTCTCGGGCGGGGGTGGGGGTGGGGTGGGGGTGGGGTGAGCGTTAAAACCGCCCCCGCGACAAACCCGAAGGGGCGCGGCCGGGGGATCCTTCTCCCTGCCGGTCTCCACCTCTGGCAGCCGTGGGACAGCGCCCCAAAACGCCCGCGGGCACAGCGCTCTGGCACCCGGTCAGCACCGCCCACGACTCCCGCGGCAGGAAGTAGGGCCAGCGGGGCCGCCGGGCACCCTAGTGCTCCGAGGCCGGAAGTGGGGCGTTCGGCCGCCGGAAACCGCCGGCCGCCGGGAGGTCGGAAGTGAGGGTCAGAGCCGCCGGGAACTGTAGTTTTGCGGGAGGCGGAAGCGTGGCTAGCGGCCGGGCGACATGGCGGGCCTGGAGCTGCTGTCGGATCAGGGCTACCGGGTAGACGGACGGCGCGCCGGGGAGCTGCGCAAGATCCAGGCGCGGATGGGCGTGTTCGCGCAGGCCGACGGCTCGGCCTACATCGAGCAAGGCAACACCAAGGCGCTGGCGGTGGTCTACGGGCCGCACGAGGCGAGTGGGCGTGCGCGAGCTGGGCGGGGTGCGAGGGGCCTCCAGGCTGAGCCGAAGATGCCGAGGCGACGGCCGGCGCGCGCCGCGTCCACCCAGCGCATCTTCAGGGCCGCCGCCGCTCGCTCGGCTCCAGAGCCAAAGTCCTGGCAGCGTGGTGCACCGTGGTCCCCGCCTTTCTCACCGGCCTCTCTCCCCTCCGCCCTGCCCTCCTCTTTGCTCTTCCTCCAAGCGCCCCGCGCTCTCCCGCGTTCGCGTCCTCTCTCTGCTCTCTACTCTGACGTCATCCTCCGGGTGACGCCTCCCCAGACCGCCTTCCTCACGTGGCAAGCCCCCTCCCCTACAACCACACACTTCCCTGCCTTTCGGTAATCGGTCGCTTCGGACGGCAGTCTAACTCCGTGAGGACAGGGACTTTATTTTTTTCTTTTCTATTTTTTTAAAACATTTTTTTTTTAACGTTTATTTATTTTTGAGACAGAGAGACAGATCGTGAACGGGGGAGGGGCAGAGAGAGAGGGAGACAGAATCGGAAGCAGGCTCCGGGCTCTGAGCCATCAGCCCAGAGCCCGACGCGGGGCTCGAACTCACGGACGGCGAGATCGTGACCTGAGCTGAAGTCGGACGCTTAACCGACTGAGCCACCCAGGCGCCCCGAAGGGACTTTAAATAAAATCCTGATTTTGTATTGCCTTGTCTCCGTTGCTGGAGAAGGGAAGACCACTGGGGTGGAAACAAACACGGCACGTCTGCAGAGTGGAAAGGCTGCCGGTGGGAGGTGGGGGATTACTCAGAGTGAGATTGAGGGCCTTCTAGGAAGGCAAGAACTCACCGCTTCACAGACCGGGGAAAGTAATTTTGATTTTGTGTCACACGTGATGGGGAAGCTTTGGGAAGGCAGTACCATATGTGAGTGTGTAGAGGAGACAAAGTCAGACTTGCTGCTTGTGAATATACCGGCCCTGGCTACAAATAGAGAATGGGCTGGAGGGGATGAGGCGAGGATGGAAACGGGGAGACCTGAGGGGGGATGATGGCTTAGAGATGGGCCAAGTGGCCCTCCTGTGGGGCGTTTGAAGGTAAAGCAGCTGTTGAGATGTTGGAAGAAGGAGGAGGAGGGGTGGGAAGGAGCCTGAGGTCCGGGGCCTGAGCTAGAGGAAGGTGTAGTGCGAGCCGGCAGGAGTGAGGCTGGCTCACGCGTCCTTCCTCCCCCAGATCCGGGGCTCCCGGGCTCGAGCCCTGCCTGACAGGGCCCTGGTGAACTGTCAGTATAGTTCTGCGACCTTCAGTACAGGCGAACGCAAGCGGCGACCACATGGGGACCGTAAGTCTTGCGAGATGGGCCTGCAGCTGCGTCAGACCTTCGAGGCAGCCATCCTTACACAGCTGCACCCACGCTCCCAGATTGATATCTATGTGCAGGTGAGCAGGCAGCAGCTATCCGCCTGGGGAGGGAGAGGGATGGGGTGGGGGTTGGGAGTCCGCGGCCAGAGCCTGATACACCGATGCCGCTGGTGGGCGCGGTCCCTGCAGGTGCTGCAGGCCGACGGTGGGACGTACGCAGCTTGCGTGAATGCAGCCACGCTGGCAGTGCTGGACGCCGGGATACCCATGCGGGACTTCGTGTGCGCCTGCTCGGCTGGCTTTGTGGACAGCACGGCCCTGGCGGACCTCAGCCACGTGGAGGAGGCAGCTGGTGGCCCCCAGCTTGCCCTGGCCCTGCTGCCAGCCTCAGGCCAGCTTGCACTGCTTGAAATGGACGCCAGGCTGCACGAAGACCACCTGGAGCAGGTGCTGGACGCTGCTGCCCGGGCTGCCCGTGATGTGCACACCCTGCTGGACCGTGTGGTCCGGCAGCATGTACGGGAGGCCTCCATTTTGCTAGGGGACTGAGCGTCTGGCCCCCCGGGCCCGGAATAAAACTCACACACAGTGCGCTGTACTTTGATCGCCCCGTAGCACTTCCACACCCTCCCAGCCTGGCTTGGTACTTGCTCCGGGGGTGGGGGGATGGGGGGGAATAGGGACCATCTCCCACACATGAAATACATACTTCCTGCAAGCTCAAGATTCAAACCCTGAAGAAGAAGGTGGGGGGAGTGTGTCCGTGGATGAAGAGCAATTGTGCCAGGCAGGGTTCAAGGCAGCTGAGCATGGCCTGTAATGGCCTGGACTCTGGAGTCCGTTTTCACCCCCGCACATCCGAGGCCCTGAGTTCAACAAGGGCTGAGGGAGAATTCAAGCTGGCTCTGGGAACCCACCATGGAGATGTGGGGGCCGTGTCTCACATCGTCTTGACTATGGCTTGGACTGAATAGCCCCTTTCAACCTAGGAGCCCTTTGGGCCTACTTAGTCTCAGGCTCCAAAAGTACAATAGATACATGTTGTCTAACGGGGTCTTCTCTACACACACACACACACACACACACACGCACGCATGTCCGCACCTGCCTGAGCACTGAACACCAGCCCCTGCAGCTCTCCCCCCAGGGGCTGCTTCTCCCCTAATGTCTCTGGCATCTCTTGATCTGAATAGGAGTGCCCCCCACTTTCTACTCCACATGTCCCAGCTCCTTTGAAACCCATTTTGGCCAACGGTACGATCCGCACCTTCCTCCCTGTGGTCATCTGGCCCTGATGACCTCGGTGCTGGACTCACACTGATTTCGCTTCTGCGTTCACCGCCATTTTTGACCGACATCCACAGAAACGAATCAGCCAATGCCTTGGCTTCGCGGTCCACGGAAGCCCTCTTCCTGTCTACCCACCCCAGGCATTCGGACCTGTCACTGCCAGCAGCCTCCGTGCTCTGCGGTTTTCCTCCCTCCCGCCCTATTCATCCCCTCTCTGGTTCTGCAAATCGGAGCCTTCTCGCTACCCCCGGCCAGCAGCCAGCGGTCTCCACTGCTTTGCTCTCGCGTGGCATACACCTCCTGCTACTTCCCCTGGAGACCGCTCTCCGGCCCGCCCGAGTACCGCTTCCGTTCCGCGCATGCGCGGCGGCGCGTTGGCCTTCGGGAGCGGAAGTGCGTGCGGGCGCGCCAGTTCCCGTCCGGCAGGCGCGAGGCGCCGGGCCCCGGGGCTGCAGCTGGCCGGGGGAGCGCGGTCCCGGAGCCGCCCCTCCCCGCCATGGGCCTCCTGTCGGACCCGGTGCGCCGGCGCGCCCTCGCCCGCCTCGTGCTGCGCCTCAACGCGCCGCTCTGGTAAGGGCGGGGCCCGGGGAACCCGGCGCTGCGGCCGCCGGCGGCCCCTCCGGCTGCTAGCGCCAGTCGCGTCGTCCCCGCCGGCGTCGCTCGGGGCAGCAGGCCCGGAGCTCAGCTCTCCCGTCCGATGTCCCGGGTGCCCGGACTCCAGGGCCAGGTCCCTCACACACGCCCCCGCCACGCCCGGTGCAGAGGTGGAGGCCACGGGCCGCGGTGTCAGAACCCCCTAACGCTCCGGCGGTCTCCTCCGTCCCCTCTCCCTGCAGCGTGCTGAGCTACGTGGCGGGTATCGCCTGGTTCCTGGCGCTGGCTTTTCCGCCCCTGACCCAGCGCACATACATGTCGGAGAACGCCATGGGCTCCACCATGGTGGAGGAGCAGTTTGCGGGCGGAGAGCGTGCCCGAGGCTTCGCCCGAGACTTCGCTGCCCACCGCAGGAAGACGGGGTGAGCGGTAGAGCTGTGGGTCTGGGGGAAACAGTGGTGGTCAAAGTCAGGGAGCTCTTAAAGGTTCTCTTTGTACCTCCAGGGCTCTGCCAGTGGCCTGGCTGGAGCGGACGATGCGGTCAGTGGGGCTGGAGGTCTACACGCAGAGTTTCTCCCGGAAACTGCCCTTTCCTGATGAGACCCGCGAGCGCTATGTACTGTGGGGGAGAGGATGTGTCTGGGAGCAAAAAAGACCTTGAGAGGGTGGCTTGGGACTGGGAAGCTCAGTGGTGCCAGGTCCTGGGGCCCAGGAAATTCCTAACGGGCATCCTAGGGCGAAAAGGGGAGAGGCTTCAGCACTCTAGGGTGGGGTGGTGCTGAGGCTTCCCCGCCAATACTGCATACAGATGGTGGCCGGTACCAACGTGTATGGCATCCTGCGGGCCCCACGCGCCGCCAGCACCGAATCCCTGGTGCTCACTGTACCCTGCGGCCCCGACTCTACCAACAGCCAGGCTGTGGGGCTGCTGCTGGCGCTTGCTGCCCACTTTCGGGGTGAGGCTCAGGGGCTACTGCTGGCAAGGGAGGGTTTGGCCTCTGTCCCAGGCCTTGCTGACCAGCTTCTGGTCCTCAGGGCAGATTTACTGGGCCAAAGACATCATCTTCCTGGTGACAGAGCACGACCTTCTGGGCACTGAGGCTTGGCTTGAGGCCTACCACGACACCAACGTCACCGGTGGGTGCTCTTGCCCTGCCCCGCCCCTCTCTCGGGGCCACTGTACTCGCCAGCCCTCCGTGGGCACCTCATTCACCTGCTCCTACAGGCATGCAGTCATCCCCTCTGCAGGGCCGGGCTGGGGCCATCCAGGCAGCCCTGGCCCTGGAGCTCAGTAGCGACGTGGTCACCAGCCTTGATGTGGCCGTGGAGGGGCTCAACGGGCAGCTGCCCAATCTCGATCTGCTCAACCTCTTCCAGACTTTCTGTCAGAAAGGGGGACTGCTGTGTACTCTGCAGGGCAAGGTAAGGGGCCGCCTGCCTGGGCAGCCTGGGACCTGTGTGGGGGTCATCTGACCTCGTCCCCAAACCCTCTAAGCTGCAGCCCCAGGACTGGACATCGGTAGACGGGCCGCTGCAGGGTCTGCAGACACTCCTGCTCATGACTCTGCAGCAGGCCTCTGGCCGCCCCCATGGCGCTCACGGCCTCTTCCTGCGCTACCGTGTGGAGGCCCTGACCATACGTGGCATCAATAGCTTCCGACAGTATAAGTATGACTTAGTGGCGGTGGGCAAGTAAGTGGCTTCTGGTCCTCCCCTCTTCCTTGCTTAGGGGGGCGAGGGGGTGCTGGGGGGCCCGGCTGGCCCTGACGCTGCCCCACCCCGGCAGGGCCCTGGAGGGCATGTTCCGCAAGCTCAACCACCTTCTGGAGCGCCTGCACCAGTCCTTCTTCTTCTACGTGCTCCCCGCGCTCTCGCGCTTCGTCTCCATCGGCCTCTACATGCCTGCTGCTGGCTTTTTGCTCTTGGTCCTTGGTCTCAAGATATCCTCTGACGGGCGGCCAGCCTCGGGTCCCCTCTGCTCTAGGCTGGGAGAGCCCGTGGTCCTTGGAGTGGGGGGGTGGGATGGGCCCTGGGGCCCCCGCCGGGCAGATCCCATCACAGCTCTTGTCAGGGTCCTTGACTAGACCACGCTCTGGAACTGTGGATGCAGTTGCATGAGGCCGGAGCGGGCCCTCAGGAGGCTGGGGGCGCCTCTGGACCTGGTCCTCCCCTCCCTCCAGCACAGGTGATGGCCCCCCACTCCTGCTGGGGAGGGCTCCTGGGGTTCCGGTGATTGGTCCTGCTGCCACTCAGTCTCCACTGGTGGGGTGTTGGTGAGGATCCTTGGGGCCCCCCTGGCCCTAGGGCCCAGGTCCCAAGTATCCGCGTGCCCTTGCAGAGCGTGGGGTTGGCCTCGCTTGTGGCTCCCTTGCTGATCTCACAGGCCATGGGCCTGGCCCTCTACGTCCTGCCAGTGCTGGGCCAACACGTGGCTACCCAGCACTTCCCCGTGGCCGAGGCCGAGGCCGTGGTGCTGACGCTGCTGGCCATCTATGCGGCCGGCCTGGCCCTTCCACACAGCGCCCACCGGTGAGCGGCTGGGCCGGCTGGGCGGGGACAGAGGGTCCCCTGGCCACACAGGCAGCTGCCTCTGAGCCCCTTGTCTTGCAGGGTGATGAGCGCACAGGCCCCAGACAGAGGCTGGATGGCACTGAAGCTAGTGGCTCTCATCTACCTGGCGCTACAGTTGGCCTGCGTTGCCCTCACCAATTTCTCGCTGGGCTTCCTGCTGGCCGCCACCATGGTGCCTGCTGCCGCGCTCACCCACCCCTGTGGGCCCCGGTATGTGCCGGTCGGCCCCCGTCACAGAACTGCACGCGAGGTGCCCTGCCCCCAACCCGGGGCCTGTGCTCCTCACCACAGAGCCCAGCCCGACCCTGCCTCTCCCCCCAGGCCGCTGTATGCCGCCCTGCTGGTGCTGACGAGCCCCGCGGCCACTCTCCTGGGGTGCTTGTTCCTCTGGCGGGAGCTGCAGGAGGCCCCGCTGTCGCTGGCCGAAGGCTGGCAGCTCTTCCTGGCGGCACTGGCGCAGGGCGTGCTGGACCACCACACCTACGGCGCCCTGCTCTTTCCGCTCTTGGCTCTGGGCCTCTATCCCTGCTGGCTGCTCTTCTGGAACGTGCTCTTCTGGAAGTGACGTGTGGCTGTCCTGTGGTACAGACCGGGGTGGGGACTCCCCAAGCACCCGGGGTTCTCTTTTTGGGAAATAAACAGGTGTTTTGTTTTCAGCTGCTGTTAGGGCTCGTGGCCCACTGTCTGCTGTCCTTTTGGAGCTCCTAGGCACGTGGATAAAAAGTTCTGTCTGAGGGCCTGGCATTCCCACATACCTCCTTCCTGGAGGGCACTGCCCTGGTCCACTTACTGCTGGCAGGAATGAGGGCCCCAGCAGCCACATCAGCCTCCAAGGAGAGCCTCGGATGGACACTGGGCTTGGCATCTGGAAATGGCACGTGTAGACCCTGCCCTGGCCCCAGCCCCGCGAGCATTATGGGAGCTCCCTGTGTATCACGGTGGGAGGCAGGGTGCCGGGTAGGAGGAAATGCTGTGGTGGGTGTGGCTTGGGGCCTGATGGGATCTGAAGTGCCCAGGGACCACACTGCTCTGTCTTCAGCACTGGAGCCCTGCAGAAAAGCCCTGGGGCATGGGGAATGGCACCCGCCAAGGCCCGGGAGTGGCCCCGCCCAGCTTCCCTGGAGCCGAACTGGCCCAGGCCAGCCACCCATGAGAGGCAGGGTCGAGGTGGAGCGGTAGAGCCCCACCCGGCATCGTCTAGGAGCAGGTGGGCCACATACGGAGACCCCTGAAAGGAACTGGAATGTCTAGTGTTCATTCTGGAGGGAAGAAAAGCAAAACGTTGCTTTTCAGGGTCACGTCAGGTCAAGAGGCATCTCCTCGAGGGCCAAGGCACCCCTGCCAGCACCTGATGTGGTGGCTAGACCAGTCAGCCTCCTACTGGCCTCAGTGTGAAAGGAAGGCAGAGCTGCCCCGCCTGGGGAGTCCGCTCAGGACCCGTGGCCCTTCAGTGTCACACCCAGAACGGTGGGTCTGGGAGGAAGCTCTAGCCCCCAGACCCAGCCCTCTGTGGGTCACTGCTGGCTCTCTGCTGAGGGGGCCACGTGCTCTCTGTCCAGCATTGTTGGGGGTGGGGGTGCAGCATGGGCGTTGGAGACCCCACTGGGGCCAGCAGCCTGTCTTTGCCCGCTGTTCCCAAGTCCGGCTGGAACCTCTGGTCCCTTCAATGTTGAACAAACTGTTCTGCCCCGCCTCCCCCGGGGCTGGGAAGAGACTTGCAGCCCCCAGCCTCCCAGCGTGCCTCCCAGGCTGGCTTCTGTCAACCCTGTGCTTGGATAAGTCACAGGACAAGAGTCCTCCTGTCTTCTAAGACGCACAAAAACCTCTGTTTTGCCTTGGTCTGTTGTCTCTCTCTTTGTGAGCTAGTATCCCTTCCAAAGGATTCCAGAATCCCTCCCAAGCCTTTTCCCTAGGCGTTGGCCTTGATCAGTCACTTAAAGCACAAATCATGAAAATCTATTAAATCATGGAACACACAAGTGGGGGCAGAAGCACAGAGATCATCTCAACTGTATTCTGAACTTGCGCAGAACTCTTTGTACAAAAAATTCTGAGACCATGGGAATGACAGAGTTGGTTTGTCAGGAAAGCAGGATTTCTATTCCGATTTTCAGCAATGTCACTTGTACAATACATTTCTTAAAACTAGGAAATGTTAGGCTGTGGAAATGTAGGTCAGGGGTATAGCGGTGAGTATAGGTCATACATAAATGCTCCACTTGATGGGGTGGTAGGGCCTGTACCTTGAACCCAGTATCTGTTCTCTGGAGTCCTACAGCCCAATTTTGAATCCTGTGCTTTGAGGTGTGGCCACGTGACTATGCTGTGGCCAGCAGGATAAACAAGAAGCTTCCAGGGTGAACACCAAGCAAAGACCTCACCCAGAGAGACTGGCCCTCTGAGCCCCATCCTTTCTCTTGCCCACAGGGATGTGGAACTGATGGTTGGAACGTGAATTGTGTCTAGGACATGAGGTCCAGCCCATGTCGAGAATGGATGGAGAGGAGCAGGGACTCCCTGGGCTTCACACAGCCCTGGGTTGCTAAACTGGGCTTCATCTACTAGAAAGGGAAACAGACTTGTACTGTGTGTAAGCCACTGTCATTTGGAGTTTTCTGACACTCAGATCTAGTTCCAACCAATACAAGAGGGACCATTGCTGAGCCCAGCTCACGTGAGGACTCGAGGGTGTCCGCTGGGTGAATTTGGGAGTATTTCACTATTTCACAACACCACTGTGTTGATAATCAGTACTTAATAGTACATACTCCTTTGTTGCTTGCTTTCTAGGCCCCAGAACAGAAGTGTCATGGGGGGCAGGAACACTGTCTTATTTCCTGCTACTTTTCCAGCTCAGGGCCAGATACACAGTAGAATGTTCATCTGTATTTGTTGAATGAAGGGAAATCAGAGGGAGACGACCTGGAGGTCCAGAAGGAGGCTCCAGGGGGCAGACCTGACAGCTTCCACAGGGGCTAGAGGATCGCCTGTGTTGGGAGGTGGGGTGAGCACAGGAAGGTGAGGTGAAGGCCCCAGCCAGCAGGCCACCCTCCACCCACTTAACACCCAGCAGCCTCCCCACAACCGGGCTCCGTGCGGATGCTCTACTTGGCCCTGGGACGCCTCTAGCAACTCGCCTCGGTGTCCCAGACTTCCTGTGCTCTTCTCAAGCCATTTGCCTGGTTACCCCCACTCCCCCCGAGGCTCCAATGTAGACAACTTGGGGACTGCTCTGGACACCATTATCCAAAACTGCTTCTGCAAGCCCCAGCTGCCTTCATACCCCCACTCAGGTCCTGTCTCCTGCTTCCTGCCAGGCCCCAGTGTGTCACCTCTGCCTCCTGAATGTGTGATGGTCACCTCTAAGTCACCGTATTCAACCTGAACACCTCCCACCCCACATACACCTTCTCCCCTAGCACGCTCGCCCAGGCCTGGACCCAGGGTCAACCTAGTCTCTCTTCAGGAGATGCCCGTCACCCCCAGGATAGAACCAAACTCCCCACCTTGGTCTCCAAGGCCTGTGCTTGCTCCTTTTCAACATTGTCCTTGCCCCAAAAAGCAACCTGTACCCTACTTCTCTCCTTCCAGCCCCTGACACCATTAATCTACTTTCTAATTCCAGATTTGCCTAATCTGCACTTTAATATGAATGCCCTCATACATATGTGTCACAACTTCCTTTTTATGGCCAAATAATGTTCCATGTAATGGACATGCCACACTCTACCCATTTATCAGTTGATGGACATGTGGATTATTTCCTCTTTTTGGCTGTTATGAACAATGTGCCTATCAACAGTCATGAACAAGTTTTTGCGTGGACATATGTTCTCTCTTGGGCATACACCTAGAAGTGGAATTTGGAGCTCTAAATTTTCTTCTTAGCACTGCTTTTGATACATCCCGTATGTTTTGTTTTCATTCACCTCATTTTCTAATTTTTCCCGTGATTTCTTTAACTGGTTATTTAGCAATATATTAGGGGAGCTTGAGTGGCTCAGTTGGTTGAGTATTCGACTTTGGCTCAGGTCATGGTCTCACAGTTTGTAGGTATGAGCCCCACATCAGGCTCACTGCTCTCAGTGCAGAGCCCTCTTTGGATCCTCTGTCCCCCCCCCCCCAAATAAATAAAACATTAAAAGTAATATGCTATCTAACTTTCACATATTTATGAATTCCCCAAATTTCTGTTATTGACTTTTAATTTCATTCTGTTGTGGTGAGAAAATGTATTTTGTATCATTCTACTACTTTTAGATTTACTGGGTAGCTCAGTTGGTTAAGCGCCTGATCTTGATTTAGGCTCAGGTCATAATCTCAGGCTTCCTGATATGAAGTCCTGTGTCAGGCTCTGTGCTGACATAGCGGAGCCTGCTTGGGATTCTCTCTCTCCCTCCCTCTCTGCCCCTTCCCTGCTCATTCTCTCTCTCTCTCTCTCTCAAAATAAATAAACATTAAAAAATTAGTGAGACTGGTTTTATTTTCTAACATATGGTCTGTCCTGAAGAATGTTCCATATGCACTTGAGAAGAATATGTACTCTTCTGCTGGAAGAGTGGTTCATTGATGTTTAAGTCTAGTCGGCATTGTTCAGTTTTTCAACTCTTCTTTCTTTGCTGAACTTCTGTCTAGTTCTATCCATTACTGAAAGTGGAATATTGAAGTCTCCAATTATTATTGTTAGATTGCCTACTTCTCCTTTCCATTCTGTCAACTTTTGCTTCATGTATTTCGGGCGCTGTTAGGCAAACATATCTTTACAATTGTTAGGTCTTCTTGAAGAGTTGGTCCTTTTTTCATTATGAAATGTCCTTCTTTAATTCTAGTATCAATTTTTGTCTTAAAGTCTATACTATTTGATATTAGTATAGCCACTCCAGCTCTCTCTTGATTACTGTTGGTATGGTATATCTTTTTCCACATTTTTACTTTCTACTTGTGTCTTTGATTCTAAAGTTTGTTTCTTGGGGTGCCTGGGTGGCTCAGTTGGTTAAGCATCTGACTCTTGATTTCAGCTCAGGTCTTGATCTCACAGTCATGAGTTCAAGCCCCACATTGGGCTCTGTGCTGGGCACAAAGCCTACTTAAAACAATAATAATAATAATAATAATAATAATAACAATAATAAATAATAGAGTTTGTTTCTTACAGGGGTGCCTGGGTCGCTCAGTCAGTTAAGCATCCAACTCTTGATTTCAGCTCAGGACATGATTTAATGGTTCATGAGATCGAGCCCCGAGTCCAGCTCCATGCTGACAGCATGGAGCCTGCTCAGGATTCTCTCTCTCCCTCTTTCTCTACCCCTCCTGCTCCAGTGCATGCGTATGTGCACACTCTCTCTTAAATTAAAAAGAAATAAAGGTTGTTTCTTACAGACACCATAGAGTTGTGTGTGTGTGTGTATAAAATCCATTATGACAATCTCTGCCTTGAAATTGGAGACTTTAATCCATTTACATTTATTATTTTTTTAAGATTGTATTTTTAGGTAAACTCTACACCCAGGGTGGGTCTCCAACCCACAATCCCAAGATCAAGAGTCGCATACTGCCACCAACTGAGCCTCCCGGGTGCCCCTGGTAGGTTTACTCTTTCAGCACTTGGAATATGTCATTCTACTGCCTTTTGACCTCCATGGTTTCTGATGTGAAATAGGTAATTTTATTGGGGATCACTTGTATGTGATGAATCACTTCTCTTTTGCTGCTCTCAAGAGTCTTTTTCTTTGGCTTTCAACAATTTATGATGTGTCTAAGTATGGATCCTTTTTAGTTTATCCTACTTAGAGTTCACTGAACTTCCTAGATGTGCAGATTCATGTTTTTCATCAAATTTAGGAACTTTTCAGGCATTATTTTTTCAGATATTCTTTCTGCCCCTTTCTCTTCTCTGTTCCCGAGAATTATGCATAGGTTGGTATGCTTACTGGTGTCCTACAGGCCTTTCATTTTTAATGTTGTGATTTTAGAAATCAGATGCCAGGTTTTGTTGTTGCTGCTTGTAGTAGTTGAACTCGTGTAGTGGTTTTTCTGAACTTGTTCTGTCTAGTCTGTAATGTCATGTATAGCCACTAAAGTTCCTATGCTCAGCTGATGATCAGACAGAGATTTTCTTAAATGCCTAAAATCCATAAACTTCCCAGTCTTTCCCAAATAGCTCTGTGTACTTGTTGGGGCATATCCTTTCAGCACTAAAGCCCCCAGTTTGCAACTGTCTGAGGCTCCACTTCCCTATGTGCAGAGCCTCAAGGCCAGCCAGAGGTAAGCATTTGATGCTTTTTCAGGTCTTTCATGAGCCTGTGCACACCCTATTTATGTTTGTGACCTCTATATTTCAGAAATATGTAGGGCTTTTGAACATCCCTGTGGACATTGTATTCCCCAGCTCTTCCTTTTAAGCTTTTTGGTTACTCGATTATCAGGTGCAGCTGTTATCCATTGCCCCCGGTAGCTTTGAAATTACAACTTGCCTGCAACTGCCTTCAGCAAACATCCTCAGGGCATAGACCATTGGCCCTAGGCAAGCTGAGTGAGCTTTGTAAGAGGGGTCTTCCGGGGAGCCCTCAGACAAGTTAAATCATGGCAATTATTTGCAAGCAAGGTGTTCTGCTCCCTCTACAGGATTATGTCTCCCTGCTCCATTCTACCAGGAATGTGGGCTGTAATTTCCAGGGTTACCACTGGGCTGGAGAGTAGCCTTAACCAGAACAAGTTAAAACACCGCAAAACTCACTGTTCTTACCAAGATTCAGTTTTCTTCAATAAACACTGTCGGGATGCTGCACTCCTTTGACTAATTCCCAGAGTTCTGAAAAAGTTGACTCCAACAATTTCTGCTAGTCTTTTCCTTGCTTTTATAGGGGGAAGGGGATGCAGATTTTCCGAGGTCCTTACTCCTTCATTCTCAATGAAGACCGACCGTAATTTTTTGAGGGACCCTTGGCTGTCATAGTCACGGCTCCTGCATCTGACAGTTTCTGGGTAATAATAAGTGCCTAATAAATCCTTGTCAAACCCCTGCTCAGCCTGGAGAACTGCCACCACAACCCACGCGTGTGGGCCGGGACGGGTGGGGGACAGCAGCCCGGAGGCCCCAGCCTTCCGGCACTGCTCACGCTCCACCGGAGTGGGGACCCTGACCGGGGCGAAAGAGACCGCGGCAGTGGGCCGCGAGACCCCCACCCCACCTTGCTGATTGGCCCCGGCAGGCCGCCCCTTCGCTCTGGGGGTCTGTAGGCGCTGCGACACGGATGGCCACCGCGCCAGGTCTGGAAATATTGCTGGACGAAAGTGAGCGATGGCCTCGAAGATGCCGTGGACGCCGGGCTGAGGGGCCCAAGCGTAAAGGACTAAGCACCGCCCAGGCCGGAAGAACCGCGTCCGGGCAGCGGACAGGCCGAGACAGCAGGTGCCGCCCGCAGGAAGACACCACGGGTTCCCACCCTACTTCCGGTTTCCACGACTACCTGACGGACAGGCCCCGGCCCGCCCCTGCCCTCCCAGGCTCTCGCGACGTTTGGGCTCCCGTGGCGCCGCAGGGGCCGACGGGAGCAGCGGCCGCGCTGAAGAGGGCCGACATGGCGGCGGCGGCGGCTTCGCTTCGCGGGGCGGTGCTGGGCCCCCGGGGCGCGGGGCTGCCGGGCGCGCGGGCCCGGAGTTTGCTGTGCGGCGCGCGGCCCTGCCAGCTCCCGCTGCGGACGCCACAGGTGAGCGCTGGCCGCGGCCCCGGCCGCCGTGTGGCCCCGCAGCCCCTGAAGGTCACGGCGGGGAGGCTCTGGGCGCGGGCCCGGCAGCGAGGGAGCGGCCTCCGCCACCCGGCGCCCCCGCCGGACCCCCGCCGCCTGCCGGTATGGGGCGCCGGGGAGCAGGACCAGGCGCCCACTCCCCCGACCAGCGGAGGCGCCGGGTACCGAGCGTGGGGGGCGGCGGGGCGGGCTCGCTGCCGGCTCGGGGCCGGGGGCTTTCTCCGGGGGGCGCGCCCAGGCCCGCTCCCGCTCCGGCCTTCCAGACGGCCTGCGTCCTGAAGTGACCTCAGCCTGACCTCGGACCGCGGCTTGTGACCTTGGCCTGCCCCGGCACCCTTGCTTTCATCGACCTCATCCCCAGCCCCGGATCCCAAACCATGCCTTGCGCCCCCTCCTCGGGGCCGAATCACGGTCGAGGAGCCGGCAGCGGGCTGGAGCGGGGTGGGCAGTGGTGCTCCGCAGGAGCTGGCGGGTGCGGGTGCATGGGTGGGGAGAGGCAGGCGCTGAGAGTCGGATCCCCAGGTAGGGCCGGGTGGTGTTCTGGCAGGCGCTGAGCGGGGCTCTTGCAGGCAGTGTCCTTGTCGTCGAAGGCCGGTCTGTCCCGGGGCCGGAAAGTGATGCTCTCAGCGTTGGGCATGCTGGCGGCAGGGGGTGCAGGGCTAGCCGTGGCTCTGCATTCGGCCGTGAGCGCCAGTGACCTGGAGCTGCACCCCCCCAGCTATCCGTGGTCCCACCGTGGCTTCCTGTCTTCCCTGGACCACACCAGGTGTGCTGCCGGCTGACTGGGGTGGTTTCTGGGCGGTCTGCTGGGGCGGAGGCCCTGGCGGCCCCTAACCCTATCCCTTTCTTTAGTATCCGGAGGGGTTTCCAGGTGTATAAGCAGGTGTGCTCCTCCTGCCACAGCATGGACTACGTGGCCTACCGCCACCTGGTGGGTGTCTGCTACACAGAAGATGAAGCTAAGGCGCTCGCAGAAGAGGTGTGGGCCTGGGGATGAGGAGGACCCCGGGGATTGGGGCTCCGGCTGCGGTGGACGACAGGGCTGTGACGGGGCTCTTGGTGGCAGGTGGAGGTTCAGGACGGCCCCAACGAGGATGGGGAGATGTTCATGCGGCCGGGGAAGCTGTCTGACTACTTCCCCAAACCCTACCCCAACCCTGAGGCCGCTCGAGCAGCCAACAACGGAGCACTGCCCCCTGACCTCAGCTACATCGTGCGAGCTAGGTACGCTGGCTGCCTGCTGGGCGGTGTGGGGAGGGGGCAGGAAAGTCCACCTTGTGCCAGGGCTGAGGAGGCATGGATCTGGTCCCAGGCACGGTGGTGAGGACTACGTCTTCTCCCTGCTAACCGGCTACTGCGAGCCGCCCACCGGTGTGTCATTGCGAGAAGGTCTCTATTTCAACCCCTACTTTCCTGGCCAGGCCATCGGCATGGCTCCTCCCATCTACACTGAGGTCTTGGAGTATGACGATGGTGAGCAGCCCCCACCCTGGGGGCGGACAAGCCGGGTCTCCCTTTTCCCACCGCCAGGGATGCTTTCTGTGTCATGCACAGAAAGAGGTCGTGCACTCTTCTTGGCTCCAGCACCGAGCCAGCTGACGGGCAGCCTTCGCAACCCCGTCTAGCCCAGGCCCCTGCGTGCTGGAGGGGGGGGGGGGGGGGGTCCCATTGGTTTTGAAGCCTTGGTCTGGACCCCATCTCGGCTACGTGGAGGAGGTTGCTCTAGGGCTGTACCAGGTTGGGGAGGGACCCCCCAAGGGCAGCCCTTAACACTTATTCTTGGCTCAGGCACCCCAGCTACCATGTCCCAGGTAGCCAAGGATGTGTGTACCTTCCTGCGCTGGGCATCCGAGCCAGAGCATGACCATCGCAAACGCATGGGGCTCAAGGTGAAATGGCCGGGCGTGGGAGAGGGGCTGGGAAATGGGCTGGGGTCCTTTCTGCCTCCTTCTTCTGAGCCTGCCTCATCCCCAGATGTTGATGATGATGGGCTTGCTATTGCCTCTGGTCTACGCCATGAAGCGGCATAAGTGGTCAGTCCTGAAGAGCCGGAAGCTGGCATACCGGCCACCCAAGTGACCCTGCCCAATGTCTGCTGGCCGTCTTGCCTGAACAGGCCCGCAAGCCAAGGAGCCACCCTGGACCTGTTCAGGCCTCAGCTGGCCCGCTTGGCCAAGCTCCTCTTTCTTTGGGACAAGAGGGAAAGGGGCAAGAGACCAGGTTCTAGCTCCAGATCCTTCAGCCCCCATCATGGAAATAAATTAAGTTTCTCAACACACGTTTGAGCTATTGTGTGATGGGAGCACACGTTTGCAGGGGACTCTGGGACTAAGACCTTTGCTCTCGAGCTCTCAGGGTTGTCCCATGCAGTGTGACCGACACTGCCGTGTACAGGCTGGAGACTGGGAGGTGGCAGGCAGCACTGGAGGTGGGGAAGGGAGGCAGCCGGCAGCAGTGCTAAGGAGGCAGAGCTAGGCAGAGGCCACCCAGAGTGTGCTCCTGATCTCTTGGCTGGACAACTGGAGGGGGCAGGGTAGAGGTGTTCTGGGACAGCACCTCCTGGCAACCCACAGGGCGGCTGGGGTGAGTCTGGGTCAGAAAAACGAGGCAAGCAGGAGTAGGCTGTGAGAGCAAGGGGAGGGTGGTGGTGGCAGCACTCGGGTCCTAGCTTCTGAGCTTTTCTTGTCCCCAGGAGGGAACGTGAGGAGCATCCTGGCTGGAAGAGCCTGAGACTGGTGGCCACTGGGAAGGGCGAGAGCCAGGTGGAAGCAAGGAGAGGGTGTGCCTGAGGGTTTCCGGGTGGACAACAGGAGGCATGGCCAGGTGTTAGGGAGGGGGCTCTGTGTGCCCTTGGGTTCTGGGAAGAGATCTCAGCCCCATGTGTTTCCAGGATCTCTGGGATCTGGAGGCTAAGTATAGTCACCTGGGCCTGGCTGGGTTGCCCCACCAGCTGACAACCAGGCCCTGCCTCTGCCAAGTTGAGTCCCAAGGGGGCTATGCCCACACTCCGTCCTCCCAGCAGATCGATCCGCACAAAGGCACAAGGAAGGGGTACTCAGCTGGCTCAGAAGTGCCTTTAATGACTCCAGATTGTGGCCCCTCCACAATCCTGGTTTGACCCCTAGCAAGCAGTCAGCAAAGGTCTCCTGAGAGTTTTAGGAGGGGGTCCAGGGACCTTGAGCCTGGAGGGACAGGGCCATCCTCTCTCCTTGTGACCTGGCGGTGAGGGAAAGAGAAGTCATTCTGCTTGTCCTAGCCCCCTGCCCATCCCCCTCCCTTCCTCAGCCTCTGGTACCTTTGCCAGCGGGGTGGAAACTGCGGGAAGGGGGTCCCAAGTGCAGGGCTTCTGGGTGCTGCACATCTCACAGCCGGGTCGGCTGGGAGCATTGATGAACGTGCAGGAAGGGCAGGACCAGCCAGGCTGTGGAGGTGGGGAAATCGTTGCTGCTTACCCTTTCCTTCTGGTGCCCAGAGAATCCCAGGCCCAGGGTACCCAGTCCCTCACCTACCTGAAGGGGACTGGGGAGGCTGGAGGTGGCTGGCAGAGGAGCTCTGGGCTGCCCCAGTGACTGAGGAAACAGGCGACTCAGTTCCCCATCCATCTTCTGGGGACACTGAGGGCTGCGTCCTGTGGAAGAGGAGGGGCGGCTCAGGGGCGTGTCAGGCTGCGCCTCCCCTCCTCATCCCATCCACACCAAGGACTGACCTGGGGCTTCTCGCGGGGCTGAGAGCAGGTAGAGGAAAGCGGGGTCCCCATCCCGCTGGACCCCGTAGGAAGCGAGGCTGCGCTCGGGCACACACAGGCGCCGCCCAATGACCCAGCGCTGCACAGCTGGTGGGAAGCCAAACTCCGAGAACACCTGGGGCCGGAGCATCAAGGCAGGGTCACTCGAAGGCCCCTTGCCCCGCACAGGGCTCCCCCCGACCCCATGCTTACCTGCTCCTGGAGGGTCGCAATGGTGCAGTGGGGGTGAACGTGCAGCGAGACGTGGGCAGAGGACGCGGCGTCCTCAACTGTCACCTGTAGCCTGGGCCAGAGTATAGGTCAGGAGGGAGGACGGGGACCCGGGAGCGCTAGGGTGGCAGAGTAAAGAAGACCTCACCTGATGGGGCCAGGAGGGAAGCAGGCCTCCTGGAGCTGGACACTCAGAGCCACATGATGTCGGGCCAGGGTGGCTGCTGCTTGGGCTGCCCCCTTCTCGTCCCCACCCTCGATGGCTTGGGCCAGGAGCCCCACCAGCTCTTCTGCAGGGAGAGACAAAAAGCCATCAGGGCTGAGCACAGACTGCTGCTTCCAACCCCCTCCAGCCACCTGCCTTTACCTTTCTCCATCAAGTCTCCAGGGCTCCAGCAAAGATCCACCTTGGGTTGTGGGGCCCGGAGTGTGGGCACTCCAGGGGGACTGGGCGGGGAAACAGGGCACATTTCTAGGCCCAGGGCTTGGGGCAGGCTGCCTAGGAGGGAAGATGAGGGCTGGGCTGGGGTCTCCTGTGACTCGGCCCCCAAGCCGAGTTACTCACCCAGGCCTCTGCTGACCAGGTTTCCAGGACTTTTGCCACCTCCTAGCTCATAGCCCATTCCCTGGCGTTTGGCCACACATTAAGCCAGGCCTCCCCCCACCCAATCCTGGCCCTCAAAAACCCCTAAAAGGTTCCTACCAACTCCTCTCAGAGCTGAAGCTCCACTTGGCTTTTCCTTGCTCTGGAATGCTTCTGCATGCTTCTACTGTCTAGCCTCACCTATGCCCCTCCTCCAAAGAAGCCAGGCCACTTCCCTTGGCCTCTACATGCCCTCTAAGCCAGCCAGGGATGCTCCCTTGGCCTCACTGCGGAACCAAAACAGGTCCTCAGAAGCCTGCCCCTTCTTGCTCACCAGGAGGCCTGCAATCAGGTAGTCTCTTGGTGCCCTCAGGGACACCCCTCCTCCCAGCTGGCTCTACCACCAGCACAGAACACCTCGGGCTGCTCCCATCCCCAACAAACCCCCTGGGCCACTGCCTGGCGGGGCACCTGTGTCTCCCCTTACCTTCCTCCTGAGGCCCAGCCTACCTGTCCTGCAGCTCCTATGACGACCTCAGGCCCTCAGTGTTCTGAGCTATCTGCCCACTGTGATGAACAGGACCCCTGAGCACCCAGGACCAGGCCTGGCCCAGCCTTGACCTAGTCCCAAAGATCACACACACATACACACACAACACACACACTTGCCTCGGGACTTTGGTACCTGCTGCTTCCCGGCCACGTGGGTGTGATCACACGAGGACCTTCGAGTTTCGTTCAACCATCACCTTAATGAGACTTTCCCTGCCACCCAATTTTAAATTGCAAACCCCTCCCGGGGCACCTGGGTGGCTCTGTTGGTTAAGCATCTGACTCTCGATTTCGGCTCAGGACACAATCTCACAGGTTCGCGAGTTTGATCCCCGTGTTGGGCTCTGTGCTAACAGTGTGGAGCCTGCTTGGGATTCTGTCTTTCTCTCTCTCAAATAAATAAACTTAAAAAAAAAAAAGATGTGTGTAAATTGCAAACTCCTCTCTTCTATTCTTCCACCATCTGGCAGAATTTTACTTACTTGTTTTCCAACTTAAATGTTTCATTTGATGTACAAGGTTACACTAGTATCAAGCGTACATAGCAATTCCAGAAGCCCGTATGCTATGCTGTGTGCACAAGTCTATGCTTACCAATGTTATATGTTCTCCTTCTCTCTGGAAATCAAGTCCCAAGAGGGCAGGAAGTCCAAGTCTCATTCATGCTAAGTCTCCAAGACCTAACATGCTCAGCACAGAACGGGTGCCGGGATACACATCTGATGAATGAATGAACGAACGAACGAACGAACGAACGAACGAAGGACGTCTTTCTCCTTCTGCAAGTGCTGTGTTGTCTGGGCCTCTCTCACGATGCACAGTAAGGTTTTCTTCTTTTCCCTCTGGCAGATCTTCTGACACATCTGCGGGCCCTTTCCTTTCCTTTCGCTGCATTATCTACCTGTCAGACCCTCTCTTGCTTCTCTCTCCTGGTGACCTGGGTTGAGCTTTTCTACTGCCAATCTTTACCTCTCCAGAGCCCCACCCCAGCCCAGATCCACCTGGTTCTTCTCCCCACAGATGTGTAAGAACCTAGCCACCTCCATTCCCTTCCACGTAGGTCCTCTGTCTGGGAGTTCCATAGTACCTTGTTTCTCCAGCTTTCTGTCTCAACCATGAATTCTTCCATTTAAAAGCCATGAAATCCAGCCAATTCCATCTCCTAAGCATCTCTGAA
This sequence comes from Neofelis nebulosa, assembly GCF_028018385.1. Classification (NCBI taxonomy): domain Eukaryota; kingdom Metazoa; phylum Chordata; class Mammalia; order Carnivora; family Felidae; genus Neofelis; species Neofelis nebulosa. Next base: position 82,948,572 of record NC_080795.1, read on the forward strand.
AACATCCTCCTCTCCAGCCCTATCTGCTACACCACCCCCACACAAAGGGAGGTCTCAACCAGTCTTTTACTTTTTTTTTTTAATGTTTGTTTTTGAGAGCAAGAAAGAGAGAGTGCGCATGCACGTGGGAGGGGGGGAGGGGGGGGGAGAGAGAGAGAGACAGACAGACAGACAGACAGACACAAAATCCAAAGCAGGCTCCAGGCTCCGAGCTGTCAGCACAGAGCCCAATGCAGGGCTGGAACCCACGGACGGTGAGATCAGACCTGAGCCGAAGTCAGACACTTAACCGACAGGCGCCCCTCAACCAGTCTTCAGTAGCTCGAACCTGAACCTGTCACTCTCCACTGAGTGCATTTCCATCGCTCCTGATGCACTCCTCACCCAGACCCTGAGGGCCTGCCTGCTGGGCCTCCACATCTGTCTGCTACTCCAGGCTCCAGCTTTTCAAGCTTTCCAGCCTGTTCTCCTTTTCTCCACCTTCTCCCTCCTGGGAGCCTTCCCAGGACACAAAAGGGGGTACGGTGGGCCCAGCTTTCCCCACTCCGTCCCCCATCCAGGCCTGGGGGGGCTTGGGCTACTTTCTTTCTCTCCCAGCACTCGCAGTGCCCGGCCAGCCAAAAGGAGTCTTCGCTCCAGAGCACTAACCATTCTGTCCCTCCATGGTGGCACCTCGGACTAGAGCTGCCCACCGCTGAGCTTCCTGAGGGTTGAGGAAGTGCAGGCTGAGGGTCCCAGGCCCTCCTGGCGGGGGCTGCAGCTCATGCTGGCTGGGACCTCGGACCGTGTAGGAAACTGACTCCAAGGGCCACTCCAAACTGACCTGAGGAAGGGGAGAGTGCGGGCTCAGTGCCTCCCGCCAGCACACCCTGCATGATGACCAAAGGAGCACGACGTAACATTTACAGGCCACGTGCCCCGTCCTAAGACCCTTACTCCTATCACCTTAAGAAGCCCTCACAGAACTCCTACAAAGATAGGTAGCGGAGCATTTACCCCCACTTTACAGGCGAGGAAACGGCAACAAAGGAAAGCGAACTGCTCAAGGGCACAAAGCTGTCTAGCGGAGGGGACTGGCCCAGGGCCCCGCGCCCCCGCCGCCCCCACTCACCGCGCCGGGTCCCGAGCCCAGCAGCTCCAGCCGGAAACGCCCGGGCCGCTCGGGGTCCGCGCTCAGCTGCAGCCTGCGCAGCTGTGCCTCGGCGTCCGGCCCCGCGCCCAGCGGCCTCACCGCGGCGTGCACAGCCAGGAGCACCGCGGCCGAGTCCGGGTCCGAGGCCGCCGCCGCGCCACCCGCAGGCGGCGCCATCTCCTGTCCGGCCCCGGCCCCCAAGCCCGCTTCCGTGGGCTCGGGCCCCTGAGCGCCTCCGCCGACCGGAAACTGGGGCCGCGAGCCTGGGGTTCCGGCCGTGGCCAGAGTGTCGGGGCCCGGCTCTGACCCTCCTGTCTTACCCAGGATGGACACGACCTAGAGGCTCGGCGGGCGGGGGCTGCAGCCGAGCGGTCCGCGTCTACCCGCCGCGCCGGTCCGGGGCTAGATGCTATTCCCAGGCTCCTTCCGAGCCGCAGGTTGCCCGGCGGGCGGGCCCCGCGTTGGTCCGCCAGCCACTCCTGGGAAGGCGGGCTGACACCAGGGGCGGGACGAGCGAGGAGGCGCAGCCAATGAGCGCCAGGAAAGTAGGTGGGATCGCACGGCCTCGAAGGGTGACGGACAGGCAGGGCAGCCAGTAGACGTGGACGGTAGGAGTGAACGGCGGGAGACGCCCCCAATGGCTAGCCGAGCTCTCGATCCCGGCGGCTGGACCAGGCCATTCAGGGGCGGGGGGCCGGGCCTTGCGGACGCTTGTTGTTGTCCGGCCCGGGGAGGCAGAGGTCGCTCGCTCGGTCCTTTGCTCTCTCGGGCCTTCTGTGGCGGTCGGCGGGCAGGTCGGTCGCGATAGTCGGTCGCCTTCCAGGGGCGAGGCTATGTCGCGGTGGCAGCCCGGCAGGGCCGGCAGGGCCGGGAGTAACGGGACGTCGTCGCGGAGCTTCTTCCCCCGGATACAGTGCGGCCCGAACGGAGGCCGCAGCGCCGCCCTCCGGTCCTGAGGAGCCCGAGCTGCCCGGAGCCCACACCGCCTCCTTACCCGCGCCGAAGTCAACCGGCCAGACCCGGCCCGGCCACACTGAGCGCTGCGCAAGCAGGTAGGTGTCCGCTCTGTGACCGGCGCCGTGTCGGGGCCTTCAGAACTCCAGCCCCCAGCGGTCCTCGCGCCGGCGAGCGTGCGCGCGTCCCGGGGCGCACTGCCTCCTGGGATTTGTAGTTCTCCGCGACTAGGCTGGGGTTTCCCTTCGCCCGGCGGAGAGGCGGGTGCGGCCAGGCTGACGCTGGAGCGCTAGCGGCCGGCCGACCGGCCCTTCGGGGCTCTTGGTGCCTGCCTCTGTTCCGTGGCGTCACTAATTTACGAAGAAATTAGGCGCGGGGAAGAACGGAGGAAGCCTATGGCTCTCCTCTTTACCTCGATAGAGAGCCTGTAGAACAGGGAAGAGCGCTGCGCCCAGGTGACCGCAGGGCCCCAGCCCCAGCCCCAGGTGTCCTGGGTCCTAACCCGGTGCGGGTTATTAGCCTAGCTGAGGAGCTTGGCCGGAGGGGTACTGCAGGAGTCCCGCACTTTTGGGGGCTCACAGTGACCCTCACCCCTAACGGTGGAGGCGGCTCTTCTGTCGCGGTGGGCAGTGTCCAGGGAGATAAACCAGAGGCCCCAATATGAGCAAGATCCTTGGTGCGCCCCCAGGTATGGGGACGGGGAGAGGGTTGGCAGAGCCAGAGCCTCAGCTCACCACTCTCAGGTAACAGGATCTAATCCGCCTCTCCTACCAGCGCGGAGGGCTTAGGAGTAAGCCGCAGGAGGGACCCGGCTTGTTTACAGCGGCTCCACTTACCCGGTTGGGAGGCCAGAGGCTGAGCCCCAGGGGCCAGATACTCATGGACCGGTCTCCCACCCTCAGGCAGCACTAGCCCCTCTGAGCGCAGGACCCCCTCCCCAAGGACATGAAGCTGTTGGAGAACTCGAGCTTCGAAGCCATCAACTCGCAGCTGACAGTGGAGACTGGAGACGCCCACATCATTGGCAGGTGAGGTGGGGGGTTGTGTAGGCTGGTGTCTCAGGGACCCTCGAGTTGAACCTGATGGGTGGCATGCTCCGTGGTCCCACGTGCACCTTGCAGGATCGAGAGCTACTCGTGTAAGATGGCGGGAGACGACAAGCACATGTTTAAGCAGTTCTGCCAGGAGGGCCAGCCCCACGTGCTGGAGGCGCTGTCTCCACCCCAGACGTCGGGCCTCAGCCCCAGCAGGTAAGCTGCCGCAGAGCGTGCCTGCTGTGGGCCGTGGGGTTCAGGGCAGTGCTGGGCTGATGCGTCTCTCTCTGCAGACTGAGCAAGAGCCAAGGTGGTGAGGATGAGGGCCCGCTGAGCGACAAGTGCAGCCGCAAGACGCTCTTCTACCTGATTGCCACGCTCAACGAGTCCTTCCGGCCTGACTATGACTTCAGCACAGCCCGAAGCCATGAGTTCAGCAGGGAACCCAGCCTCAGCTGGGTGAGGGTCCGGTGGGGGGAGGGACCCGCAGCCCCACAGCTATCTCGACTGTCCTTCCGACTTATAGTGGCCCCTGGGTTCTGCCCAGTTCATGCCTCCCGTTCTGCGTCCTAGCCAGTCCCAACCGTGACCATCCTAGGTGGTGAACGCAGTCAACTGCAGCCTGTTTTCGGCCGTACGGGAGGACTTCAAGGCCCTGAAGCCGCAGCTCTGGAACGCAGTAGATGAGGAGATCTGCCTGTCCGAGTGTGACATCTACAGGTGGGCCGGCATTCCTGTAGGAGGGCCGTGGGTGTATGTGGCACTTGGGCCTTCATGCCACTTCTTGCCCCGCGCTCTGCAGTTACAACCCGGATTTGGACTCAGACCCCTTTGGGGAGGATGGCAGCCTCTGGTCCTTCAACTACTTCTTCTACAACAAGCGGCTGAAGCGGGTCGTGTTCTTCAGCTGCCGGTCCATCAGGTGGGCGCCTGGCCGCCTCCTTTCCCTCAGCCCCTGCTTTGTCACATGCCACTTCCCAGCTGTACCCACCCCGCTCCTGACTTTGTCCTCCCTGGGGTCAGCAACGGGTCAGGGACAGGCAGTCCTAAGACCCGTTCCCACACCTCCCCCAGCGGATCCACGTATACTCCGTCGGAGGCCGGCAACGAGCTAGACATGGAGCTGGGTGAGGAGGAGGAGGAAGAGGAGGAGGAGGAAGAAGAGAGCGGAAGTGGAGGCAGTGAGGGCGGACCCGAGGAGACCAGCGCCATGGAGGAGGACAGGTGTGTGACGGTGGCTGTGGCCTGGCTCTCCGTAGCCAGGGGTCGATAGCACAGAGTGGGTGCCTCTCTGCCTGACCTCCTGGGAGTTGGCTCTGGAAGCTCACTGTGTGCCGTCTTCTGCCCAGGGTCCCGGTGATCTGTATGTGAGGACGAGGAGCAGAGGCCCCAGCTTCCTTCAGCTTCAGCCAGTGCCTGGAACCCTCACTTGAGGGCGCCCCAGGGCCTCCCCAGCTGGTGGTCATCCCGGGGCTTGCCAAGGCTGCAGCGCCGCCCAAGGCCACGCCCACCTAGCCCTTTGGCTCCCGCCTGCAGACGTCTGCTCGCTCCCACGGGCTCCAGCTGCCCATGTTGTGGTCGGGCTGGACAGCACGGGGCCTGGTGGGAAGAGCCACTGCCCTGCCCCGACGAACTGGCACAGGCAGGGACAGCTGGACTACAGAGTTTATTTTTGTATTTCGTGCCGGATCAGGCCTGGGCCTGCACACTCCAGCCCAAAGGGCCCGAGACCCAGTGAGCAGGCCCCTGCGGTCACCACGCTGGGCTTGGCCAGCCCCTGACGCCCACCTGTACCACCCTCTCCCCGTACCTTGCCCGTTGGGCAGCGTGCACTGAGTGTCACTTTGCTGCAGCTGGTTTGTTTCCAATAAAAAATTTCTGTGATTTAGTGGTGATCTAGGCTCCGTGCTGCGTGTGGGGCGGGGTCTGCGTCAAGGGCGGGGCTACTGCCTCCGGTATCCTAGCAACGGTCCTAGGGGGCTGTTGAGCGGCCGGACCTGCAGAGGCCACAATGGAGACCGGAGTGTCAGATGTCAGCAACCCCTTTTCAGTAGAAGGTGACAGCCTGATCCTGGATCTCGACTTGTACGATGCCGACAGCTATGACGTCCCGGATCCAGGGCTGCTCAAGGAGAAGAATGGTGAGGTGGCCTGGCCTCGCCGCCCCAGATCCCCACGTGACAGGCCTCTCTCAGGCACCAGTTCTGCCTGCCGCGACACAACACTCCGTGGGGAGTCCCCTAACCTGGCGAGGCACTCGGGAGGGCCCCTGGCTGCCTACAGCCTCGAGTTTGGGGCCCAAGACCACACATCGACAGTGTTTCCACTGCTGACCCGCAGAGTCGTTTTCGGAGCCAGTCCCAGGGCTTTTTACCAGCAGCTTGCGGTGGCAGAACATGACCCCGCGCGCCCGTGCCCGCCAGCTATGGCTACTCCTGCGTACAGGCCTCCGTGACTTCGTGGAAAAGGTGGGGCTTGCCTGTGGCACCTGCCTCGAGGCCTCTTTTCTGGCCCATTTCTTCCCCTCGCTGTCCCTAGGACGCCCTCCGCCCGGATCCCCTTGGCTCCCCTAGGCAGGGGCACTACCTCTCCTCCAGCACCCCCCCCTCCCCCAGCTGAATGCAGGCCCGCTCGCCCCTGCCCGCAGGAAAAGAGAGCCGAGCTGTGCGTGGGCCACTTGACACACGGGCTGGAGCCGCTGCGCCACCTGACGGTGGCAGCTGGGCTGCGCTCAGTGGCGCAGGACCCAGCGGGCAGACGCTTCGTGGTGCTGGATGGTGCGGGCCGCCTGCACCTGCACAGAGAAGACGGCTGGGCTTACGAGAAGCTGTGTGCCCCAGCAGTGCTCACGGGGCTGGTGGCGGTGCCAGGCCCTCTGGGTGCTGTGGGCCGCTTCGTGGGCTGGGGCCCCGAGGGGCTGGCCATACTAAGGCCTGACCTCAGCCTGCTGTGGCTGAGCAAGCCAGGGGTGGGCAGGGTGCCGGGCCACCAGCCCGTCTGCTGTCTGCCGGTGCCCAGCCTGGGGCTGTTGCTGGTGGCAGAGGCAGGCGGCAGCCTGGTGCTCTGGAAGTTCCGCTCAGGAGGCCGCTGCCTGGTGCCGTGTGGGTCACCTCTGCAGCTGCCACCAAGCCCTGCAGGTGCAGTCACCCGTTTGGTTCTCGGGCCCTTGCCCTCCCACCAAGCCCCATGCTGCTTCGCGGCCTGTGGCTCGGCTGTGCTCACCTTTGATCTGGACCGCTGGGCTCTCGTAGACGTGCGCCGGGACCTGCATAAAACGTGAGGGGTGCCTAGGGACTGGGAGGAAGGTGGGGTGAGAGAGGACGGGTGAATCCAGGAGAGGAAACAAGTCATGGAGGGCCGCCGGGGCTCACACACCAGGGGGTGCTGAGTCTGCGGAGGCCTCTCTTCCCCTTCAGCACCATCTCGGACCTGGCCTACTGCAAGGAGGTAGAGGCCATGGTGACGGCTTCTCGCGACAGCACAGTGAAGGTGTGGGAGGCCGACTGGCAGGTCCGGATGGTGTTCGTGGGCCACACAGGTGCGCCATACCGCTTAGGCCCTTGAGGCCCGTTCTCCCTCCACCCTGTGTAAGCGCTCCGGCGGTCGGGAGTCTCCGCCAGCCCTTCCCCGAGCTTCTCTGCACCGGCTGCATCCCGGGCCGCCTGCTCCCCTTCCCTGATCCCCTGGTGCCCCTCCCACAGGCCCAGTGACAGCTGTGGCCGTCCTGCCGAACACCGCCCTAGTCCTGTCAGCCTCGCAGGATGGGACGCTGCGCACGTGGGACCTGCAGGCGTCAGCACAGGTGGGCGAGGTGGCGCTGAGCAGCCGGGGCCGAGGGGTGCCATCTGGGCACGTGAACCGCCTGCTGGCGCCCGCTGGCCCCGGCTGGCCAGTGCTCTCTTTGAGCGCGAGCAGCGTGGAGCTGTGGCTCCTTCGCGAGCTCTACTCGCCGTTGGCGCAGCTGTCAGCGCCGGTGCTCCACCTGCAGACCGCGCCCGCGCTGCCCGCGCCCGCGCACCCGCCGCTGCCTATGCGCCTTGTGTGCGCATGCGCCGATGGCTCGGTCTACCTCGTGTCGGTCGCCACCGGGCGCACGGTGAGCGCGCTGCTGCTCGAACCGGAGGACGGCGCAGCCTCGCTGCTTTATTGCCTACCGCGGGAAGCACTGTGGCTGCTGACACGCGCCGGACACCTGGTGTGTGCCAACGCCGCACGATGCCCCATGCGCGTGCTAAACCGGGTGTGCCCGCCCCCGGCCCCCGCGCCCAGGCCCTGCTGCCTGCACCTATACAGCCACCTCACAGACCCCAGCAGCGCATTCGCCAGCTGGCAGATCGTACGCCAGCATGGGGGCGAGCTGTGCCTCAGTGACCCGGCCCGACCCCGGAAGGACAAAAACCGGTGGGTGCCGGAGCCGCCCACGTGGGGCAAGGTGATGGTGCCCGCGCCGACTGGCTAATGTCATGCGTAGGTACCTGCCCGTGGTGGGGCACACGGATGGCACCCTCTCGGTCCTCGAGTGGCGCCGGTCGAAGCCCGTCTTCCAAACCGCGGCACACAGCCCGGGCCCCGTCACCGCCATTGCATCTACCTGGAACTGCATTGTGTCCTCTGGTCAGCATCTCTCCTCCCCCCAGGGGGCTGGCCCGGGAACCCCTTCCCTCCCCAGACAAAGGCGCAGTCCTGCCTCCCACCTGAGCAGGCGGAGACTTGACCGTGAAGATGTGGCGTGTCTTCCCCTATGCTGAGGAGAGCCTCTGCCTGCTGCGAACCTTCTCTTGCTGCCACCCGGCGACCGTGCTCTGCGCTCTGGGGAAGCGGGTGACTGTGGGCTTTGAGGATCCAGGCCGCGCCACCTACGGCCTGGTGCAGTTTGGCCTGGGCGACAGCCTCCGCTACGATCACCGGCCCCAGGATGACCCCACGGACCACATCACTGGTGAGGGGCAGGCCAAAGATAAAGCCCAGGCCACCCTCTGGCCCTGGTCCCTCACGCCGAGCCCTGGTCCCTCAGGCCTGTGTGGCTGTCCCACACTCAAGCTGTGTGCCTGTTCCAGCCTGGACTGCACCATCGGCATCTGGACAGCCGAGAATCGCCTGCTGAGGTGGGCTGGGGCTGGGAAGGGGGGCGGGGGGCTGGGAGCCTGTCGGCAGCCAGCAGGGCTCCCCCACCTCTGCCCGCAGCAGAGCCCAGAGGCTGGACCGGGGAAAGGGGGCTTGCCCCTGCTAGTGTCTCAGTTTCCTCCTCTGGAGCAGGGCTGGATTCTCGCCCTGGCCGCTCCCTCCAGGCTCCTGCGGCTGAATGGTGCCCCTCAGGCCCTGACCTTCTGCAGCGACAGCGGGGACCTGGTGCTGGCTCTGGGCTCCCGACTGTGCCTGGTGTCCCATAGGCTCTACCTGCCCACATCTTACCTGGTTAAGGTATGCAGTGGGCACAGGATTCCTGGGCAGAGCGAGGCTGCTGTGGGCAGACAGGCCCCCCCCCCCCCCCAGGCCAGAGCTGTAGGTTTCTTTCTCCTGTTCAGAAGCTACGCCGGAAGGTCCCTGATGTGGTGGATGACCCTCCCCTGCCACTGACCACCCAGGAGTCGCTGACCTCAGCCCAGCTGCAGAGGCTCGCCAGCCTACGTGGGGCGGCCAGTCTTAGGTCTGCTGGCCCAGCTGAACTGTTCTAGAGGCCCCTGCCTAGCTCCCCCGAGTCAGGGCCTGGCTGCGTGCACCCAGCTCGGGGACCCAGAGCTCCCAGGCCACTTAGACCACCCCAACCTGTCCCAGCCCTGGCATCCCCACTCCTGGCTGTTGGGCTGTGTTCTGACAGAGGCCTGGCCATGCCCACCCCCAGGTACCGGTCCCAGCCTCTGCCCAGTCCCCCTGGTGATGACATCTAGTGTCCCACCTGTGCCCATCCCTGTCTGCAGCACGGACTTGTCTTTCATCCATCACCAGACGGCCACACCTCAGCAGCCAGTGTTGGAGGAGGTGGGGTGGGTCCCAACCCCCAACCCCCAACCCCCAAACCCCCAACCCCCTCACCGTCCCAAAGCCCCAGCCCTACAACCTTCCCTGGGCTCAGGCCACTCTCCTTCAGCCCCTGGGGCAGGCGTGGGATCCCGTGGCTGTCTGGAAAGCAGACGGCAAGACTGAAGGACGAATGGGCTGACCCCTAACCCCCACCCAGGACCTAGAAGCCCTAGTTTCCCGGGATGAAGACCTTCAGATGCTGAGACTGGGGCTGGTGGTCCCGGCAGCCCAGCCCCCACCCTCCTGGCAACAGCGGCAGGAGGCCTTTGACAACTATCTGCGTCTCATCTATGGCCCTGGCTTGCTGGTGGGTATAGAGCCTCCCCAGCCTCAGCCCAGACTCCAGCCCCTCCCTTCACCCCGGGGCCTCACCCCTCACCCCTGCCTATCCCTTTTGCACCCCTTCCAGGGCATGCATTCTGGAAGAGAATCCCAGCAATGGAGTACTGTGACCCTCACACTGGAGAGAGAGACCTGCGATGTGTGTGTCTCGCCCACAGCTGCCCTCAGTCTTAGGCAGGCTGAGGTCTGCACTGAAGCCCTAAGGGGGCCGGCAGCCCGCCCCTTGCAGGACCTGGGGACCGGGGGCCAGCGCTTTGCCCCCCCTCCCCGAGTCCCCTTGCCCACCCCCCACCCCCACCGGGGGGTGCACAGCAGGGCCTCCCAGGTAAGGCCTCCCGCCCCTCCCACCTCGACCCTGCCCCCATGACCCTGCCCCCCACCCTGCGACTCCTCCTCCCTCACCTCAGCTGCTGGCCCGCTCCTCTCTGAGCGGCAGCCTGGGCCTCAGTCTGGACCTGCAGCTGCAGTTGGAGGGCTCCAAGGGGAGAAGCCTGTGGTCCCGGGCCTACCATCCCCCCACACACAGCACAGGGTGAGGCGCCCAGGCGCCCAGGCAGCGCCCACCCAGGAGCAGAGCTGCAGGGGCACTGGGGGCCCACGCTTGGCTCTGAGCCCCTCTGCTGCCCCAGATCCCCCTCCTGATGAAGAGGCGGCCCGAGGAGCTCCTCTCCAACCTCCGAGGCTTCTTTCCTGCCACCATTCAGCCCTATGAGGTAAGAGTCCCTTGCTCTCTCTGGTGGCAGCCTTCTCACGCACCCCATCGTCCCTTTGCTGCAGACCTCCTGGTCCAGTCTGATCTCCGAGCCGCCTGTCGCCCTCCCCCCACCTCCTGGCCAGCCCAGCCGTGGTGCTATTGTCTGTGGGCCCTGACTCCTTGCTTTCTGGGGGCCAGCGGCCAGAGGGCCAGAGACTCCCAGAGAAGACACTAGGCACAGCCAAGGCCTCTGCCAGCTCATTGTGCCGGCACACCTCCTCCCCAGTGAACGTGCTGGGTGAGCAGGTGCCATACGGACTGTCTGGAAGACCAGAGTCCCCTCCCTTTAAAGGAGCAGAGATGGGGCGCCTGGGTGGCGCAGTCGGTTAAGCGTCCGACTTCAGCCAGGTCACGATCTCGCGGCCCGTGAGTTCGAGCCCCGCGTCGGGCTCTGGGCCGATGGCTCGGAGCCTGGAGCCTGTTTCCGATTCTGTGTCTCCCTCTCTCTCTGCCCCTCCCCCGTTCATGCTCTGTCTCTCTCTGTCCCAAAAATAAATTAAAAAAACGTTGAAAAAAAAAAAAGGAGCAGAGGCCACAGGAGCTGGCCCCTTGCACTCTGCCAGCTTCCCAACGTCTCCATCCCAGACTCCCTGCACACGCTGGCACTGTCATCTGCCCGGGGCGGGGGGTGGGGGGGTGTCGCCGATCCTTCCTGCAGCCGCACCATCTACCCAAACCCTCAGCCCACCTCTCCAGGCTCCTAGCACCAATTCTTATGGACATCCCGGTTCCAGGGCTGGGGGCCAAGTCCCGTGGAGAGGGTGTGGGGTGTCAGGGGTCCCCAGAGGCTGCCCAGATTTCCTCCTCAGTCGTCACAGCTGATGCCTCCCTTGACTGGCCTTCCACCTGGTTTCTAAAGGTTCTCTTTGCCTGTCTGAGCGTTTTGGGTGTTGACTGAGAAAACAGGGAGTCACGATCCGGGTAGCACAGATTTGGTAGCAACCCAGATTGAGTCCTGTTGACGAGCAAAAGCCAGGGTCTTCACTCGCAAATTGCAGAGGCATTAGGGAACTCACACAGGTTGCTTTCTAAAAGTTGTGGTTAGAAGATGTAATCACATTGTACACGTCACTGCTTTTCTGGCACTTTAGTCTGGTTACCGGAAACCAGTTTTTACAGAGTGTCCTTTTCTCACAAGATTTTGTTTTCAAGCCCAGTGTGGGGCTTGAGCTCACAACCCTAAGATCAAGAGTTGCACGTTCTACCCACCCAGCAGCTAGAGTGTCCACTTGTGCCCGAGAGCTCAGGGCCGCAGTCCACTGTTGAGCCTCTGCCCAGCTCCATGCAGTTCCTCTTTCAAAAGGAGGATGAAGTTTTAGTTCCCAGTCTGTACGGTCCGGGGGTGTTACACAGGTGCAGGTGGACGGGGGCGCGAGCCCAGTTCAGCTCCCGGAGACCCGGCCGCGGAGCTGGACTGGCCACCGAGTGGGGTGGGAGGGCGGGTGGAGTTCGGGTTCTCAGCCCACCCTGCCGTGTCCACCTGCAGCCCTCGCGCAGGCCCGTCCACTTCCCCGGCAGCGTGCCCAACTCCGTGGTGCTGCAGCAGATGTGGCCGCACAGGGAGGTCAGCGGCCTCGGAGCCCCCGCCCCGCTCACCAGCCACGGCAGACACCAGGCAAGGGAGGACCGGGGGGCTTGCTCCTGGGCTCTATGGAAGGGGGCCCGAGTTCCCGCGGCATGCCAGCGGCCACCCGTGCTCTCCCCTCTGCAGCCAGGTGGGAGCCAGGACATGTGGTTGCCACGACGACGCGGGAGGCAGTGGCATGCCAAGTGGCAGCAGAAGCTGATCCGGTGGTTGGGGGAAGAGGAGGCGGAGGAGGAGGAGGAGGAGGAGGAGCTGTATCTGGACTGGGCCTCCGACTCCCTGAGCCCACGCGGGCACCTCTCCGAGTTGGAGGAGGCCAAGGTAGGCACCCGCTAGGGCCCCCGGGGCTGCCAAGGTCAGGAGCGGAGAGGGGGGCCTGCAGCTGCTGCCGCTGCCCCGCAGAGCCCCGAGGATTCCACCCCGAAGCCCTTGCACTCTCGTGACGCCTCCGCCGGGACCCAGGCCTCGCGCGGCCCCTCGTACCCCTTCAGGCGCTCGCTCTGGGAAGAGCGCTACGGCCATCTGCCCAGGTTTCTGCAATTTTTCGTCTGCCAGAACTGGTTCAAAAAGCTGTTCCCCATCTTCAACCTGAAGGTTCGGGGGTCTCGGGCACCTGGGAAGCACAGGCTGGCGGGGAGGCGGGCAGTGCAGGGAACAGGGCCTCGGCGCTGGGTATCGCAGGTGTATCCCGAAGTGGGCACGGTGGAGGGCCTGGCCTCGCTGCTCACGGACCTGCTGGACGAGGCCTCCTGGGCAGACCGCGTGCACATCCTGGGAGCGCTGCTGCGGCTGCTGCCTGACGTGAGCAGAGACCTCTGTAACCGGCTGCGGGGCATCCTGGAGCGCTTGCTCAACCTGGACCAGCCCCCCAGCCTCGAGGTGCACCTCTGGCCCCGCCCCCAGCCCCGCCCACCGGCCCGCCCCGGGCCTCCAGCACCTACCCGGCTGCTTCGCTCCTCTGCGCTCAGGACCAGACGCAGAAGCAGTTCGTGACGCTGGCGTTGCAGCTCCTTCTGGCCTGCTCCCTGGAGTCCCACGAGGTGGTGCTGGAGCTCATGTCCTACTTCCTCTACTCGCCAGCCTCCTGCCGGTGAGTTTTGCTCCCTACTCATCCTCACCACCAGCTTAGGAAGGCTTCTGGATAAGCTAGCTGCTCACCACTGTCCCAGGCCCTGGCTCAAGAAGCTGCTGGAAGGGCTAGGCCTTCAGGATCCGCAGGGCTTCCTGTTCAAGGAGATGACGACCTGGGTCCAGGGCCCGGACGCCAACTGCAAGGCTGCACTGCGCCAACGCTGCTGCCAGAAGCTGGAGGAAATGATGGAGCGGCTACAGGTCCCGGTGGATGGGGGGGGGGGGAGGGGGGGGGAGGGGGGGGCAGGCCACTTGCCAGTGGAGCCTCTTGTCTTTTCCCTAGGCTTTTCCCAAGTCGGGGTGGGGGAGGGGGGGATCCAGGTACGGCTGGCTGGCTCTTCGGCTTGCTCTGTACCTGTGCTCATTGGTCCTCTCCTGTTGTCCCCCAACCCCCCATCTCCGGGGATCTTCCTGCTCCTCCCCAGGAAGCAGTCTGCAGCCAGGTCTGAAGCTTGGGGCCAGGGGCAGCACCACTCAGGCCTCCCTGCTGGGGGAGGGAGGGCCTCTGCCTTGGGCTTGGCGGCATCTTCAACTGGCTGTTTCCCCCACAGATGGAATCCTTGCAGCCTTCTGTAGTAGCCGAGTTGTCAGAGGTGCTGCCCAAGGTCTCCAGGACCTCGGCACTTTACCTTCCTCCCAAGGAGGCCCCGTCTCAGATTTCCGTGCTCTCTGGGTCACCTTTTCATGTCTCAGCGACACCCTCGGCCCACTCCTGGGCCCCCTCACTGGTGGTCTCACCTGGGGAGCTGGACTTGGCCACCCTTGAGTCCCAGGCCCAGCAAACGCTTCCGCCAGTGTGCTTCTGGTGGACCAGACGCACGCTGTCAGAGACACTGCGACACTTCTGCCCCTCGTCCGAGGTCCATTTGCACCCCTCAGTACCCACTGCGCTGCCGGATGAGCCACTGCCACTGGAGCAGACGGACTGGTCACAGTCGCAGATGCTGGACCTGGGGCCGATCGATGCGCTCAACTTCTTCTGTGAGCGGCAGCGGGCCCGGCAGCAGAGTCCCCTGCAGGAGGAGCCCGAGAGCCCATGCCTGAGCTTGCGCCCACCTGTGCCCAACACAGTGCTACCACAGCCCTGGGATCGCTGGTGAGGGGGCCACCAGGCCGGGACAGGGCCCGTGCGGGGCAGCTGAGGGGCTGACGGGGCCGAACCCACTTCCTTACCCCTCCAGGCACTATCCTATCCTCCGGCTTCAGGAGGCCAAGGTCCGGAGGCCTCCGATGACACTGAGAGGTGAGTAGGGACAGGGGGAGAACTAGACCTTGACTTCCACCTCAGCCTGAGACCTCACTGTCCTGCTGGCCCACAGGCCGGATGCCGTCCCGGCTCCGGGTGGGCAGTGCCCTCCATGGCTCCATCCGCATGCTGAAACTGCCCCTGCCGAGGGTGGAAATTCGTCCCTTCCCCCCGGCCTGGCCCAGGCCTGCCCGTCCGCTGCCCCCACTGCTCCTGCAGCCTGCTTTACAGCGCTACTTTCTGCCGGACGACACGAACCCTGACAGCTACAGTTGACCAGGCTGGTGGCCCCAGTCTCTTCTTCCCTCCAGCCTGGAGGCAGGAAGCCGCTTTCCAGCCAACTGTTCTCCCCCTAGAAATAAAGTCCAGAGGTCGTGGCCAGAAAACTGGGTGCACCTTCATCTTTGGGGGCTGCAACGGTGCACGGGGAGGTCCTGCTTGTGTCTTGTGAACCTCCCAGTGGCCAGCTGCATGTGCAAGGCAGGAGCCAGGGCCATGCTGGAGTCTGGCATGGTCAGCACTTGGGGGGGGGGGGGGCGGGGGCTGTCTGCCTGGAGAGGGGCCTATCCCATGTGGGCATGTCCCTGCTCAGGCACTCGGCCGGCGTTTGTCAGTAAATTACTGAGGTCAAGATGGGAGTGGGAACTTGTGGGCCAGCAAGTGGCCAGGCATGGAGGGAGTGGGAGGGTCTAGGTGGCCACAGGTGTGTGTGTGTGTGTGTGTGTGTGTAAGGGAGGGGAGCCTGCAGTTTGCCGGAGGTGAGACCAGAATCTGTTGGTGCCTTGGTTACCCTTGGGTTGGAAGGGAGAGGAATTGATGGGGTCCCATGTGCTTTATTCAAGAAGCAATAGAGGGACAGCAGCCCTTTGGACCCTTCTACCTGAAAATTGTCAGGAGACATACCTCGTATGTGAAGTCTCAGAGGGCTCAGAGGGCCTTGGCTTCCTTCTGAGCCATCGAAAGCTCCCAGGACACTGGTCAGACAACTCGTAGGGCCCAGGTGTGCACTGGCTGTGGGGTGTGCCTTTGCGAAGGGCCAGTCTAGCTTTTACATCTTTCTTTTGGGCCGTCAAGCAGCAGTTTGTTTCCTGTGAATGTTCTCAGCCTCCGACTTTAGAAGTTTCTTCTCCATGGCTTTCTGGTTAGAATTTGTCCGCAACCCGCCCGCCCCAGGCCCTGAACTGTGCAGGGGCTCTTGTTCTGGGGCTGCCAAGAGGGTGGCCCTTTCCTCGCAGAGTAGGGCAAGAAGCCCCAGGACCTTTGTATAAAAGGACCCATGCCTGCTAAGACAAGGACCAGGAGGCCTAGGGCGGTCTGCTGCTACAGGTGTTTCATGCTTTAAGTTATAAAACCATTACATTCTTTTTAAAATACCAGCATGAGAGGGGCACCTGGCTGGCTCAGTTGGTAGAGTGTGTGACTCTTGAACTCAGGAGTTCAAGCCCCACATTGGGCATAGAGCTTGAGAAAATAAGTAAAAACAGATATATTTGTAAAAATACCAACATGAGAGGGTCGTCTAGGTGGCTCAGTCACTTAAGCCTCTGACTCTTGGTTTGGGCTCAGGTCACGATTTCGGTCAGGAGATCAATGCAAAGTACCACAGAGCCTGTTTGGGACTCTCTCTCCCCTTCTCTCCCCCTCCCCCACTCCCGTGCCTTCCCACGAACTCTTTTTTTAATGCTTATTTTTGAGAGAGAGAGAGAGAGAGAGAGAGAGAGAGAGAGAGAGAGAGAAGGAGATACCGAATTCGAAGCAGGCTCCAGGCTTTTCCATATCAGCACAGAGCCTGACCTGGGGCTCCAAACCCACAAACCACCAGATCATGGCCTGAGCCGCAGTCCGACGCTTAACCGACTGAGCCACCCAGGCGCCCCTCAAAATAAACATTTAAAAAATGAAAATATATCATGACCAGGTGGAGGTTACGTCAGGAAATACAGGCTGGTCTAACATTAGAAAGTCAACCAGGGGCGCCTTCCTGGCTCAGTCTAAGGAACATGCGACTCTTGGTGCCGGGGTGTGAGTTCGAGCCCCACACTGGGGGTAGAAATTACTTAAAAAAAATAAATAAATAAAAGCCAAAGTAACGGACCATGTGACTCTTCCAGGGAAGATAGAGCTCTGCCCCACCTACGATGGAAGAGGGGCCATGTAATCCGTCAGCTACCACTGGCTGGTTGGTCCCCCTAGGACCGGGGTCACACCGCATGCGACAATTCCTTGCGGGCGCCTCCAGGGCCACCCTCGGCCGCGGCGTGGGGCTGGGGGCGGAGCACGCTGTCCACAACGCGCAGGCCCTCGGTGTGGCTCCGCCTCCGGGCGCCGGCCCCGCCTCCGCACGCCGACCCAGCCCCGCGCGCGGAGTGGGCAGCCTCCCGACTGGTGGCTGCGGCTTCCGTTCCTCTGACGGGCCGGGTCTCAGCCCGGGTGGCGGCTGGGGTGATCCGCGCGGGCATGGGGGAGGCCAGGACTGGCGCGGGCGCGTTGGCTAGTGGGCTAGCTTCCGCAGGGTCGCCGATGCCGGAGGCCGGCCTGGAGGCGGAGGTGGCGAAGCTGCTGCCCTTCCTGGCGCTCGGGGCGCGGGCGGACCTGCAGGCGGAGGCGGCGCGGCACGTGCTGGAGCTGACCGGCTCCGGGCCCGGTCGGACGCTGCTGGCCGGCCAGGCGGCCCTGCTGCGGGCGCTGGTCGAGCTGGCCGCGGCCCCGGCCCCGGCCCCGGCGCGCGACGCCGCTCGCGCCCTCGTCAACCTCGCTGCCGAGCCCGGCCTGCACGAGCCGTTGCTGCAGGCCGAGCCCGAGCTGCCTGCCCGCCTGCTGGGCCGCGCGTTGGATCCACAGTGGCCCTGGGCCGAGGAGGCGGCCGCCGTGCTGGCCAACCTCAGCCGAGAGCCGGCGCCGTGTGCCGCGCTGATGGCAGCGCTGGAGGTCGCGGAGCCGGGGGAGTCAGGCCTGGGGCGGCTGGTGCGCGCGCTGTGCACGCCTGGCTACAACGCCCGCGCGCCCCTGCATTACCTGGGGCCAATGCTCTCCAACCTCAGCCAGCGTCCCGCGGCGCGCGCCTTCCTGCTGGACCCCGACAGGTGAAGCCCGGGGCTCCCGCGGGGAGGGGGTGGAGGTGAACTGGGATGGCACTGAGTGATCCCTTCCTTCAGGTGCGTGGTCCAGCGGCTGCTGCCCCTTACCCAATTCCCAGACTCCTCCGTGCGCAGGGGCGGGGTGGTGGGGACTCTCCGAAACTGCTGCTTCGAGCATCGTGAGTAGGGGTGGGGGTGTGGCGTTTGGGGGGATGGGACGGAGAGATGGCTTCGGGGCCTCGCTAGACTGACCCCGGTTCCTGTTCCCCTTCCCCCCCCCCCCCCCCCCCAGGACACCACGAGTGGTTGCTTGGGCCCGAGGTGGACATTCTCCCTTTCTTGCTGCTGCCCCTGGCTGGCCCTGAGGACTTCTCCGAGGAGGAGATGGAGCGTGAGTGGCTTGGGTGGAGCCTCAGGGTTCCCTGGGCAGAAGGGGAGGCCAGTGGGGCGGGGGGGGGGGGGGGGGGGGGGGTGGGGGGAGGGAGAAGATGCCCAGGGCTTGACCTGGCTGAAACCTTCCAGCCAGGGAGTTGCTGAGCACGAATGGGGCTAACCCAGGTTGGGTCTGGCCTGATGCCTGGTGCTGGCACCCAGTGGCTCGCACACACACCCCTAGGGCTGCCTGTTGACCTGCAGTACCTGCCGCCAGACAAGCAGAGGGAGCCCGATGCCGACATCCGAAAGATGCTCATTGAAGCCATCATGCTGGTGAGCAGAGAGGCCCTGCCGTATTCATGCCGGCTCCTAACATGCCACACACGCGCGGGCACGCACATATCTGGATAACCTTTGCCCTCTCTCAGCTGACAGCCACAGCACCTGGTCGGCAGCAGGTGAGGAACCAGGGAGCCTACCTGATCCTGCGTGAGCTACACAGCTGGGAGCCGGAGCCCGACGTGCGGGTGGCCTGCGAGAAACTCATTCAGGTGGGTGCGGGGCTGGTGGGGAAGGGGGGCGGGATGTCCGCGGTGCGCCAGCCCCAGCTGCTCACCTGCCTCCCCTGCTGGCAGGTGCTCATTGGGGATGAGCCAGAGCAGGGCATGGAAAACCTCCTGGAGGTGCAGGTGCCTGAAGACGTGGAGCAGCAGCTGCAGCGGCTGGACCGCCAGGAGCAGGAACGGCACACCCGGGAGCGGTCAGAGGAGCTGGCTCCAGAGCCACGAGCTGGAGGGGCTACACCCACCTGAGCTCCGGGCCTTCCCGCAGGCAGCTGTGGGCCTCTGGGTCTCCTTGCTCAGAGGTTGTTCCCTGCCGAGAGGTCTCTAGGGTGAATGTCCGATAAGCCTGGGAGGGCGAGGGGACCTCTTTGTGCCCCGTGACTTCCAGCCACTCCGGTTGCTTGGAGCAGCGCTGGTCAGTCAGAGCTAGCCGTGCTCCAGGACTCTCGGGTGCCTCCAGGAAGATGGCTCACGGGCGGGACGGATGAACAGTGCAAGCCCGAGCAGCCCCGGAGGGCACCGTCGAGGTCTGTGCATTGGTGGGCGTCCAGGTGTAAGCAGGGCCCTTTGCTGCCAGGCCCACCCCAAGTCCTCTATTCTGGGGTCCTCAACGTGCCCTGCCTGAGACCCAGCCTCAAAGGACTGACCTCGTGAGACTTCCAGCATCAGCCTGTCCTGGGATCTCCTAGGGCTGTGACCCCCTGGTCTGTCCTTGGAGCGCTGGCTGGGCGCCGTGTCCCCATCATTCTCTCCACCTTCCTGCTTGACCTGTGCCCCAGGACGGCCCTCAGCCCCTTGCTGTCTTCTCTGGCCCGCCCTGCTGTGACGTACTTGCTGCCCGCTCTGACCGGGTCCTGTCCTTGGAAGGCTTCCTTGAGCGTCCGAGCCCTTTGCCTGACACACTCAGGGTGTCTCTGTGATGTGCCTGCATCCTCGCTCTTAAGCAGACCTCTCCCCTTCCCGCCCTTTGTCACCTTGGAGCCTCCTATGGGCCCAAGAACCTTGTCCTTCCCTAGCTCCTTGTGTGGTCCCTCAGTTCTAAGGCTGCCACACCAGGCCTGGTAGAGGGTCAGTGTGGCCCTCCCCCTGCCGCGCTCCTTTCCCAGGGCCATCTTTGCCACAGGATTCCAGAGTCCTGGCCTTCCCGGGCCCCTTGCACCCTGGCACTGGAGTGCTGCTGCCGCGAGAGCTCCCAGCACCCCCACTCTGCGTGTCCTCAGTCCTGGCACTGCCTGCAAAGCTTGGGGTCCACTCCGGTTCCTCCTGTTGAGGCCGGTCGCTTCGCGGGTACGAGGTATCTCTTTCCTCTCTGGTACTCTCTGTAGTTTTCCTCTCCTCCCAACTAAAAACGTGGCACGGAGGTGTGTTCTCCCGGGATGGTTCCCCGTGGCTGGTTGCCCTTCCTGCACAGAGACATCCACATCCCCTCCACAAAATAAACGCTTTATCTGGCCTCGCCTCTGCCCACCCATGCCAGGTAGTGCCCAGGCGTGGTCCTGATGGCAGATGTGGAGCTCAGCGATAGGAGCTACCTGGAGGCACCTACCCCCAGGCTGGCTGTCCTCGCGCTCCAGAGCCCCAGCTGGGCAGAGCCCGCACCTCTTCTTGGGTCGGCCTCTGCGGCCCAGGCGGAGGCCCAGAAGCAGTGCCGGGGGCGCCGCCTCGGAGGCTCCGAGTCTCTGCCAGGCTCCGAGTGCTCAAGGTTAGCTGGTTTCTCTGCAACCGACAGCAGTGGGGGATCAGGAGGGGCGCCGAGGGGCCAGCCACCTGCCCACACCCCGCTCCCAGGGCCCCCACCCTACCTGGCGGCATCCTGAGCGTGGTGCCAGAGAGCGCGTGCGTGGCGGGCAGCATCCAGCAGTGCGCGGCCACCTGCTGCAGGCCCAGGCGCGCGCACGGGCGAAGCTGCAGCAGGCCCCGGATCAGATCAGGTCCCGGCACTCTGTGGGCGAGGGCTCACAGCTGTGGCCTCCCACCGCCCACTCTCTTCCCCCCCAACTGCGTCCATCACCATCAACAACGCTGGCAGGGTAGAGGAGTCAGCCCATTCGGACCCCCCAAATGCCTGGAGAGAGTCAGTGCTTCACCTTCGTGAGATCAGGGCACAGAGAGGGAAGGCAGCGTGCCCTGGGCTGGTGCAGAGCTCGGTGGGGGCCGCTGCCTTTCCAGGCAAGGAGTCTGAATCGGGGCGTCCTCCGGCCCAGCTTCCCTGTCCCCTGGTTGCTGTGGTCCATTTACCAGCCTGGGTTGGGGGTGGGGTGCCAGGTCAGTCTCCCGTGCCACTCCCTCCACGCAGCATGACCCTCCTCTGGACCCAGGTCTCTCTTGCCTACTTTCCAGGCCCGTGCTGGGGGCTCGGGAGGGACGCAGGGTGTCCTCACTCACCTGGGGACATGCCCGGCCTGAAGGTGGGGCCATGGTGCGTCAGGTGCAGCATGCGGTGGGTCTGGCGCTCCTTGAAGGGCAGCTTCCCGGTCACCATGGCATAAAGGATGATGCCCCCGGGGGCACAGGCTCCTCAGGGCGTGCCCCCTCCCTTGCCCTCCCGCGGGTCCTGCCTACGATGGGGTGCCTGCGGGCGCCACCCACAGGCTCCGCAGGTCAGCCTGCTCCCCGTTGTACTTGCTCATGAGGGTCTCCGGGGCTGTACAGGCCACGGAGCCACAGAAGGTGCTCAGCAGCAGGCTCTTGAGGCCCAAATGGCTGGCGAAGCCAAAGTCTTTGCAGTGGGGAAGGGGTGGGGTGGGGTGGGGGTTGGGCACAGGGCAGGCAGTCCCCCGGGTGAGGAGCAGGAGGGCGAGAGAGCGAGGGCTCGGGCGGGATGACTGGGGGGCAGACGTGGCGTGTGTAGGTTTCTGCAAGTGCAGCTGTGGGCAGGGGTGGGGCTGGGCCTCCTGGGAGGGTTGAGGGTCCAGCTGGGTCACGAGTCAGGATAATCTAGGGAAGAGGGTAGGGGCCGGGCCAAAGGCTCACCGGTCAGCTTTAGGAGGCCTCGGTCATCTAGGAGGATATTCTCACACTTTATTTTTTCAACGTTTTTTATTTATTTTTGGGACAGAGAGAGACAGAGCATGAACGGGGGAGGGGCAGAGAGAGAGGGAGACACAGAATCGGAAACAGGCTCCAGGCTCCGAGCCGTCGGCCCCGAGCCCGACGCGGGGCTCGAACTCACGGACCGCGAGATCGTGACCTGGCTGAAGTCGGACGCTTAACCGACTGCGCCACCCAGGCGCCCCTATTCTCACACTTTATTTTTTTTTTTTTAATTTTTTTTTTAACATTTATTTATTTTTGAGACAGAGACAGAACATGAATGGGGGAGGGGCAGAGAGAGAGGGAAACACAGAATCAGAAGCAGGCTCCAGGCTCTGAGCCGTCAGCCCAGAGCCTGACGCGGGGCTCGAACTCACGGACCGCAAGATCGTGACCTGAGCTGAAGTCGGACGCTCAACCGACTGAGCCACCCAGACGCCCCTATTCTCACACTTTAGATCCCTGCATGGGGAAGGGGAAGGGGAAGGGGAAGGGGAAGAGGTGCTGGTCCTGGGCTCAGATGGGTGGCCTCTTGATGCGGGTGTGGGAGCAGGCTGCAGAGGCGGCAGCGCCCTCACCGATGCACAATGCCGGAGCTGTGGCAGTGGGCCACGGCACTGACGAGCTGCCAGAACAGTCTGCGGGCCTCCTCCTCATCCAGCCCCGGGCTGCAGCGGCGTTCGACACCCAGTTGGTGTGTTCCAACAGGTCGCCGCGGGCTGCCAGCTCCAGCACCAAGTAGGAGTGCTGGCTGTTCCGGTAGGTCTCGTACAGCTGCACCTGCCAGGCCCCCACGCACCTGCTGTCACCCAAGGAGGGGCTGTCCGGTGCATTGGATCAGGGTCTCGGGATGGGGCTGAGCCCCAAGCAGAAGGGTCCCGGGTGGAAGAGGGGGTGGGCCTGGGCAGCTGGAAGGGTGACGGCTGGCAGCGGGGGATGGGCAGGACGGGCACAGGCTGGGTCGGGGCCTCTGCCTACCACATTCAGGTGCTTATAGGTAGCATTGAGTGATGATATTTCACGAGGCAGGAACTTTTGGGAGAACGCCACAGGGGCCTTGGCAGTGGAGATGATCTTGATAGCCACCTGCAGGGGTGGGGGGTGGCCGTTGTGTGTAGACCACAGCCCCTGGAGGGGGACACGCACAGGCCCCATGTCCTTTGTGCACGTTGCCGAGCTTGGCTGGGGTGAGGTTGGGAAGCAGCATCCTCGGGGGGCAGTGTTGGCCTTCCCCTTCTTTCCTGGCACTGATGTGCTCAAGGGGTTCTGGAACTGGGAGTAGCCAGCTTGCAGGAGCCTTGGCCTCCAGAGAGGATGCCAGATCAGCAGGAAGGTGCCTCAGCGGGGTTAGGACAGGGCCCACTGGGGCTGGGCTAGAGGGCGGTGGCCGAGCCTGCTGCCCACCTCACCATGGCATGGTGCTTGCCCCGCAGGTCGGAGGCCAGCTTGGCGTTGTGCTGCATGCGCTCACGTGTGGCATAGGCCAGGTAGACTCTGGAGAAGGCCCCAGAGCCCATCTTCCTGGAAGAGAGCAGGTAGCCATTGTCCCTGCATTCACACACCTGCTCCGTGAAGTTTCGCTGGCCCAGCTTTCGCCTGGCACTGCCCTTCACGGAGGGCAGGGCGGTCCAGCTCACTGCAGGGAGCTGGGGTCAGGGAGCAGGGCTGAGGCCTGACTTGTGTTAGATGGGCTAGGGCAACAGGGCTGGAGGAGGCTGATGGGACCGGGGCAGAGGCCAGGCAGCGACCAGGGCTGAGAGCTCGGGGTGGGAGGCTAACACAGCCGTGGACTGGTGTGGGGCAGGGCAGACTCTGGGAAAGCAGGGGCAGATTCTAGAATGGAGGGTTCTAGAGCTGCCCCTGCATTGTGCCCTCAAAGAGGGGTGTCCTTCTCTCCCCCAGGACCTGCCTTCCCTGAGAACGTCTTGCTGGAACCGACCTTGTCCCCTGTAGGGCCCACTCTTTGTGGGGTGAGAATCCTCGAGGCAGGGTGAGGCCTCTGTGGGCCATCCGAAATGTGACTGGCCACGGGGACCTTTAAAGAAGCTTGTGGGGAGCATGTGGGAAGGGTAGCCAAAGGAAGGCCAGCAGGGTCTCTAAGGACATCAAGAAAGAAAAGGAAGCACAACACATACAGGCAACTGTTTCAGCGAAGCCCCCTCGTGCTTTGAGAGGGTGCCAAGGTGGCAGCCAGGCGGGCTGCCGGAGAGGCTGAGCCAGAAGGGCATTGGGTGGGAGCCCTCTGGCTTTCTTCTGCTGTGGCCTAGAAGCTTCTCTCACCCAGGCCAAGGTCTATTGCAAGAGGCCTTGCCCCCCAGAGCTCTCTGGAGACTTGGACACATCCCCAAGGCAAGCAACAGTCCCTGGTCTGAGCCCCCACCTCAAACCCTCCAGCTCTAGGAGACAGTAGCCAACGTGGCCGGCCCTTCTTCCTGTGGCCTCCAGAGTCTTCTCTGGGCACCGTTGCCCTGGGCAGTAGCAGCTAATGTTCCTGAGCACCTGCCTTGTGCCAGGCACTGCCCTAAGAAGTCACAGGAGCTGTGGCTGCCACCTCCCCCAGCCCTGCTTACTGTTCACAGGCCGTGCCCAACATGCCCATCCCATGGTAGGCATTCACATCCGGGGGCTCAAACCGGATCACCACCAAGTGATTCCTGTTTTACGGGTGACAGTTTGGGCAGTGGAGGTTCAAACATGCAGCCTTTCTGCTGTGAGCTAGTGGGCACAGTGCTATGGGCTGCTGTCCTGGAGACAGCAGGAGAGCCTGGGTCTTGGTGGAGGCTTGGTGAATCTGTGGACTTGACTTGGTCCCCACCGGGATCCACGGCGGTCACAGTGTGCCTGTTGCAGTGAAGGCCTGGGGACGCCCTGGTAGGACGGACCCATTTTCTTATCCCTGTTGGACCAGAGCCGCTTTAGAGTAGGCTTCTGCTTAATATTCCCTTGCCCACCCACCGCCCTTATTTGGCAAGTTGCCTGGGACATGGAAAATGGGCAGACTAACAGGTTCCTTGCTGACTGAGGGGGTAGGAAAGAGAAATGGCTCCTGGTTTCAAGCAGAGGGGCTGTTATTCAGGCGTTAGGTGTTAGCAAAAGGGAAAACCGTGTGGCTCTGGCCAGGGGTGTCTGTGCCTCTGACTTGCTGCTGTGGAGCCGGGGAACCATGCCCCTCTTAGCTTCCCAACTCCCACCAGTGCCAGAACACAACTGGAAGCCAGTGAGAATTGTGAGGAGACAGGCAGGACCCCGCTCTGTCCACCCTCCCTTTGCAAAGTCTTTCCTGCCCTCCCCTCTCTGTACCCTCAGTCATTCATCAATTCTATGAAATTCATTGAGCACCCATCATGTGCCTGGCTTGGTGCTCAGCACTTGGGAGCAAGTCACAGACATGGGCGTTTCTCTCATAGAACTTCCAGTTGTAGAAAGGAGATTGGCATTAATGTAGGAAAGCCGGGGTGCCTGGGTGGCTCCTTCCGTTAAGCATCTGACTTCAGCTCAGGTCATGATCCACGGCTGGTAGGTTCGAGCCCCGCGTCGGGCTCTGTGCTGACAGCTCGGAGCCCGGAGCCTGCTTCGGATTCTGCGTCTCCCTTTCTCTCTGCCCATTCCCTGCTTGCACTCTGTCTCTCTCAAAAATAAACATTAAAAATATATGTAATGTGGGGCGCCTGGGTGGCTCAGTCGGTTAAGCGTCCGACTTCAGCTCAGGTCATGATCTCACAGTTACTGAGTTCGAGGCCTGTGTTGGTCTATGTGCTGACAGCTCAGAGCCTGGACCCTGCTCTGACCCAGCTCAGAGCCTGGACCCTGCTTTGGATTCTGTGTCTCCCTCTCCTCTCTCTGTCCTTCCCCCACTAGTGCTCTCTCTCTCTCTCTCTCTCTGTCTCTCAAAAATAAACATTAAAAAAATTTTTTAAATATATATGTGTAACATAATAAAGTCAAATGACAGCTGTGATGTGTTCTGGGACACCTTTGCCCTTGGGGCGTGAAGTCTGGCTGAGGCTGGGGAGGGGGGCAGAGCCAGAGGGCCATGCTGGGCACTGGCCATAGGGTGCTGAGGCAGGGCTTGGTAAGGAGAGCGAGTCCTCCAGATGTGAGCTTCCAAAAGGCCTGCCTCCTGCACTGCCCTAGCAACTTCTAGATGCTGTGGTCAGCCCCTCCCCCTTTCACCCAGTGACGGGCTGGAGTGGTTAGTGCTCTTCCTGAGGAGCCAGCCCCCCTCTGCAGAGCACATCACCTCACCATCAGCCTTCTGGATTCTGTCCCTGTCTTTTGGGTTCCATCCCTGCAACAGAGCGAGCTGAATCCCTTCTCTCTTTGGACAAAGAATGTCCCTCCCTGCACTGTTCAGCAGCCACCCTGCCCCAGTGTGTGCAGCAGGGCCCCTACTTTGCACCCCACACCATCACCCACAGCTCTCTGCAGACACAACCTGCTGCAAGATGAAGACATTTGTTGGGCCCTGGATGTTGTGCTGTTGGCCACTTCCTTCTCAAGTCGTTCTTCTCACTTTCTGAGCTTCTGGAACGCCACTCTTTTTTTTTTTTTTTTTTTTTTTTTGGTTAGACATGTCTACATGATTTCAGCCTTTGAGGGTGTGCAGGTGCCAGTGTCCCTGCCTGGGGTGCAGCTCTCTCCCAGCTTCTTCCCTTCTGAGTCCGAACACACCTCCTTCCACCTGCCAGCTGCTCCGCCTCACAGTGCTTGGTGTGTCTTGTTTGCTTATCACCTATCTGCTCTTCTCTCCAGAGCCCCGGGTCCCCAATGCAGAGAACTGCTCATCTCGTTGGCCGACTAAACGTGCATCTATCTGTTCGCGGAGGAGTCGGCGGCCCCGGGGTCTCTGGATATTTGTTGCGTGTTCAGTGGGTGCATTCCTGTGTGAGAGATAATAGGGCACGATACTGCTCGTGTGTGTCCAGGTTGGGTCCACCTGGCGTGTGCGCCTGGACAGGTGTGCGTTTGCGAGGGGACTGGCTTTGAGCACCGTGACGCGCCGAGCCCGAGTCCCCGGTGCGGCCCCCGGTGCGTGGAGCCGCATGCAGACATCTTCGAGGTGTCAGTGCCCAAGGAGGACAGGAACAGACTGGGGGAGGAGGCCAGGTCCCGGGCGGAGGAAGAGGGAAGTGCACGCCCCGCGCCTGCGCAGTGACCGGCCGCACCCTTGGCGGCCAGCTCGGCCGCGCTCGGGCCCAACCAACTGTCAGCAGCTGCGGGCTCTGGGCGACCCGGGGCGGGGCGGAGCACGAGGCGGAGTTTGCGCACTCCTGCTCTCTGGGGCCTGGTGGGCGGGGTGGAGAGAGGGGGAGAGGGACGCGACTCCGGCCAATGAGCGCAGAGATCGTGTGGGGGCGGGGCCGGACTGCCGCGCGCCGGGCCGCGGTTGGCGGAGGGCGGCGGGGGCGGGCTCGGCGTGCGGCCCCGCCCGCTCCGGTCCGGGGCTTGGCGGGAGGGCGGCGCCCGGGCCGCCGCGGCCACAGCTTCTCAGGTAAACGGCGACCGGGAGCCGGGGTCCGGCGGCGCTCGCTCGCTCGCTCGCAGAGGCGCCCCTCGGGAGAGCCTGGGCCCGAGAGTCTGGGGGCCACCCCCTCGGCCGGGCCGCGCGGGAATCCAAGTCGGGAGGCGCCTCCCCAAGGTCAGCGGGCGAGCGCGAGGAGGGTCCCGGGCGTCGCGGGGCCGAGCCCGCCCCCTTCCCTGGGCTCAGGTGCGTCCAGTCCCCGGAGGAGCCGGATTTGCCGCGTCACAAGCCGGAAGAGGCCCGGCTGCCTGGCCCCTCACCTTCCTCACGCAGACTCGGGATGCCGAGTCCGGTGCCCGTGCCCTCCCTGGGAGGTGTGAGGTCCGCGCCCCTGCTCCCCGCCGCGAGGACACCCACCGGGGTGTCCAATGGAGCAAGCCAAGCCTGAACTCTGAGAGCCCCAAAGCTCAGGGGGCATTGCATTTCCGATTTCTCCGACAGTCAGGGAGGCGGTCCGGAGCGGGGAAGTAATTTGTCCAAAGTCACGAGGATTATTGGTCACAGAGTGTAGGTCGCAAAGCTGGAAGGGCCGCGGGAAACCCAGCTCTCAAGTCCAGGGGAGAGCTGGGTGGCGCGCGGCCAGGGCTGGCCCCCAGGCCCGAATGCTGGGCTCCGACCTTCCTGCAGTGCAGCGGTAGGCCCCCAGGAGAGGGCTCTGTCGGAGCGAGCAGTGCTGGACCGAACACACTTGCACTCTCCCCTTCGCCAGCCTAGCCAAGGTGGGGGCGGGGCTGACCCGCTCAAGCGAGCTGAGTACCGAGGGGTGGGGGGGGGGGGCACAGAGGCGTGGCTGTGTGGCGGTTGGGGAGGGGCAGGTGGGGCTGCGGTGGAGGCTGGCTTTGGGGCAACAGTCTTGGAGGCAGCGACCACCTTGGAAAGGGATGGTGGTAGGGGTGAGAAGAAGAGGGTCAGTGAGCGGACCATAGAGTGCCCGGCCGAGGTGGAGAAACCGGAAGGGGTGGTGCTGGTTCCTGGCCCAGATATCTGAGCGCCTGGTGACAGGAAGACATGGCAGGTGGGTTGGGGGCCATGGAGAGGTCAGGGGTAAAGGTGGTGAGTTGAGTGCTAGAGCTGTCGGGGTTGAGTGGTGGCGCCTGGTCCAGATGGGGATGCCCAGCGGGCACTGGGCCCCAGGAGACCCCCGTGGGAAGCACCAGTCATGCGAAACTTCAGCAGCGGCTTGACCGTGATGTGGTTCCATCTCACGCCTGTAGTCCTGGCAGCCCAGGGGCCTGAGCATGCTGCTGTCCGCAGCGTCCTCCTTTCCAGGCCTCAGGCCGTCGTGGTTCAAGCGGGCCGGGGTCTCCCGTCTCTCCGTGGTATCACAGAGGAGTGACCGGAGTTGAGCTCACTTGGTTACCTTGAAACCAATATGCAGGCTGCCGGCTTGTTCAGACCTGCACCTCAGTTTCTCATCCCCCACCCCGGGGCTGTTAGCTGCCTGCAAACATGGTTGGATCAGAGGTGGCACCTGCATTCGTCGCTAGTCCCGTGTGCTTGGAAGCAGGTGTTTGCGCTTAGTTTTCAGGCCTAGGGTCAGCTGAGGCCCAGGTGAGCCGTCGGGTTGAGGCTGGTCTGCAGCTGCAGATCTCGTGAGTCCCTTCCGTGAGCCAAGTTATTTGATCTCCTTGGGGTGGGGGCTCCAGGAAAGCCCCTGTGGCTCCTGGCCGGTGCTTAGGGGATACCGGCTGCCGGAGTTACAAGGACTGTGGTTTCTTTGCCGAGCTGGAGGGCTACCTGGCTTTGGGGGTTTGCATGTGAACCCAGTGACACAGCTTGGCATGACTAACGTTGAGAAATAGCGTAATCAAGTGACTGTGAGCGATGAGCCGTGGACTGCCTCTCCCAGGTCATCAGCCCACGTCCTTGTTGGTAACTCTGGAAGTCTATTCTTCCTCTGGCTCCTGTGCTAGAGGGGAAGTCCCGGGGCCTGCTGCGGGGGTGGGGGGCATTCCTGTGACCCCACAGGGTGTCCTGACTTCCCAGTCTCCCACACTCCTGTCAGGTGGACATGGCCGCCTCCGGGCAGTGGTGCCCATGGCCTCCTCACCTCCCATGCCCCCTTCTGACACTTCGCTGCAGTTGGCCCAGCATCTCTGTGCCCTCCGCATGCCACGTGGGTGCCCTTCAAGCCAGGGGCTTGGACCCTGGGCTTGGACGGCACTTGGTCGGCTTACTAAATGCGGTTCAGTGACTGTTTAGTTGAGGTGAGTGAGGAGGAAGCCGCTTCTCTGCTTCGCTGCAGGGTGTAGGATGCAGACCGGGAAGACCCTGTGAATCCTGCCCTCATGACCTCTGCGGGCGCTTCAGGGCGTGGGTCCTGGCTGGGTCCCGCCCTGCTGTTACCTAGCGACGTGTCTCTCTCTGTGTGCGTTAAAAGAGATGGTGCCTCTAAGGTACCGCCTGGGCAGTCAGTGCTCAGCACACGCTGCCTGTGAGATGCAGGGTGCCTTCCAGACCCTTCCTTGTCTCTGCACCCTCTTCCCCTGCAGAGCCTTCGTCTTGGTTTGCCATCAGCAGTCTGCTCGCCGTTGGTTTGTCTTCATAGAGAGCAGGGTCTGTGCTGCTGTCCCTGTGGGTCCAGTGTCAGCACACGGACCACCCGGCCTGGGGCAGGGGCAGGGGCAGCGGACGGAACCCTACAAAACCGGTCTTGCTCGGCTGGGCACACTTTCCTTTTCCGTTTGATGGTCAAGCTCCGCTCCTTGCACTGTGGTTCATACGAATGTACTTACCCACCACTTTCTCTCATTGGTTGGTTTTTTTTTTTATACAAATCTGACCAGATCTCTGATTGGTATTTGTGTTTCTTCTAACATCTCTGTGCACTTGTATGAGGGTTTCTGTAGATAGAAGGTGGGTGACAGAAGATGGGTGACGCGATCGCACGGTGTGACCCTTAGGGCTCTCAGCAGATGTCCCACAGGCTCTGCTGCCTGTCCCCGCTGTGCAGTGACTACGGCACCGATGACGTCCGATGCTGGTGGAGCAGCAGGCCTCCCTGCAAGCCTTTCCCTTGTGACACAAATGGAGCCCGTGCCCGAGTCCTGAACTAAGCTGCCTGCCAGTGCGGGGGAGGCCAGGGCTTGCCCCTCTGCCGCCTGTCTCTTCTGGAATTGTGTACCCTCTTTGTCCATTTTCCTGTTTGTCATCCTGATGTAGGTGAGCTCCTTTGCATGTTAATGTGGGACACATTTTCCTCTTGTTACACCTGTTGTGAGTGAGTTGTCCTTCTTTCTCTTTTGTTTACTTTCTGCTCTGGTGGTTGGATGAGTTGTGTGCTGCGCACGGAAGCTTGTGTGCTTAGGTATAAGTGTACGTATATGGTTTTCAAGTCTTATGTATGTTTTTGACCTTCAGAAACTTTAAACTTTTATATTGTCAAACTGAGCAGTGTTCGTTAAGGTGTCTGTGTTTTTGTGTGGGGCTTAGAACGTCCTTTTCTACTTCAAGATGATAAAATATTTACCTATATTTTCTTTCTTTTTTAAACTGTATTTATTTAAGCAATCTCTGTATCCAGTGTGGCGCTCAAACTCATGCCCCCAAGGTCAAGAGCCACATACTCCATGGGCTGAGCCAGCCAGGTGCCCCTACCTGTATTTTCTGCCAGGACTTTTACATTTCATTTTTCCATTTAACTCTTATGTGCATCTAGAATTCGTGTTGGAATAAAGAAGGATGTGGGGAGGCTAACGTTTTCCCTAGTGTTTAGCTATTTCAGTGCTATTTATTGTTGACTAATCTGTCTGTAGGATGTAAACCCCTTTCTTGTATAATACGTTTACCTCCTTATTGGTGTTCATTTCTGGACTTTCTGTATAGTTCCGTTGATTTAATACACTTTAATATAAATCCTCCTCTTCATATACTTTAAAAAGTTTAATTGGCTATTCATGTATGCTAATTCTTTTTTTAAGTTTATTTATTTATATTTGAGAGAGAGAGCCAGCGAGCATGTGAGTGGGGGAGGGGCAGAGAGAGAAGGAGAGGAAGAATCCCAAGCAGGCTCTGCATTGATGGTACAGAGCCCGATATGGAGCTTGAACTCACAAACTGTGAGATCACGACCTGAGCTGAAACCGAGTCAGCTCTTCAACCGACTGAGCCACCTAGGCGCCCCCCTGTTAATTCTTCTGTATGAATTTTGGAACCATCGCATCAAGTACCCTCCAGTATCCTGAATCATATATTTACACATTCAGAAAGTTGACAGCTTTACAATATTGAATCATACGGAAGGATTTTGATTTTCTTCCTTCAATGAGCGGTATTTAAAAAAATTCTGTGCACACTAAGGGTAAAAACCAAAACTTTTTCCCTTGCAGTGCAGTTGCAGTGGAGAAGACAGGGAAACTGGAACATACAACTGATCTTATATTCATCGTGTGAACAAAGGGTTGTGGGAACATCCCATCACTTGCCGGAAGGTTGGGTGAGCAGGAGTCCCGTGGTAGAGGCCAGGCAGGACGTCCTTGCAGAGGTGCTGAGAGTCCAGGCCGTGGCCAGGGGTTTGCAGGTGGCCAGGACACCTAGAACGTAAAGGACAGAGAAAGAAACAGAGAGGGGTTTGGGCCTGGGTCTGGGTCGCGACAGCCCATGGTGAAGGCGTTAGGTTCTGTGGGCAGCAGGAGGACTGGTAAGTGGCGGTGAGGCCTGCTAGGGTCAGCGTTTGTAAAGGTCAGCACTCTGGGCACGGAGGAGGCGTGTGGGGGGGTGGCCCAGGCAGGACGGTCCATGAGACAGGCGGGGTACAGGACCTCAGTGGGGCAGTAGGGCATCTACTGCCTGAGTGAAGGGCAGAAGGAGGGGAAGGAGGGCAGTGGGGGGTGCTGACATTTATTACACGGTGTCTGTCAATGAGGGGTGTGACTTGGTGCCATTAATTTCATTCCCTTAACAGTGTATTCAAAGAGGAGAAGTTTTTTGATGAATTTAAGTTTATCAAGTCTTTTTTTTTTTTTTTTTTTTTTGGCATAGATTTTGCCTTTGGTGTCAGTCATGGAGATTTTCTTCTTCTTTTTTTTTTTTTCCTCCCTCCGAAGTTTTACAGTTTTAACTTTTACATTTAGGTCTGTAAATCATTTTGAGTTTTTATACGTGGTGTGACGTTTAGACTGAAGTTTGTTTTATTGGATGCAGATGCCCAGCTGTGCAGCACTATTTGTTGACAAGACGATCCCTTCTCCCCTGAATAGACTTTGTACCTTTGTTAAAAATCAATTGGCCATAGAAGTCTTGATGTCACGTAGGGTACGTCCCCCAAGGTTTTTTTCCAGAAGTGTTCTGGCAATTCTAAGTCTTCGCACTTTCAGGTGAATTTTAGAATTCGTCCATTTCTACAAAAAGCCTGCTAGGATTTTGACTGGAATGCATCTGTAGATCCATTTAGGAACAACTGATATCTTAGCACAGTATATCTCTCCATTTATTTAAGTGTTCTTTAACTTTTTAAAAATTTTATTTTCGCGCGTGAGCGGGAGAGAGGGGCTGAGGGAGAGAGAGAGAGAATCTTAAGCAGGCCGCACGCTCAGCGTGGAGCCCAACGCAGGGCCCGATCCCATGACCCTGGGATCATGACCTGAGTCGAAATCAAGAGTCAGATACTCAACAGACTGAGCCACCCAGGAGCCCCTATTTTTCTTTTTTTAATGTTGTATGTAATTTATTCATATTGAAAATATTATATACATATATATTTTTTAACTTACATCTAAGTCAGTTAGCATATAGTGCAGCATGATTTCAGGAGTAGATTCCTTAATGCCCCTCCCCCATTTAGCCCATCCCCCTCCCACAACCCCTCCAGTAACCCTCTGTTCATATTTATGAGTCTCTTATGCTCTGTCCCCTTCCCTGTTTTTATATTATTTTTATTCCCTTCCCTTATGTTCATCTGTTTTGTCTGCTGTCAGCACAGAGCCTGACATGGGGCTTGAACTGATGAACCACGAGATGATGCCCTGAGCTGAAACCGAGAGTTGGATGCTTAACCGACTGAGTCCCCCAGGCGCCCCTGATGTGTTATTCTTCTTATATGTTATTGGATGATTTGATAAAATATTGTTAAGAATTTTTACATTTGTGCCTGTGAGGGATATTGGCCTATGATTTTCATTATTTGTAATACCTTTGACTGCTTTTGTTATCAGAGTAATGCTGGCCTCATAGAATCAGTTGGGAAGTATTCCCTTGTTTTCAATTTTCTTGGAAGAATTTGTGTAGAGTTGGTATTATTTCTTCCTTAAATGTTTGGTAGAATTCCCCAGGGAAGTCATTTAGGCCTTTCATCTAGAACTTTCTCTTTGGGAGCATTTATTGTTTTATTTTTTTAAGTTTATTTATTTTGAGACAGAGGGAGCAAACGGGGAAGGGACAGAGAGAGGGAGAGAGAGAATCTCAAGCAGGCTCCGCACCACCAGTGCAGAGCGTGATGCAGGACTCAAACTCATGAACCGTGAGATCACGACCTGAGCCGAAATTGGATGCTTAACTGACTGAGCCACCCAGGTGCCCCTCTACGGGAAGATTTTTGACTTTTTAAATTTGCCGAGATTTGTTTTAATGCCCAGAATGTAGTCAGTCTTGGTTAGCATTCCATGTGCTTTTGGAAGGAATATACTACTTGTGATGAATGGATGGTTCTATAAATACTACTCGGGTCAAGTTGGTTGACAGTATTGTTCAGGTCTTCTGTACCCTTACTGATTATCTGTACAATTGTTTTGTCAGTTATAGAGAAATCTCTACTATAATTTCTATTTTTCTATTTCATTTTGCATTTCTATTCGTTTTGGCTTTGTGATTTTTGAAGTTCTGCTATTAGGCACGTAAACGTGTAGGATTGTTATGCCTCTGAAACCCACTCTGTCTATTAACATAGTTACTCCAGCTTTCTTGCGACTGGTGTCGGCCTCGTTTTTCTTTACCCACCCTTTTACTTTAACCTCTTTATGCTAACGTGTGTGGTCTTTCCTGTGGTTTCTTGTGAAATACAGTTATAACTGTCTAGCTGTCCTTGTCTATGAATTCTTCTGCATCGTTTCTGGATCAGTTTATATTGACTGATTCATTCTCATTGTGGGTTGTTTTTGATTTGTTTTGTTTTATGTTTTTCGGGTTTGTTTTGTTTTGTTGTTTTTTGTTTTTTTTGTTTGTTTGTTTGTTTTTTGCTTCTTTGCATGCCGAGTAATTTTTTGCTGGATGTCAGACATGTTATTTTACCTTGTTGGTGCTAGGTATTTTTGTGTTGCTATTATTCTTGAACTTTGCTGGGATGTAGCTAAGTTACTTGGGAACAAGTTGATCTTTTCAGGTCTTTTTTTGTTTTTATTTATTTAAAAAAATTTGTTTTAAGCTTTATGTATTTTTGAGAGAGAGACGGACAGAGTGTGAGTGGGGGAGGAGCAGAGCGGGAGACCCAGAATCCGAAGCAGGCTCCAGGCTCTGAGCTGTCCGCACAGGGCCCAACACGGGGCTCGAACCCACGAACCACGAGATCATGACCTGAGCCAAAGTCGGCCGCTTAACCGACTGAGCCATCCAGGTGCCCCACTTTATTTGTTTTTAAATGTTTATTTATTTTTGAGAGAGAGATATATAGAGAGAAAGAGAAAGTGTGAGTGGGGGGGGGGCGCAGAGAGAGAGGGAGACAGAGGATCTGAAGCGGGCTGCGAGCTGACAGCAGAGAACCCGATGTGGGGCTTGAACTCGCGAACCGTGAGATCCCGACCTGAGCTGAAGTCAAACCCTTAACTGACTGAGCCACCCAGGCACCCCTTCAGGTCTTACTTTTAGCTTTGTTAGGTGAGAGCAGACAGCGTTTAGCCTATGGCTAATTTTATTTTTTTACCAAGGCAAAACCCTTTTGAGTGCTCTTCCCAATACTCTGAATTTTGACGTTTTCCCCTTGGGCTGCTGGGAACAGCCCCGTTCCTGGTCTGTTGTGAGTTCTGGCGGTTGTTTCTGCTGGGTTTTTTGGGTAGTTCTTTCCCTGGCTTTGGTAGTTTGTTCTCAGATATGGTGCTTGAATCAGTTTTCTGTTGCTGCTATGATAAATTACCACAGACTTCGTGCCTTAAATGATGTATATTTATTATCCTAGAGTCCCTGAGAACTTTGGGCTGGAGGCAGTAGGGCCGTGCTCCTTGCTGGGGTCTCTGGGGAGAATCTGTCTCCTGCTCTTTCACGTTGTTGGCACAATTTGGTTCGTTGTGGCTGTAGGACTGAAGCCCCTGTTTCCTTGCTGGCTGTAAACTAAGGCACACGTCCGGCTTTTAGAGGCCACCCAAATTATGTGGTCCAGAGCCTCCTTCCTCTGTCTTTAAAGCCAGCCAGGGGAGTTGAATCCTTCTCACGCTTCAAATTTCTCCTCCTCCTCCTTCCATCTCCTCTCTTTGCCCCGCTGGGAGGGGTTCTCTGCAGTTTAAGGACTTACGTACACCCTTTCGCTAGTCTCGCCCACATAAGCCAGGGTAGTCCCCCCACCTCCGGGTCTGTACCCTTAATCCCATCTGCTGAGTCCCTTTTGACATGTAACACATTCACAGGTTCTGGGGGCGAGGACATAGGCATCTCGGGGACATTACTCTGCTGCCCAGCACTGACCAGTAAGTCTGCCAGGACCCTCTGCAGATCTCTGGAGTTCTCTGTGGTGCTAGAGTCTATAGACTGGCGGGACCTAGGTCTCCCAAGATGCTCCCAGTTGTCTCAAGCCAGGGGCACTGCCGGGTCCCGGTGATTCCTCCTCAGCCTGGAGGCACCCTCCGGGCCGTGAGCTGGGGTGGCTACAGGGCTCCTGTCCTTCATTTCCTGACGTCTGTCACCCTGAGAACTGCAGTTCCATGTGTTTCGTCCAGCTTTCTAGTGGTTTGGGTCAGGAGGGCAGTTGGTCCGTTACTCCCGTCTGGGCTGGGAGCTGAAGCCTCTCACACTTACTGCTTACTCTTTGCTCCTGTTTGAGTTGGGTGCACGTGGCCTTTCGTACTTGTAGGAAGAGCGTTTCGAACTTGGAATTTGAGTTGGTTTAACCCTGTTTCTTCCTGGGTAGTGGAGATAGGCAGCCGTGTCCCCTCTGGGGACAGCCGCTTGTCTCGTAGACGCAGACCAGGTCTAGGCATCGGGATTTGGGTTCTGTCTGAGCATGTGTCGCCACTGCCTTTGAGAAGATCTTTGGATTCTTTCTGGAACCTGCTGCCAGCATACTTCATACCCTGCCTGATGGCTGCGACCTTTCAGCCCTTCGTCCTTTGTGGGTTTGGGTTTTTTTGCCGCCTTCTTGCTCTGCCACAAGTGAAATGTGTGTTTCTGTTTCTTGTTTTCCTTGTTACTTTTAGATGCTTTCCAGGAAGAAAGGGGAAACCCCTTGCTGATGCCAGCGTCTTTGAACCAGTGTCTTCTCCTTCTGCTTTCTCTCTGCCTGGGATTCCTGGAGATTTCTGGTTTGCTAATTTTGTCTTGTTTTCTAGTGTTCTTGTGGGTTTATTCTTTTAAAACTTGCATCTTTGGGGTACCTGGCTGGCTCAGTCGTGGAGCACGGGACTCTTGATCTCGGGGCTGTGAGTTTGAGCCCCATGTTGGATGTAGAGATGACTTAAAAGTAAAATCTTTTTAAAAATTGAAAAAAAGTACTTGGCATCTTCTCTGGTCATCTCATTGAGGTTTTGGTGGGACACGTGTGTGTGCTTGGGCCGGTCTGCCCTCCTGGGCATGTGTGGTGTTGTCACTCACTTATAATTCTGCCACCACTCGCCCCGGGATTTCTCACTTCCTTCCTTCCCGTGTTCGTAGCCAGATGAGTGTCCTCTTGCTTGGTTAGGGCCGGGTCATGGCACCTCCTCCCTCGCCTCTGTCCTTTTGTGGATGAGAGGTGATCAGGGGAGGGTCCAAGATGGAGGTGACCCATCGAGGGGCGGTGGGATTGCCAGCTCACGGAAGACATCAGTGTTAGAAAGCCGTCAGCTACGGCGCCGAGGGCCTGAGGTCCCTCTGACCTTATAGGACCTTGGAGAGTGTGACGTAGGTCCTAGCGTGGCCCTGCGCTGAAGAAGCAGGGGCATTTGCCTACTGGTGGGTTTTATTCTCGGGGCCCATCTGCTGCAAGGGCTGCCTCGAGGCGTGTAGTGCCTGAAAGCCACATCTCTCAAATGCCAGGGGCGGTTTGGATGGTTGGTTTCCTCTGCCAGTGAACCCGCCAGACCCCATGCTGCCCTTCCAGCGTCTCTCGTTGTGCTAGAATTCTCAGGCACGGGGTGTCAAGCCTGTGGTCACCCGCCTTGTCCTTGGCTCTCGGGGACAGGTTTCCCTGCTGTGCACAGACTGCGGGTGACGGGTGACGTCAGCCTCGTGCGCGCCCTCTCTCGTCTACAGAGTGACAGAGGCTGCTGTAGGTGGAGTCGGGGGGCACATCTGCCCCTCTCACCGTGCGGGCTCACATCACCCCGGCCGGGCTGCCAGGTGCGGCAGAGGGGAGCTGGGAACCGTGGAGGGAGGCGCCTTCTGCCCTCCGTGACCGCCATCCGCCGTGTGCCAGCTGGCTCCCTCACGAGAAGGCACTGATGTCCTGTTTCACGCCTGTTTTTTTAAGCTTACTTATTTATTTATTTTTGAGACAGAGAGGGAGAGAGTGTGTGAGCAGGGGAGGGTCAGAGAGAGGGGGAATCCCAAGCAGGCTCTGTGCTGACAGCACAGATGTGGGGCTCAATCCCATAAATCGTGAGATCATAACCTGAGCTGACATCAAGAGTCGGCCGCTTACCCGAGCCCCCAGGCGCCCCTGAAATCATGGTTTGTACAAACACAGTGACGGCCTGTAAACCGAGGACTCTTTCGGTTTACATGTGTTTTCGGTTACTCCAGGTTTGAGAAGAAGCTGCCCGAGCTGACGCCGGTGAGGCGGCCGAGATGGCAGAGCCCTACGTGAAGAGTGAGTGAGCGGGCTGGGCAGGGACATGGGGCAGTGGAGCGCCTGCCAGCTCGGAGTTTGGGACCCGGCCGAGCGTGGCGTTGAGTGAACGGGCTCTGAGGGAGGCACTGTCGCATGGCGTGAACGGGCTCTCTCCAAGCTCTCGGTAAAGAAAAGAAGATGAGGCCGTTGTCTGCGTAGCTGCTGAATCAGAAGGGGCCGACTGGGCTGCAGGCTCTGTGTGGCGTGGGGAGCGATGTTTGCCGGGTGAAGGGGGCTTTGTGCTCTGAGTAGGGGGGCCCTGTGCCTCTGCCCCTTTCTACACAAGACCTGGGGCCAGCAGCCACCCTGGCTGTCCACCCTGTCCCTGCCCCCAGGGCCAGCAGTTTGCTGAGGCGAGGGGAGAGACGTCCTTGCCCCACAGAGCGCCTCCCCCAGGAGTGAGGATCCATAAGCGCCGTTCGCCGGCCCCGGGCCCTGGGCTCTGGGGACACTGAGGATGGCAGGTGCCTGTCTGGGGGCACCGAGCCGGAGGGGTCTGGCTCTGAGTGTGGAGCACTGACCGGCAGGGATGGGACGGTGGAGAGTTGTCTCTGGGGGCAGGTGGCAGACCTCAGGTGCCGCCCGGTGTGGGGCAGATGGCCACCTAGCCCTGAGTCTATAACACCTGCCTTTTACAGCAGCCACGGTCGGGGTGGGCGGGGCACGAAGCAAACACAGCCCGGGACGGAAGGTCAGGGGTTAGCCAGGGTGGCCTCGGGGCAGCCGGCCAGCGGGTCCCAGACAGAGACCCTGGCAAGCAGGCCGGAGGGAGGCAGTGTGTGTGCAAGAGTGCCTCGGGTGTGTGCGGCCGAGGTGTGCAAGGTGGCCAGGCGGTGGGGCCTGGGGGAGGTTGCTGGGGCAACGGGAAAGTACAGGGGTCGGGGAAGGGTAGGCGTCCTCCGACTCACAGGCCGAGGCGGTGGCTGGCGGGGTCGGCCGGGCCTGAGCACGCACGCCGGCCTTTGTCTCTGTAGAGCTGTGCACCATCCTGCTGGAGGCCATCACCGACAAGGACCCTCTGGTGCAGGAGCAGGTCTGTGGCGCCCTGTGCGCCCTCGGAGAGGCGCAGCCAGCGGAGGTGCTCCGAGCCTGTGAGGAGTACCTGTGGCGGCACGAGAAGGTATTCCCTGCCCGTGGCTGGCGGGTGTCGGGGGGCGAGCCGCTCCTCTAGGCGCTCCGGGGCCCTTGGGGCGGGGTCTGTAGGGGAGCGGTGGCTGCAAAGCCGGGGTCCCGGTTGCTGTGAGTGGAAAGCCGCCCCTTCCAGTCCAAGTTCCCCCGACATGGGGCATTTCCAGGACACGTGAGCCGCCTCAACTTGTGGCCCGTGGGTCCGTCCCGTCGCGGGGGCACCGGGTGGGCACGTCAGGCGGTCAGCCGCACAGCATCCAGCTGCTCACAAGCCCAGGCTGTGTTGCCGTCCCCGCTCACTCGCTGGCTCGAGGACGGACGGCTCTCCTCGCCGGGGTCTGTGCTGTCCCCCAAGGGAGAGAGAGCAGGCCGCTCGCCGTCAGGGACCGCAAGAGGAACGGGTGGACGAGCGCGTGAGGGAGGGTGGAAGGCGTTCGAAGGGGGGCCGCCCGCGGAGCCCGGGCCCTCTCCCTCGCCGCCCTCCCTCGGACCGCGGCCCCCCCCCCGTGCTGGCCGTGCCCGGGGCAGCCCTGCAGGGACGCGGGCGTGCCCGTCGGTGCCGCAGAGGAGGCTGGGAGCCAGCTCTCTGTTCCGGAGTCGCCGCCGGCCCCGGGTCTGAAGTGGTTGTGTGCCAGCTCTAGTTGTTCTCGGTGTGCTTTGGGCCCTTCCTCGGAGGGAGAGGCACTTTCACAGCCTTAAAAGACCAGTTTTCCTTGTGTTTGATCTAATACTTTGAGGTGGAAAAGGGGATCTCTGTACGGCGGGAGCTACTTCTCTCTCGTGGGACCGCCATCTCCTAGGCAGTAGGTCAGTCCCACCGGGCGGCCACTGAGCTGATCATATGACAGTTTAGGGCCACCCCCCCCCCCCCCCCATCCCAGCTTTGGCTCTCTCAGCCTTTCTGGCCTTTTATGTGCGCGTGGGCGCACTAGGGCTGCCCGTGGGGACTGCATAGAGCGAGTGGGGAGAGTGCACGCTCGTGCTCGGGCGCTGTGCGTGTCCACCGCGGCTCTTCCGTGGCTTCGTGGAGTTTCCCGCTGCTCACGTGCCGGGCGCTGGCCCTTCCGTGTGTGGCTGAGAGCCTTTGTGATTGTTAGCGACCCATACGCAGCAAGACGTCGTGGGCTTCCTTCTGGCCGTTTTCTAGCTCATCTAGGATTTTGCACTTCTTCCAGCCTTTTTGGTTTCTTTCGCCACTTTAAGAAGAAAGCTCTCCCTTTCGCGTTTGCGTGTTTGCAGTAAAAGTATATGAAGTGGGAAGTTCTGTCCTCTCGACTGAGCTCCTCGCCAGGCACCTCTCTCTGCCCCTACGCCGCCCCCCCCACCCCCAGGTCTTGCCACCTGCCTGGCATCCTCACACCGTGCGTTATGGGGTTTCACCTCCCACTGACTCCCTGGAAGACGCGTGGGCGGGGCGCACACGGGGACAGACCGTCCCTGCACGGTGGCTCTCAGGCCCATGGGCGGGAAGTGGCTGACGGAACAGAGGCAGAAGTAGTCGTCTGGGTCGGCCAGGGTCACTCCAGCACGAGCAGGCTTGGGTCTCTCACAGTTCCGGAGGCCGGGAGTCCGAGATCACGGTGCCGGCAGGTTCTGTGTGCGGTGGGGACCCGCTTATTTTATAGGCGGCCTTCTCCTCACCCTGTCCTCACACGGCAGAAGGGAGGAGGGAGCTCTCTGGAGCCTCTTTAGAAGGCACTAATCCCACCCCTGAGGCTGCACCCTCCTGACCTGCTCGCTTCCTGAAGACCCACCTCCCAATACTGTCACCTTGGGGTTAGGTTTCAGCACAGGCATTTTGGGGAGACCATTTGTAGCAATAGTAAAATCAAACTTTGAACTGGTAACTAAAGGTTTTCTTCTGTTTGTTCTCTCTTTTTTTGGCTGGTTTCAACTTCATGCATTCGTGTCTGGTTTTCTCTAGAATCCCATCCTAACACAAGGGAGGTTTTTCGTTTGTTTTTTACACGTTTGTTTATTTATTCCGAGAGAGAGACATGTGTGAGAGTTTACTTGGCGCTGAGTTATTCTGCTAGGGGTTGAAATCCCAGCATGCTCAGCAGCGAGTCGACTCCTCCACTGACCCAGGTCAGGACCTTAGACGGGTGCTGGTAGTCACCTCATGCATTGGGACCATGTGGTGACTGTCTGACCTTTGCGTCCCGTGGCGAAGGTCCTTCCTGCAGATGACCCGGCGCGGGTTCTTGAGCAGCTCTTGAGCAGAACCGGTCAGTGCTGGGGGGAGAGGCGGGACGATGGGCTCGCTGGCAGCACTCCAGAGTGTGAGCCGGCCCCAGCGCGGTTCCCGCCCTGCTCAGGTGACAGGGCCGTGGCTTTATCACCGCGTGCCGTGGAGCACTACATCTTGTTCTGATGGGGCTAGCGTTCTGCCCGTTGAACTTTAAGAGCAATGTAAAATGGAAACAGAAAACCTTTTTCTTTAAAAATAGGCGACCGTTGCAATCCCTATCAAAATCCCAGGGATGGTTTTTGCAGAAATAGAAAAAGCCATCCTAAAAGTCAGACGAAACCTCAAGGGATCCTGAATAGCAAAAACAGTCTTGAAAAAGAACAAAGCTGGGGACTCACACTCGTTGACTTCAAGGCTTACTACGGGGCCGCTGGAGCCGAACACCACGGTGGAGACCGGCCGAGAGACGGACAGAGAGACGGGGCAGAGAGACAGGCGGAGAGACGGGGCGGAGAGACGGGCGGAGAGACGGGGCGGAGAGACGGGCGGAGAGACGAATGCAATAGAGTCGAGAGCCCGGGAAAAACCTTTGTGTATGTGGTCAAATGAATTTGGACGCAGTTTATCGCCCAGAGAACAAAACCTAACCCTGGAGCTTTCCCCCGGGAATCTGAGGCAGGTGTCGTGGGGTCTGTTCGTCGATCTAGAGGTGTCTGCCATCTGCGTTGGCTCTTTTCAGGAACAAAAATCCTGCCCACGGGTGGGCCCCACAGTGCAGGAGGCTGCTGGTGGCCTCCATGGGAGGGAACCCCTGCTTTTACAGAGCTCCCTCCACCAGCCCAAGCCGCCTCTCTTTCTGGCCCCTTTTCCTCTGGTCGCCCAGGCTCGCTCCTGTCCCGGCACAGACCAGGGCACCACGTGCTGCCGTGTGTGCCGACCCCCCTCCGCCTGGATGCCCCGCTCCTGGGGGCGGGAGGTCCTCACGGGAAGGCCGGTCTTGGTCTTTCCCTGCCGCCTGCGTGTTTCTTGGCCCCCCCCCCCCCCCCCCCCCGTCTCTGTGAGCGCCCCGGGGCTCCTGGCCCGATGGAGCCTCTCCCTTGGCTGCACCCTGCTCTGTTCACCTCACCCCTGCTGCGGTCTGTCCTTGCCGCGAGGCACTTTGGCTTCCTGGCCCCGGACCCCGCTCCCAGCCGTCACCACACGTCCTCAGTTGAGGCGAGGATGAGTGCCAGGTGGGGCCACGGCTGCCAGGTGCCGACGAGGCCTGTGTCCGGGCGGGTGGAGGGCCCACCCGGAGCAGGGGAGGAACCCTAGGACGGGGCTGGCGGGGCTGGCAGTGCCATCGTTTTACCACCCAGCCTCAGCCCCCGGGGCGAGGTCTGAAGCTTGGGGAGGGGTGTGACAGACAAGGCCCCCTCGGGGCGGGGCGCGCCTGAGTGAGGAGAGGGCCTGTCAAGCAGTCTCCTCTGACCGGTCTCCCTGGGGAGCCCCAAAACTTCCTGGCGGCAGCAAACTCTGTTGTGATAGGACCTCTCGGGGCAGGAGAGCTTCTGGCCGGGAGACCCCGGCCACAGCACGAGGGCCACCATCTGTTTACTGCGGGTGTTGCACAGAACACTCCTGGCACCTGCTGACGACCTCGTGCCCTCACCCGCTTCTCACGGTCCTTTCCTGTGCGAGGCCCTGAGAGTCTGGGGGCATGAGGAGTGGCCAGGCGTGCCCTGACCTCCCGCGTTGGGGCCGCCAGGGGTGACTGTGAGTTGAGTCACCCCTATAGAGAAAGCAGGCGTCAGCAGGCTGCCTGGGTGCGAGCTCCCCTTCCAGGACCTTCCTCGATGGTTTCTCTGGTCAGTTGGCACATCCTTACCGGACGATGATCCTGAGGGCCATGGAGACGGTCGTGAGCAGTCACATCAGTGACCTGGACAAGGACATGGCCAGGGCTGTCATCTTCCTGGCCTCCAGCGAGATGACCAGGGTGAAGGTATGGGGGGCACCTGCCTGCTCGGGGAGGGGAGCTTCTTTCCTAGGACTCTGAGCCGAGCGCATTGGGAACGTGGGCTCGCATCTGGCTGCCTTGGGCCGGCCGCCCCTTCCTGCACACTGAGTGCCCTGCTGGGATGGGGAGGCCCGCCCATAAGTGTAGAGGTGGAGCTGGAGCAGAGACAAACTTCTGGAACTCTCAGGGCAGATGCAAGGGCACCGGTGCCGGCCCCCCAGCGTGAGGAGGACGTTGCCAGGCTCTGCGCGGGCCGGCTCCCGGTCGCAGCACTTTCCTCTCCCTGCAGGTGGAGGGGGGAGCAGGGGATACTGGGGGAGGGGGCTTGGGAGAGTTCTCTAGCAGGTGCTCACGGGGAGCCTGAGAACAGGGCACGATGTCCCATTGTTGCTTCTTGGGCAATTTCAGGGTGAGGTCCTGTGTCCCTTGCTTGATCGGGGCATCAGTGCACGTTTTCGGGGCGGGGGGTACAGGACTTGGTGTGTGACTGGCAGCAGGCTGCCAGCAACGTCCTGGTGGCTGTTGGGAAGCAGTTCATCGGCCTGGTGATGGAGGAGGTGCTGAGCAAGTTCCAGCCCGGGGCCCTGCCGCACTACTTCGTCGTGCAGACCCTCGCTAACCTGGCGGCTTCCAACGGTAGGTTCCGCCTGGCCTGCCCCCACCGGCATTCCGGAACGAGTGGGGTGGGGGGGGCCCTCTCCACCACTTGCCCCGGGCCGTGTGGCCTGGGGGCACGGGGCGGGCGCACGGCGGCCAGGCCAGGTGAGGCGGGGGCTCCCTGACGTCCCTCCCCCCA
This sequence comes from Neofelis nebulosa, assembly GCF_028018385.1. Classification (NCBI taxonomy): domain Eukaryota; kingdom Metazoa; phylum Chordata; class Mammalia; order Carnivora; family Felidae; genus Neofelis; species Neofelis nebulosa. Next base: position 82,992,399 of record NC_080795.1, read on the forward strand.
TTTTGCAGTGTTCGGCATGGTGCCCTTCCTGACGTCCATCCTGAGCACCATGCTCCCCATGCTGGGCATGGCCAAGCACGATATGACGAGGGTGGCGTTTTGCTGTGGTAAGATGGGGTCTCCGGGGCGGGGGCTGGGAGCCGCCTGCCCGCCCCTTGGGTCTGGGGAGGGTCGTGAGTCCTCTGGGCTGCGGAGGAGGGCCGAGCGGCCCTGGGTGACTGCGGACGTGTGGGCGGGCGGGCACTGCTGCAGGCGGGGACTCGGCCTGGGCGTCCGGCTGCTTCTGTCCGCTGGCAGGGGCCCCTGTACCTCACAGTGCGGTTCTCCGAGGCCGGGACACTTGCGGGGGTGCGGGAAGAAACCTCCCCAGAGCCGCAGAGACTTCCCACATCTCTCCCTGCTCAGTACTGGGCATCTCCGAAAGGGGTCCTTACTCCCCTCCCTCCTGGGTCTGCTGCCCTCTGTGCACTCAGCAGGGACGGCTTCTCAGGGCGGGGTCCGTGCACGGTGTGGAGGGGGTGTGGGGGGGATGGCTCCTCGCGGCGGGCCCTTCGAGGCAAGGGAGGCGCTCCTGTTGGGAGGAGGGCAGAGGGTCCTGAAGCATGGAAGGTGCCGTGGGCGGCTGCGCCCACATTGCGTGGCTTCCTCTGGAATGCCCGCAGCCCTGGCACTGAGGGGGGGAGCAGGGCTCCGGTTAGGAGGGTCCTCGGTAAGGGAAGGGTGTGGTGACTGGACAGGGTCAGGGCACCTGGAGCTCAGCTGAGGGCTTGTCGGGTATTTGCCGGCCGGCCTGCTGCCCCCACTCCCTGCCGTGTACTTGGGGGCGACTGGGGCCTTTCACAGCAGCATACTGGAGCCCGGGGCCCTCGTCCGCCCCGCTCGCGGGGGCTTCGGATCCTGGGGCCCCGGGGAGGGGCTCCAGCTCCTGCCGGCCGTCCTTACGGCCCCTCGCTCCCATGTCCCTTGTCCCTGCCACGGCCTCCTTCCTGTCTTCTTCTCACGCGCTCCTCCCACCGCGGGTGATGGCAGACTCCCCAGGTTAAACTGTAGGAACCCTCCTTGACCCAGTTTCGGGTAACGAGAATTTTCGTCAGGGTCCTGGGACAGCTGAGCCGGGGATTCCCACCGGGCTGGATGGCAGAGCAGGACCCAGAAGGTGGGGCGTGGGGATGTGTTTGCAGGTGCTGGAAGCAAGGGGGGGTGGGGAGCTGGGAGGTCACCTAGGACGGCGCATCCAGGCTGGAGGGGGAGTAAGGAGACCCCGCGTCGTCGCAGCCGAGGGCTCCTCGGGAAGGACGCAGCTCCATCCCTGCAGCTGCCGAGGCCGCGAGCGGGGGGCCAGCCCGAGGTGCCGAAGAACCGACCCTTCTAATGCCACTGACGGTTTTTACCGCGTCCGTCGTGTGTGAGCAGTGTTCGCTCTGCGCCGGGACGTGCTGTCTGCAGGGCACGCGGTGCTCTCCGCTGACCGACGCTCCCCCGCCTGCCGTTGGAGGAGGGAGCGGCCCTTCCCGCTGGCATGGTGGGCCGTGAGTGGGCCGAGGCCTCCCGTGTCTGCTGGCCCGGGGCCACGAACAGAAGTTGGTGCCCCAGGGTCCTTCCCGGTTGCGTCTGCTGACGCTGTGGCTGGAGGGAGAGGAGCCAGAACGCCCGGAGGTGGAGACGGCGTCCCCCGGACAGCCGGTGCGCGGTCAGCCTGACCACACCGTGTGGCACTCTCAGCGGCCCCGGATTGCTGCCCGCGACCAGCGTCTCCCAGAGCGACGGCGGCAGCAGCATAAACAGAGCTCCAAGACCTGGGCGAGCAGACAGTCCAGGGAGAAGAAAACGGGCACGAAAGACCAGGCATGATGACTCCCTCCGGGGGTGAGGTGAGAGCAGGGCGTGTTGTCTGGAAGTAGCCGCATTCAGGGAGTGCAGCTGAGCTTCTCGGGGTCAGAGAAGCGACGACAGATGGCAGCGAGAATGGAAGAGAAGGTCGAGGAACGCCCCAGAAAATAGAGCAGAAATGCGGACCTGGAAAATGGGAGACAGAGGAGGAAGGGGTGGCAGGCCAGGCCATGAGGCCTCATTCAAGTAACAGATGCCCCGGAGCCGCGGCTTCCAGAGGGAAGGGACCTCCCAGCGTCCACACCAAGACACTTTGGTGGGGAAAGTGGTCCGAGAGGACACGGAGGAGTGGGACGGCCTTCTCCCCCGCCGGCACCTTGCCCACGGCTGTCTGAGTGGCGCGGCCCTGTCGGGCATGGCGGGGGGAGACCCGGGGTGCCGGCAGGAGGTAGAGGTTGGTCGGTGACCCCTGCCTGGAGAAGCGGAAGGCCCCGAGGGAAACGAAGCCGGTATGAAGTGAGCTGGCCGCCCCGGCGTTGTTAGCAGGGGGAAGACCAGCCGTGCGCGCTTCTGGAGGAGAGGGGCCGGTATGCGAGAACTGCCCTTCTACCCCAGGTGTGTGTGTGCATAACGGATTAAAAAGTAAAACCTAGTAACAATCTGGGGGGCTCGCTTCCTGCTTCCGGCCACTCTGGCAATAGAGTGGCCCGTTTTCCTGAAACGCCTCGCTACAAGGTGCCGAGAGACGCAGGTCCGTGAACGGCCTCCCGACTACAGAGCTCAAGGAGGCCAGAGCGTCGGGTGGACAGGGAGGAAGAGGGCCGGGGCTGCGTCCCTCCTCCAAGCAACAGGGGCCGTGCGGCAGGTGGGGACGCGAGGCCTCCTCGTGCTCTGGTGGGGCCGGAGTCTGCCTGGGCCGGACCCTCCAAGAGCCCCTCCTAAGCAGAAGGGCGGCCGGTGGCACAGGAGTGCTCCCTCCGGGAGGCGATTTTCTTCTAAAAGTTGTTGGGGCGCCTGGGTGGCTCAGTCGGCTGAGTGTCCGACTGTGATTTTGGCTCAGGTGCCGATCCCCGGGTCACGGGATCAAGCCCCACATCTGACTCCGCAGTGAGTGTGGGGCCTGCCTGGGATTCCCTCTCCCCATCTCTCTCTGCCCCTCCCCTGCTCGCACAAGCACTTGTACACATGTAAACTCTCTCTCCCTCAGAAAATTTTTTCTTTAGCTTCTGTGTCTTGGGAACTTGTGGCTGTGATTGCCGTCACATACACACAGGGATCAGGCTTGTTCTCTCTGTCGGACTGGGGAGCCCTGGCTGAGAAGTTAGCTGTGTAAGTGGCCCGGGTAAGAGCCATGAGAGCCGTGCTGGGCAGGGGCTGGTGCAGTGCCCCCCCCCCCCCCCCAGCTCCTCTGCTACCCTCCTTCTCAGGGCTGCGTGACAGGGGCCTGGCCTCGCCTCTCTCCTCTTATCCCTGTCCTTTCCTTTGGCCCCGGGTTCAGCCCTTGCTGAGCACTCGTAGGTCTTCATCTGTGCGCAGACTTACCCACCTGGATGTCCCCAAGCACAGCCACTTTCGTAGACACCACTGTCTCGGCCCGCCCTGCCTCAGCCCGACACTCTGCACCTTCAGTGCCCTCCCACGCCCCCTGCACCCGGGACTTCTGGGCACAGCGACCCTTGCAAACTGTGCATTATTTGTGTCTGTCTGTGAGGGGTGAGGTGGGCACAGCACCTCCTCTTTTTGCCTTGTGGTGGGCGCTGTGAACCGAGGCCGTTCGGGGACGTCGGTGTCTGTGCCAGTTCTGTATGGCTGCTGTCACACAGTGCCACTTAGAAATGCAGGGCGCCTGGCCAGCTTGGTCGGTGGAGCGAGTGACTCTCGATCTCAGGGTTGTAAGTTCGAGCTCCACGTTGGATGTAGAGATTACTTAAAAATAAAATCTTTGAAAAAAAAAAGAAAAAGAGAAACGTATTCTTACGGTTCTGGAGGCCAGAAGCCTGAGATCAAAGTGTTACTCGGAGCCCTTCCTGGGGGCTCAGAGGGAGACTCTGTTCCTTGTCCCTCCCCCAGCATCTGGAGGTGGGCCCCAGGCTGTGCCCTGCTGTCACTCTGCCGTCTTCTTTGTGGTCTGTGTGCTCTCTTCCCGAGACATGGTCGTGTTGGATTTACGGCCCACCCTACCCGACACGGTCACATCTTATGTAGTTATCCCTGCAGAGATCCTCGTTCCCAGAAAAGGCCCCTTCCTGAGATTCTGGGACGGACGTGGATGTGGAGGGACCCTCCATGCCGGAATAGTCCCGGAGCCCCGCACTTAGCCCCGGTCTCGGGAAGGTGTCCTGCGGGGGGGGGGGGGGGGGGGGGGGTGGGCGTTAGAAGGGGCGGCGGTGCGGGCGTATCACAGCCACCCGCCCTGTGGTAGCTCTGCAGCACTTCAGCGAGAGCACCCTGGAGTACCTGGCCAACCTGGACCAAGCCCCAGACCCCACGGTCAGGAAGGACACCTTTGCCACTGACATCTTCAGTGCCTACGACATCCTCTTTAACCACTGGCTACAGAGCCGTGAGGCCAAGGTACAGCCTCTGCAGTCTGTCGGAACGCGTGGCCTCACCCTGCCGGCTGCCGTCTCCCGCCCCTGAGCTCGGCCCACCTCCAAGAGGCCTGAGCCTCTTGTGCCCTTTTGCAGGCTTTGGGGGAGGGGACTGCGGGGAGGGGGGTGGAGACAGCTATGGACACATGCTTCCCGGTGCCCGGTCCGTGTCCCCTCCCCTACCCCCCACCCCGGCTCGGGAGGTGGGAGCCTCATCAGGGAGTGGAGGTGTCCTGTGTGAGGTCTTCCCAGAATATGGCTTGTTTCCTGCCCTCCGACCCCACTCTGCCCGGAGGCTCCCGGACCGCCCGGGTAGCGGGCTGAGCCGAGGCGTGACGAGTCCCCCGTGGGTGTTGCCTTCACGGCCTCCCCGGCCTGGCCACCATCCAGACCCTGGCCATGGTCACTCTGACCTCTCTGCCTTCGGACCCCCTTCGGCCCCCCTGGTCCACAGGGTACCCGGGGTTTCCTCATTCCGACCCTGGGTTCTTGGAGAAGGCCTCTTGCCTTTCCGCTCGGGGCACCTCCCAGCATTGCCGTGCTGGTTTGGACGTGAGCACCATTTGCTGTTTCCTCGCAGCTCCGGCTCGCCGTGGTGGAGGCTCTGGGGCCCATGAGCCACCTGCTGCCCAGTGAGAAGCTGGAGGAGCAGCTCCCCAAGCTGCTGCCGGGGGTCCTGGCCCTCTACAGGAAGCACGCCGAGACCTTCCACGTGTCCAAGGTGCGCGCCTGCACGCCGCGGCCTGTGCAGAGCTCTGTCCACCGGCCGGTGCCCACCTGGCTCAGTTGGGAGGGTGTGGACACCCCGGAGGGGAAGCGCAGAGAGCGCTGTTGGATTCAGTGGTGGGTGGGGCCCAGGCACGTTTCTCCTCACTGCCCTGCCCTGCCCTGCCCAGGGCACCTTCACCTTGGCCTTACCCCAAGTCGGTGCCGCCGTTCCGGGCCTTCTCCTCCTGTCTTTGTTCTTGACGTGGAGGTAGGGATTCCTTATTTGAGCCCTGAGGTGGGGTCTTTATGGCCAGGAGGTGGGGCTGGGGGGTTTGACATAGGCCCCGATGGCCTCTCTCCTCCCCGTCTTGAGCAGAGCCTGGGCCAGATCCTTGAGGCTGCGGTGAGCGTGGGCAGCCGCACGCTGGAGGCCCAGCTGGACGCGCTCCTGGCTGCTCTACACGCTCAGGTAGGATGCACAGGGGGCAGGACGTGGAGGGGCCAGGGGGCAGGGGCGGGTCGCACCTGAGACAGGGCAGGCTGGGGCTCCTGGGGCGGGTACAGGAGGGCATGCTGGGGGGAGGGGCGCTGGGGGCAGGGACCCTGGGACAGGGGCCCTGGGGACGCACTGTGGATGGGGCTGGTATGGCAGGGACGGGGGTTCTGGTCTGCTGAGGCTTGCAGGCAGCAAGAGTGGGATGGGTGGTCCAGCCCAGTAGTGCGGAAGCCAGGGTGTTCTCTGAGTCGTGGGTGTGGGCCTAGCTGAGAAGAGAGCCTGTGGGGAAGAAGGAGTGATGGTCTGTGGAGAAGGGGTTGAAAGGGAAACACAAGTAGACCACAGCTGAGAAGGGAGATACTCGCCTTTCTTAGAGCTGTCCCTTCGTGTCTTTCTGTTGGGTTTTGGGTTTTCCCACATTGACCTGTAGCAGTTACTGACAGTCTTTTATTGTTCACGTAAAAGTCTTGTTCCTACTTTGTCCTTCATCATTTGACTCCATTTATGATATGTTCTGCCATGCGAAATCATTTAATGTTTACATCATCACACGCCTGTCTGTTACGTTCTAACATAGGTTTTCTTATAGTTAGAAAAGCCTTTTGAATTCTGCAAACTACTTTTCAGATTCTCCCATTTTCCAATGTGCTTGTATAGTTTAATCCATTTGGAATTTATTTTAGGGAAACACTGAGAGTCCAGTTTTATCTTTTTTCCAGATGACTACCCTTTGCACCTCTTCTGTTGTGTAACCACGTGTTCTAAAACTTAGCATCTTAAGGCAGCAACCGTTGTTATCCTCGGTCACTACAGGCCAGGGGCCCAGGCCCAGCTCCTCTGCTCGGTTCTGGCTTGGGGCCTCCCGTGGTCCCAGCTTGAAGGCTCGACCGGGGCCAGGGGGTCTGTTTCCACGATGGTGCCCTCACCTGGCCGTGCGCTGGAGGCCTCCTTCCCGGCTGGTGGCTCTCTCCCCGGGCCGCTTGAGCGTCCTGGCCGCTCGGCAGCTGGCTTTCCCCGGAGGGAGAGCTCCCGGGGAGCAGGTGGGAGGCTGCTGCAGTGCCTTCTGGGACCCGCTGAGTCTCCACAACGGGAATAACGAGGAGGTGCCCGGGAGCCTGGGGCCGAGCCCTGGGGCCAGCGCCTGCACCCACCTTCCCCGCCGTTCTCTGAGAGCTAGCAGGGTCCAGCTTGGGGTGGGGCCTGTGGCTCTGGGGACATGCTCTGCACTGTTGGTCACCTCTTTGTAAGATGGGCTGTCCCGAAGAATTGCCATTGAGCCTTTTGTGCAGAGGCCCTGCTGGTGTCACGACTGTGACCAGGGGGACTGGGATGCTGGGGGTGGGGGAGGGGGGGACCTTCCATATCACCCGCTGGGACGCAGGGGACCCCAAAGACACATCTGCCCACAGCTTCTTCAGTTTTTGTTTTTGTTTTGTGTGGGTTTTTTTTCTTTTTTCTTTTTTCTTTTTTTTTCATAATTTTGGATGAACCAACACTAGGTGTTTTGGTTTCTAGTACTTTCTATATTCTGGAGATTAATGTTTTCCAGCCTGTGCCCAAAGGAAGTGGGAGGCTGTGTCCTGGCTGCCGGTGGGAAAAGGCGGTTTGAAGGGGCCAAGACTCTCTTCCCTGGAGACCTGAGGGCCTCTGACCACGGGGGCAAGTGCATCCCTGTAGCCCCATGAGAAAGAGCCGGAGTGAGCCGACCGGCCATGGGGGAGGTAGAGGCCATGAGGCCTGGGTACCGTAGGAGGGACCTTCGCTCCAGGCTAGCTGGGCCCTTGGGAGACGGCAGCATCCCCTGTAACTGCTGCCGTCTGTCCCTTGGAGCAGATCTGTGTGCCCGTGGAGTCGTCCAGCCCTCTGGTGGTGAGCAACCGAAAGGAAGTGTTACGCTGCTTCACTGTGCTGGGTAAGCCGGCAGCCCACGCGGGGCCATCTGCGGACACGAATGTCTGCTCACGTGGGGGCCGGTGGACCGCTCGTGTGCAGGGGGTGGTGGCAGCTTTGGGCGTGGGTTGGAGGTGAGGAGGCTTCGGTGTGTGGGCTGCAGCCCCCGGGAGGACCCCGGGGCTGGCAGGTGCCAACAGTGAGCAGGGAGCAAAGATTATTACAAATGATTATTTGGCTCTGCGCTTGCCCGGCAGCGTGCTGTTCGCCTGACCGCCTGCTGGCCTTCCTGCTGCCCAAGCTCGATGCCAACAACGAGAGGACCCGCGTGGGCACCCTGCAGGTCGTGAGGCACGTCATCAACTCAGCTGGTGAGTGGCCAGTGTGGGCCAGGGCCTGAAAGAGGCAGATAGTGACCATCTTTTAGGTGAAAGGATCTTGCTCCGATTTGTGGACGTTGGCCTTTGATAGGTGGCTGTGGACGCCGGGGCTGGGCCAGGTGCTGGCCGCTCACCCCCAGGCCTGATGTCGTTGTCTGTCACGACTGCCCCTGGGGGGCGGGTGCCGGTCAGGGACACGCACTGGTGATCTGTGTCCTGGGTGCGGGGCTCTGTGAAGGGTGCGGGCCGGCTGTCCTGCAGAATGCCTTGCTATCTGTGTGTGTCTGGCTCCCTCACAGTCACATGGAAGGGTTCAGCCTTCTGCTTCTAAGGTTAATCTAACCAGCAACAGCCTGGACATTTTTCACACCCGAGCTTGTGTTTTCCCATAAGTTTTGGTCGGTAAACACTGGCCATGGGCCACGGTAGGCCCGCAGCCTGCGTTCAGACAGCCCAAGCTGTCCGTGGATTTTTCACGTTAACAGGTCGTAAGAGCAAAGAAGGATATGACAGAGGTCACATATGTTCCTTGAAGCCTAAGATAGTTTTGTTTCTTTTTTTTTTTTTTTTAATTTTTTTTTTTTTTTTAACGTTTATTTATTTTTGAGACAGAGAGAGACAGAGCATGAACGGGGGAGGGGCAGAGAGAGAGAGGGAGACACAGAATCGGAAGCAGGCTCCAGGCTCTGAGCCATCAGCCCAGAGCCTGACGCGGGGCTCAAACTCACGGACCGCGAGATCGTGACCTGAGCCGAAGTCGGACGCTTAACCGACTGAGCCACCCAGGCGCCCCTTGTTTCTTTTTCTTTAATGTTTACTCATTTTTGAGAGAGAGAGGGAGGGAGGGAGAGGAGAGTGTGAGTGGGGGAGGGGCAGAGGATCCAAAGCAGACTCCGAGCCGTCAGCACAGAGCCTGACACAGGGCTCGAACTCAAGAACCGTAAGATCATGACCTGAGCCGAGGTCAGACATTCAACAGACTGAGCCCCCCAGGCGCCCTGGCCTAAAATAGCTTCTACTTGGCCCTCTATGGAACAGGTATGCTGACCCCTGTCCCGCGAGGTTCACTGTGGGTCGGTGCTGGGTCACACACAGTGCCTGTGGACCCGGGGCACATCTTATGGAACTTGGAACGATGCCCCTTGGGAAGAGGCAGGGACACGGGAGGACGGTGGCAGCCGGGGCTGCGGCCCAGAGTGTGCCGTGAAGCCAGCAGCGCGCCGACTCCTGGGGGAGGGCTCCTGACCTCGGAGGACGGTGGCGGCCACACAGAAAGTGGAGTGCACCCTCCCCTGGTTCCCGCGGCCCCCACGCGAGCCTGGTTTCACTGATCAGGAAGCTGAGGGTGAGGGAGGTGGAGGGACTTGCCTGCCGCTCGGGCCGTGGCCGCAGTGTCGGTGGCGGGACTGGGTGCGGGCGCAACGGTCGCTGTGCGTTCAGATGCTTGGACTTCCCCGCGACTGAGGGCGCTGCCCGTCCTTCGCCGATCGCTCCGCGGCCTTCGTGCTCTCAGACTCTCTTGCGCTCATGGGTTTTATTTGTGGGTTCCCTCTCTGGGCGTTTATGTGCGTGTGTGTGTAAAGAAATAGACTTCCTAAGTCTCAAATGACACCGTTCCAAAGCACGCTTTCTCACTCTACTATACCTTAGAGAGTTACTAGCGTCAGCGTGCTTTATTATTTGTATTTTGAAGTGCAGGCCCCGCACCAAACAGCACACGCTTCTGCCGTTCAGCTTAACGAGCCTGTGAGGCCCCGGCCCGGCCCCGCAGGCCTGGAGCCCGGCTCGACTTCTGACATGTGGTGCAGATAGGATCCTGGCACATGAATTACTTCGTCCCTGGCTTCCGGCCCTCGACACTCTGTCTGTGGGACGTGTTCGTGTGGTGTAGCCCACTCCTTCCCTTTCCGTGAAGTGTTCCAGGGGGTCAGTCTATGCTCCACCCCCCCACTGCAGGCAGGTGACGGGCTGTGTCCCGTGGCATCTGTTGTCATGCACGATGCTACCAGGGACGTTTGTCCTGTGCACATTCAGCTGAGTGTGCACCTAGGAGTAGAGTCTCATGTCGTAAGGTACGCATATGTTCAACTCAGTGGATGAAGCCATTCTGTTTAGGGGTGCCTGAGTGGCTCAGTCAGTTAAGCGTCCGACTTCGGCTCGGGTCATGATCTCACAGTTCAAGAGTTTGAGCCTGCATTGGGCTCCTCTGTCCCCCTCTCTCTCTGCACCTCCCCACTCGTTCTCTGTCTCTCTCTCTCTCAAAAGGAAATGAACATTTAAAAAATTAAAGAAGCAAAATGCTGTAATATGACTAAAAAGTTGGGGCCGTAGTTGGATTCCCAGGCACTGCCGTTCCGTCGGACTGGCCACACGTGAGGGTCCTGCCTCTCGCTTTCTTTCCTTGCTGCATTGTCCCTTAGCCTCGGTTACTGTCACTGAGAAATCTGGTACTCCTTTTCCTCGCAAGCCATTTGGTTTGTTTTGCCTGGATGTCCAAAGGATTTTTATTTTGTTATTCTAAATCCAGAAATTTTATCGACTGTGTTGGCTGTTCTGGGGTGATATTCTGCCCAGATCTGTGAAGTGCCCTTTCAGTACGTAGTTTCGGGTCTTATTTTATCTTGGGATTTTTTTAACAGGCCTTTGATATTCAGCTGTTTCCAGACTCCTCTTTAGCGCCCTGTCAGGTGTGCTGTGTTCTCTTTGCCTGCCTTCTGGACTTTTTACATCAAATGCTTTAAAGTATTTTGGCCTCTAGTTCCTGTTTTGTTTTTTTCTTCAGAATTTCACTTTCTAGGGGCGCCTGGGTGGCTCGGTTGGTTGAGCGTCCAGCTTCGGCTGGAGTCATGATCTCGTGGTTCGTGGGTTCAAGCCCCGTGTCGGGCTCCGTGCTGACAGCTCAGAGCCTGGAGCCTGCTTCGGACTCTGTGTCTCCCTCTCTCTTTCCCTCCCCCGCTCGCACTCTGTCTCTCTCTCTCTCTCTCAAAAGTAACTAACATTCAAAAAAAGATTGAAAAAAAAACAACTTCACTTTCTAATATTGAGAACAATTTGCATTCAGTAAAATGCACAAATCTCGGGGCGCCTGGGTGGCTCAGTCGGTTGAGCATCTGACTTTGGCTCGGGTCATGATCTCACGGTCTGTGAGTTCGAGCCCCATGTGGGCTCTGTGCTGACAGCTCGGAGCCTGGAGCCTGCTTGGGATTCTGTGTCTCCCTCTCTCTCTGACCCTCCCCCACTCATGCTCTGTCTCTCTATCAAAAATAAATAAACATTAAAAAAAATTTTTTTTAAATGCACAAATCTCAAGTGTACAACTTGGTGACATTTTACATGTTGTTCAAGCACGTGACCGTTACTCACACTGTGGAATGTTTCCGGAACCCAGAGTCTCCTCGTGGTTGTTTTCAGACAGCAGCACCTCAACCCTAAAGTGATTCTGCCTGTACTGGGATTTCATGTAAATGAGTTCACTACAGCAGGTGACCTTTGTGTCCGTCTTCTCTCCACCAAGCATGATATTTTTGAGATATATTCCGTCATGTCTTGTGAATAAAACACGTTTTTTTGTTAGTGGGTGTGGATCGTTCCCGGTTTGGGGAGATTACGAAGAAGGCTGGTATGAACATTCTTGGACGAACCAGTGTGTGGGCGTGTGCGCTCATACCTCCAGGTGTGGAATTTCGGGGCCATGGGACAAGTGCATGTTTAATATTCCTGGAAAGGCCATATGGTTTTACCCGATAGTTGCGCTCAGCCATGCACAGTACACGGGGCGGCGGGCGCGGGGGGGCAGGCTGCGGCAACCCCGGCTTCCCGGCCCGCTCAGGTCGTGGCCCGGAGTCTTCATTTTCACCGTTCTGGTGTCTGTGTTGTAGTGGTGCCTCTCCACGGCTCGAACTGGAATTTTCTAAGAGTAGAGTGGGTAAGCATCTTTTCGTATGCCTGTTGGCCTTCAGATATCTTTTTGGTCCAAGTCTTCTGCCCATTTTAAAACTGGGTTTTTTTTTCTTATGGTCATGTCTACGAGCCGTTTGTCAGATCCGTGTAGATGGGGTGTGCCTCCTCCTGGGGTCGGCACCTTTGTGTCTAAGAAGACTCTGCCCTTCCAGAGGATGTGAAGATTCTCTATGTTCTTCTAGGAGCTTTATTGTTTGAACTCGCACATTCAGTTCTTTGATTCATTTCTAATTAATTTTGGGGTATGGTGTGAGCTGCAGGGAGCAAAGATTTATCTTCATATGGGCATCCTGTGGCTCCAGCACTCCTTGTTGTGAAGACTTTCCTTTCCCCGTCGTTCTAGTGCTTTCTAGAAAATCAGGTGCCTGGACATACTGGTCTTCCGGGGCTGCCTTAGCGAAGTACCACCACCTGGGTGCCTGAGCAACGGTGTATTGTCTCACGGTGTCACTGTCACTGCGAGTCTAGGTGTCAGAGGTCCGAGGTCAGCAGGGTGAGGGAGAACCTGTCCCAGGCCCCCGCCCCGCTTCTGGAGCTCCTGGGGGCCCTTGGCATCGCCTGGCTTCTAGCGGCGCCGCCCTGACCTCCCTTTGCGTCTGCATCCCTGCGGGCACCTCCCTGTGTGCCTGTGTCCCAAATTCCCCTTTCGTAAGGGCACAGTGGTATTGGAGTAAAGGCCCACCCTACTCCAGCGTGACCTCATCCTGACCTAACGAATCGTACCTCCAGGGACCCTATTCCAAGTAAAATCACACTCCGAGGTACTAAGAGTAGGGACTCGACATTACGGGTTAGCAGGTGTCTTTCAGGGACTCTTCTGTCCCACGGACCTCCCCACGCCAACAGCACGCGCCCTTAATCGTTGTGCCTTCGTAGGAGGTCTTCTGGTCTGGGAGTGTACCGCCTTCAACTCTGTTCAAGACTGCTCATCTCCATTAAAAAAAAGCTTTTCGTTATAAGATGGATCACAGGCAGAAACCACACGGAATATAAACATATGACTTAATAGCTCGTTTTAACCCAACACCTCTGGGGCACCCGGTGGCTCAGTTGGTTGAGTGTCCTACACCTGATTTAGGCTCAGGTCATGATCTCACGGTTTGTGGGTTTGAGCCCCACGTTGGGCTCTGTGCTGACAGCGCGGAGCCTGCTCGGGATTCTCTCTCTCTCTCCCAGTCTCTCTCTCTCTCTCTCTCTCTCTCTCTCTCTCTCTCTCTCTCTGTCACTCCCCCACTCATTCTCTCTCAAAATAAATAAACTTAAAAAAAATACAAATACTTCTGTATTTATAATCAGGGCTCTTGAACCGAACTCGTCACTGCGGAAGCCCTTCCCTACACCCTCCTGTTCCAGTAAGAACCTCTTCACCCACCTGATAAGTAAGTTCTCCTGATTGTATAGTAACCACTTCCTTGGAGTTTTGATGATCTATCACATGTACACCCGAGGTCTAGTCATTAAAAAAGTCGATATGTACATTTATATCTCTTTTTGGACCGTGGCCATTTTGTTTATAATTGTTATAAAATACCCAAAATTTACCTCCCCAACCACCTTCAAGTGTATGCTTCAGCGGCGTTAATCCTGTTCCCACTGGGCAGCTCATCTCCTAAACTCTCTTCATCCCGCAAAACGGAAACGGTCCCCAGTAAACAACAAGCCCCCATTCAAGCCTTTTTGGAAAATGTGTATTTATTTTTGAGAGAGAGAGTGCAGGGTAGAGGCAGAGAGAGAGGGAGACAGAGGATCCTAAGCCAGTTCTGTGCCGAGAGCAGCGGGCCTGATGGCGGGGCTTGAACCTCGGAACTGGGAGATCATGACCTGAACCGAAGTCAGACGCTCAACCCACAGAGCCGCCCAGGCGCCCCTTTTAAAAAAGTCTCACACGTTCATGGATTTTAACACATTTAATGGGTTTCAGTACAGTGCGATCCATACCAGCGATGCTCACGTTGTGTCACCTTTGGATCACGTCAGCCTCTTCCGAGTCGAGTCCTTGGGCATGACCTCAGGGTCTTGGGCGGCTGGTGTTCCAGGCTCATCTTAGATATTTCTTGCCCCAGACCTGGAATCAGCCATTTCTCCAAAAAGCCCTATGTCCTCAGTGAGAAACTGCCCTCAAAGACAGTAGCCGGGTGCTTGTTACTTCTGGGTGGTCACCGTTCCCAGGCCTTTTCAGGAGATGGGACCAAGTAGCACGACCAGTAGAGACAGAAGGTAGAAAAGCCCGGAGTTCGTACCGATGTTTCCGGTTCCGCAGCCAGACGAGCGAGTCTTTCCGTTTACTCTTTTCTCTCACATCTGCATCTCCTTCCTCCCATGAATCTGGTTCTCAAGCTGCATAGAATTAGAACATCCCAGACGCCCTCGTCTTCCCTCGTGTTACACACGTAACTAACCCTAGAGGCCGAAGCTGTCACCACTGATGTGGGTGGGCACACGGCGGGTATTTTGCACGTACTTTCCTTGCCCTCCCTGCGTCACGGCTTTGTGCCGCAGCCGCGTCTGCGCTGTCCCGGCAGGCGGCCAGCCCATGCTGTCCTCTCCCCTGCTCGGCCCTTGTTTGTCATTGTCCTCCTGGCAGCTGCAGAGAGGATGCTTCTCCTTGCCCGAGGCCTATTCTCTGGCGGAGTCCCCAGGGAAGGCTCGTGTTGATAAAGTCTTATTTGTGCTTTTTGTACTTGACACTTAGTTTTGATGGTTATAAAATCCTTTGTTCACGTTTCCTTGTCATTACTCTGTTTTCTTCTGACGTAGAGTTGCCAGGTTTATAAAAACAAGACGCACCAAATGTTACATGGGACAGTCTTGCACTAAGAGATGATTTGTTGTTTATCTGAAATTCAAATTCACCTGGGCACCCGTATTCATCTCACAGTCTATTCTGGCGCAAACACTTCTTGTTCAAGGCCAACGTTAACCTCATTTTCTTTCCTCTTGTATGACGTGTGTGGGGTTTTTTTATTGTTTTGTTTCTGTTTTCAGACATCCAGGGGGTTTCTTCTTTATTTCTAAAGTCCAGTAATTTTACTCGAATGCCCTGATGTTGGTCACTCGGGGTCAAGCACCGTGGAGAGAGCAGGGAGCCTCCTCTTGACCACGGCCTCCCCTCCGCTGCTGCCCCAGCAGCCCCTGCTCGGACTGTAGTGAGCTCTCTGCTCAGCCACCCCGGGCGTCCTGCAGCGGGGGGCTCCCTCCCCTGCACCCTGCCGGGCTCTTAGCTCACATGTGCCTTCTTCAGAAGGGCCTCCGGACCCTGACTGCCTGTCCAGACCGGGTACCCCATTGACGCTCTGCTTCTCTGCCTCTCATCAGTACCTTGCGTGACACTAATACAGCTTGTGATGGTCTCGTTCATTATCTGCTTGTGTCTCTTGTCCCCCCTGTTAGGACACACACTATTCGGGGGCAGGGCCACGTCTGCCTTGCTCTGTGCTGCTCTCTCAGCATGTTGCAAGGGCCTGGCTCACGGCTGGCCTCCACGTAAACTCGAGCCGCGCCTCGAAGCTGCGGGTGACAGCACTGTGTCAAGGGTCGTCATCTGCGTGGCAGGAAGATGGGGGGGACATTGTGTTTGCTCGCACTTTGATACTCGTCTGTTGTTCTGAGCCTCAGGGACGTGGCACTGGATTGATGTCAGTCCTTCCTTGGCCGTGTCCCCACGCCCTTGAGCCCTGGTCTGTTGCCGCCTCCCCCCCCCCCGCTCCACCCAATCCCTTTTCCTTTTCCTGCCACAATCTGTGCGATTTTCTATTGAGTGGTTTGCATTTTTTGCTCTTTTGTAACCTTTTCCTGAGAATGTAAAATGTGAACCAAAGCTCCCAGAGCCCATGCATGGTCAGGGACATGTGGCCCCTCTGCGAGCCCCGAGCCCCGTAGTGGCACCCCACCCCTGCTGTGCGCTCCTGCGGTGCGAGGATATGTCACGCCTGTCGGGAGCATCACATGGGGGAACCAAGAAGCTTCATCTCGCGCCCTCACCTAGTAGGATGTTTTTGGTGTCCCCTGGCTGCCATCGGTACTGTGACCTAGCTCGTAGCCTGGACCGAGCCAGGCTTGCCATCCCGCGCGGACGTCCTGGCTCCAGTGGACTTGTGCGGACCCTCAGCGTTCGCGACGGCACCCGGCCGGCTCCGGGTCTCACACGGGGGTCTGTGGTGCCTGGCCCTCTCTGTCTTTGCCCCCTGGGCTGCCGTCCCCCACCTCCCCAGCCAGCAGGTGGTGGGTCCGGTGGCATCACACGTCGGCGGTGGGGGCTTGGTCAGCTCTCTTGCCCACTTTTCTGTTGCTCTGCCTGTGTTTTCATCATCGATCGCCTGGGCTTCTCTTGCACATTGAGGGCACGAGGCCTCTGGTTGCGTGTTGTGTTTCTCTTCTCCGCCCCGGTGGCCACTTCGCAGGCCGCCTCCTGCCCTCCCGAGCGTCGGCGTAACCTTCCTCCGCCCTCCTGTGGCTCCGGCTCCGCCGTCCCGCTGGGCGTGCACGAGGGTCCTTTGCAGCCTCTTATCAAAGGGGCGGCTCGTCTCACAGTTGGGTCTGGAGTCGTGTTTCCCCAGCACGTGTGGTGCGCGTCTCCTGCTGTTACTGCGTCGCGGGAGCCCACTCTCTTCGTCTCGCAGCCGGCTGGTGCCATGCTTGGTGCTGGACGCGGGCGTGTGCGACAGGCGCCCGGGCCAGAAGCGGCCGGGGAGCCCCAGGTTCGTGGTGCGAGAGGGGTCGGAGTGGAGTGACCTCTCTCCCAGGGTCGTCATGCGGAAGAAGAGTGCCGTCCCTGGGGCGCCTGGCTGGCTCAGTTAGCAGTGCGTGCAGCTCTTGATCTTGGAGTTTTGTGGCTTCAGGGCCCGCATTGGGTGTGAAGATTATTGAAAAATAAAACCTTCAGGGGCACCCGGGTGGCTCAGTCGGTTGAGCGTCCGACTTCGGCTCAGGTCACGATCTCACGGTTCAGGGTTCAAGCCCCGCATCGGGCTCTGTGCTGACAGCTCGGAGCCTGGGGCCTGCTTCCGATTCTGTGTCTCCCTCTCTCTCTGCCCCTCCCCTGCACACACTGTCTCTCTCTTTCTCTCTCAAAAATAAACATTAATAAATAAATAAATAAATAAATAAATAAACAAACATACACTTAAAAAATGTTATCAGGAAACAGAGGGTTATGTTGCTGCTTCTCAAGGTGGGGTCCTCAGACCAGCAGTGTCAGCAAAACGGGAAATGTGTGCACCTGCGGGTTTTTCCAGGCCTGCTGGGACTGGGGTGCTGTTGGAGGCCCCGCCCTTCAACCTGGCTTGACCTGACTCAGTACACTCTTTCACCTGTGCCCTAAATGACCAATCTTCTAGCTTTTTGTTGGGCAAAATAATGTGATTTGGGAAGAAGGTCATTTGTCCCCCAGAAAGTGGGTGGGCTGTGCTTAGGCGCCGTCCCTTCCCCGTGCTGAGGGCCATGCTGAGTTGGACCCTGGTGATGAGGTCTTGGGCCTTGTGGGGGTGGGCGGGCCGGCCAGCCTCATCGTGCTGGGGAGACCGAGCCCTCTGCTGGTTTCTTGCAGCTTCTCAGATGGAAGTGAAGAAGCCCTTTATTCTATCCTCCATGAGGCTTCCTCTTCTGGACACCAACAGCAAGGTAGACGGGGCGCCGCCTGAGCTCCACCGCGAGAAGCTGCAGGAAGTGTGGCCGGGCTGGGCTGGGAGGTGTCACTGACCAGGCAGCAGCCCCTCAGCCACACCCAGACATCAGAGGGAGGGCACACCGCTGAGCGGTCAGTCCTTGACTCGCCACATCCTACTCCTTATACAGTTAACCAGACACGGAGTGGGGCAGTGGTCCCCGGACCCCCTCGGGTTGGGTCGTCCTCCAGGAGGACTCCCAGCACCCCCGGGGGGCGTCACGCTCGCAGTCAGGTTTATCACGGGGAAAGGACACACACCACCATCAGCCAGGGGTTGGGGCGCACCGGGCAGGGCCCAGGAGGGGGCAAACCGCCCTCTCGCCGCGGGGTCGTGAGCAGCGTTGGCTCCCCTGGCAGCGACGTGATGGCACGCACCAGCGTCGCCAACCGGGGAAGCCCCCAGCCCCGGCGTGCGAGGCCTTTATCTGGCTTCCGTCGCGTAGACCCGGTTCACTGCCCGCGTGGCTGACCTCAGTCTCCGGCCCCTCGGGAGGCCGAGCCGATCCCGTGTGGCCCAGAGCCCCGGGGAAACAAGGACGCTGGACTCTGGATGTCCCCGGGCTTGGCGGTGACCTCCCAGCAGCCGAGGGCAGGGGCGACCCTTCCTGCACACCAGGTTAACCAGGCTCCATCGTCAGGCCTGCTCTTTGGGACCTTCCGTGAGGATTTTAGAAACTACCGAAAAGGAGCCCAAACCACTGAGGCCACACGTGTCCCAGACTCCCATGCACAGTCCCTGGAATCCCTTCCTGCTCGCTGATGCTGCTCCGGGACACCCCTGAGAGGGCCACACCGTGTACCACCAACAGTGCCCGTGGCCAGATGCACTCATCCCGAGCGCTCATTATGCGACCGGATGGTTTGCTCGCCCACATCTGCCCCTTCCCACAGTCACTCGGGGCACACGTATAACGGGGGATGACACACAGCTGTGAGTGGCCAAGGAGGCCCAGGGCAGGGACATTTGACCTGACGTGCAAAGCAGAGGTGTCGTGAGGACCTGAGGACCCCAGGGAGGGGGCGTTAGACCAGGGTCTGTGCCCCAGGGCTCCGGAAGAAGCAGGAGGGCCGGGGAGAGTGCCGGCTCTGGGGAAGAGGGTTTTCGGCCACAGTGACCTGGCTGTGCCTTTGAGCCACCAGGCAGGGCCACTGAGGGGGGCTGGGCAGCGGGCTCAATCCCAGGAACGTTTGGGAAACAGCTGCAGATTCGGGGTCCTCGCCCCGAAGCACCAGAGAGGTGCCCGCCCTGAGGGACAGCAGTCCTGCGCCGGGGCGGGGGCGGGGGGCAGAGGGGAGGCATGTCCAGTGCCCAGGAAAAGGGGGAGGTGTGGGGGGCGGGAGGGCCTCCCCTGAGGACGTGAGCGTGTGCACAGGCTGGCCGGAGGGCCGCCTGTACAGCTGCGGGGCAGGGAGGACGAGGCACCAAGGCGGACCCGGTGTGGGCGTGGGTGCTGGTACAGGTGCACGTTTAGCTGTGGCACAGGTGTGGCTGCAGGGGCGGGCACAGGTAGAGGAGAGGGAGAGCTTCCCCCCTCCCGGCTGGACTGCTGTGGTGCTCGCCGGGGCTCCCTTCGGGGCCCCTCCCTGACCCCCCTCGGGTCCGGGCAGGTGAAGCGGGCAGTGGTGCAGGTGATCAGTGCCATGGCACACCACGGCTACCTGGAGCAGCCTGGAGGAGAGGCCATGGTCGCATACATCGTGCAGCAGTGTGCTCTGCCCCCCGAGGCCGAGGTAAGGGCAGGCCCCTCACCCACCCTCCCTGGGGCTCCCGAGCTGGCGGCCTCCCGGGAGCAGGCCTGGCCAGAGGGCAGGCGGGTGCGTACGTGCGCGGGGCCTCGGTCCGCGTGCCGAGCACCTGTCTCCTGTGTCCGAGGCGGGGCCTCCGAGCCGCAGCGCCCCGCTTCCTTAGCTCCCAGCACTCAGAAAAGAGGCAGAACAGACGCTTGGTCCTCCCTGGGGCTTTTGTATTAAAAGCGTTACCGAGCAAATCCAAGTTTCTTCTCGAGGGAGAGCAAGGTTGACGGCAGGAACACGCAGGCATGACTCGGTGGTCTCGGTGTCACGGCCTTGAGCCCGCCCTGGCCTGGGCTCTCGCGCCCACAGAGCCACCTGCCTGCCCAGGTCAGCTCAGAGGGGACACGTATGTCCCCACACGGGACCTCCGCGGTTAGGTTGAAACGCCGGGGTGTAACCAGCGCTGGTGGGTGCTGCCGGCCCCTCGGGAAGGGGGTCCCGCTGGGCGCTGCTCCCGCAGGCCTGTGGGGGGCCAGGTCCACTGCTGCTTTGGCTGATTCTGGCCTCTGCATTTTCACCGCCGCTTTGGGGCTGTGGGGCCTAAGCTGGAGAGAATCAAGTCCTCTGATTTAGCCTATTAGTTCCCAGTGTTTTGGGGATTTGAAGGTTTCTATCAGGATATTAAAATCCGTCCAGGTGAATAGCTTTCTGCGGCCACTGCGGGCTCGTACTTTTACTGTACTGTCTCTTGTGAATCTAGCCAGGTCTATTCCTGCCTTTGAGACTCTGTTGGGAGGGCCACCTGGCGGGTTCTGTCGGGAGGAGCGAGCCGCCCTTGATCTCGGGGTTGTGAGTCCAAGCCCCACACTGGGCACGGAGGTTACTTAAAAAAGCAAAATCATTAAAAAAAAAAAAAAGATCGTCGAGAGATGGTCCTTTTGATCTAGCAGATGATCAGACCTCCAAAGTGGTTCATGTTTGTTCAGTATGAACTTCTATCTACATTTGTAGAACGTGCTTTAAAAATTGTCATTCGAGGCCTAAGCACCCCTATTTTTTCTGCTTTTGGCCTTGACCTCCGCGTGAGGACTGTAGGTCTGCTACAGTCATCGAAGTTCTGCTGTCTCTTGGTTGCTCGGTGTTTGCTTCTTGGTATTTGAAAGCACAGACGGAAGGCTCGGACAAAACATTTAGAGAACAGGAGTCATTTTCCTGCCTGGAACCTTCCCAGGGAGCTGGGCTCTGGGGCGCCATCTCACCAGAGAGGACAGCAGGCGTCTCTGGCCGAACCGTCAGCCACGTCAGGCTGTGCAAGTTGTAGCCTATTCTTGGTAGAAAATGGGAGTCTTCTCAGGTGGTTGTCATTTCCACAAAGGCCCTCCCGTTTCTGCGCATGTCAGTGTTGCCAAAGTCCAGGATGAAGCCATCCTGGGGTCCGTGGCTGGCAGGGAACGTGCAAGGTTTCCTTTATTCTGGGGACGAGAGCTCAGCCAGGTGAGCCCGTGTCCTTGGGCAGTTTCAGCGCAGTGTGTGTTACCTGCCCCCGGCAGGTGCCGGACAGGGTCTGCCCTGTTCGCACACGGGCCGTGTCCTCATGGCCCAGAGCCCACAGCCGCGTAGAGCGGTGGTGGCCCCATGCGTGTGCCTGCCTTTGCCCCCCCCCCCTCCCCCCCGCCAACGCCAGCCTCAGAAGCCGGGTCCGGACAGCGAGGACCCCGCCACGGACAGTGTGCGGGACGTCAGCATCAGCACCCTCTACCTGGTCAGCACCACCGTGGACAGGATGAGCCACGTGAGTGTGCAGACCCCCCTCTGTGAGTGACTGCTGCCCCCTCCTGACCTTCTGGCCCTGCGACCGCTGAACCCTGCAGTGGGCAGCTGCAGGGGCGCTCGCCGCCCCCCCCCCCCCCCCCCCCCCCCGCCCATGACCTTGCCGAGCCCCCGCGGCGCCTGGTGGGAGCTCCTGCAGCCGCGCCGCCGACAGACCCCGGCTCTGCCCCCAGGTCCTCTGGCCGCACCTGCTTGAGTTTCTCACCCCCGTGCAGTTCACCGGGGCGCTGACCCCGCTCTGCAGGAGCCTCGTGCACCTGGCCCAGAAGAGGGAGGAGGTGGGGGCCGATGCCTTCCTCATCCAGTACGACAGCAACGGTGCGCCCCTGCTCTCCCTGTGCCACCCCTGATGCCTGACCCCACCCTCGCAGCCGCCCCCAAGTCCGCCCCGCCCCAGGTGCAGTCAGGGGCTGGGGCTCTGTGGGCAGGCGGCCCCCTGAGCGTTTCTCCCCCGTCCTTTCCAGTGACCCTCCCTTCACCCTACGCCATCACCACGAGACTCCTGGTAAGCGTTGCGCTTCGGCGCTCTGTGCTGGTGGCGCCGTGTCCCCTGACCACGGCACACCGAGGGGGTCTGGGAAGGCCTGGGCGCTCCCCTCGGTCCCCCTGTCCCCTGACTCCTGCTGTCTCGCAGGTGCTCCCCATGGGGTTGGGGGGACCTGCGTCTCAGAGCCGTCTCTGCCTCCACCTCCCCGGGAGGGCGGCTCTGCGGGGCATGGTGGCCCCTCGGGTCTAGAGCTCCCACCTTTACTTCCCTCAGACCGTGTCTTCCAACCCCTACCTGGGGGACGGCCGCGGGGCCGCCTCGCTGCGTCTCTTGAGCGTCCTGCATCGTAACATCCACCCTCTGCTGGGTCAGCGGTGGGCCACCACCGTCCCCCTGCTGCTGGAACACCTGGATGGTGAGGCTCCGGGCGCCGGGTGGTGTTCCTCTGCCGGTTCGCATCCGGGTTGTAGAGACCACGTTTTCTGAGGTGGAAGAAACGGCCCCCACGGAGGTTCGGGACACAAGGCGGGAAAGGCGTTCCCTGCAGGGTGTCCCCTGGGAGCATCTGGGGTGTGGGAGCGCCTTGGTCCTCCTGAACACAGGGCGAGGCCAGCCTGGAAGGCTCTGGGTGAACTCTGCTTCTATCGACGGGCGTGGGCTGGGCTGACAACATGACTGGTCGTTTCAGAACATACTGAAGAGACCCTGTCCCAGAAGGAGTGGGAGGAAAGGCTGCTGGCGGTAAGGATGGGGGCGGGGGGGGGGGGCGGGGGGGGCAAGGCCGTGGCCTGTCTTGGGGGTGGAGGCCTCTCCAGCCTGGGTCAGGACAGCTCAGGGAGCTCAGTAGGCGCTAGTTGGGGGGGGGGCGGGGGAGGATGGGGGAGGTATGGGGGGGGCGGGGGGAACCACCTGCTGCTGCCCTCACAGGTCGCTCACCCTGCTGTGACAGAGCCAGATTTCAGGGGCTTTGAGCTTCTAGGGCCCGGGAATCCTCTCTCCTGTCCCCTGCCAGGCCCACCGCGTGTCTGACCACCCAGGGTTTGCTCTGCCTGGGCTTGAAGGTCATCAACAGACCATTCAGAGCCACAGCACAGGACCACCCTGAGGTCACTGCATGTGACGTCACGGGGCCTCAGTGCCCTCCCCGGCCCCGTGAAGGGCTGCATTCCTGGCCCCTCACTGCTTTGGCCCCTGCCCACAGTTCCTTCGGGACACTCTGGCGGTCGTGTCTGACAACACGTGGATTTGCCAGCTGAGCCTAGAGATGTGCAGACAGCTGCCCTGCTACAACGGGACGCCCCAGGAGAAGGTGCACGGAGGAGGGGGTGCCCCGGGGGGGGGGGTCTGGGCAGCGTCCTTAGGCTACTGTTCTTTTGCCTTGATTCCATGTGATCTTCTGCACGAACCTGTCTCCAGTGGCCTGTGGCCCTGGCAGAGCCAGAGAGGGAGGGCCCGTGAGCCTCCTCCCAGAGGCCCACGGCTGGGGGTGCAGGAGCCCATCGCCCCCACTCCTCGAGGTGGCCACCGTCGTGGGTGCCCAGCAGCCCCTCCCGCGTCTGCTTGGCGCTCCCGCACTCAGGCGTCGGGCGCGGCTGTGCTCCTTGGCTCTGTTGCAGAACTTCCTGTATAAATGCATTGGAACCACGCTGGGTGCCGCTTCGAGCAAGGAGGTGGTGAGGGAGCATCTGCAAGAGCTTCTGGAGACGGCCAGACACCAGGAGGAGGCCGAGCGCGAGGTGGTGCCCTCCCCAGAGCCTCTCTCTCCCCTCAGGCACTCAGCGTGTGCGTATGTGCGTGCGGGTGTGACTGCACCCCTCTGGAGCGTGTGCGTGTGCAGGGTGCTCCTTCCCACCCCTGTCCTGGCCCAGGTGTGAGTGCATCTGTGCGTCTCCCAGGGCCTCGCCTGTTGCTTTGGGATCTGTGCCACCTCTCACCTGGATGATGTCCTGGCCCAGCTGGAGGACTTCATGAGGTCAGATGTGTTCAGAAGATCCACCGGCATTTTCAACATTTTTAAGGTACAGGGGTCGGGGTGACCGCTGGGGCGGTGGTGGGGGGCATCTGGGTGGGACCAGCCGTGCTTCTGTCTTGGCTGTGCTGCTGTGATTTGGGGTCCTGCGGCTGCGGGTTCTGGAGCTTCCTGGGCTCAGGCAGCCTGCCGGTTGGGGCCAGGGCAGGGAGGTGGCATCCGGTCCGTGCTTCTCTGTGGGTGGGGCTGGTGGGTGTGACAAGGGGCAGTCCTGTGCTGGCCATGGGCTCTGAGGGGGCTCCCAGGGGCCAGGATGGGACTGCCCGCCTGCTGTCTGCGTGTCCTCTGCCCCCTGGTGGCCAGCGAAGGCTGCCTTCTTGGGGAAGCCTGATGCAAGGGGCATGGACCACTGCCCCGTCCGCCACCCCAGTCCTCGTCTCCTGGTGCCTGTTGCAGTTACAGAATCTCAAGTCCGGGCCGGGTGGAAGGGCTCCAGAGCAGCCACTGAGAGGGCAGGGGCCCCTGCCCCCCCCCCGCCCCGGCCCCCGAGTTGGCTCTCAGCTCCCAGCCCTCCCTTCTGCCCACCTCTCCCATCGTGGTCCACTGCTCAGTGCTTTCCCTTCTGCTGCTTTGTCCCCTGCGGGCCCGTGGCTGGCCTGCCTGTCCCGTTCTGTCCCCGGCGGAGGGACTCTCCGGTGGCGCCCTCCACTCCTTCGGTTATGCCTCTGACATGGCTGGCCAGCTCAGCCCTTCTTCCAGAGGGACCTGGGGGCTCTGAGCGCAAGGCTTCCTATTGGGGGCAGGTAATGGCCTGTAACTGAGGCCCTGCCGACCCCTCTGGCCTCTCAGGACCGAAGTGACAATGAGGTGGAAAAGGTGAAGTCAACTCTGATCCTGTGTTACGGCCACGTGGCAGCATGGGCCCCCCGCGAGCTGGTGCTGGCCAAGGTCGAGTCGGACATCCTCCGGAACATATTCCAGTACTTCAGCACCAAGGTGGGCGCCTCGGCAGACTGCTTGCGTGGGGGGCGCCACGCAGGCGGGGCAGGGACATCACCGCCAGAGCGTCGCGTTTTAACTCACTTCACTTTTGTTGTTCAGGTTCTGGGAATAAAGGTAGAGACCAAGGTACAGTGTGTAGGAGTTAAGTGTGAACTATGCCTTTTCTCTTTTCCCTGGGCTGGCCTGGTTGTGAGCTTCAGGGGCAGAAGCCAGGGGGATGCCCCCTGGGGCTCCCCGGTCCCAGTCCCCAGGGATAGCATCTGGGAGCATCGGGCCAGGACGGGTCCCCACTCACCTTGGAGCAGCTTCTCCTCTTACAGCCACAATAGGGGCCCAGGAGCTAGTGTCCCGGCCTGGATGCTGGGTGGTGGGTGGACAGAAGGATGGCCGGAGGGCTTCTGAGCGGCTGGCTGGCAGGCCCACAGGCTGGGGCTCTGCTCCCCGATGCTCACGACGCCCACCTCCTGCCGAGCCTCACTAACGTGTTTCCTCTCTGGGATCTCTGGCACTAACTGGGCACTAACACCTCTCTAGGAGTGGCTGGGCCTTCCCCTTGAAGAGGAGACCCTCTGGGGTCTCCTGGGGTTGGCTGGAGGGGAGGGTATTCTGAGACTTGTCTCTTCCTGGACTTCGTGTCCCCAGGACAGCTCCCCACACCCCCTTTCCTGACTCCCCAGAGGCCGAGTCGGTGGGACAGGCAGGGGACAGTCCCGCTCTGCTGGGGCTCTTCTTGGGCGTGTTCCCTTCTCCTCCCACCTTGAGGTGCCCTTCCAGCCACACCCCAGGGTGCAGGGGACACAGCGTGCTGTCTGCCCGAGCCAGGCCGAGAGCTGAGTGCCGCAGGGGCTCCAGGCCCCCTGGTCTGCGTGGCAAGAGCTGGAGGAGGACAGGCTGAGAGCCCCTCAGGGAGGAACGTGTGTGGCTGCGGGGCCTGAGGGCTGTCACTCTGGGTGGCCTTCTGTTCTGGATTCCACCCCAAGGGCAGAGAGGCAGCGGCCGCCCACCTCGGGGCAGAGCTGTGCCGTGGGGGCGGGCGTTGGTGGCCCCCCTGCAGTCCTGTGTCCTTCCAGGACCCGGCTCTGAAGCTGTGTCTCATCCAGAGTGTGTGCATGGCCAGCCAGGCCATCTGCAGCAGTGCCCAAGCTGGCTCTTTCCACTTCTCGAGGAAAGCGGAGCTGGTGGCACAGATGATGGTGAGCTCTGGGCGGGGCCCGGCCGGTGCTAGGGTGGCTCCCAGGGCGCTGCCCTAGACGGGGGAGGTGGGCCTGGAGACGACTGGGGGTGGGGGGGTGCATGCAGCGAGGGGCCCGGCACCCACTTGGGTTGGGGGACAGAGTTGGCCAGAAGCCAGCGCCGGGCAGATGGCTGACCAGGAGGAAGGCTGGTGCTTGGGCCAAGGGCTGAGTCACGGGGCTGGCTCCCCTAGGAGTTCATCAAGGCAGAGCCCCCAGACTCCCTGAGAACGCCCATTCGGAAGAAGGCCATGCTTGCCTGCACTTACCTGGTGTATCCTTTCCTCCGGGTGTGAGGGGGGCTGTGGGGGGGCCCTCCGTGCACGTGCCCTCTGGACAAGGGGTGTGGCACGGGGCCTTGACTGCGGTTCAGCTCCCTGGAGCCAGCGCTGGAAGAGCGAGTGCAGGCGGACTTGATCCGCGGCTGTCTACACAGCGTCATGGCTGTGCTGCCTGAGCCCGAGGAGGAGGAGGACCGCCAGGAGGTATCACCCTGCATCCACGGCGGGCGGCGGGCAGGCCGCTGCAGGCACCGGGGTCACTGGTGGCCTCATCTCTTTCTAGTCACTGTACCTGGACACCATGCACGCCCTTGAGGATTTGCTGACAAGCCTCCTTCGGCGGAACATGACCCCGCAGGGCCTGCAGATCATGGTGGAGGTGTGCGGTGGGTGTGCCCTGCCCTGGGGGTGCCCCCCCCCCCATGACCCCGGCAGCCGGCCCCATGCCTGGTTTTCCTGGCTCTGCCTGCTCCGGGGGCGCCGGGGAGTTCGGTGCTCTCTGCAAGCGTATGGGAGGGGCGTCTGTGAACAGGAGGGCTGCCCTGCCTGGACAGGTGGGCGGATGGGGGTGGGCCCACACAGGAGCCTCCCCTCGCCTCCCCTCCACTGCGTGGCACGGGGATGGAGAGACCACTCGGGCACCGGATGTGAGCCCCTGACCCTCTAGGGCTGTCGGGATGGCGGAGCGGCCACGTGGTAGCCAGGCCGCGCCCCTCCCTGCCCTTTTCCGGCGCTGCAGTCGCAGGGGCGAGACTGACCTGCTTGCAAAGGCAGCCCGTCCCCTGGTAGGCCTGGTTCGCTCTCGGTCCGCCTGGGGTGGCCACGTCTGTGGGCCGGGCCAACAGGATGGGGACGGAGCCCCAGCTGTAGCAGGCGACCTGCCGTGACCCGGCCCGCCGGCCGGGGACGGGCGGCCTGGCAGGGGCGCTGAGCCTCCCGCAGTGCGCAGGCTGCTGCTTCCCGGGCTCAGCCCTGCCCCGGCACCCATGCGAAGCCCCCTCTCCCCCAGCACCTGAGCCCGTGGATCAGGTCCCCGCGGGGCCACGAGAGGGTGCGGGCGCTGGGCCTAAGCGCCTGCCTGCTGCAGCACTTCCTGGAGCACCTGCACGTCAGCGTGAGTACCAGGCGACTCCCCTGCTCCGGCCTCGGTCCTGGGTCCCCTGGCCTGGGGGCTGCTGTGTGTGGCCCCCACGTCCCACAGCACCCTCCCAGCTCCCCGGTGCTCCTCTGGCGGTTCCACATTCCGGGGGCCCCGCCATCCTCTTTCCGGAGACGTGCACAGAGGGCCGGTCAGGACCAGGAGTCGTCCTCAGGGCTGGCCACTCAGAGTAAAACCTGACGGGCACCCCTCTCCTCGGGAGCCCCCCGCGTCAGCTGCGGGGAAGGGGAGGTGGGGGCCGGGTAAAAGAAAGCGAGGACGTTTGGGCAGAGGCAGGGGTTCTGGAGCAGTAGGGGTGGGCTGCGAAGGGGCTCAGTCCGGGAAGCGCGTGGCTGTCTGGCACTTCGGGGGGGGGGCTTCGCGGCTGTGCGCACGAGGCCGTTGGTCTGGGCGATCCTCGGATAAATTTCGCGTCGTCCTGAAACACCCCTGTTGGGATTTTGATAGGGATTGCGTGGGACCGATGGATTAACTTGTTGAGCATCCGTCAGTGATAGGTCTTTCCACCCAGGCCGCTCGGAGACGCGGGACGGCATCTTCACGCGGCTCTGCCGTGAGAGATTTTGGTGCTTTGCCAGCGAAGCGCCTTCTGCAACCGCTGTCAGTAACTGTGTCTGACTGTAGTTAGTGCACACGGAAAGCGGGGGTTTGTGGACTCTGAGACGCGAGGCGGTTCGTAAGACCCCGTCGTCGTTTCTAATGAGCGTTAGTTAGTTCTCTTGTGCTTCCAGAAACACAGTCGTGTCGCTTACAGATGCTGATAATTTGGCCTTTCCCCCCAGCACCTGTGCCTCTCGGCCTCTCGTGTTGCCTGGTGTTTCCAGAACAAAGTGGGGACTGACAGCAGCCCCCAGCCTCTAGATAGTTGCACTGCTAGGTATCCTCTATCCTGTTCCAGCTGCGTCTTTCTTTTCTTAAGTTTATCTGTTACTTTGTGAGAGAGAGAATGCACACGGGTGGGAGAGGAGAGGAGGGGCGCGGAGAGAGAATCCCAAGCAGGGTATGCGACCATCAGCACGAAGCCCATCGTGGGGCTCAAGCTCACGGACAGTGAGATCATGACCTGAGCCAAAGTCGGCCTAACCGACTGAGCGACCTGGGCACCCCTGGTCTGTCTTAATGAGGATGTTTATCAGGAGTAGATGCTTGTGGTCTTTTCTCTTGGTTTGTTTGTTTGTTTGTTTGTTGTTTTGTTTGGGCTTTTTACCTACCCAGACCCTGATTGTTTGTCTCGCTGGACCTGCTGCATGTGTCTGGATGGTTTTCGCTTCTGAGCGAGCTTAGGTGGCCTTTTCCCACAAATTCTTTCCTGGCCTGCTTTTCACATAAGCCCAGTCTAAGTAGAGTTCACCTTTGTGTGTGAGGTGACAGATGTCTGGCCTCGCTGGGAGGAACGGTGGCTGGCCCCCAAGGTCCTCCCTGCAGCCTACGGCCAGGGTGAGGGCCTTCAGCCGAGCCCTCAGAGCGGCGGAGCCTGACTCTCCCTTAAAGGCGCCTGTGCACGGACAGGGTGCGGGCGCTTCCCCAGGAGGCCTCATGCGTGGCGGGCCGATGGGGGCAGGTGGAGGCAGGAGACCGAGCGGTGTGCAGCTGATGTCGCAAGGCCGTTTGTTCAGCGTGGGGCAGGTAGGGCTCTGTATCTGGCCAGGAAGACTAGGCCCCGGAAGATGGGCCTGGGACCCCGCTAGGGCGAAAGGAGATCTCACGCAGCCCTTCACCTGACGGGACCTGTGTTCCAGGGGAGGGAACGTCCCACACCTCCTGGCCAGGATCAGCAGAGCCCTGCCCCCCTCTGCTGCCCGTGGGAACTCCCTCTTTATCTCCTGATCACCCCTCTGCCTGCACACACCTGCTGCCGGACCCTCCTCCTCTTAGGGGTCCTGGCAGGGGAGCAGCTCACCAAGGAGCTGTACTGGTCACACCCCTGCCTGTGCCTGGGTCCAGCTGGTGCAGGGACACCTGCCCACTCCTGGCATCTTGGGGGGCCTGGCCCTTCTCTCTGTCCCCCCCAGTGTTGCACGAGGGCCCCCTCCTTCTGCCTCTCCAGGCCCTGGTGCCCTTCCACAACCTGGGCCTCCTCATTGGCCTCTTCTCCCCACGGTGTGCGGACTTGTGGCCTGCCACCCGCCAGGAGGCTGTGAGCTGCGTCCACGCCCTGCTGTACCTCCAGCTGGGCTATGAGGGTGAGCCCCTGGCTGGACAGAGCTGCTGGAGGGAGGAGGGGTGGAGCCTGGGCCTTGGGGGCCAGGGAAGCACCTGCCCGGCCTCCCTCTGCCTTGCCTCTGAAGGCTTCTCCCGTGACTACCGGGATGATGTGGCCGAGCAGCTCCTCGCCCTCAAAGAAGGCCTCGTGCACCCCGACCCCGCCGTCCTCTTCCACACCTGCCACAGCATAGCCCAGGTACCCGCCGGGGTGGCGCCGTCACAGCAGCCAGCTCCGAGCATGCCACGGGCTCTGCAGGGCGCCGGGTGGGTGTGCCATGGGGCCAGCGGGCTGGCCCTGCTTCCACCTTCCTGGGGTCAGCCCTCCGAGGCCCAGCAGCAGGGGCGTCGGGAGCTCAGCTGCCGGCTCCAGAGAGCCGAGGAAGCTGCCCCAGCCTGCGCTGTGAGCCCCCACGCCAGGACGGCACTCCTACTCCATCTGGTATCTGGACCTGGCCCTCGGGTCCCGAGGCGGCGTGCTCTCCTGCGGAAGAAGGAAGGGAGGGGGTGAACGGGGCCCTTCCTGGGTGGGGAGGGAGGACTCGGCGGGAGGAAAAGACACAGCCCTGGGGGCCTCCGGGTGGAGTGGGAGGTGTGCGGCTGGGGCCAGACGTGGCGCGGCTGCCGTCTGTGGTTTTGTGTCCCTTCCGTTCTGTGTGCTGTCTGTCTGCTTTAATGAGTGGCTCGCTCTGCTGTGCTGACCAGACGAGGAGGGGGCTCCGGTCCGTGGCTGGGCTGCTCAGGGTGGATGTGCCACCCCCCACCCTTGACCCTGCAGTCTGGACACCTGCAGGCCACCCCACGGGTCAGGAGGGCAGCCGCCCCCGGACTACCTTCCAGGGGCCTGGGTCAGGCAGGTCCTGGAGGCACCCCGTGTCCCGGCAGGGCCAGGCTTCAGCCCCAGCGCGCCTCCTGTGCGCGAGCCGCCACCTCGCCCCCGCACCCACGAGGGGGCGAGGGCAGCTGGAGGAGGCACCCGGCGGCCCCCGACCCCGGGATGCTGGGTCTGTGTCCCCACCGGCTCAGTTCTTCTGACACAGCCGTCGTCCTAGATTATTGCCAAGCGCCTCCCGCCAGAGCAACTCATCAGCCTCCTGCTGACCTTGTTTGAGAGTCTGGGAGACCCGGACAAGAACTGTTCGAGGGCGGCTACCGTCATGGTCAACTGCCTGCTGAGGGAGCGAGGGAGCATGCTCCAGGAGAAGGTGAGGTGGGCGGGGCAGGGAGGGGAGGGGCCAGGCTGGGGCCTGGAAAAAGGAAGGGGAAGGGGAAGGAAAATGCGGGGGGGGGGGGGGGGGGGGGGCGCGGAGCCCTGCGGCGGGTGGGCACTGGCTGGGCCCTCTGCTCTGGGCCCTTCGGAGAGTCCCACAGCTGGCTGGCCCACGGGGGCCCTGCCCGGGGCGCTCACGTGCCGCCTGCTCCTTGTGGCCTTCCCGTTCACCCTGTCACCTCTGTGTGCCCTTGGGAGCTCAGGTGGCTGTCTGCGTAGTCGTTCCCAGTCGTGCGTCAGCAGCGGCCCTGCGTCAGCGCGTATGCAGTGACGGCTGACACACACGTTCCGCGCTCGGGTCCCCGCGGGCGCGAGGTGGGCTCCAGGGGTCGGGTGGCTGCTTCAACGCCCGCCCTGTGAATCCCTGAGAGGCGGACCTGTTGGCCAGGAGGGGTTTGAGGCTCCCTCTGGAAGTGGAGCGTCCCAGCAGAGCACAAACTCGTCCTGGGGGTTCCCACGGATGTGCACGCACAGGCGTCTGCCCGCTCCGGAGTCCCTGGTCCCCCAAGCCGACACCCCGCAGGCTGCCCCAGCCTCCCTGCAGTGCGGAGCACCGGCTGGTTCGTACCCCGTAGAGACGGACTCACACCCTTCGTGCCCTCGTGTGCCGCCCCTGCCGGCGTGAGGTCACGTACACCGTCGCCCGCGCCTGCGCACCGCCTGGCTGCCGCCTCGGTGGGCACGCGTGCAGTTCCCAGGAGGGGCCGCGTTGCCGTGGGCCGCATGAGGGTGTGTTTCTGTCGGGGACACAGGCCGCACCGTTGCCGGCACTGGTCCACGTCGTCCTGGGGGTGAGTGGCGGCTCCATGTTGAGCGGGATTCGCGTTTCTCTGGTGGCTTGTGAAGTTGAACGCTTTTGTACGTGTGTGCCGTGCGCAGCCGGAGACACCCGTGCCTTGCCCATTTTTTTTCTGGGTTGTCTGTGTTTCTCCTGTTGATCTGTGCCAGTACTTTATATATTCCGGATACGAGTTCTCCGTCAGAGATACGCACGCACATACGTACGCACACGTGGGCACACGGACGCGTATATGTCACAAGTACCTTCTCAGGGAGGGACGAACAGGAGTTTGCTGATGGAGAAGGTGGAAGAGCATCAGAAAGGGCCACGTGGCAGGAGAGCTGTGCGTGGTGACCCCTGGAGAGAGAGAGTGTCCCCTCAGGAGGCACTTGTCAACGGGCTGCAGGTGTGACGGGAGGGCACGGCCACGGTAGGGTTTGCTGGGGGAAGGCTTGGATTTTATTCTGCACTCAGCGGGGCTCCCCCGCTTGGACCTGAGTGGTAGAAAGGGGTCCCGGAGGCCCCATGCGCGTGGAGGGGACGGGCCAGTTTGGAGGCCGGGGCCGCTGGTGTTCCTGGTGCGTGGGTACACGGGCCGCGCTCCGTGTGTCCATCCGGCTGTGAGTGCGGCTGTAACGGGTGTGCAGACGGCTGGCCCTTGGGTGAATTGCCCACGGCGGGGGCGCTGGGTCGTTCGGGCCTCTTTGAACATTTGGAGGAGCCTCCTCTGTTCCCACAGCGGCTGCACCGCCAGCCGTGCAGAGGGCTCCCTTTCCCCGAGTCCTCAGCCACACTTGTTTTTGTTTTGTTGATCGCAGCCCTCCTGCTGGGTGTGAGGTGGCCCCTCAGAGTGCTTTTGACTTCATTTCCCTCAGGATTCCTGACGACGCACTTGGCCATTTGTCTGTCTTCTGGGAGACCTGTCTGTGACCTTTGCCCATTTTGAGATGACGTTGTTTGGTCTGTTGTTGTTGGCTGTGCGAACGTTCTCTGTATGGCCTGGCCACCAGCACAGTATCGGGTGTGTGACCCGGGAGTGTTTTCCCATTCTGTAGCCCTCGATTGTGTCCTCGGATACCTAAAAGTCGTCGTCGTTTTGTAAGAGGCTCCATGCCTGGGGCGGGGGGGGGGGGGGGGGGCATGAACCTAGGCCCTGAGATCAGGAGTTGCCAGGTGCTCCTCGCGCACAAAAGGTTTTCCGATCCGACGCAGGCCTAGGTTTTTGCCTTCGTTGCCTGTTCCTTGGGTGTCATGGCCAAAGAATCACCACCAAATCCGTTGTCGTGAAGCTTCTGCCTGGTTTGTTATTCTGGAGCCCCCGTTCCCGACAGAGGAAGGCTCCTTTCATGGGCCCGGCGTGCCGCACCCGCTGGCGGGGGCTCAGGGTGCTGCCGCCTGCACGGTACCCTTCCCAGCTTCGGCCCACAGACGCGACACGCAGCCCCCTCGCCCCGCGGAGTGGGACTGCTGACGGCTGGGCTCGTGCTTCAGCGCGTCTGTGACACGCACCTCCGTCTTCTGCGTGACGGGCACGCTCGCATCCTGCACCTGCGGAGGTCACGCGGGCCACCACTTTCCTCCCTGCCCTGAGAGGCCTTGGCGGGGGGCCCTCTTAGGGACACCAGGGCACTGTTGAACGTCTCCGCCACGGAATCAGAAAACGTGGTCTTGGCGGGCGGCGTGACCGGACCGAGGGCCCCCGGCCCCAGCGTGCAGCGATGGTGAAACAGAGCGTGTCGTAGCGTGAGCGCAGAGGGCAAGACGGGAGGGCGCCGGCTCCTGACCTGGGTCGTCTCGGGAGGGAGGTTGGGTTGGGGGGTTCTCTGGGTTGGGGGGACGTGTGCTGGCGAAGCCAAGGGGAACAGGTGAGAGGAGACCCTCTGCAAACGAAACGGGGCTGCTGCTGTGGAGGCCTCCCGGCAGCTCCGGCCCGGCGGCCCCCGGCTCAGGCGCCTGCCCGAGAGACGTGGAGACGGACGTCCCCGCGAAGACCGGCATGTAGAGGCTCATGGCAGCGTTGTGCTTAATGGGCCAAATGAAGGAACCTGAATGTCTGCCGGTTAATAAACGTAAATAAAACACATCCCGCCCGTACGCTGAAATGTTACTCGGCAACCCGGAGGAGTGAAGTATGAAGCACGCTCCGCGTGGATGAGCCTTGAAAACGTTGTGCCCCATGAAAGACAGCAGCCACCAGAGGCCACCTGGTGTGTGAGTCCACAGGGCCGGGAGGGGGTCAGGGGCCGGGGCCGGGTGGTTAACGCACACGCGGCTTCTCTGGGGTGATGGCGGTGTCCTCGCGCGGCACGACCCTGTGTCTGTACGAGAGACCGCCGAGGGCTGGACCGCGTGGTGCGTCCTGGCTCGGCGGAGCCGTGAAGAGAGCGCACGGCGGGAGACCGCGCCGTGAGGGGTGGACCCCAGCCTGGGGCACGGGCGCAGGGCCGGTGAAGGTGAGCCCTGGAGCTGCCCGGAAGGTGGAGGGCGCACGGGCCGTCGGAACGCAGACCCCCGGCTGAGACCGGACGGAGCCGGCTCACCGGCACAGACCCCAGCCCGCGGGCCCCCCCCCGTGGCCGAGCACCGGGGCCTGCTGCCACGCTCACGAGTCGCACGGATCGGAGCCGTTCACGCGCCCCAGTGGGTTCTGGCCACCGGAGAAAATCCGCAAGAGCAAGGAAGACGCTAGAGAGGACAGATAAACCCACGGAGACGATTAGAAACACCTCTGAGGAGACAAGTCGGGGAAAGAGCCAACATCCCGGACAGGAGGCAGCGAAGTGAGGGAAGGAGGAGAAGCCGCCACACTCCGGCTCGAAAACCCACCCCGGGACAGACGCACGTGGGGAAGATCCACGGTTACGTTAGTGCAGGAGGGACGGGAACGTTAAGTGCACGAGTGAGGCGTGTGTCCAGGCCGGGAGCCCAGGGGAAGGGGGAGCGCCGCTGGCCTTGGCCGCTTTAGCAGTGAACTCGGACGGGCAGGGCCCACAGATGTTCCTGCATCAGTGGGAGCCAGGCCCCGGCCCAGCCGGTGTGGAAAACACCTCCTTCCTGCCAGAGCCCTGGGGCTGGGGTTAGGGACACTCTCTACCCCGGCAGCGGCAGCTGGGGGGGGCGGGCGGCGCGGGAGAAGGCGGGCAGTGGGAGCAGGATCCGCTTGCTGTACCCACAGTTGTGAAGCGAGTGTCATCGTGGCGACAAGCCTTTCGAGAAACGGTGGTAAGGACACCGGTCCCCATGGCCGGGTAGGGACCGCTGGCCTGCCCCACTCCAGGCACGTGGCCTCCCACGTTTCCTCACATCCCAGTTGCGCACCTCTTGTGCCCCGCACGCTTGCAAGACTCTACCACACGAGCAGGCATGGGCCTGGCCTGGAAGGTTCCAGGTCGGAGCCAAGACCTGTACCTCCCTGCTCCTCCTGCTGCCCGGCCGCCGGGTGGGCTCCTCGGCCGGCTCCGCCAGGGCACCTGGGAGGTGGCCGAGTCCACAGTCGGCTGTCCCTGTCCAGGGACTGTGTCCCTGCCGCCGTCTGTCTGCTGTCATCTTGGACTGTGGTGTCTTCCCGCTGCGCGGCCGGGGCAGTAGGGGATCCCCGTGGTGGGGCCTGGCACCCCTTTCCCAAGAGCCCTGGGCACCCACAGTGACAAGCCCATGCCCAGAAGAGGGCCCGCTTGCCGCGTCGGGGCCTGGGCTGTGCTCTGGCTGCCCCTTCTTGCACCGGATGGCCCCTCTCGCTTCTGGGATGACAGCAGCCTGCCAGCCGCGGTCCAAGAACGAGCGTCCCCTTCCTGGTCCTCGCTGTCACAGCCCACCGCTTACCTTGCCTTTGCTGGGCGAGGGCGGCCGCGCGCTGCCTCCAGGGGCCCGGGGCTTGCGTCCCCACGTGGGGGCGTGCGGGGTCATCGCAGCTGCCGGCCTCCGTTCTCCGTGTGTCACGCAAATGCTGCCCGTGTGTGCCCTGGCACGCGCTCCGCTCTGGTGGCCTCCCACGTGGAATCTGGGTCCCCGCACCGGGATGTGGCGTCTCTCTCCGTGGTGGCCGGCGGTGATCCCGCGGGATTCCCGCCCCCCCCCCCCCCCCCCCCGTGACCCTGGCTGGGGGGCTCACAGCTGGCGGCTCTGATGGCGCTGGAACGCCTCCTGGGGCGGGTGTGCCCAGGGCCTGACCCCCGCGGTCCCCGCCCCACAGGTGCCCGAGATTGTGAGTGTTCTGCGCTCGAAGCTGCAGGAGACCCGAGAGGAGCACGTCCTGCAGGCCGCACAGCACAGCGTGTACCTCCTGGCGTCCCAGCACTGTGCGGCCGTGGTGTCCAGCCTCCTGGGCGGCCCCCTGCCCTTTGACAGGTACCCTGCGCCTGCCGGCCTTCGGGGCGGATGGGGTCCCGGCCACCTGGGCCGCAAGCCGAGGTCAGCCCACACTCGGCACTCGAGGGTCCCGTCTGCCCCGCGTGGCGCCCCGGCACCCCTGGCCCCTTCCCGCGTTCTCTGTCCCCGCTTCTCTTCTGCAGGGCGCCTGTCGCCATCCCCAGCCCCCCACCCCGTGCACCCCCACTCACACCCCCAGCTCCCGAGTTTCCGCCCACGAGTTTCCACCCACTAGCCTCACAGGAGAGCGTCTCTCCCGGCCGAGGACCGTGCCCTGGTCCTGCCTTTGCCGTGCGCATGGCTGGGAGTGGTCTCGGACCCCGGCGCGGTTGGTACCGTCTGCGCCGCCATCGGGCGCCGCCATTCTCCCTGACGCGTGTCCGCTCTGGGGGTGTGCCGCTGGGCGGGGGTGAGCGCACGGTCACGGCCCCTCCTCCCCGGGAGCGCCTTCTGCATTTCCATCCCGTCCCCGCCAACCTTTCCTCGTCCGTCTGTCCTTCCAGCGTAAGTGGCTGCATCTCCCCACCGACGCGGTGGGACGGGACGGCAGCCTCAGCGGGGACCCCTCTTTGCCGCTCCTCTTCTGTCCTGATCATCTTTCTTGTGTCTTGTGGCCGACGGGCTCTTTTTATAGATTGGTCTTCCCCTGAATTAGTTTGGAAGTTATCAGCCCTCTTTCTGTTCTAGTGGTTGCCCTGAGAGAGTGACCCCGAGTGCGCAGAGCCTGGCTCACGACTGCCTCCCTTCGGGCAGCCCGGGCCTTTGCCCCCATCCCCCCCCCCCCCCCCCCCCCCAGCATGTCCTCACCTACAGGACAGGGTAGGGTTGTGTGTTGCCCGCTGTCAGTGGCCTTGCTGGGTCTGCTCACGCACCTGCCACCTGCTTCTCGCTGAAGAGCACACACTGTCCACACCGCTGGCTGCAGCGTCCCGTGCCTGCAGGCGGCCATCCCCCAGGCTGCTCCCGCCCGGCCCTTCTCGAAACCCCGAAGGT
This sequence comes from Neofelis nebulosa, assembly GCF_028018385.1. Taxonomy (NCBI): domain Eukaryota; kingdom Metazoa; phylum Chordata; class Mammalia; order Carnivora; family Felidae; genus Neofelis; species Neofelis nebulosa. The sequence continues at coordinate 83,029,227 of NC_080795.1, forward strand.
CGCCGCTGTCTGACTGCTATCGTCAGACAGGCATTTTGCCTGATCTTGAACTCAAACAGAATCAGTGTAAGCAGAATCGTATGGAATTTTCTCCTGGCTTCCTCGGGGTAGTGCGCTGTCTTCGCGGTGCACGCGCCGCTGCTCGTCGTCATGCTGCGCTGCAGCCGTGGGCGACACGCCGGCCGCGTCCAGGAGCCGGACGGTCCTGGCGCAGGGGGCCAAATGTGACCCACCGCCTGTTTTTGTACGGCTGGCGAGCCAAGAATGAATTTTAAACTTACAAACGGTTAGAAAAAAAATTTTTTAAAGAGTATTTCATGATGTGTGAAAATCACACGGAATTAAAATTTGCCCACACGCGAAGTATTCTCGGAACGTGGCACACCATTCGCCTGCACGTTGGTGTCTGTGTCAGAAGCGTGCCGTGCCCTGCCCTGGATGCAGGTGGACGGGGCTGCCCAGCGGCGAAGCCCCGTTTCTCCCTGGTGTCCCTCTCTCCTGGTGGCGTCTTGGCCCCTCGCTCTCCTTCACCTGAAGTAGGTCCTCCAGACTGCGGGGGGCGAGCTCTTTACTGTTGCCATCGGAAGACACGTTCCTCTGGCCGCCCTCGGGGATATTACTTTGGTAGGGTCGGCGTTTGGGTTGGGCCGGTCTCCCGTGCCAGGAGGGGGCCCGTGGCTGTTCTCTGACTCCCACGGGACTCACTAGTGCTGTCATTCTGAAGGAAGCCCTCCGGCTTTTCTCCGCTGCGCACGGGCCGGGCGCTTGTCACTGGTGTCCTGCCTGTTGCCGGCAGGGGCCCGCAGCCTGCTGTCCTTCATCCTCGTGCGTTCTGAACACTCGCCAGCCCTTGTCTTTTCAGATCCTCTCTCCACCCTGTGCTTCTGGGACAGCCTGTCACCCCACCCCTCACGTCTCTGGTTCTGGTCTCTGAATTTCCACTGTGGTCTTTCTTGTGCTGACTGCAGGTGCCTTCTTCCCGTGACCTTCCGCTTGTCCCACGTCACCCCTGCTCTGCTCGGGCTGCGCCAGTTGCCTCTGCGGGGCGCAGCGTCCCGTGTGTCGTTTCCGAAGGGCCGTGGGTTCTCTTTCAGAGTTGCTTATCGAGGGGCACCTCAGGGCGGAGGCGGGGGGCCTCCGTGGGTTAAGTGATGACCGACTCTTGGTTTTGGCTCAGGTCGTGAACTCACGGTTTGTGAGTTCGAGTCTCGCGTGGGGCTCTGCTGACGCTGCAGAGCCTGCTGGGGGTTCTGTCTGCCCCTCTGCCCTGCTCGCTCTCCAAATAAATTTTAAAAGTTGCTTATCGAGTTTTGGAGTTTCCGGTTCCCGTTAGGTGCTTGAGGTCTGTCGTTTCGGTCCGTAAGCGTATTAAGAGCTGTAGCTTCTGCGGGGTCTCGCCCCCGAGGCCGAATGAGGCTGTCTCCTGCAGGAAAGCCTCCTGTTTGCTTCTGGCAGCTCCCAGGGGACTTCAGGGCCTCTGTTCAGGCCGAGACTTTTCTCCCTGCCCTTTATTGCCAGTGCTGC